>NC_137822.1:54111978-54779478 GCF_963921795.1 Nannobrachium achirus
GTGCACGTGCCTGTTCATTTTGAAATGCATTGGCAGAATCAGGGACGTGCTGGCCATTGGGAAAAGCGGGACAACTCCCAAACGGCCGGTTCATTCCCGGCCGGTCCAGGCCGGCCATTAGGAAAAAAATAAAAATAAAATGTCGGCCTTCGTTCCATTTTGGGGGCTGGGCGGCCAACAAAGTAAATCGTCACTGTTGGGCAGAAACCTCGCATCTCCAAGTTTCAAATGTAGGCCTATACATTTCTTCGCAAAGTAAAGCCCTGCTTCCTCATACAAGGCCGTTGCACAAAAGTAGTGAAAACAGAAGATCTACAAGCACACAACGCCTCGCGGTGCGAGGCGTTGTGTGCTTGTAGATCGGCTGTTTTCACTAGTTTAAATCATTTTAAAAATGATAAATACAAAACAAACAGTTTTGGACATACAAGGTTTCCACCCGACAACGACGAAATACAACTCATGTACAGTAATTGGCCCACTGGCTTGTCACTTGTCATGATCTGAAATGGCAAATCTTTGAGTAGCAGTAGCGCTATAGAGAGATCTCTCTCTATAGCGCGCAATGAGGGCCTCTCCAACTCTTTTTCCCGGGCTGAATCAGGGGCCCAGCACGTCCCTGGGCAGAATCACTCTCAGCCTCTGGTAGAATATTGAGGTGTTGTGACCCTACCTGAACAAGTATTTCTATATTGCAGTATTGATACTTTCACTTCACTTTCACAGTCAAATATCGTGAGTACCTTTTCCTTCTGCTATTACTTTATGCAGGGGCGTCACAAGGGGGCGGGGGATTGAGTTACCAGGGCCCAAGGTGGAGGGGCCTTAATTATTTAGCTATTGAAAAATAGCAGATACAAACTCGCAGCAAGCTTGTAGATCTGCTATTTTTGAAAAGTCGTGAAAATGTGTGCAAATCTTGAATATGCATATTTTTTAAGCGAACATTTCTAACTAAAATGTTGCTTCCGGGGGGGGGGGTGCCTGGAACTAAATATTTTGAGATGGGGGTCCGTGGCCAAATACATATCATTTTGGGGGTCCTTCACATGAAAAAGTTTGAGCACCACTGACATAGAAGCATACCGTAGGTTAACAAAAAACACACAATTCGTAATGCGTTCCCAGTCCAAATTTTCGTTCCTACAAAGAATATTCACTGGGGGGCCCGCAGTGAATCCTAGTACCCAGGGCCCAGAATTTGGTTGCGACGCCCCTGACTTTATGCCTTATTTACTGTCTGGAAGGAGTGTAACGATACATTTTAATAGCGATTCGATACATATCACGATACATGGTTGACGATACGATACATGGACGATATTGGTTCATTCATGGCGATACGATACGATTCGATTCGATTCAATTATGATTTAAAATTGATATAGTAACTATTTAGCAGAGAAATTTAATCTGTGTGAAAGGTGTGGATAATGCAGGTTTTTAAGGGAAACGTGTATTATTATGGATATAAACCAGTAAGACTCCCTAATCGGGAGGTAAGCGACCGTCAGGTCACATGTAAAAGAGGGCTGTAAGTAGCATTGGTTCCTGGGTGTAGGGGGATGTGTGTGGCAAATGTATTGCATTGTATTCCCACCACATGCTCCACATGTTATCTCATATATGGAGATAACCTACGCATCACACAAAGTCTGACCTCACCAGCCCATACTTGGGCATGGACGACTTATATCTCCATATACGGAGATGGCCATATATGGAGATACGATGACATCACAGAGTCCACAGCTGATGATGTGGCGTGATGTCATACAATACACAAACAAGCCCTATATAAAGGGGCAATTCTCACCAGGGAAGAGAGCATTCCTCGACTCAGACCTTATCGCCAGCATCAACTAAGCTTATAGCTTATAGCATATATGGAGATTCAACATTCCAGGTGTAACTATGGCTGCCCGTATGACGTGAGAGGTGGAGGTTGTGGATTGGCAGGCAAGGAGTGTGTGTGCAAAGTTTGGTATGTCTTGGGGCAATGGTGGCGGAGATATGAGTTGGGGAAAAGTGTGACATGACGGACAGACTGACTGACTGACAGACAGCCGGTGGAGGTTTTGGTAGTAAATGCGACCTGACGGTCGCAACAAGTAAACACAGTGATTATCTGCCAAATACATGGACATTGTATATTGACAAACTTGCACCTTGACATGAACCCAGAGATTACACACATTTATCAATAGACCAGTGTACAGTATAGCTATATGGAAAGGAAAAGTAATTAAACCCCTTTTGTATTTTTTTCTTCTTAAAAATGCTAAATACAATGCACAAGCAGGTAGTATCGATACAATCGATTCTTTGCACTGCCGATTCGATACGATACAAAATAAAACAATGCGATTTGATTTTAGCCGTTTTCATTTCGATATACTTCGATTTTTTAAGTTAAAAACGATATTTCGATGCAGTTACTATATCGTTACACCCCTAATGTCTGGCTCAAGCTGGTCACATTCCACGTTGTACAAGGAAGGCCTTCTCGTCCATCACCCAGCGTCCTGTACTGGAGGAAGATAACCCGGAGAATTCCCATTATATCACAAAACATATTTATCATAGGGCAGAACGCTGCCCACCCCCCAGCGTGAACATGACGCCCCCATAATGTATGGCCACTGCTGAAGCAGAATGCTATGTGGGACTCCGTATATGGGCTAAAGCAGGGGTCTTCAACGTGTTCAGGACAAGGACCCCTTAGTTGAGAGAGAGAGATGAAGCAGGGACCCCCACAATCTGTTCATAGATATAGTTTCATTGTTTGACAGCACGATCAACAGTGTTAATGTGTGTTTTCAGATATTCAACCACTTGAACGGTCAATACTTAATAAACTTGTCCTTTCACTGTACTTAGTCTGTTCTTTTCCCCCTCCAAAGCTCTTTGCCGAAAATAGCGGATCTACAAGCTCACAACGCCTCGCGCTGCGATTAGCGCGACCAGGAGCGCGCACGCGTCGTGTGTATCTGTGCGAGTGACTGCTTCCACAGTCCACACAGAACTGCGATCAGAAACATGTAATCAACAGCTTGGTGAATTAAATCATGTGTGTGTATGTGTGTGTTCCACTGCTGCTGCCTGGTGTGTGTGTGTGTGTGTGTGTGTGTGTGTGTGTGTGTGTGTGTGTGTGTGTGTGTGTGTGTGTGTGTGTGTGTGTGTGTGTGTGTGTGTGTGTGTGTGTTCTTACATTACTCACCTACTTAGGACCGTTACTAAGAAAACCACCTTCCGTATTAGGACCGTTGACCAAGTTAGGACCAAAATCATGGTCCTAAGTAGGTTTGACCACTATAACAGATAGATAATGTCATTTTAACATGCCTGGTGTTGAAATTGGCATGGTCCTAAAAAGGAGGCATTTTTATATATGGTCCTAAAAAGGAGTCATTTTTACATTTGGTGTGTGTAGAATGGTGTGTGTAGAATTTCGAGTGTGTGTTTTCTTGTGTGTGTCCTACTTAGGACCATCTGGCGAACTTAATATTTTAATTACTGGTGTGTGTAGAATTTTGAAGTGCAAATCTGCCTGGTCAAGTTATGCAATTGCAGTGAGACTAGCGCCTGTGTGTTTTGTAAATGCCATTGAAGGATACATCTACATTGAAGAACATAAAATATATAGAATGAAAAAACTAATAAATGTGTCTCTTTTTTTTGTCTCTTTTTGAATAATAACTTAATTGGCAATTTTCAATGAATTGTTCATCTTTAATGTAGTTTTGTTAGTTAGAACTTCCTCTAAAATAACCTAAAATTCAAATTTATGAGGAGCTAAATAAGTGCCATAATACAATTAATCGACTAATCGTTTAAATAATCGTCCGATTAACCGATTATGAAAATAATAGTTAGTTGCAGCCCTACTCCATATATGTGCCAGGAATACTGATGATATCATCATGTTGACTCATCGTAACAAGTGTCTGGCAGCCCATATGACATCATCATGGTGACTGTGACGTCACTGACGTCACTCTGAATTATTTTGTCTAACCCCAGACAGACAGCCCTTTTATCTCCATATATGGACATAAAAGGACTACAGGCAGGAAGATACCAAGATCTCCATATATGGGCATAAATGGGACACAGACAGACTGAGACCTCCATATATGGGCAATCATCTCCATACATATGTTGTCAGCTGAAAATGCCAGTCAAAAATAAACCGAAACCTCCATTATGGGCAATCATCTCCATACATACATTGTCAGCTGAAAATGCCTGTCAGACCGATACCCAAATATGGAGTTTATTGTCTAACCCCAGACAGACAGTCTGGGATTAAGCATTAAGTATTTTTATTTTTTAATTGTATATTTGTATTGTATTTGCCTGATTCAGGACCCCAGGAAGACTAGAGGCTCATTCATGAGTCTCTAATGGGGATCCTTTAATAAACATAAAACATAAACATAAAACATAAAACATAAAGCCTGTAGCTCTTTTATCTCCACATATGGACATACAAGGGATACAGGCAGAAAGATACTACTGAGATCTACATAAATGGACATTTCTACAATGAATATGTTGTCATGGCAACATGGGCACTGGATCATACTACTACTACTTCTCTATACATGGACCTGACCTCTACACTAATAGATTCCCCGCGACTGAGTAAACTGCGACCTGTGGTCGCGCAAATGTGACATTCGTGCGTCGCTTCCCGCCCTCAGGCGTCTTCCTAGTATTATAATAGCCTATACATTATATATACGGTAATTACATTTTATCATTACAATCATCCATTCCCACTCCTTCTCAGGGTTTATTTAACTGATAAATAACAGTGAATAGCTCTATATCATGATAGTAGTCGTTGCTATAGACTGAGCATACTAGTGTTTGTTACATTTTAACAAACACTTTTTAGCAACGATTAGGCCTGCTATCACAATATTGAGCTATTCACTGTCATTGAACAAACACTATATTAGCAATGATTCCTATCAGGAAGTAGAGCAATTTAACACTTGTGTGAACAAAGCATTGACCTCCAGTCTGCAACAACACGCTTCACGTATAGGCAAACAAAGGCCAGCCTGCTGCACATGTAGACCTCCTGCTTCTGGAACACATACTGTACATCATGCAGAGAGAGTAACTGGGGCCATGCATGGAGATGTTTTCTATTTAGCCATGCTGACGATGATGCTTGAAATTTCAGTAGTCAGTCCCCCAAATTTCCCCCAAAACTACAGGTAGATAGACATTACATGCTAATTAAAAATAGAGACGATTTCAATAAACATTCATTATGTTATATTATTCCAGATGTTATGGTATTTTAAGTTTGCAACAATGTCCAAATTACATTAAAGTTGGCAGCTCATCTCAGTGTGCTGTTTGATTCAAATAACTTGACATGATGCTCAATATGAAACAAAGCTAAATTACAGTAACTCCAAGTGACGTACTGTTGAAACAAGGGAAGCAAATTTAGAACATAAGATAACATTAGAAACAACTTCATTTTCTTATTCCCTACTAACCTGTCAGGTGGCCGGTCAGAGTCATTTTCTTATTCCCTACTAACCTGTCAGGTGGCCGGTTAGAGTCAGCCAAAGGGCCGCATGTGGCCCCTGGGCCTTATAATGCCCGGGTCTGCCTTAGGTACTCCAGCTATAGGCTATGTCCACTGCTTGCCATGTGTTTCACAGGTCTCATGATTCATGGTGTCCTGCCTCAGTCTATTATGTCTGTGCTGTTGGTGCCAGTCCTCAAAGATAAGGCTGGGAAGCTAAATAGCATCTGTTGCCCTTGCCAGTGTCATATCTAAAATATTGGAAAGAATAATTTTAAATTAATAAACTTTGGAGCTGTATGTTCACACTGCAGACAATCAGTTTGGATTTAAAAGTAAACACAGCACTGACCTATGTATCTATGCCTTAAAAGAGCTGGTTGACATAAAATAGCCAGAATTCTACTTTATTTTTGTGTTTTATTGATGCCAGTCAGGCTTTTGATAAAATAAACCATGCCAAGTTATTTATGAAACTGATTGATAGAGGGGTTCCAAGATTTCTGGTCAGATTCCTGGCCTATTGTTATAGGCCAGTTACAGCAGACGTTTCAAGTGAAATGGGGCAATTCTATCTCTGAGCCTTTCCAGGTCAGTAATGTGGTTAGGCAATTTATATATTTTTATATATGGATGACCTGTCCAGAAAGTTAAATGATTGTTACACTGGTTGCTCTGTGGGTGATACTCTTGTCAGTCATCTCATGTACATATAACAAACATAACATATAACAACATATACAAATGGAGGTGAGTGCAGGGTTATCAATTCTCCTGTATAATATACTGTAGGTCAGGGGTGCCCACACTTTTTTAACGTGAGATCTACTTTTAAAATGACTAGCTCAACATGATCTACCCATCCAAAATGTTTTAGCTGAGGGCCTGAGGGGGGCTTTGGAATAGCAGCACTGGCGTTACATTTTAGACGAACAAACTTACTGTAAGGGGGAAATAAATGGGAAATACTGGGGGAAATGTCTTCATCCCATTCTGTATGGAAGTGGTAGGATTTGGGGTTCTTTGTAATGCTACTGACTCTTGAACAAAGCATTGCATTGGAGGTTTGCCTACTTTAGAAGCTATGAAGGGAGCTGACAGGCCTTCTTGATGTCATATTGACCATTTCTTTTTATATTTTAATTATATATTTCTAGAGGCATGTCATGTGGTCTACCTGCACACCCTTGGTGATCTACTGGTAGATCACCATCTACCTTTTGGGCACCCCTGCTGTAGGCACATGACACACAGACTGGTGTCCTGTGATCTGTCACAGGCTCCTACATTGTTTGGCTGGAGCTAAGTAGCTTCCAATAGTCACATTTCTACCAGCTGATGTGTTCATTTTGGTAGCATAATGCAGTGGTTCTCAACCTTTTCTGGCCGTGACCCCCAAAATAATCATATTTGAACGGGGGACCCCCCACCGTGACGAGCACTTGGAATTGTAGGAGTTGGCATTACGTTTAGTTTGACCCCATCTATTCCATTCTGAAAATAGCATGTGTGGTGAGCATGTAGATCGGCTATTTTCACAATTTCTCCCTAATATTTGACAATTTGACCAATGTTTGACCAGAGGTACTAAAAAGATCTTTAAAGTCCTTAAATTGTCACTTTAGAAATGTGCAGATACCCTCTATACACTTACTACTACTACTGTATGTTGGTCTGTTTACTTTTGAGTGAGAAAACAATGTTAACATTTAGCTAAACTACTGGGGACCCCCAAAAATAATTTGGGGACCCCTCTGGGGGTCCCGACCCACAGGTTGAGAACCACTGGCATAATGTACTCCTTTATTCTCATTGACACAGAGAAATGTATGTCCTGCCACTAAATGAATGAAAAAATGTTCCTCTTAGGTGCATGGGATCCATACCTGGATACTAGACTATAATTATGGACAGTATTATTTTACATACTTTTAAACTTGAAGTACAAAGTCATTTTCAGTCAGTTCCAAGTAACCAAAAAGGGTATTATCTTGGTTGAAACAACTATTTATGGGGTGCCTTGACCCAAAAGGTTTGAGAACCATGTCTTAAAACCAACTGGTAAGAAAAAACGGTGTTGGCTAGAGATGGGACGTTCGCGAACGAATCGAGTCTTTTGAACGGCTCTTTGAAATGAACGATGGGATCCGGTTCGCAGTATAGGGAACCGTTCCTTTCTAATGAACATGTGGTGCACAAGTAGAAGGTTGGAATGTTAATATACTTGAGTAAAAGTGGTATCAAAATATAATTAAAGTAGCCTACAAAGTACCAATAGTAGAAGGTATCAAAATATAATTAAAGTAGCCTACAAAGTACCAATAGTAGAAAGTATTTATTATGCAGAATGTCCTGTTTCACAGGTTTTCCAATGAGTAAAATGTAGAAAAATCATTTGAACTTGTAGTTCGGCTATTTTCAAATGGCAGGTATGTACCTATGTATGTCAGAAATAAATGTATATAGGGTTGAAGTTATTTGTAATTATTATAATCAAAATCTACAAAGTAACTAGTAACTCAAATGAGCCAGTCTTTTGAACGGCTCTTTGAAAGGACGGCTCACTTCAAAGAGCCATAAATCCCATCTCTAGTGTTGGCTGTCTCTCTGCGAGCCTGCATGCAGCCCATACTTCCCCTCCCCCACCCACTGTCAGTGTCGAGTTGATTGTGTGGTAGAAGCACCTGGCGCAGACAGAGCACTGAGCAGCAGCCCATACCTCCCCTCCCCCACCGTCATTGTCGAGTTGATTGTGTAGAAGCAGCTGGTGCAGAGTGAGCACTGAGCAGTCACACAAACACAGCGTTCTTTTCGTCAGACAACATGATGCCTTGTGTGTTTTATTCAGTCAACAAAGAAAACATTTTGCCGGACAGCTGTAAGGTAAGATGAATTAAAAATTGAAAGTGCAATCAATTTGTGCCTAATGTTCGTTTCCACAACGTGTTTAAAGTGTTTCATTCAAGCTGGCTCCATGCTGTTGAATTGGCATACACAGCACGCTGTACTTAGCAGTAATGAAACACAACTTTTGGGACAAACGTTCAGTTTTACCATGCTCCCTGCAATCATGAGCAACTGTTCAAAATGAGTTGTGCTTGTGTTCATATAGTTACAGTGTGTTTAGGTTGCATTGCGATAGCAAAGCACTGCTTTCACTGTCATTTTTGGTTGAGATTTCAAAAGCTGTTTATTGTTACTGTGTGCATGGAATCCACCTAGAAGGCTTTGCTATGTACCTATATTCACAGTGCCACCGTGTTCATGTTGTTTGGAGTGAAATGGACTTTGTAAAGGCATTTATTTTCCTAATAGTATCTCAACCATGTTAACCTATGTGTATGGCAATTAGGCTGCTAGTTGCTATCTGATGTTGCAGTTTGTGTGTGGTTGACCTCAAGTTTTAGAACCACTGCCCTAAATAACGTTTCTCAAACTTAACATTTCAAGGTCTCCCCTTAACTCTTGACAGTGTAGAAATGGCACCAAATGCACCCATTAGGGTCCATTTGATTCTATTTGTACACTGTCAGAGTTACAACTTGTAGAGAGCAGGGGTTTAGTGGAGGGGAAGCTCTCCAGTTCTACAAGTACATATGAATAAACATACATATAAACATATATAAATGCAAACTCAATCAGAACATGCATCTTATCTGGAATGCATTCATTAGTAGTTGGGTGGCAAAGTGAGATTCTGTGATGAGCTTGTAGATCTGCTAATCTTGCTTTTTTATTGTAAAATGACAACCCATACCCTTTATTGTCAATGACTAAAACTAGACTAAAATGTGACCAGTTTTCATTGACCAAAAAAGTGACTAATACAAAAAGTGTAAATAGCTGATCTACAAGCTCAAAACACTCACGATGCATCAGTCTGGCTATAACATATTTGGGAGAAAATGTCTTGATTTTTATTATTGTGCCTCGGACGAGGCCAAGTCTTGTCACAGACACATCTGTCCACGTACGGACATGTTGGTGACCCCTGTCAACAGTTGCATTTGTTTTCTGTGCAGACATCTGCATCTCCTAGAGGAGGGAGCGAGCTGACCGGCGGGCTGCTTGGTTCCGCCCCCCCTCGTCACCTACAGAACAGGTACACACATGTCGTTGTAGTAGTGCTGGCCCAACGCCTCTCACTAGTGTGAGCTTGTAGATCTTTTCTATATGTATGGCAAATTTTCCCCTCAGAATAGGGAGGGACGCTAGGGTACAAGGGGTAGATGTAAAAAGGTTACATCACACAAAGATTTTGTGGCCCCTGTAGTAACTCTCTAGAACCCCTGGATAAAGTTTTGTGTCCACATTGTTCTCAAAGTAGGGTCCAGGGGGCCCCAGATAGATGGATAGTTACGAATCAAATGGAACCTTATCGCTCTGTAACTCTGAGAGTGTGCAAATGGAATGGAACCGTGAGTCCATTTGGTTCCATTTGTACACTCGAAGTTACATTCAAATTGATTATACTAAATAAATAAGAGTCACAGAGATAGAAATTACATTAAATGGGGGTCCGTAGCTCAATGGATTTCAAACTGGGGCAAATTAAAATGCTTGAGAATCACTGCTTAAGCCGTAAATCTTCTCTTGTGGAGGTCCATCTTGTTTTCAACTGGGGGTCTGCAATAGTACAGTGACAGTACAGACTGCTGATTTCTTAAACAAGTTACTTTATTCCAGACTTTTAAAACGTGTTTTAGTGACACAGTAACACTACACCATGCATTTGTGTCACGATACACTGTCATAAATTTTCACCGCTAACGTTAAAACCTGTTGTCATTACAGAAAGGGTGTATTGATGCCCACCAGCCACAACAATGGTCCCCCTAAGAGATGCAGCCCCAGTAAAGACAGGTTAGCAGTAGTTGTACATTGACTATGATTACTTATGTTTTAGCTTAATTGTTTTACTTTCCTCTACATGTACTAAGTCACTCTGCATTAGGAGTGAGTGTCTGCTCTAATGCCTACATTGTCAATTGTACAGGGACCAGACAAACAGTGGCCGTTCACGTTCCAGGTCAGTTTCCTGGTTTAAGGGACTGAGTGAGGAGAGAACCAGTGTCAACAGCCGCCGGCGCTCTTTAAGCCGCAGCTTCAGTCCTGGAGATGGCTCCAGGTACACACCACACGATTTCATATGTGAATCTGCGATTTTCCAATATGATATCCTAGAGACTTTCTGTAAAGTGTGCAAGATAGCCATCTGGGGAGGTGGATTGCACTACACATAAAATGTAATTGAAACTGGTATAATGAACCAAAGCCGTTTATCTTTATTTTCACAGTATTTTATGATTTAAATATCTACAAGCTCGCAGCGCGGAGCTTGTATATCTGCTATTTTTCACTGGTTAAAGCAGTCAATAATTCTAGGCCTAAATGGGTTAATTACCATAGCATGTAGTAAGTTGTTCTGCACTAAAGTGTCTGCTCTAATGCCTACATTGTCAATTGTACAGGGATAACGGCCGCAGTGTCTATTCACGGTCAAGGTCAGTGTCCAGTCGCAGTACTCAGAGCGAGGACAGAACCAGTGCCAAGAGCCGGCCGCACAGACGCTCAAGGTTCCGGCCTAGGACTCGCAGCAGAGGACGCAGCGTAGCGCACAAGGTACTGAACTCATTTACTTCATTCAGCTCAGTTACCATCTATATAATATAGATAATAATATCTTTACTGTATATACAGTAAGATTGACAGTCCTCGCCGTCAACCGCGCCATGGTGTTAACCCTTTCACTGACGGTGAGCGTCGTCAAGGGCAGCAGAACAGTTAAGGGATAGTTCAGATCTTTTGAAGTATGGTTGTACGGTTTACTTATCTATACTCTAAGCTTTGCCCGTCTGCAGTAGTAGTTAGTAGGTAGTCAAACAGATTTGGTTTAATTTTGTCGGACGGGCAATTTGAGTAAGATACTAAATATCTTACTAAACTAAATATCTTACAAATATGATTCTGAGGAAGGTTTCAGTGGATGGAATGGCATCTCTTACTGAACTTGCTTGTCCAAGACTCCATCCCTGTCCTGTTGCCTGACTCTCCAAATTGGCTGTACACCTTTTACTGTAGGTAGTAAAAAAAACATTGGCTATGGATGAGCTTCATCTACATCCCCACTTCAAAAGATCTTAAATATTTTTAAAGGTTGTTAATGTTTCTGCTTCTTGACTTATGTAACTGCGGTAACAAACATCTGTGTTTCTGTTGTAGCTGACCGAAGACATGGACTCTGAAACTACCTGCGATGGGAGTGACCGCACTTACAAGCCAAGGGCTTCGGAAGAATCTAGTACTGAGGCAGAGTCAGAACCAACAACCGGTGAAAAGGATCACCTGTGCCAGAGTGACTTTGGCAAGATTGCTCCAAATTATTTTTCTCTCAGTCATGGGTTTGTTTCCCAAAAGCTCATTATAGAAGTGTTTCTGCTTTTCACTCATGTGGATGTGAATTTTCTTTACATCTTCTGCCAACGGAAGTATCTTAGGCTTGTTCCATTTAAGCTCTTCAAGAGCAGCAGAAGAGACGAGTTCATTCCACCAAAGACTGTACAGTTGTCTGAATCCTTGGACAGACTGCTTCAAATCATTGTTCTGTGACGAAAGGGCCTCAGCCTCTAAGACATCAGCTACTTTCTGCATGTGCATTCCTAACTTTAATGCCAGTGAGGGTTTCCCAAATCTGTTTGTCTCTTCTACATACTTAGCTGTTGCATAGACAGCACCGATAAAGTGCATAAAATGTTGTGGATGGACATAATCCTTAACCTCTTTTACGGGGGTCATCGTCCGCCCGTGGATCAGCAGATCCCCCAGTCCCCGCATGAGTTGCCGAACATTATTAGATTGTGTGGGAGTGTTTGTTAAACAATTTTTCTCCAACCTTCAGAATGTATGCGTCTCCTTTGACAGCATGGGAAATGTCATCCCGCTTCATTGTATTAACAAGATTCCATAGCTTCTTCCTCACAGTATTAGGTACTGGTTGACCACCAGCACAGAGAACCTGGATTCGTGTCTTTACAGACATTGTACTGCGAATCTCCCGGGCTAGTGTGCAGCGTTTAGCATGCTTCCACATGAACTTCCTTTTATAACAACCACCGCACCCTATACAATGTGCATAATGACGAAAGTTTGTCTTCGCATCGCTCTCTTGTTTACAAGGAACCATTACCCCTTTGCCTTCCTTGATAGTTTCAATGTTATTTGCCTGATTAACTTTTTTTCTAAGCAGGGCCAGCTGAGCCTTCCTCTCCTTCGACTTCTTTGCATACATGAGTGCATTAGCCACCTCCAGTTCTTCTTTATGCCGTCGCTCCATATGTCTAGCTATTTTTGCCTGTGGTTCGCCGCAAAAAAGGCAAAAGTGTCTCTTCTGATGGTATTTTTTTTCGCCATTTTTTTGGATGACCTGACTTAGATGAACAGAATTGCAGTCTTCGTCTGAATCTTCAGTATGAATTGGACGTCTACTGTTGGTCTTCCCTTTTTTTTCCTTTGGACTGGTGACATTGGCTCTTTGTTGCTAGAAGTACCACCAGTTTGGCAATGTTTTTGGACGACCTGACTTAAACGAATAGAATCGCAGTCTTACATGTGTTCTCTCATGATGCTTTGCATTGTTCAGGCACCGTCATTGTGGTTAAAAATATTGTGGGAAGAAGTTGTATGGGGGTTCTGTTGCTTTGCTTCGGATCGTCCAAGTCTCTCTTAATTTAAGGCAGGGGTGGGCAACTTTGATGATGGCGAGGGCCACTATATTTCCACCTTCACTCCAGAGGGCCACATTGCATATTGCTACATCCTACTTTGCCATTCTAGTATTGCATACAATCGAGCAAAAATAGCCGATCTACAAGCTCAAAACGCATCGCGCTGCGATGCATTTTGAGCTTGTAGATCGGCTATTTTTGCTTCTTTTAATTTGGAATCCTGAATTATTTTTAGTTATTTCTTAATTGGAATCCTGAAATGTAACATTTTGATTTAATTTCAAATGCATGTATTTATATACTCATGTTAACTTTATGAACCTGATTACAAATACATTGGACATAAAAAATACATTTTAATACTACTATACTAGTGGTCATTAAGCTACTAATATAGACAGAATTTAAGCAGTTCATGTTTGCAATTGTAACTGCTGAAATCAATAATATATTCAGTATTCTGACCTGAGGGCCGCATTGACTAAAGGTGGGGGCTGCATGTGGCCCCCGGGCCACCAGTTGCCCATGTATGATTTAAGGGGTTGTGAATTAATGTTTCTGAATAAACCTTTTGTGCTGGAGTCTTATGTCTGTTTGACATTTCTAATGTGTCTGACTTTTTTTTCTTTGATTGTTTTGTTATCCTGACACCGCCATGTCAAGTCTCTCGCTTCCTCTCAGTTGCCAGTTCTCATTATTATCTGTAATCAGGCCAATGATGGCGGTGTCATTTACCGAACCTTGGTTCGTTTCTGTTAACCGGCCGGGAACAGACTTGCGTTTCCACCAGATTGAACCAGAACCGTTGTCCCCATTTCAGTTCCACGGTTCACTGCAAAAACAAGGAATTTGTGGTTCCAATCCCGAACCAACTTTTACAGTTCGGAACCAACTTGGTTCTCGGTGGAAACACTCACCACTGGTTCATCCCCGAAGAACCAAACCAGTTCTTAGCCGTAGAAAAGGCCTTATTGTATTTCAGTCGGGTTGTGCACACGTGCAGGATAAAGTTTTGATGGAACTGCAGTTGTGTTTTTTGGAGTAGATGTCGCAGTCCACCATTCAGGCCAATAGATATATACATTCACACTCCAGAGTATGCTTCCTTCTTTAAATGCCAGTTGTGAGATGTTTTGATGCCATGTTAATGTGTACAGTATATAAAACGGACATCGCAGTAGACATCTGATATAACAATCTTGAAATATTTGTATAGGTTTATGCAGTCAAAATTCAAAAAAGAAAACGAGTGCTACACAAGAGGTATAACCTGTTTTATTTTAACATTTTAGTTTTGTGCTTTACATTTTGATACAAAAGTCTTTTACTCAAGTAACATCTTGAAAACAGGCCTTTGGTGCCATTGGTACTTTTACTAAAACATTTGATTACTTTTTACACCACTGCTAAACTGTACTGCCATTTGAGGCATTGATTTCTCATGTCTACATTAATGCTTTTACTCGACCCTCTGATATGGCCATGGAGATTTTGCAGTATGTTTCCCCCCCTCCAAGACAAACTACATCTGGAGGATAGATTAAAACTATTTGGTTAAGTGAACTAAAGCTGTTTTTATTTCTATCACATTAAAAACGGATGATTCATTCTATACAGTATATTTGATTAAGCTCATAAGAGACGATACATTAAAGTTAACAAAAAGTTTTACCTTTTTTCCCCCCCTTTTTTAGACGGTCCTAACAAGTACAGTAAAAATGACAATGTCTAGAATGTTCCCTTCTTTAAATCTGAGGTGATAGTATTAAAATAGATTTTTTTTCATGTTCAGGAGTGTAATGCATATGTTTCTACGATGTCTAGAAAGAGTGGTCCTAACAAGTACAGTAAAAATGACAATGTCTAGAATGTTCCCTTCTTTAAATCTGCGGTGATAGTATTAAAATAGATTTTTTTTCATGTTCAGGGGTGTAAAGCATATGTTTCTACAATGTCTAGAAAGGGTGGTCCTAAAACGTTCAGCATTAGTCAGAGGTCCTAAGAAGTTAAGTTATGTGAGAATGTGTGTGTGTGTGTGTGTGTGTGTGTGTGTGCTCTTCCTGAAACGTAATCGTTTCAACTGCTGCGTGGATTGGATATTCGTTAGACCCACCCCCACCCCCTGCGCTCATTGGAGGAGCCGCAATTTCGGATCGGTAAACTGCAGATTCATTCATTCAACACCAGACCAGAGAAACAGTTCACTCTGAGAGTGGGCGGGTCTATGGGCTTGAACCACATACTTCCTAAACATTTTTAGGCCAACTTCTGGCAGTATTCCGGGTGCTTCAAACGCCACTGAGCAACTTGCGTTGAATTGAATAGCTGGGGCGGGGCTTTCCGCTCTCTATTATATATTATACCTCTATGGCTAAAGCACTGGTTCCCAAACAGTGGGTCCCATGTTTGGGTCACGGGACAATTTTTATGGGTCGCAAGTAAATATCCCTTGATCTTTTGTTTCCCTCATTTTCTTCTGGTTTAGATTTTCTTTTCTTTAAGAAAAGAATGTCATGAATTAAAGACAAATTCGATGATTTTCCAGATCATGATAAACACAAAGAAATGAGAAAATAAATGAAGTTGTGAAAATAGCTGATCTACAAGCTCACAGTCACAACGTGCCGTGAAGCGATGCATTGTGCACTTGTATATCTGCCATGGCGACGGTATCAGTGATGGCAGTTATCTCCAAATTTGGGCACTGTTCACTGTTCAGCATATCAGACAGACAGTCAGCAGAGGCGTCGATTGCGTATGGCAAGCTATGGCAGCGGCCATACCTTGGCTACAGGGGGAAATAATAAAATGTACTTTTCATCGTGCCTGTTGCTAAGGTATGGCAACATGACTGGTGCGCGCGTGCAAGACACCAGTCATGTTGCCATACCTTAAGCTTTTGCTGAACTGACGCCACTGACAGTCAGTCTGTCGTTTATTAGTAGGATGTCCAACTGATTGGTCAAATTGTCTCTGCACACCAGGTAGCTCAAGCACAATGGCTCTTCCTCAGATTTCTGGTTCTACGTGTCCAAATGTTTCACATACCGAATATCAACCCGTGGAAGCTGTTCCGAATGAAAAAAAATGATGTCCTTGACAGTGACTCATAATTCCGTACAGTAAGACTTTTAGCCTATAATGTCTGTACCATCAATCAATCAATCAATCAATCAATCAATCAATAAAAAAACGGTACTGCATAACAGCCTACCAAACCTCAGTCCGGTGTTGTCTTGCAGCAGTTCTGTTCCTCTTTCACACGTAGCTTGCTGCCATATTTCGCCCAGCACATTCTCTTTGAGGTTGAATAGCTGAGGTAGTTCCCTGCCAGCGTAAGACAGGTGTAATCCATGTCAAGGATGCTCTGTGTTATCTGGTGATGAGCAGGCGTTTGTTAGCCTGGTTCAGACCCTGAATTTTACCGCACACATCGCTTTGCGGTATATGCGGTAAAATGCGATCGTATCGATCTCGCTAAGTCGCTATGAAACATCAGTACCAGACATGTTATGTTGTGTTTGATTACTAATTCGTTGTGCTCCTATTCCTGCTGTTTCTTTGATTAGCAAGTAGCACTAGCAAGCAAGGCTAGCCACTAGCTAGCCCCACATAACACATAACAACACTACGTCATCTGCTTTGCTACTGTTGTGTTGGTCAGACGGTGAACCAATCGCAGAAGACTGCCTCTTTGGCAACGCCCATCCCAGAAACAGCTCTGGAGGGAAGCACTTTCAGACTGAATAATGGAGTGAAACGAAATGTCGAGTGTCAGGCTAGGCGTTCTTACTAATACTTCTACGTCCACTACCACTGCTACTTACAGTACTTGTTAGTATCAAAAGCCATTCCATCCATGAAGGCAAGTCACAAAAAGTTGTAAGTAACACATTTGGTGTAACACTCACTCACATGGGTCTCTGGTAGAGGTCTTCGGGTGGGGTCCGAGATCCGACATTACCCGGGATCCGACCCGGTCCGAGCCGGGTACCGGGTCCATTCACAAGCAGTAACCTCGGTGCCGGGTCGGTGCCACTACCGTATGCCCCGGGTACCGGTTCTCTGGCCATGAGATTGGCGGTTCCTTGATACCCGAATGGACCCGGCGATTGGCTGTTACATCTGTCAATCACCCCCCTTTTTTCTCCACCGGTCAGTGCTATTGGCTGCCTTGCTGCGTCACGTGACTGAAGTTGTTAGGAACTATGGCACTACTTTTAATGTGCGCGTCTCTGTGTGTCTGTCTCTGTGCACTGCTAGAAGCTCTGTTGTTGCATCGCGAACCTGACGGTCGCCTCTTGCCGTTAGGGCGTGTTAACTTGCCTCCACACCGAAAATACTACAGGAGACTCTTTCTAACTGTTCATAGACTGCAAAGAACTGCAAAGAACTGCAAAAAATATGCAATTTTTTCCCCAGCCGACTGCACGCCGACTGTAGTTACTGTACGCAGGTCTGCTCGTCATAAGCGACTTTGATCCTGTTTTCTTATAATGTTGCTAGTTGTGGGTTATTTTAGTTTGAGCTTGTTTCTGAAGTGTAGTTGCTTATTTGGCCTTGCTTTCAACATTCTTTTAGAAAATAGCTAATGTGATAGAGCTCAATAGGTGAAACTGGTCGTTTTCTTTTGGGCTTGTTTTCATAGACCTGGTCGCTTGTTTCACTCACAGAATCTGACAATCGGACGAAGGAAGCGGACATTTTACTCTGTGCAGTGTTTTTTTCTGCTCTTACCAATACAACACACATCACTATTACTAGCGTTGATTTGGAGTTGATTAGTATGGGAAATTGAGAGTTGAGATTGTGAATGTGCTATTAGTAAAACTGTGCGATGGAAAAATGTCTCTGGCTTATTTTGGTTTGGTTAAAAGTGCACTTTACTTGAAGAACTACCAACTATGTTTTCCTTCCTTCCGTACGAAATGAAATACACAAAAAAATCGAAGTCTCTTTTATTTTCCAATTTGCTACTTTCTTGTCTTTACCTCTTTCTCTCTCTCTCTCTTTCTCTCTCCACCCTTCCTTCTGTCATTCCTTCCGTCCTTCCTTCACATGTCCTTTCCTTTTGGTTCCTCGCCTTTGCCTTCCTTTTTCGACCGCACCTGCTGTTCCTGTCCTGTCCTTTTTTTGCAAACAATTTTTATCCCTCGTTTTGCCTCGCTTGCCTCCTCCTGCCCTCGCCTCCTCTCCTCTCCTCTCCTCTCCTCTCCTCTCCTCTCCTCTCCTCTCCTCTCCTCTCCTCTCCTCTCCTCCACACAGACCCCACCTCCTCCTCCTTCTCCTCGTCCTCTCCTCCCTTCTCTCATCCCTCCTCTCCCTCTCTCCTCTCTCCCCCAGCCACCCGCGACGCCGGGACCCTCCTCCTCCAGGCTCCCCGGGACGTCACGGAGCTCCAGGTGTCCCCCCACTCCGTGCGCCTGGGCTGGCGCCCGCCCCCGGCCCCCCCGGGGCGGGGAGGGAGCGAGGAGGACGAGATCCGGACCTACGGGGTTTTCTACTCGGAGGACGCCGTGGACAGGTGGGTGGTCCTGGCGACAGGGGCGTCACAAGGGGGGAAAAGTGGGACAGAGTTACTAGTTACTAGTTTTTAAATTTCTTCATTCAGTATTATAATAAATGTTATCAGGCCCTCCCCATCCAGGTCTCCTCCCCATACACACCCATTGTATCTTCATTAAAAACACCCATTATTTTTTTCTGGTGACTCATATTACCCTCCTAATATGTGAGCAGGCCAGGTCTTTTCAACAACATTTT
Organism: Nannobrachium achirus; assembly: GCF_963921795.1. Classification (NCBI taxonomy): domain Eukaryota; kingdom Metazoa; phylum Chordata; class Actinopteri; order Myctophiformes; family Myctophidae; genus Nannobrachium; species Nannobrachium achirus. The sequence continues at coordinate 54,131,020 of NC_137822.1, forward strand.
TCATTTATTTTCAATAATCTTTTATTGTATTTAATATTTTTCCATTTTCCCAAATAATTATTATAAATAAATGAAAAATATTATTGAAAAAACACGGCCTGCTCGCATATTAGGGGGGCAGTATGAGTTACCAGAAGAAAAAAAAATCGCTTTCAAAAATGTATATTCAAAGATTTGCATATATTTTCATGATTTAAAAGAAATAGCAGATCTACAAGCTCATGAAAAAAGAAAGATATCATAAGACCTTTAAAGAATCTAAAATGACACAGATGCTTTCCAGGTCTAAAAAGAAATAGATGTTTTGGAAACTTCCATTGTTTTTAGTTTGTTCCTCCCTCCGTTTGCTTGCTCTCAGAGTTACAGACCCATAAAGGGCCATTCACACCGAGCCCCATAACTATAACTTATATCGTAAAAAGAAAAAGGCTCTAAGTCAAGTTTTATTGTTATCGTGCTCAGCCCATAAGGATCCCATGTGGACGGTGATCCCCGGTTCTAACAGTGGAGAAACAGTGATTTATTTTAGTCTAGTAGGAAAGGGGGGTCCGCGCGCATAGGGTGGATTTTTTTTCGCCACCTGTTTTTTCTTAATCCTTAAAGTTTTACCATGTAACTTTTTTTATAAAACAAATCTTAAAATTGTCCTAACTGTTAAATCGCTAAAGTTTTAGAACCCCCACTCCGTTATTTTCAGCTTCTAAAAGCCTCCTCTTTATATGTTTTCTATGTGCCGTGAGGGGGGGAGAATTTCGCGGCAAAATTGCGTCATCTGCATCATCTGTATACGTTGTGTATACGTTGGCCAATCACATCGCGGATCATACACACATGATACACTACCGGCCAATCACAGCTTATCTGCCGTGTCTTCAGGAAGTAGCCTCGCTCAGCTACAGTGTTTACCATGGTGAAGGATTCTTAACCTCTTAATCCCCAAATCCTGGCCAGAAAATTACGTTCTACCATGCGTTCTACACCTCCACGGATTCGTATCGGTCGCGGTGGTTTGCGGCGCCGCTCCGGTGGTCCGCGGCGGTGGTCTGCGACGACTCAAAAAGCAATACCGCTACTGACCACTAGTTTAGCAACTTACACAGTATAGCTTTAAAGGGTATATTTTAAGATTCTGCGAGATAACAGGCTGAAATATCGTCCCAAGGGGTTCATTTTTAATGATTTCTTGCACCTAACCATTCACTTACAATACAGGAAAAAAAGACCCCCCCAAAAATTCTTTTCAAGTAGCATGTGAGGGGTCTAACTAGGTGTTTTTCATGATTCCGAATCCATTGCAAGCATTTGTTTTGCACGAAAAACATTCCTTGGGCTAAAAACGGCCCCACACAACTATGGTTTTGTGGTGAAAAGTGATGAGTCATCACTTTTCACAGTTGTGTGGGGTCCATTTTTAGCCCATTGAATGTTTTTTGTGAACCCCCCTTCCCTAACTAGACTATTTCATCCTTGTCTCGCTTTTCCAGGGAGCGTTCGCTCAACGTGTCGGACCCCGCCGCGCTGGCCATAACGGTGGCCAACCTGAAGCCGGGGGCCAGCTACACGTTCCGCGTGGTGGCCTACGACGCCCTAGGGCCCGGGCAGAGCTCCGCCCCCCTGAGGGTCACAACGCCCCCAGACCGTGAGTGCACATGGAGAGATAGTGTAATAGATGCTGCAGATAGACAGACAGACAGACAGACCGATGGCCGGCACGAACTGACCATAGAAGTTCTACAAGCCCACAACGTGTCATCACATTTAACAGGTGGGCTTGTATCACCTGTTAAATGTTTGGGTGGGACTCCTGGGCCACAGTAGCCTGTGATTGGGCTACTACTGTAGGCCAGTATATAAGCCCTATTCACGCCTGACCACTCAGCAATTTCTCAGCAACTTCCTGGTGCTGACGTCACACTTTGAAGGGAAAACCCTTGCTAAGCCCATAGAGTTAACACAGAAATCACTGGACTTATCTTAAAGCCAACAAATCATTATTTCGAACGGTAAAGTAAATTATAATGCATTTTGCCTTTTACTATTGTGTTCTTGATCATGCTAGCCGTATTTTATACTTTACTATTCGGAAATTGCATTAAATTTGCGATTTCTGTGTTAACTCTATGGGCTTTTAGCAGGGTTTCCCCTTCAAAGCGTGACGTCAGCACCAGGAATTTGCTGAGTGCAGGGCGGGGCGTGAATAGGGTCTATTCAGATGATAGACAATCCAGTGGGCCAATCATGTGATGTCTCTCCGCTCTGTGGGCCGGTGCTACTGAAGGATTGGTCCTCTCCACTTAGTGGCAAGAATTACTGTAGCTATCCCTAAAATGGTAGCAAAAAAAAAAGAAGACAAAAAAAAAAAAGATACGTATATGTATCTCCAATCTATCTCATTCTTTTGTCCAGTTCTACTTCCAGGCCCGGTCGATGACCTCAGAGTGTTTCCAGTGAGTTCCACCAGTATACAGGCGACGTGGGACCCGCCCACCCAGGCCAACGGGCCAATCCTGGCCTACCGTGTCATCTGGAGGGAGCAGCCTTCTGGGAAAGAGCAGGTACTATCACTACTACTACTATGACATGTACATAACCACTACATGGACATGGTAAATGGACTTGCAAGACACCAACCTGCTCATCGGGTAAAGTTGGGGGTTCAGTGTCTTGAACCAGGAACCTTCTGACTGGGTAGCCTCGCCTGGCGTTACAGCATAAGACTACCGTACAAGATCTACAGTAGGTGTTATTCTTGATTCTGAGTTAAATACCAGTAAGACTCCCTAATCGGGAGATAAGCGACCGTAGGTGGCTTATCTCCACAAATAGGGCAAAAATTTGTTTTTCCAAAATCTTCCTGATCCATGTTGATGACATGAGTGTAGACATGCTGTGTAGTGATATTTGTGATTTTCGGGCAAAAACTGTAGGAGCAGTGTCCAAAAATGTGTTGTAAAAATCGGCCTGAAGGTGGCGCTAGAATAGGGCCATGTGAGAAATGAGGGGTGGGGTCTCCGCGTTGCCTTGGCGGACGAATAGGTACCGGCCCCGGCTCTCCCGGACGCTCCTAGCCCGAGTTACGGCATTTTATGTGCGCTGCAGTGGCAGGGGGTCCTCCACTGGGGGCGCCACCACTTTTGCATCCGTTCTGGAGCACCAGGAGTCGGTGGTCCCCGGGAATTCCCCGTGAGCAGCCCCGTTGGGGTGGTCATTTGGTCATTTTTGCACATTTGGTCATTTTTTACATCTGGGGGTCCCCCAGGGACCTGGGGGTCCCTGGGGCTCTGGGGGTCCTTGGAGGTTGTAGTTTGGAAGGCAAGGAGTGTGTGTGCAAAATCTGGCATGGATCGGGTCAACGGTTGCGGAGATATGAGCAGGGGAAAAGTGTGACGTGTGACGTGTGACCACATTTGGTCATTTTTTACATCTGGGGGTCCCCCAGGGACCTGGGGGTCCCTGGGGCTCCGGGGGTCCTTGGAGGTTGTAGTTTGGCAGTCAAGGAGTGTGTGTGCAAAATCTGTCATGGATCGGGTCAACGGTTGCGGAGATATGAGCAGGGAAAAAGTGTGACTGACTGACTGACTCACTGACTGACCCACGGACAGCCTGTGGAGGTTTTGGTAGTAAATGCGACCTACGGTCGCAATTAAGGTAGGAATGCAGGAATAAATTTTAAGGCACACATTGCCAATGTCACTACTGTTGAATTATTATTTTTTTTTGTACTAAGACAATAATTTGACGACCAGCGGAGACTCCATCTCCGAACACACTCACCCGCTCACACGCGCAAGCTCCTAAGCAACGTGCTGTTGATAACAGCGAGAGGTCGGGCGGTTAGGGTTTCCTTTCTTTGTCCGTAATTGATTTACTTGTTTTGAAGGCGCCTTATTGTACAGCACCTCGCTATACCGTCCTCACTCCGATTGCTCGTCCAAATACAGTTTGTTCCAAACCATCCCCTTTGGTCGTTCTAGCGCTAGCCTCGGCAGGTGCGTCACAAGGGGGGGGGGGGGGGGGGGGGGGGGGGACTGAGTTACTAGGGCCCTAACTATTTTTTATTTTAGCTATTGAAAAATAGCTAAAATAAGCGCTGCGAGCTTGTAGATCTGCTATTTTTGAAAAGTTGTGAAAATGTGTGCAAATCTTTGAATATAATGTATTTTTTAAGCGAACATTTGTAACTAAAATCTTGCTTCTTGGGGGTCCCTGGAACTAAATATTTTGAGATGGGGGTCCGTGGCCAAATACATATCATTTTGGGGGTCGTTCACATGAAAAAGTTTGGGCACCACTGACATAGAAACATTTTTCAAAAATAGCTCACAGTGCTGCACTCGGTGCCGCGCCGTGAGCTTGTATATCTGCTATTTTTCAATAGTTAAAGCACAAAATAATGCGTTCCCAGTCTAAATGGGTTAAACCTCCTCCCCCTGTGAAGAACATTCATGGGGGGCCCGCAGTGAATCCTTGGACCCAGGGCCCAGAATTTGGTGCGACACCCCTGCAGGCTTTTATTCTGACACTGACCTCCTCCATGTGCCAAAGAACAAACAAAAAAACAAAACATGTTGAAGAATCTTTCTGCTTCTATGGACCGATTCTTTGGAAGCAACTCCCCATTACACAAAAGACAGGCAACCGCTGTGGATGTAGTTTTAAGAAACAGCTCGATACCTCCACTTGTTTTGCACTCCACTTTATTTGACCCCATCTATTATTAATTTTCAGTGTTGTTCTTGGAACACCGACCCAGACTTTAACTATAGGGCTGGGATCAGTTTTGGGATCTTAACGGTCTGATTCCTTAAAGGTGATACACCATGAAATTTCACTTTTCCTATTATAAAACCTTTTTTTGGGCTCCCACTAGCACCTTCTATCCTCACAAAGTCCCATTTCTGACCGTTGTGTCCTTCTCTGGTTTTGAGAAGGCGAAGGTTAAAAGTATCCCACGGGTTCTCAAAACAGGCTGTCCAGATTCGCTGCCGATTGTGACGGCATCTGCCGATTGTGACGTCATCACAAAAAAATATATATATATCAAAAAAAAAAAAAATCAAAAAAAAAAAACTTTTTCAAAAAAAAAATGTTTCAAAAAGATTTTGGGGGGGGGGGGGGGGGGGGTGGCGCAGTTCAAATGCTCTGAGAGCCATTCAAAAATGAGAGAGGCTCTCTATTCAGGAGTGGTAATTTAGCCTCAAACCTTTTGAAAAACGTTTTTGGGACATAAACAATATGACATAAATACTTTTTTTTGCATGGTGTATCACCTTTAATGGTTGCTTTTAAAGAGGTGGTACCATAGTTTTGTTCTTTTTCTGGTCTTGTTGTATCCTAAGATAATCCCTTCAACAGAGAACTGGTTGTCTGTTATGAGCTGATCTCATAACACTGAAAACAACCAGCTAGAACAGCATGAGCTGACTGTGGGTCTTTCTCGGAAAAGGAGTTGAGGTCCAGGCAGGCTTCAATGGTGTCCAAAGGTTTTATCACAGGCAGAGTAGATTTGACAGACAACAGACAGACAACAGCATTCCTTCTTTGGCGCTCCAGAGAGCCACCAGGTCCACACCACAGCATCCCACTCGCACCCCCAAAATTCTCCCCACTAGTCCCTCCTTATACCTCTGTGAAGTTGGCACCCCATATGATGAAAACATATATAAAAAGTGTGTCGTTCTTTAGTGCTGAATTTGTGCTGAATTGTGCCGTAGATTTTATAATTTGTGCTGGTATCACTTTTTAGTTATTCTACATAACACCACTGTTCTGCTTCTATGTTCTACCATTATCTCTATCACCCTCTGCTGGCCATACCACTGTAATGCTGCTAAATCTGCTAATTCATAACCATATCAATATTTATATATATTTATACATATAAAAACACAATTGATGATTTCAATGGCACAAATTAGAGCACATCCAGCACTAAAGAATGAGACCCTTTTTTCCCGATTTGGAGCCAAAAAAATTGGGGGAGCAAGGCTCAGCAAAACTATAACTTGAAATATCTCAAAAATGATACCAGCACAAATTATAACATTTAAAGCACAATTCAGCACAAATTCAGCACTAAATAATGACACAATTTTTATATATGTTTTCATCATATGGGGTGCCAACTTCACGCAGGTCCTCCTTCAGCACCTCTCTTCAACACCTCTCTTTATACGTATTCTTTGCATCACATCCCAACATGCAGTGGGTGTGTTTTATGACCATCTCAGGGTTTCATTGGCCCATGAGAGTATCCCCAGAGTGCCCCACCCTCCGCAGTTGGTCTCCCCTGGGGAGATTAGCTCAAATGGAAGGTTTAGTTTTTAAGAAATAACTATTGTCTAGAAGATTGAAGTCCTGTATAGTATATGTTTCTAACACAAGTAATGTTACAGTTATGTCACCATGTTGATTTACCCAGTAAGATTAATGCTAGAAAGAATAAATCATTAAAGGAACATTTTGGGTAATTGTATGATCTGCCAGCTGTTGTCCACCACAAATCATTAACTCTAGATGTAACAATGATCTTCCAAACTCCACATTTCACAAACTGTACCACTATACTGCAACTCTGCAGTTATATTAAGATATGGTGCCAACCCCGAGTTTCCCGAGTTTGTATTGGTACTAGTGCTGTGCCAACCCCGAGTTTCCCGAGTTTGGGCCGTTTTTTTTTTTTTCAAATTTTTTTTTTGGACCTCCAGAAATGTATTAGGCATGATCGCGATCGCGAAATTGCATGTTTAACCCCCATACCAACCCATTCTTTCAAACATGGCAGCCATGTTTGTTTACATCTGAAGAAAACATAATGGCCCATAAATCATGAATGCCTGAACGGATTTCCAAGCGGATTTTTTTGTTTGAAAGCTGTGAACAGCATCTACACACGTGGTGCATCATCTAGGCATGGGCGTGCACTTTTTACACACTTGCACAATTACATGGAAGTCTATGGTAACCATGGCAACGCGGGACATTGGCCGGAAAAAATCATTGCAACATAAGTGTTAATGAATGTTAGTCCAATATAAACACATAGAGAAATACCCCGTAGGATGATTTAAGATTTAGACCTGTGCTTTTAGGAACTAAATAACATGTAAATGAGATCACCAAATGGGGAAAGCTGTTGGCCTGTGACACCAATCTCTCTCTCTTTGGAAGAGAGGAATTGCCATGCAGCTGCTTCACTGTCTCCATGCCAGGGACGTGCTGGGCCCCTGATTCAGCCCGGGAAAAAGAGTTGTAGAGGCCCTCATTGCGCACTATAGAGAGAGATCTCTCTCTATAGCGCTGCTGCTACTCAAAGATTTGCCATTTCAGATCATGACAAGTGACAAGCCAGTGGGCCAATTACATCGTCGTTGTCAGGTGGAAACCTTGCATGTCCAAAACCGTTTGTTTTGTATTTATCATTTAAAAAATGAATTAAACTAGTGAAAACAGCCGATCTACAAGCACACAACGCCTCGCACCGCGAGGCGTTGTGTGCTTGTAGATCTGCTGTTTTCACTACTTTTGTGCGACGGCCTTGTATGATGAAGCAGGGAAAACATTTTGAAATTTGAAACTTCGAGATACGAGGTTTCTTCCCGACAGTGACGATTTACTTTGTTGGCCGCACAGCCCCCAAAATGGAACGAAAAGGCCGACATTTTATTTTCAATTTTTGGAATGAACCGGCCGTTCGGGAGTTGTCCCGCTTTTCCCAATGGCCAGCACGTCCCTGACAGAGACAATAGCCAGATGGATCTGCCACTATGAATGAGTCACTGCCTTATTGGTTTGATCTAGGATAAGAGGGACAGTAGACGAATGGCTCTGAACATGGTTTGAGTTGCCCGAACTTTAACCTTTTGTATTCAACTGTGTGAGCCTATTTTGTGTATAATATTCCAAATATGATGTTATGCTGTAGGCCAGACACCACAGTCTTCATGTGTATAGGAGGTTGACAGGTGGTGGATGTTATGAGCAATTATGTATTCCCTTTGTATTTTGGGTTTCTTCCTGGAGGCTTACACCTTGTGGGTCAAAAGTGCCGATCCAAAAACAGTGATTAAAATATCATCATCTCATCCCCTTTTACCATTCACCCAACACTGTGGGTGTGGTTAACACCCACCTAAACAACCAGGCATACTTAATGAACTGGTGGGTGTGGCCACATAAAAAACACATTTTTACTCTTTCTGTACACTCTTTTGAAAATAAATCCTCCTCCTAGTATAATTAGAATACCTGAAAATCATGTTTTAGGGGGGAAATAAATCATGGCACTGCATCTTTAAAGAGGCGGTGCCATAGTTTTGTGCTTTTTCTGTTTTTCATGTGTCTAGGAGGTTGAAAGTACTTCATTAGACCCCCTGATGTGTTTTTCTTTTGAAAAATGATTTATTCTCTTAGTATTTGTTTGTTTTCTCTTGGAGGCTGCCACCTTGTGGCCAAAAGTGTCAGTTAAAAAACACAGATAAAATGACATCATATAATCATCCCCTCCCCTTTTACCATTCACCCAACACTGTGGGTGTGGCTATATCAGCTGGGTTACCACCCACCATGCCATCCATGCATACTTGATGAACTGGGGGTGTGGCCACATAAAAACCCCTCTTTCTGTATACTTTTTTGGAAAAGATCTTCCTCCTAGTATAATCATAATACCTGATAATCATGTTTTAGAGGAGGGGAAATCATGGCACCACCTCTTTAAAGTTATTCATATGGAAACAGTTCCAAATATCGTCGTTGTCGGGTGGAAACCTTGTATGTCCAAAGCCGTTCGTTTTGTATTTATCATTTTGAAAATGATCTAAACTAGTGAAAACAGCCGATCTACAAGCACACAACACTTCCCACGCACAAAAGTAGTGAAAACAAAAGATCTACAAGCACACAGCTTGTAGATCTGCTGTTTTCACTACTTTTGTGCGACAGCCTTGTATGATGAAGGCTTTACTTTGCGAAAAAAAAAAAAAAAAATACACATTTGAAACATGGAGATACGAGGTTTCTGCCCGACAGTGACGATATGACGGAACAGATTCCGGTTCCTATACTGTAGATGTTGGATCCGATCCCTCCGGTTCAACTGTAACCTGTGTGTATTTATTCCAGAGCGTAGAAGTATCTGCTCAGTACTACAAGGTGGAGGGGCTGAGGAAGTACGGGGAGTACAACGTGAGAGTCGTGGCAGTAAACAGACATGGCATCGGCATGGCAACCGCAGGCGTCAGTGTCCAAACACTATCGGATGGTGAGTAGTGATACTTTTTTTGTATTATTACTCCAAGTTAAGGCTTCACTATGTAACTTGTGTTAATGAATATAATGTTATTTTGTCCAATCTGTATGGTGGAGTATGTTAATACCAGTAAGACACCTAAGGGCGAAAAGCGACCTTGCCCTAAAGGGCGAGGTCACGCCATCTGTCTTGGCCATATATGGATTCTGGTAGTGTGGTTCTCCTAACAGGGCATCATCTGGGATACAATCCCTTTTATGCCCATATATGGAGATCCCTTCTCTGAGTATCTGACATCACTAATCCCTTTTATGCCCATATTTGGAGATCCCTAACAGAATCCCTTTTATGCCCATATACAGTATGGAGATCCCTGCTCTGAGTATCTGACTGAATCCCTTTTATGCCCATATATGGAGATCCCTGCTCTCTCTGAGTATCTGACATCACTAATCCCTTTTAAGCCCATATATGGAGATCCCTAACAGAATCATTTTTATGCCCATACATGGAGATCCCTGCTCTGAGTATCTGACATCACTGTGATGTCACCTGTTTACAGTATGCCTATATATGGAGATCCCTGCTCTGAGTATCTGACATCACTGTGATGTCACCTGTTTATGCCTATATATGGAGATCCCTGCTCTGAGTATCTGACATCACTGCAATGTCACCTGTGATGTCACAGTGACACAAAACCACAGTCACAAAATGTGAGTACTTTTTCCACCACTGGAATCAAAGCAGCAGCCGTGCAAAGCTCACGGGCAGAGCAGGCATGCGCACACACAGACATCAAAGGGGGCTTGAGCCCCTGCCCTTTTATCCGTCTGTGAAAAAATGCCCTCTCCAGACCATGAATGCAAGTAGTGAAAATAGCCGACCTCCAAGCTCACAGCGCGTCGCAGCGCGACGCGTTGTGAGCTTGGAGGTCTGCTTTTTTCGATATTTTCACCCTTAAGGCCCTTTTTAGAGATTTCAGCCCCTGCCCCTCTAACATTCTCTGCACGTCCCTGGGGCAGAGAAACGCAGACCTTGTGCCCGTCTCTGACAGCTTATCTATTAAAGCTTGGTACATATTAGGCGAGCAATAGGCCGTCCAGTTGCTCCGTCTTGATTACTTTCACATCTACACCCACTACTGTAGATTAAAATGTTGTACAGTACTTACTACTTTCCCCATAACGTTGCACTGAAGTCCGTTTCAGTCGACCGCGCGACCCCCTCCTTTTTTTTTTTGCCGAAAATGCACTCTAGGCATCGCTTTTTCCTCTTAAAAGGCACATGGTGTGAACACTGGGCTCTAAGGTGGCATTTAAAAGGCTGCCAACAACAGGTAAGTAATGGAGAGAGTCCATTCAATTAGCCACTGTCTGCGGTTCTGCTGATAATGAGGTGGGAAGTGCAGTGTTCCACTTGGGGCAGCTTCAAAGAGGGAAAGCAAAAGTCCATTTACAGTTAGTGCTTATAGGTTTGCAATGAACATGACACATTAAGAGAGTTACATGCAGACACATTAGCACAAACAGATACACGGCATAATACTGCAAATAGCTCAGCGTTAGATAGATACCTGTATTATCCCAAGGGGGAAATGCAGTTGTCCAGTTGTAGCACAGCAGTATACAGTTATTTACAAAGTTACAGAGAAGTAAGAAAAAGATAGATAAGAGGAAAAAAACAAGAGCAGTACAGTACCAATAAAGAGAAGGTGCATCAATAGAGGGGGCGAATAATATATACTGTACATAAAGTGTCTTACAAAAAGAGACCGTAGCAGTCAATGCTAGTTAGTGCAACAAGTATCTCACTGTCATTGTTAAACAAAGCAAAATACTCAGAAACTACCAACACAACCTAATAGTGCAATGTCAAAAATCAGTTAGTCCCCCCAGGAAAGCGCGATTCCGAGATCACGGAATTTTTCGCGGAACTCGCGACCACCCGCGGATTTCTCTGCCATTCGCGGACTTTTCTGACGGCCGCGGAATAACAGTCGCGAGTGGCAGCAGAGCGGCGGGAGTAGTTATTGCTACTGTTATAAAACGATTTGTACATTGTTTGGCCAGTGGCCACCTCATACAGAGCCTGGGGGAATAGCTTAGCTTCCCTCCAGCTAGCACTGATGCTGTATGGTGGTCCGGTCCCACATTCGTTCCTGACAGAAACTGTGTCCTGAACTATAGTTCCTCTCTATGCCTCCTAGCTGGCAATAACAATGCTAATGCAGAAGAGAATAAATAAATATTACACCCATACTAGGTAGTAGGTAGGCTATCCTCTAAAATGTGGTTACCATGGGCATGGTTTGGATGACAATATAGTCTTTGAAACATATAGTAATTAAAAACAATAGCAATAAAAGAAAAATAGATTTAATATTAGATTTTTATTCTCAAAAATGATTATTCGATTATTCTAACCACTAATTACAATTAATTGTAGCCATTTCATGAAGGGTTTTACTTGATTGTTAGAACTATATAATTTTTAGCTTGATAACTGGTCATTTTAGGTTGTTTTTTAATGTCCGCGGAATCAAGAAATGTTCTCCGCAGAATTCCGCAGAATCAGGATTGTTCTCCGCGGAATCAAGACTTTTTCTCCGCGGATTCCTGGGGGGACTAATCAGTGCAAAAAAAACTAGGAAGCGTGTCACCGCAAGACGCACCTGAGCACTCTCCCTGGAAGGTCCTTAGGGGTCAAAGTCAATACAGCAATAGTTCCGTCAGCTTTTTACCAATCTTGGGCCACAGCGTGTGTATCACGGGCGGTAGAAAGGGTCGCGTTTTGAACATGGTGACTGAAAAAGCTAGACCAGGAGAGGGATCCGCCATGTTACGTTACCTCCGGTCCTCCGCAGCGTCACTGGGAAAATAGTATCCATGATACGAGTAAATGTAATCCACGGATGTCCTGTTTATTTTTCCGCTAAAGTTTTCTTTCAGTCAGGACATCTTTTTATCAAACCTGGGCCACAGCGTTTGTGTCACGGTAGGTAGAAAGGACCGCGCATTGAACATTGTGATTGAAAAAGCTAGACTAGGAGAAGAATCCGCCATGTTACGTGTATCTCCGCCGAGACTCCGTTACTGGGAAAATACTAGTATCCAGATACATACGGGTCGTGCGAGCCTGCGAGGGGAGGACGATAGAGTGCAGTGCAGGATGCGTTGCCAGGATAGGAACAGAAGCTTGTGATTGGCTGCAGGGAGACTGCACATCCTGGTCACATGTACCGCGCTGCATTTTGGGAAATGTAGTGTTTCCCATATTGTTGGCGTTTGATCACCGTGGTAGAGACTTCATTGCGGTAGCAACCAATGTACAGTAACTACAGTATTGTAAAACGCGTCAAACACGTCGTGGGCACTGGGGCTGGGCATCCAGAGACATCAAAGAGATTGGCGTGTAGACACCTCGTGGGCACTCAGTGTGTTAAGGGCAGCCGGTACAAAAGATTTTCCTAGTCTCTCACATCTCCGTCCTGGGTAGGCAAAGCGGTCGTTTCCTCTCTTGTTTCTTTCTACTAGTTTTCGCCTATATGAAGTTTTAGCATAGAATTGTACATTTCTCCGTCGTTAAATGTTTTGATGAATTGATTACAAAGCCGTGTGCTTTCTTTAGACCTTGTATTGCTGTACTGTACTTACCCTAAACCTGTACTCATCTTTGCAAACTGTTATTAAAGTATTCAGTCAATCAGTCAATGTAGTAGTTTTACTAACATCCTCTCTATCATCTTCCCCGTAGTTCCTAGTGCTGCGCCTCAGAACATCACATTGGAGGTGGTATTGTCCAGGGTGAGTGAATCATGCTTTTGTGATCCTTTTTCTGGTTGTAACAGTCAGGGACGTGCTGGGCCCCTGATTCAGCCCGGGAAAAAGAGTTGGAGAGGCCCTCATTGCGCGCTATAGAGAGAGATCTCTCTCTATAGCGCTGCTGCTACTCAAAGATTTGTGACAAAGTGACAAGCCAGTGGGCCAATTATTGTACATGAGTTATATTTTGTCGTTGTCGGGTGGAATTTGTGGAAACCTTGTATGTCCAAAACCGTTTGTTATGTATTTATCATTTTAAAAATGATTTAAACTATTGAAAACAGCCGATCTACAAGCACACAACGCCTCGCACCGCGAGGCGTTGTGTGCTTGTAGATCTGCTGTTTTCACTACTTTTGTGCAACAGCCTTGTATGATGAAGCAGGGCTTTGCTTTGCGAAAAAATTCATACATTTGAAACTTGGAGATACGAGGTTTCTGCCAGACAGTGATGATTTACTTTGTTGGCTGCCCAGCCCCCAAAATGGAACGAGCCGACATTTTATTTTTATTTTTTTCCTAATGGCCGGCATGGACAGGCCGGGAATGAACCATGCGTTCGGGAGTTGTCCCGCTTTTCCCAATGGCCAGCACGTCCCTGGTTGTAACAGTATTCCTGCTATCTGACTCTGAATAATCTGATTGTGTGTAATCAGATTAAAAGTGCACTACCTCATTTTCTGTAAAATTATTCACATCATTTGATTGTACTGTATAGCTTTCGTTTCAACAATACATATCTGTAATCTGAGTATGATTTAGATTAGATTATATTGAATATGATTTCTTGCTGGCATTGTACCCGATTTTGTGATATCATATTCCAATTCGGTAACATATTGTCGTTGTCGGGTGGAAACCTTATATGTCCAAAAGCGTTTGTTTTGGATTTATCATTTTTAAAATGATTTAAACTAGTGAAAACAGCCGATCTACAAGCACTCGCTGTGCGAGGCGTTGTGTGCTTGTAGATCAGCTGTTTTCACTACTTTAGTGCGATGGCCTTGTGTGATGAAGCAGTGCTTTACTTTGCGAAAAAAAAATTACAAATGTGATACTTGGAGATACGAGGTTTCTGCCCGACAGTGACATTATTCAGGAGTGGTGCAAGGGAATTCTGAATCATAATGAGAATGAATAGAGTAACGAAGTCATGACGTGACTCGTTCATCCCCCGGTTCTACGGAAGTAATTTCTCTATGGAGAATAAAATTGAGTAATCTTAAAATCGTCTCATGTAGGCTAAGCATTGTGGTCCAAAAATAAACAAACAATCTCCACGATATTGTCGGGGAGGTGGCTCTGTATGGTTTATGATAGTCAGTCACTCATATTTGATACAGTCTGTTTCTGGTGAAAATGTAACTAATTCGGCGACAGTAACATTAGCGTTTTCTCACCATCAGTTGATTCTTCATATCCATATGAGTCAAACCGCTGAGATCATTTGTTTATGTTTGGAACACAGTTCTTATATGACGCGATATGAAAAAAGGCTATGGGAATTCAGAATGGAGTAAAAAAACGCGAACCAGGTACAGTAGGCTGTGTAAATGACATCAAACTTCGTTGGTCTATAGTGGGTGTGGCAGACCGTGACGTCTCATATTCACTGTCAGTTTTGGCTTAGCTCCAAAGAGTGTACAACTGTAACCAACTGGAATCCTATGATTTTAATTAACTATAAGTACTTTAATGTATTGTCAGACAACAACTCTACTGTAAGTATAGCTCTTGATAAAGACCAAATTGTACATTACATTTTCTGACTTACTATTTTAATTCAACAAAATACACTTGTGCTTTTTACCCACTTATGTCCTTTGTCTCATACTATAATGGCATAATGCACCTGTGATATTAGACAGCAGCCTATTGAGCATGCATGGCACAATACAAGATACGATGACATGGGAAAAGCACGCACATCCAAAGTTTTAAAGGCCAGTTTGCCAGGGCAGAAGCAAATATCAATGGAAAACAGAGTCTGCTCACTCACTGTGGGGAAATCATTTACCTGTGGCTATGAAACTTTCCAGAACTTCTTTTTCTCTCTCTATTTTTTGGTCACTAATGTTGTCAGTCGGAGGAAGTTTGACTCTTTATCCTCCTCCTTGTGTCTCCTGACAGTTAAACCCACTTAGACCGGGTAGTAGTTATTTTGCTTTAACTATTGAAAAATAGCAGATTTACAAGCTCACAGCGCGGCACAGAGTGCCGCGCAGCGAGCTTGTAGATCTGCTATTTTTGAAAATGTGTGAAATTTAGAATTTTGACCCGATTCTATAAGTGTCTTTTGAAATCCTTCTAAGGTTATTTGAATAACCTACGTTTCTATCTCAGTGGTGCCCAAACTTTTTCATGTGAAGGACCCCCAAAATTACATGTATTTGACCACAGTACCGCCCCATCTCAAAATATTTACTTCCAGGGACCCCTCCCAGAAGCAAAATTTGAGTTACAAACGTTCGCTTAAAAAAAAATACACAAATTCAAAGATTTGCACACATTTTCACAACTTTTCAAAAATAGCAGATCTACAAGCTCGCAGCGCGGCACTCGGTGCCGCGCTGTGAGCTTGTATATCTGCTATTTTTCAATAGTTAAAGCAGTCAATAATTCTAGGCCTAAACGGATTAAGGCCCTGCCAGTATCTGAAAACACAGATATTGGATTTGCTACGGCGTGCTCCCTCGGCCATCGCTCTGGTCAGCACACAGCATGTTGCTTTGCCTGCCAAAGCAGCGTGTTGTTGATCACAGTGAGAGGCGGCAGGGAAGCATTTTCTTCCAGAGGGCCATGCTGACTTTGATACAGCGAGCGAAGGGTAGAAACTTGGAACACACAGTGCTGGAATATTAAAACCGTACGAATTTGGTTGTCAAAAAGTGCTGACTTACCTGTAGGTTCTTTCTTTCTTTCTTTCTTTCTTTCTTTCTTGCTTTCTTTCTTGCTTTCTTGTATATCTCTGCTGTCGGGCCGAAACCTCCTAACTCCAAAATGTTCATTTTCGGGAAAATGAGCTCAAGTGGAGGTTTTGACCGAAGGGCTTTTTACTACTTTTCATTGGTTCAATATTATTTTAACCAACACACAGACTTAAAGGGTGTTCAATAGCACATATTTATGAAGAAAAGTGGGGGCCAATCGGGTGGAGTTAGCTGGTTTGGCATAAAGTGTGGAGTTAGGAGGTTTTGTCCCAAGCATTTTTTACTACTTTCCATTGTTACGATATTATTTTATATATAATAGTTCATCAAAAGCCCGGATTTATGCCAAAAAAAATCAAAAACCTCAAAAATGGAGTTAAGAGGTTTTGGCCTGACAGTGACGATACTGTATATACTGAGGTTACAATGAAAAGATAAACTTTTAAATGAACCTACTTATTTGTATCTTACCAGACAGACATGTCTTTTATGCAACCACTTCATAGATCACAGATGAGACACAATTGTGTTATGTTAAATATGGACTCTAGGCATACCTTTTCACAATTGCAAACATTTGATTTTGCCATAATGATAACACACAGTATACCTGCATCAGACTTGAATGGAACGCTGTGCTTATTATGAAAGTATGTATTTCCGTGAAGAATACGTTAGTCCGACGTCTCATTACTCTGACTACGTGCCTACGCGTGCAGGTTAGGGTTAGGGCCGATGCATACTCCTCTTTTAGAGACAAATTTATTTCGGTTCGGGGAGTCACAAAATCTCGGCAGCACCGAACAGCCGAATTAATGACGGCACCTGCCCCCCCGAACCTCTGAATGACGCCATATTGTAGTTTAGACAGAGCCAAACCGAAATAAACACGGCTCTAAAAGTGGAGTATATATGTGTCGGCCCTTAGGGTTAGAGATAGGGTTAGTATGGGGAGAGTCGGACAAACCCAACGTCGCAGTAATGCCTGTCGGAACAACGCTGCGCACCGTGTATTTTCGGCACAGCCCATAGACTGAAAAAAAATCTGGACGGTGGAAAGCCATTGGTTTCTATGCTGCGCAAATGCTTTTTTGGCCATTGTATAGTTGACGCCATCATTGTAGAAATCAGCGTTCATTGGTAGAAAAGATACCATCTCGAATGCTATTGGCTGCCAACGGTCACGTGCAACCGCAGGGATACTTTGTCTTCAGCTTGCCGAAAATAAAGCACACGAAGAAGAATCATCACAAGCCTATGATCACAAGCCCCTCCTACAGCATACCCTGCTATAACATCAAATATAACATACATTGGACCATATTTTCACAAAACGCATATCATGGTGATTGAAACGAGGCTTTAAACTAGCGACAGGAACTATAAAGTACTTATGACATTGTTTATTAAGGTAAGAAAAGTTCGGGGGAATAGAATGGAATCCTATGGAGAACATGTTGCTTCTGGTACCAGAACAGCGCAACTAGCGGCCGATCATAGGAACGTTCAGTTCTGTGTTTCCTTCTTTTTTAAATCGGTACAACTACAACCCTGGCACAGCCTCAAGGTTTCTCGTGGCTGTCCAGGATCAATGGCCATTTCTACCACTTTTTCTAGTCACATGTTCAAATACTGGATTCTGATTGGCTAAATTCCGGAGGTTATGGCAGAACAACCGCCGCAGTTGTGTGAGGACGAGATCAATGCGCCTCAGTGTACATCCGGGGACTTCAGGAGGTAGTCGGAACATCTTTCCCCCAACCAACATATGACGGTCGTAGCGGTCCTATGTTTACTAACGTGCGTACGACGTCGCCGATTTATTTGGATCCAATGCAATCCGCCAACTTTAAAGCCCCTTTTCTCTGAACCTATGCCTTTCTGGAAGCGAACAGCCTCTATTTACGGCCGGAACGGTCCTTCTAACTGACGTTAGCTTAGCTGTATGCTAGACATCTTTCTCTGCATGGAGTTGGCGTCATCTGGTGGTGAGTAGAAGATGTTGTTTGTGGAACTATTTGCTGTCGTCGCGGAAGTTTTATAGGCAATAATGATTGTAACTTAATATCCTTGCAAGTTACAACTATGTGTTTTCTTTCATGTATACGGAAAAAAGTGGTAGAAAAGCTATTTACCACTCGGGGTCGGACATTATGCTCTGATAATGTCCTGTGTGAGGGTGTTATCGGACTCGGCTTCGCCTCGTCCGATCACCCCCTCACACAGGACATTATCAGAGCATAATGTCCTCTCACTCGGGGTAAATTGCTTACTTTTTCCCCAGTTGCTCACAGTCACACCGGCGATCATGTTTCGTCTTCGCATTTGACAAAGTCGTTCAGGTCTTGGGATACGACAAAATGGGTCAAACATGCATGGTGCTGTGTTGTGACCCGCTTTCTGTACACGTGTGCAACGCACAACATCAATGCCCTGAGTGCGTGCTAGGCATACAGATGCACCAAATCTATTCATCCTGTAAATGGCTGGTTTTCTGCGCTTCATGTTAATTCTTGCAGCTTGCAGCCCAGAGGGTATCTGATTTGCAGGGGCGTCACAAGGGGGGGGACTGAGTTACTAGGGCCCAAGGTGGAGGGGCCTTCCTTATTCTAGATACTTTAGCTATTGAAAAATAGCAGGTATACAAGCTCACAGCGCAGCACCGAGTGCGAACATTTGTAACTAAAATGGGGGGGGGGGGGGGGGATTATATTCTCCACACTTGTATTCTCCCCATCTCGTATATTCCCAGGTTCCGCAGGTCAGCTACATTCATTAATGTTAATTGTGGCACGTTTACTAACATGAGATTAAAGAATGGAGGTCCGCACACAGCTCAATGCTCCACAGTGTTTATTTAAAACATAAAGTTAGACGACGTTTCGGCCATCAGCTGGCCTTCATCAGGGGGTTAGGGTTAGCTGATGGCCGAAACGTCGTCTAACTTTATGTTTTAAATAAACACTGTGGAGCATTGAGCTGTGTGCGGACCTCCATTCTTTAATCTCATGTCAACCTGAGCCCAGCACCAGCACTTGGAAAGGATGTGCGCATCATCTTGTTCTTTTAACACGTTTACTAACATGCCAAGTTTAGCTGCACTTGAACAACCATTCCAGGCTGCATATCCAGCCCAAGAAACCATAGAAACGGGGGGAAAAAATAGAATGTATCATGCCTGTTGCTCGCGCGCGTGCAAGACACCAGTCATGTTGCCATACCTTAGCTTTTTCTGAACTGACGCCACTGGTGTAGCAACAGAGCAGTCGGCGAGAGCAGGCAGCACATCCGTTGCACACACAATGAGAAACAGGATTGACCAATGAGACTCAATTGTGGGGGGCCAGAATCACTGGAGAACCCCCCCCCCCCCCCCCCCCCCGTTCTGGTGCCTATATGCAATAAATACAACACAGACTGAATCCATGCAGACCAATGTTTCCTCTCCTATCCACCCTCTCTCTCTCTCTCTCTCTCTCTCTCTCTCTCTCTCTCTCTCTCGCTCTGCCATGATCAATTGCATTGCTAATCAATTAGTGCCAATGGAAAAACCGATGGGAAGAGCAGGTGTTGCTAAATGCTAATGGATTCACACGCAAACAAACAAACAGAGCACACACACACACACACACACACACACACACACACACACACACACACACACACACACACACACACACACACACACACACACACACACACACAGAGACCACTTGTCTGCACTTGTTAGAATCAAGCTAAACAGTCATTGCAATGTGTGTGTGTGTGTGTGTGTGTGTGTGTGTGTGTGTGTGTGTGTGTGTGTGTGTGTGTGTGTGTGTGTGGTAGATGACAGCTCGTTAACATGCAAATGAGGTAATTAAAATGTGCAAGCACACACACACACACACACACACACACACACACACACACACACACACACACACACACACACACACACACACACACCAGATGTCAGCCAAGTCCCAAGCGTGTATCGTTAGCAAGTTGTGTGTGTGTGTGTGTGTGTGTGTGATGTGTGTGTGTGTGTGTGTGTGTGTGTGTGTGTGTGTGTGTGTGTGTGTGTGTGTGTGTGTGTGTGTGTGTGTGTGTGTGTGTGTGTGTGTGGTGCCTACATACACATCAGTGTAAACACTCATTTATCAAATCAGCCCCCCCCTCTCTCACACACACACACACACACACACACACACACACACACACACACACACACACACACACACACACACACACACACACACACACACACACACACACACACACACACAGAGGAATCCTGGAATTGAAAACTATAGAGCATAGCCCTCTCTCTCTCAAAAAAAAGAATCCTGAATAATAAAAGATTTTCAAAATGCAAATGCCTGTTTGATGCCTGTAACACACTCCGGGACAGAGGCATGTTTACCGCTGTGTTACATCACTGTTCCTTTTAATTACCTTTTTTAATCGTTTGGGATCTGAGGATACTATTGTTTTGTTCCAGATTACAGTGAGGTGACACATTTAAGGACGTTTAAGCTTCCTTGAAAGAAAGAAAGGAAAGGAAAGGAAATCAACAAAACTGGTCAACATTTGCCACATTGTCAGATTATAAAAGGAATAAGACAAAATTGTGAAACTAGCAGATCTTCAAGCTCACAACGCCTCGTCAGTGAGCTTCTAGGTTCAAATAGAATCTTCTAGGTCAGGGGTCTACAACGTTCTCAGGCCAGGGACCCCCAAACTAATCGGGACCCCTACCACCTTGTAGGGTGGGGAGGTCGGTGCTACAACATATTTATTTATTTTAAACATGCATGTACAATACAGTGAGCAGGGTGGCCATACCACTACAATTTCTAAACATACTGTACTACTTATTAACTGAGAACCAATGTCCGTACTATCAAAAATCTGTCAATTGCACAGTAATCATATATGCAAGCTATTCTATTTAAAAATATTTAAACAAATGTAAATTTTTTAAAGAAAAAACTAACAAAAAAATGTTTATTTTTTAACTTTTTCCCTGCCAGATGTTGTTATTTATTATTGGGTTTTGTGCCAGCAAAAGCACCTTACCTTTGCGATGTTATAGACAAAGATGTATTATTATTTTTTTCATTATTATTTTTTAATTTTCTCCTTAAAGAGGTGTACCGTGGCTCTACCAGCAGTAGAGGGCAGCCTCATGCAAGAATTAATGTGAAAATGGTCTCAGTAGGCTCCCGTTTGTCAAGGCAGCTCAGTCGCTACAGAGCAATAGATCCAGAGGAAATCACATGGAAGTGTTTTGTTACTCCATTGATGCTAACGTCCAGTGGGTTTTTGAGAGTACTTTTACGGGAGCTGTTTCAACGGTACACACCCCTCATCAGTTTACAGACATCAAACCAAGGTACAAAAGAACGAGCCAAAGAACGTACAATTGGCATTGCGCCGCTGTCAAAAATGGGGCGAACAGGAACGTTCAAAGCAGTATAAGAGTTAATCAAGCTACAATTTCGCTTTCATTTTCACTTAATCTGTTTATTTGGGAGGGCCAGCACGTATTAACGATCATACAATGTAAATACACAGGATTTTGCAAAAGATGCGCGGGGGTCCGCGGGGGTCTTTTCCCCAACATGTACATAAAAACAAAACATACACATCAGCACAATCAGACGCGATGAATAATACAATACAGTATTGACGTTACCAGTCAACTTGAGAAGGACTGATCTTCAGCTTTCCCTACTGTATCAATCACAGTATGAGTTTTAAGAAAACTCACTCTTAAGATTCAATAGCAAACATAATAGCAGATATACAGTACAGGCTCACAGCATGTCACTTCGTGCCGCGCTGCAAGCTTGTACATCTGAAAGCGTTTTTAACTGAAATCTTCTCTTCTGGAGGTCCCTGGCACAAAACATTATCAGCGGGGGTCCGTGGCCAGATACACATCAATTTGGGGGTCCAATTGGATTGAAAACATTTGAGAAGCACTGCTGTAGAAATGCAGATGTCACTTCAGTCACTGTTCCCTATTGAAACACTCGCCTTTTAAGCAGTCTTTGTGCATGCAGCACGAAGCATGAAGCTCCTGGCATGGGTGCCTCGATACGAACCTCTTTCATAGTCACTCAGATCTTTTCCTCTTGTTATTGTCGTCCAAAATCCAGGTCAAACGAGCTCAGCATTTCCATACAAACCACAGATCATAACAGGATGTTGCTGCTTAATTCAGTGGTTTTCCACCCTTTTCTGTTAATTTTTTTTTTCTCGTTTATAATTTGTGTCCCAGACGGTTTTCAGCCAATTATTTTTACCCCTTTTTCGCCCAGTGGCGTCAGTTCAGAAAAAGCTAAGGTATGGCGACATGACTGGTGTCTTGCACGCGCGCGAAGCACCAGTCATGTTGCCATACCTTAGCAACAGGCATGATACATTTATTTTAAGAAGTACATTTTATTTTTTCCCCCATTTCTACGGTTTCTTGGGCCCAGCCCATAGGAATACATGTAATAACCAGTATCACCCTCCCTGTCCGGCTTCCCTCCCCCGAACACGGACCAATCCACCGTTTGTCAGCCTTCTGATTGGTCCCTGAGACTCCCTGACTGGCCAACCAGAAAAAACCATTCACTTTTTGCTATCGAGGGTGGAGTTTGTGCAGTGGAGAATGTTGCTTCAGGCTTTCAAGAACGGTCCGCACTGCGCGACACGGCGTGCGTCTAGTACGGCCACGCGAGGTGATCGCGATTTCGCTCAATATAATGAATAAGCTTCAACAAACTAGTTCACATGGACCTTATCAATGTAACTAAGAGTTACGATTGGGTACATATATTTTAAATGGGCAGAATTACGAAAGCCAGTCTATTATGTGAGGAGAACTATAATCTGGCTGTCATCTTCCTACCCAAGATGCACTGCGCTTTCTCTTTCTATTTCTATTCTCTCTCTGATCCAGAGGATTAAACTAATTAAAACATATATTTTCGGGGGAAAACATATATTTTCGGGGAAACCCCCTGTTTTGCAATGTAACTACTGTACCTTTGTCTTCCCTTTTTATTAATATCACCTAGATGTTTTTCCTTTGGTACTTTAAATTGCAATAATGAGGCAATGAAAATACCCTCTCCCCCCATTCACTGCCACTATAAAAACAATCTGCCCAGGGTCATCTGTACCTAGTAACAGGGCAGAATGGGGCGGGATTTGCAAAGGGGAGAATTGTGTTCCCACAGACGCCCCCAACATAGCCGGTTGCACCACAGGGGATTCGAACCCACAACCTTCCGTGGTGGTGGGCAGGGACTTTACCACTGCTTGTCCGTTAAGTGGTTATGTGTTTAATCGATTGTGTTGCGGCTTGGATCAAAACTCTTTTTTTAAAGATTTTTTTGAACATGATTTTCTTTTAAATATTTATGTTGTTTTGTCATAAAATGTTGGTATACAAGTGGTATACAAAGTAAGGCATTAACGAAAAAGTCAACAAGTCGACTGAGTCGACTTCATTACACAAGTCGACTCCCACCAGAGAATGTCGAAGTTGATTTTTTTTTCTATCATTATTTTTGCTCCATATGTGCGTCTGCATTCAAACAGTAGGATTGCTTATTGTCATGGACGGAATGATCCAATATTAGTGCTACATTACATTTGTTATAACATGGTTCTATTGTGAAAATAGCAGATCTACATGCTCACAACGCCTCGCGATGCGAGTAGATCGGCTATTTTCACAATTTCTGCCTCTATATATTTGACAATTTGGACAATGTTTAATTTGTCATTTTAGAGGTATTAGAGGTATAAGTCCTTAAATTAGCACTTTAGAAATGTGAAGATACCCTCTATATACTTAAACTTTATGTTGGTTTGTTTACAGCTGAGTGAGAAAACAATGTTGCACATTAAGTTAATCATCTGGGGACCCCCCAAAATAAGTGGGGGTCGTGTGTGATGTGATGACGTCATCAAACGATAAAGTCGACTTCAACTCAATCGAGTCGAGTCGACTTGCAAAAATCACAAGTCGTTAATGCCCTAATACAAAGTACTCAACTTCAGTACTTTGTATAGATACTCCTTGTCAGATATTACTCAACAAGAAAAAGTAGTAAAACAAAAAAACATTTACTGAGTACTTATACATAAAAAAAAACAACGGCAAGACTTGACAAAGTCGTCAGTCGGTCGTCGTCTTGACTAAAACGTGTCTCCTGCGTTTCCAGAGCATCCGGGTGTCATGGCAACCGCCACCTCGCCCCTCGCAGAACGGCGTCATCGTGGGGTACAAGATCCGCTACAGGAAGACGGGTCGTCGTGGCGACCAGGAGGCCCTGGAACCCCACAACCTCTGGTACCTGTTGACAGGTGACTGGATGGCAGGCGGCCGCGTTTGATTGATTGATTGATTATATAGACATCTCTTAGACGTGTTATCGATGTCTAATCTAAGTTTAGACGTCTAAAAAACGTACTTTTTTACCAATTTTAGACTAGCGTTTAGACCAGGGGTTCCCAAACTTTTTTGTCTCAGGGCACCCCATAAATATTTATTTTTAATCCGAGGCACCCCTAACATTATAATTTTCGGTAGCACTTTATAATAAGGTGCCATTAATAAACACTTATTAACAGTTAATAAGATACTTAATAACTTGTTATTAACTCTAATAAGAACGTTATTAAACCTTAATAAACACATAATAAACTATATAATATGAATCTTATAAACGTTAATAAACTACTTATAAGATAGTTATAAACCTTAATATATACTTACTACAGCTTAATAAAAAGAACGTTTTAACAACTTAATTAAACATTTATACGATGCTTAATTATACATTAATAAATAATGTATAAGTCATCTATAAACCTTATTATATGTTTATACATGTTAATAAATTAATAATAAGAAAGTCAAATAACCTTAATTAACACTTAACAAACTACATGAAAAGGTACCTTACTAACGGTTAATTAACAACTTATAATTAACCAATAAACCCTATTATATTTTAATACAGGTTAATAAACCATCTTAATTACTACCAATATTGTATCAACTATTCATAAGATACTTAATTAACAATTAATAATCTACTAATAAGACACTTGTTATATCATAATAAATATTTGTAAATGCATTATGAATACTATATAACAATATATACATTGTTAATTAGATACTTAATTAACAACTGTTGTAAGTGGAATAATATCGTATAAACAATAACAAGTCCTAAATAGATTTCTTATTAACATTGAGACAGTGCATTATTAACAATAATACATTCTTTATTGAGCATTCATTAACACGTTAATTAGGCATTTTGTGGGTACATGTTGTAAAGTGGGAACATGTCTTATAAACATCAACAAATCCTTAATAAAGTGTGTTATTAATGTTGAAACTGTTTTATTTACTTCAACAAATCGTTAATTAGGCATCTATTAACAATTACATTTTGTGGGTACCTGTTAAGTGGGAACACGTCGGTCTTATTAACATCAACAAATCCCTAATAACATGTCTTATTAACATTGAACGTGTCTTATTAACATCAACAAATCCTTAATTAGTCATTCAATAACATGTTAATTAGCCATTTTGTTGGTACCTGTTGTAAAGTGGGAACATGTCTTATGAACATCAACAAATCCTTAATAAAGTGTCTTATTAACATTGAACGTGTATTATTAACATCAACAAATCGTTAATTAGTCATTCAATAACATGTTAATTAGGCATTTTGTGGGTACCTGTTGTAAAGTGGGAACATGTCTTATGAACATCAACACATCCTTAATAAAGTGTCTTATTAACATTGAACATGTATTATTAACATCAATAAATCGTTAATTAGGAATTCATTAACACGTTAAATAGGCATTTTGTGGGTACCTGTTGTAAAGTGGGAACATGTCTTATTAACTCATATGCTGCCATTTAACAATACCTTCGTACTCTTTAACTGCCATTCGTCTCCATAGACTTCCATGTAATTCATAGTGCACGGATCATGCACACCCATGCCTAGATAATGCACCACGTGTGTCCACATTGCTCACAGCTTTCAAACAAAAAAATCCGAATGGAAATCCGTTCAGGCATTCATGAGATAGCAGCCATTATGTTTTACACTGTTGTGAGCTTGGAGGTCTGCTACCTGAGTTGTATGGGGGTTGTATGGGGGTTAAACAAGCAATTTCGCGATCGCTATCATGCCTACTAACGTTTTTGGGGTCCAAAAAAAATTTAAAAAAAAAAAAAAAAAAAAAAAAAAAAAAAACCTTTTTTTTTTTTTTTTTTTTTTTTTATTCACGGGATTCACGGGCGTGGCAGGGTGGGACAACGGGATTTTTAAGGGATTCACGTTTTTGGCAGTTAATGAGTTAACATCAACAAATCCCTAATAAAGTGTCTTATTGACATTGAAAGTGTATTATTAACATCAACAAATCGTTAATTAGGCATTCATTAACACCTTAAATAGGCATTTTCAGCTACATGTTGCAAAGTGGGAACATGTCGGTAAAACATTTATCTTTCTTTTCACTTTAGGTAAATAAAAGGAGGTAATTCATTCTTAAATGAAGGCTGTGCACAAACAGAAGTAGTAATGTTTTGGGGCTAGCGATTCCTTTGCAGCTTATGTAATGTCATTCCAGTTTATGTACAACTTCTTCCTCCTCCTGCCATCGCTTGAAGACGAAGAGCTTGAGGAATTTGAGGCAAAGGTGGTCGAGTAGCTGGACTTTGATGGTGACTTGACAGAGGTTGGAGACTCATTTCTTGATGCTGTAAAAACAAAATGCAAAATGTACGTAAATAGGAGGTTAGGCATGTTAGACATGTTTTGTTCATAAAGTGGTTACAGTGCACTTATTGTAAATAATAATAACAATACATAAATAAATAAAAAGGAGCAGCGCTCTTCCAAGCACAGGTCTCCAATGTGATAGGCAAATGTGAAAAGGGTGCCATGTCATCGGTGGCCTGTCATGATTTGAGGCATTTTGTTCCAAAGATGTGTTTTGCTCAAATTGAGCTGCTGGTGGAGCTATAACAGGCCAATGTGAAAAGGGTGGCATTTGTTCCTTGACCTTTTGGGAATGTACGTGAATGTACAAGGCTTTTTTTTTCAAAACAGACCAATCCTGCAAACTTTAGAAGCCAATCTAAGCCAACTAGGATGGAATATGAATTATCGGAAAGATCATTCTTGATCACTAGCCTATAGCGATACTCGGTACTGATTCCCGTGATTTCTGGAACAAATCTGAAGGAGTAATTAAAAAAAAATTGTTTTACAAAAGTCAGCATCCTGGTGGCACTTTAAAAAGATGTGAAAAATGAAGGGCAAAGGTTTTTTTTGGGCTCTTGGGAGTGCGCATACAAAGTTTCCACTGATCGGTGGAGTTATTTGTAAAAACAGAAATCGGCCTGTTATAGCGCCACCATGAGGCTAATTTCAACATTTTTACAGGCATTTCTTCCTCTGCCTAATGGGAATGTGCGTGCAAAATGTCACTTAGATCGCACCCTGTGTTCAAGATTTGAGGCATTTCGTTCAAAAGGGAGCACATTTGCAAAAGCCAGTCAGGATGGAATTTAAAAAATCGGAAAGACCTGTTTTGTTTAAGGACTATAGAGATACCGTGTACCGATTTGTGTGATTTTTGGACAAAATTGTTAGAAGTACTGTCCAAAAATATGTTTTTGGACATCCACTGTAAACAATGGAGCGATGGTCCCAAAATGAGTTCTGTTCAACCAATGAGTTCTTTAATCAATCCAGTTTCAGTAGCCCTCCTATTTAATCCTTTTTGGGATGTTGAAGTTATCATCTGCCCATTTGTCAATTTTGTCAAAAGAAATTGGTTGAATAGAACTCATATTTTGGGACCATCGCTCCAATGTTTACAATGGTTTGTAATGCAGGCTGCCACCATGTGTGGTCATGTGATCCAAGATGGCCGCAATGTGAACTAGAAGAAGTGCTCTTCCGAGCACAGGTCTCCACCAGGCCACGCGTCCTGGTGGTGCTATAATAGGCCAATGTAAAAAGGGTGGCATGTGTTCTTCACCAATCTTAGACCTTTCATGGCGCCACCATGAGGCGTATTTGAACATTTTGTAGTGTAATTTCTTCCTTGGCCTTTAGCGAATGTGCATACGCAATTTCATTACAATTGCACGCTGTGTTTGATTTAAGGCATTTTGTTCGAAACGGGTCAATCCTGCAAAGTTTGGAGGCCAATCTTAGCCAATCAGGATGGAATATTTAATATGGGACAGATTCGTCTTGATCATATGACTGTGGAGATACTGTGTACTGATTTGTGTTAATTTTGGGGTAAAATCAGAAGGAGTAATATCCAAAAATGTGTCTTACATAAGTAGGCCTCCTGGTGGCGCTATAAAAGGCTGATGTGAAAAATGTAAGGAAAGGGTTTTCCTTGGCCTATCGGGAGTGCGCTTACAACGTTTTAAACTGATCGGTGGAGTTATAGGTAAAACCACAAATTGGCCTGTTATAGCGCCACCATGAGGCTGATTTCAAACATTTGAAGTGGCATTTCTTCCTCGGCCTAGTGGGAACGTGTGTGTGCGCGATTTCATGTTAATTGCACTCTGCGTTTGTGATTTGAGGCATTTTGTCCAAAATGGACCAATCTTACAAACTTTGAAAGCCAATATCAGCCAATCAGGATGGAATATGGAAAATCAGACAGATCTGTGTCGATCACATGACTGTAGAGATACTGTCTACCGATTTGCGTGATTTTTGGAAAAAATCTGTAGGAGTAGTGTACAGAAATGTGTTTTGCAAACATCGGCCTCTTGGTGTCGCTAGAACAGGGCTATTTGAAAAATGTGGGGCAGAGGTTCTGAATTGGCATCCAGGGAGTGTGTGTGTGCTCATTTGGCAGTGACCGGGCCAACGGCGCCGGAGATTAGCTGGTAACAAACTCAGAGGACGGACGCACGCACAGACGGACGGACGGACGGACAGGGGCGAAAACGTACTCTCCCCCTGCCTTCGGCTGGTGGAGACAATAAGGTCTATAACAAGCCCATGCAAAACATTGGGGCAGAGGTTCTGCTCTGGCACCCAGGGAATGTGCATGCTCAGTTTAGGCCTGGCAGAGACAAAGGGTTTGCAGAAATCTGCCTCCTGGTGGCACTATAACAGCAGAAGTTCACAGCATTTTTTCTTCTTCACCTTAATTTTTCATCGTCCTGCTGGATGGAAGTGCAGCAGGACCATTTCAGTAGTACATTTTGAAAATGAATATTAATAATAATAATTTATCCAGCAACAATTTCATGGACCCACTGCAGTATCTCCGGACCCCCTGCTAAAGACAGGGGTGTTGCACCAAATTCTGAGCCCTGGGTACAAGGATTCGGGCGGCTGCTAGCTGTGACTTAATAGACTAAGCCCTTATGCTCCCCCCACCTTTTTCTACCTTTGTATTTGATGTTATGCTTTTTCAGCTTTTGAAATTATCCTAGATAAAGTACTATGTTCTATCCGTCTGTCTTTCAATGTTATATGAGATACTTAAAGTGTGGTTCCTGTGGAAATAAGCCTCGGCTTTCTAGGATCTCCTTTTAGTTGACCTTGTACCAGTGATTTGTAAAACTCAAAATGTACAAAATCAATTATTCAAAATCACAATCGGTCACTTTACAAATGTCTTGAACTTAGAAATAACCCATAAATGTCCTATGGTCTTAAAAGTCCAATCATAGTACCACTGTGTGTGGCAGTAAGTTGTGAGTATTTGTTAAGTTCACTAATTGTCCATCCAGGTAAGGGTTAAGACTGTCAACCATGAATTACAATTCTGTTCCGAAGAATGTTGACAGCCCTAGTATGAATCCAGAGTGATATGCCAATATCACTCAATCCAGTCCAAGTAAAAGACCTGACCTGTTAAACAAGGTCATTATAATCAAATTAGGATCACACTCTTTAAAAGTTTAGAAAATAAAAATAAAATGTTGTCTTCTTCTTAATTCAACTACTGAACGTGTGTTTACAATTATCAGAGTACATAATCAAAACAAAACTATTACTGTCAGAGTTAGTCAGTGGCTGCTACTGCAGTCACAAGCACAGTACAGTTCAACTCACCAAGTCAGACTTCAAACTAATCACAGGGTTCCAGGGATCACCAGGTTTCAAAAAGAATCAAAATACAGCTCTTCTGATCAACCAAACATATCTGTTCACATTCATCAAACTTGTTCTTTCTTAACTCAATCTGTAATCTGTTTGTTTCACATGCTTCTCTCTGCTTCCTTCTCATGTTCTCTCCAGAACATTCTGTGCTCTGCTGCATGCAATTAGCTGAATCACATCACCTGGGCTGGTGGTGTCTTCAAAGAGCAGTCAATTAATTGAGAGACCTCATTGGCCAATTGGTTCATTGGTTGTTCAGAGCACCTCACAGGGCTCTTAAAGGAACAGTACACTACAAGTAGAGGAATGTGAATCAGAATGAAAATAAAACCCATAGTATCTTTACTCTGTACAGTAGTAAAATAGTTTGACAAATCCTATTTAGTGTTCTTCTCTTAAGCTCTTTTTTTAGAGGTTTGTTCACTTTATTTTAACCTGGTTTATGAATCAAGTGCATTCATATTTAGATAAGTACTTGATTCAGTTGTCTATTTTGACCTGGGTTACAAATAGCAGATGTACAAGCTCATGTGCGAGCTTGTAGATCTGTTTTTTTTTTTTTTTTAATCGTGAATATTTTTCATGGGGTCTTTAAATATTTCAAATTTCAAACATAAGTTTTTGCAAAACACATGTTTCTATGTCAGTGGTGCTCAAACGTTTCCATGTGAAGAACCCCCAAAATGATATGTATATGGCCACGGACCCCATCTCAAAATATTTAGTTCCAGGGACCCCCCAGAAGCAAAATTTGATCTAAAAATGTTACCTTAAAACATATCCATATTCAAAGATTTCCACACATTTCATGACTTTTAAAAGAAAACAGATCTACAAGCTTTCAGCGTGGCACCGAGTGCCACGCTGCGAGCTTGTACATCTGCTATTTGTAACCCAGGTCAAAATAGACAACTGAATCAAGTAATTATCTAAATATGAATGCACTTGATTCATAAACCAGGTTAAAATAAAGTGAACAAACCTCTAAAAAAAGAGCACTAAATAGGATTTGTCAAACTATTTTACTACTGTACAGAGTAAAGATACTATGGGTTTTATTTTCATTCTGATTCACATTTATCTACTTGTAGCGTACTGTTCCTTTAAGATCCCTGTGAGGTGCTCTGAACAACCAATGAACCAATTGGCCAATGAGGTCTCTCAATTAATTGACTGCTCTTTGAAGACACCACCAGCCCAGGTGATGTGATTCAGCTAATTGCATGCAGCAGAGCACAGAATGTTCTGGAGAGAGCAGGAGAAGGAAGCAGAGAGAAGCATGTGAAATAAACAGATTACAGATTGAGTTAAGAAAGAACAAGTTTGATGAATGTGAACAGATATGTTTGGTTGATCAGAAGAGCTATATTTTGATTCTTTTTGAAACCTGGTGATCCTTGGAACCCTGTGATGATTCTGTGATTAGTTTGAAGTCTGACTTGGTGAGTTGAACTGTACTGTGCTTGTGACTGCAGTAGCAGCCACTAACTAACTTTGACAGTAATAGTTTTGTTTTGATTATGTACTCTGATAATTGTAAACACACGTTCAGTAGTTGAATTAAGAAGAAGACAATGTTTTATTTTTATTTTCTAAACTTTTAAAGAGTGTGATCCTAATTTGATTATAATGACCCTGTTTTATAAACAGGTCAGGTCTTTTATAGTGTGGTACGATGTGTACTTCCGTAGGATTTTTGTGCCAAAATTGATTTTTTTGCAGAACTTGGTTCTATAGAGTCCAAACTATGAGAAAATGATGGGTGTATAATTTTCCGGACCCCCACCCCCTTTCTGGGGGTCATCTATTTTAGGACCTCCCACAACAGTACGCCAGCCAGTTAATGTCCAATTTTCTTAATATTAGAGTTGTTTTGTAAGTTTTAAAACATTCTGAGTTCATTTATTACACTTTTGAAGCAGCCAGAATAACCTTTCTGACTTTTGGTTGGGGTCTTTCCTCACCTGGGACCCCCGGAATGACCCCTGTGCCTATCTCAGTAATCGTTCTGCTCCTGCTCCAGAACGATGTCATATTAGGACATAATTGAAGCATAAAAGTCTTTGTAGCTGGGCTCTGAAAACTAAAATGAGTAGTAGCAAATACCAGGGGTCTTCCACAGGGGGTTCGGGGTCCTCAGAGTTACTATAAAGTGTAATTCTAAGGATTTTTTTGCTAAAATGTATTGTTCTGCTGCTTTGGCTTTTATAGGGACCAAACTGTCAGGAAATGATGCGTATCACATTTTTCCGACCCCTGCCCCCTTTCTGGGGGGTCATCTATTTTAGGACCTCCCAGAACAGTACACCAGCCAGTTAATGTCCAATTTTCATAATATTAGAGTTGTTTTGTAGGATTTAAAACATTCTAAGTTCATATATTGCACTTTTGAAGCAGCCAGAATAACCTTTCTCTCCTCACCTGGGACCCCAGAATGACCCCTGTGCCTATCTCAGTACTCATTACAGTCATTGCTCTGTTTCTGCTCCAGAACAGTGTCAAATTAGATCATAATTAAAGCATAAAAGCTTTTGTAGCTGGGCTCTGACAACAAAGATTAGTAGCTAATACCAGGGGTCTTCCACAGGGGGTCCGAGACCCCCAGGGATCCTCAGAGTTACTACAGGGGGCCAGCCAAATCTCTGGTCACCCCAACCTCCCAGTCAGCCAAGACATTTGACTGGAAGCTCAGGGCAATTTGTCAGGTATCATTTATACTGCATTGTGATGTAGTTGGCATTGAGGATATGTGGTAGCGGTGCAGCTCCAAGTTCTTTGACTGAAATCCCATCCCATATGAGTTATCGCAGATGAAGGGTTGTTGGACCAAAGTGCTCCAATGACTCCAATGTTGATGGTTGTAAGTGCCTTGCCCAGCCCTGAGGCTCATAGGGCAGGAGCCTATGTCCTGTTTCTGTAGAGTGAGGCAGCTTGATGTACAAGTACCCCTGGACAGTGGACATAATAATAGTTTGTCACAGGGACATAGCCCAATCCAGCCTTTGATGCTGAGGTCCCATTTTCAGAATCTTTAGTATGACCCAGCTGGGGATCGAACCCCAAGTTACCTCCCAGTCTCAGGAGGAATGGAACCCTTGCCAAGGTATGTTCCAGTTAGGTGTCTTGCCCTCCCTACTCCAAAGGCAATACTTGAGCTCATCAAATGTGCGCAAGCAATAACCTGCCATGTACTCCTCTCTGCAAATTATATGGTGGAAACTGTCAACTCTATCAGGCAGGACATTCAACATGACTGTGTAATGGACATGTTGTTCTATGTGGCCAAAGTAAGAAGTTGCAATACTTTCTTGTAATCCCTGCAGTAACACCTGTGAATTATAACAGTTATTGCGACCATAGGTCGCAAGTTTACTACAAAAACCGACACATCTTGTCTGCGTATCTCTGTCTATCTGTCTGTCTGAAGGTCACACCTGACACTGTGGTTCCACTGACACATCACTGTGACATCACAGGTTATATCACAGGTGACCTATTTAAATGTAAAAGTACATATAGGGGCATTCCCCAGAATTCCTGTTTATACCCATGAAGATCCCTGATGTCATCCATATATATCTCTGGCCAGATGGCCAAGACATGGCCCATATCTGTGTGGCTGGTTCAGATAGGGATCTCCATGTATGGGCATAAAAGGGATTGTATGTTGTGATGTCATGGGAACCACTCTAACATAATCCCTTTTATGCCCATATATGGAGATCCCTGATGTCATCAATATTAAGCCCATATCTAACAGGACTTCATATGAGAATGCCCATATATGGAGGAAGACAGCCCATATCTGTAGGGCTGGTTCAGAGAACTTCAGACAGGGATCTCCATGTATGGGCATAAAAGGGATGTACCATCAGTACATGGATCTCCATGGGTTCCAGGGGTCTCCATATATAGGTAACTGGTCCGATATACACCACTGGCCAGATAGCCAAGAATTGGCCATCTGTCCATAAACCATCAAGTACACTTCATAAACCAAGGAGAATAATATTCAAAAATAGTTAGCACATTGCAGAAATGGTTGCTGAAATAACCATTTGGCTGCCCCCCTGTAGTAACTCTGATGACATCTGGGGGTCCCGGACCCCCTGTGGAAGACCCCTGGTATTAGCTACAAATTTTTTGTTGTCAGAACCCAGCTACAAAAGCTTTTATGCTTTAATTATGATCTAATTTGACACTGTTCTGGAGCAGAAACAGAGCAAGGACTGTAATGAGTACTGAGATAGGCACAGGGGTCATTCCGGGGGTCCCAGGTGAGGAGAGACCATAAACAAAAGTCAGAAAGGTTATTCTGGCTGCTTCAAAAGTGCAATATATGAACTTAGAATGTTTTAAATCCTACAAAACAACTCTAATATTATGAAAACTGGACATTAACTGGCTGGTGTACTGTTCTGGGAGGCCCTAAAATAGATGACCCCCCAGAAAGGGGGCAGGGGTCGGAAAAGTGTGATATGCATCATTTTCTGACAGTTTGGTCCCTATAAAAGCCAAAGCAGCAGAACAATACATTTTAGCAAAAAAATCCTTAGAATTACACTTTGTAGTAACTCTGAGGACCCCCTAGGGGTCCCGAACCCCCTGTGGAAGACCCCTGGTATTTGCTACTACTCATTTTAGTTTTCAGAGCCCAGCTACAAAGACTTTTATGCTTCAATTATGTCCTAATATGACATTGTTCTGGAGCAGGAGCAGAACGATTACTGAGATAGGCACAGGGGTCATTCCGGGGGTCCCAGGTGAGGAAAGACCCCAAACAAAAGTCAGAAAGGTTATTCTGGCTGCCTCAAAAGTGTAATAAATGAACTCAGAATGTTTTAAAACCTACAAAACAACTCTAATATTAAGACAATTTGACATTTTAACTGACTGGCATACTGTTCTGGGAGGTCCCAAACTAGATGACCCCCAGAAAGGGGGTGGGGGTCCGGAAAACTATACACCCATCATTTTCCCATAGTTTGGACTCTATAGAACCAAGTTCTGCAAAAAAATCAATTTTGGCACGAAAATCCTACGGGAGCTCTTTTTTGGACGCATCGTACCACACTATTACTTGGACTGGATTGAGTGATATTGGCATATCACTCTGGATTCCTACTAGGGCTGTCAACATTCTTCGGAACAAAATTGTAATTCATGGTTGACAGTCTTAACCCTTAACTGGATGGACAATTAGTGAACTTAACAAATACTCACAACTTACTGCCACACACAGTGGTACTAGGATTGGACTTTTAAGACCATAGGACATTTATGGGTTATTTCTAAGTTCAAGACATTTGTAAAGTGACCGATTGTGATTTTGAATACTTGATTTTGTACATTTTACAAATCACTGGTACAAGGTCAACTAAAAGGAGATCCTAGAAAGCCGAGGCTTATTTCCACAGGAACCACACTTTAAGTATCTCATATAACATTGAAAGACAGATGGATAGAACATAGTACTTTATCTAGGATAATTTCCGAAAAAGCATAACATCAAATACAAAGGTAGAAAAAGGTGGAGGGAGCATAAGGGCTTAGTCTATTAAGTCACAGCTAGCAGCCTCCCGAATCCTTGTACCCAGGGCCCAGAATTTGGTGCGACACCCCTGTCCTCAGCAGGGGGTCCGGAGGTACTGCAGTGGGTCCATGAAATTGTTGCTGGATAAATTATTATTATTAATATTCATTTTCAAAATGTACTACTGAAATGGTCCTGCTGCACTTCCATCCAGCAGGACGATGAAAAATTAAGGTGAAGAAAAAATGCTGTGAACTTCTGCTGTTATAGTGCCACCAGGAGTTCAGATTTCTGCAAACCCTTTGTCTCTGCCAGGCCTAAACTGAGCATGCACATTCCCTGGGTGCCAGAGCAGAACCTCTGCCCCAATGTTTTGCATGGGCTTGTTATAGACCTTATTGTCTCCATCAGCCGAAGGCTGGTGGAGCCCTGTTATAGCGCCACCAAGAGGCCGATGTTGGCAAAAAACGTTTCTGTACACTACTCCTACAGATTTTTTCCAAAAATCACGCAAATTGGTAGACAGTATCTCTACAGTCATGTGATCGACACAGATCTGTCTGATTTTCCATATTCCATCCTGATTGGCTGATATTGGCTTTCAAAGTTTGTAAGATTGGTCCATTTTGGACAAAATGCCTCAAATCACAAACGCAGAGTGCAATTAACATGAAATCGCACACACACATTCCCACTAGGCCGAGGAAGAAATGCCACTTCAAATGTTTGAAATCAGCCTCATGGTGGCGCTATAACAGGCCAATTCGTGGTTTTACCTATAACTCCACCGATCAGTTTCAAACTTTGTAAGCGCACTCCCGATAGGCCAAGGAAAAACCCTTTCCTTGCATTTTTCACATCAGCCTTTTATAGCTCCACCAGGAGGCCTACTTATGTAAGACACATTTTTGGATATTACTCCTTCAGATTTTACCCCAAAATTAACACAAATCAGTACACAGTATCTCCACAGTCATATGATCAAGACGGATCTGTCCCATATTAAATATTCAATCCTGATTGGCTAAGATTGGCCTCCAAACTTTGCTGGATTGACCCGTTTCGAACAAAATGCCTTAAATCAAACACAGCGTGCAATTGTAATGAAATTGCGCATGCACATTCGCTAAAGGCCAAGGAAGAAATTACACTACAAAATGTTCAAATAAGCCTCATGGTGGCGCCATGAAAGGTCTAAGATTGGTGAAGAACACATGCCACCCTTTTTACATTGGCCTATTATAGCACCACCAGGACGCGTGGCCTGGTGGAGACCTGTGCTCGGAAGAGCACTTCTTCTAGTTCACATTGCGGCCATCTTGGATCACATGACCACACATGGTGGCAGCCTGCATTACAAACCATTGTAAACAATGGAGCGATGGTCCCAAAATATGAGTTCTATTCAACCAATTTCTTTTGACAAAATTGACAAATTGGCAGATGATAACTTCAACATCCCCAAAAGGATTAAATAGGAGGGCTACTGAAACTGGATTGATTAAAGAACTCATTGGTTGAACAGAACTCATTTTGGGACCATCGCTCCATTGTTTACAGTGGATGTCCAAAAACACATTTTTGGACAGTACTAATAACAATTTTGTCCAAAAATCACACAAATCGGTACACGGTATCTATAGTCCTTAAACGAAACAGGTCTTTCCGATTTTTCAAATTCCATCCTGACTGGCTTTTGCAAGTGTGCTCCCTTTTGAACGAAATGCCTCAAATCTTGAACACAGGGTGCGATCTAAGTGACATTTTGCACGCACATTCCCATTAGGCAGAGGAAGAAATGCCTGTAAAAAGGTTGAAATCAGCCTCATGGTGGCGCTATAACAGGCCGATTTCTGTTTTTACAAATAACTCCACCGATCAGTGGAAACTTTGTATGCGCACTCCCAAGAGCCCAAAAAAAACCTTTGCCCTTCAATTTTCACCAGGATGCTGACATTTGTAAAATATTTCTTTTTAATTACTCCTTCAGATTTGTTCCAGAAATCACGGGAATCAGTACCGAGTATCGCTATAGGCTAGTGATCAAGAATGATCTTTCCGATAATTCATATTCCATCCTAGTTGGCTTAGATTGGCTTCTAAAGTTTGCAGGATTGGTCTGTTTTGAAGAAAAAAAAAGCCTTGTACATTCCCAAAAGGTCAAGGAACAAATGCCACCCTTTTCACATTGGCCTGTTATAGCTCCACCAGCAGCTCAATTTGAGCAAAACACATCTTTGGAACAAAATGCCTCAAATCATGACAGGCCGCCGATGACATGGCACCCTTTTCACATTTGCCTATCACATTGGAGACCTGTGCTTGGAAGAGCGCTGCTCCTTTTTATTTATTTATGTATTGTTATTATTATTTACAATAAGTGCACTGTAACCACTTTATGAACAAAACATGTCTAACATGCCTAACCTCCTATTTACGTACATTTTGCATTTTGTTTTTACAGCATCAAGAAATGAGTCTCCAACCTCTGTCAAGTCACCATCAAAGTCCAGCTACTCGACCACCTTTGCCTCAAATTCCTCAAGCTCTTCGTCTTCAAGCGATGGCAGGAGGAGGAAGAAGTTGTACATAAACTGGAATGACATTACATAAGCTGCAAAGGAATCGCTAGCCCCAAAACATTACTACTTCTGTTTGTGCACAGCCTTCATTTAAGAATGAATTACCTCCTTTTATTTACCTAAAGTGAAAAGAAAGATAAATGTTTTACCGACATGTTCCCACTTTGCAACATGTAGCTGAAAATGCCTATTTAAGGTGTTAATGAATGCCTAATTAACGATTTGTTGATGTTAATAATACACTTTCAATGTCAATAAGACACTTTATTAGGGATTTGTTGATGTTAATAAGACATGTTCCCACTTTACAACAGGTACCCACAAAATGCCTATTTAACGTGTTAATGAATTCCTAATTAACGATTTATTGATGTTAATAATACATGTTCAATGTTAATAAGACACTTTATTAAGGATGTGTTGATGTTCATAAGACATGTTCCCACTTTACAACAGGTACCCACAAAATGCCTAATTAACATGTTATTGAATGACTAATTAACGATTTGTTGATGTTAATAATACACATTCAATGTTAATAAGACACTTTATTAAGGATTTGTTGATGTTCATAAGACATGTTCCCACTTTACAACAGGTACCAACAAAATGGCTAATTAACATGTTATTGAATGACTAATTAAGGATTTGTTGATGTTAATAAGACACGTTCAATGTTAATAAGACATGTTATTAGGGATTTGTTGATGTTAATAAGACCGACGTGTTCCCACTTAACAGGTACCCACAAAATGTAATTGTTAATAGATGCCTAATTAACGATTTGTTGAAGTAAATAAAACAGTTTCAACATTAATAACACACTTTATTAAGGATTTGTTGATGTTTATGACATGTTCCCACTTTACAACATGTACCCACAAAATGCCTAATTAACGTGTTAATGAATGCTCAATAAAGAATGTATTATTGTTAATAATGCACTGTCTCAATGTTAATAAGAAATCTATTTAGGACTTGTTATTGTTTATACGATATTATTCCACTTACAACAGTTGTTAATTAAGTATCTAATTAACAATGTATATATTGTTATATAGTATTCATAATGCATTTACAAATATTTATTATGATATAACAAGTATCTTATTAGTAGATTATTAATTGTTAATTAAGTATCTTATGAATAGTTGATACAATATTGGTAGTAATTAAGATGGTTTATTAACCTGTATTAAAATATAATAGGGTTTATTGGTTAATTATAAGTTGTTAATTAACCGTTAGTAAGGTACCTTTTCATGTAGTTTGTTAAGTGTTAATTAAGGTTATTTGACTTTCTTATTATTCATTTATTAACATGTATAAACATATAATAAGGTTTATAGATGACTTATACATTATTTATTAATGTATAATTAAGCATCGTATAAATGTTTAATTAAGTTGTTAAAACGTTCTTATTAATCTTTTATTAAGCTGTAGTAAGTATATATTAAGGTTTATAACTATCTTATAAGTAGTTTATTAACGTTTATAAGATTCATATTATATAGTTTATTATGTGTTTATTAAGGTTTAATAACGTTCTTATTAGAGTTACTAACAAGTTATTAAGTATCTTATTAACTGTTAATAAGTGTTTATTAATGGCACCTTATTATAAAGTGCTACCTAATTTTCACTCCCAGCACCTTATATAGCATATCGTCGTTGTCGGGTGGAAATCTACAAAGAACTAAAGCTGTCATATAATAGTACTGGAGTAAAAGTACAATATTTGCCTCTGAGATGTAGTGGAGTAGAAGTAAAAGTATTGGAAATACTCAAGTAAAGTACAAATGCCTCAAAATGTTACTCAAGTACAGTACTAGTAAATATACTTAGTTACTTTACACCACAGATGTTATATTATCATTAAAATCCTTGTCTTTTGACGATTATTTGGGGGCCCACTTACAATATCCTGATGGTAAATAACTAGTTAAAATACAGTAGACAGGCTGAACAATGCTAACAATACTATACCAAAAATTGTTTCCCCAGGTCTGGATAAAGGAAGTCAATACGTCTTCCAGGTGGCGGCCATGACAGTTAATGGCACAGGACCTGCCAGCGACTGGTACACTGCTGAGACTCCCGAGAATGACCTGGACGGTAAGATTCTACTGATAGTGTCAATCGGCTGTCTGTCCCTCCGTCTGTCTGTCTGTCTGTCTGTCCGTCACGTCACACTTTTGCCCCCACTCTTATCTCTGCCACCATTGGCCCCATCCATGCCAAACTTTGCACACACACTCCTTGGCTGGCAAACCACAACCTCTTCTAGCGCCACCATGAGGCCGACTTTTGCAAAACACATTTTTGGACACTGCTCTTACAGACTTTGGCCTAAAATCACACAAAGCGGTACACATATCTCTAAAGTCATGTCATCAACATGGATCTGTCCCATTTTCCATATTCCCTCCTGATTGGCTACGATTGCCTTCTAAGGTTTGTGTATGCGACGTGACGGTCGCTTATCTCCCAATTAGGGAGTCTTACTGGTTGTAAAAATGTAAATGTACGAATTGTGGGGTAATGTATTTTCCCTGATGAGATACAGTACAGCTGTACAATCTATTGCTTAGCTATTTATGTCACTTCCGTTTGATATAACCATAGTTTGACTCTAGACGTGCACACATAGACATCAAAGGGGGCTCGAGCCCTTGCCCTCTTATCTGTCTGTAAAAAGTGCCCTCTCCAGACCATGAATGCAGTTTTTACTATGGTGAAAGAAATGCAAATAACCTCTTTCCATGCCATACCAGCGTAAGGCAGCGTTCAAGAGAATTTGCCTTGTCCAAACTCTCCTGAACTTGAATGCAGCATCTTATGTTGAAAGAATTGCCCTCTCATTACGCCACATCTCCGGTATTCACTTGCTTATGCTTAGTTCAGTGTGGTATCAAGTACCGAAAATAGCAGCTCACGCGACGCGTTGTGAGCTTGGAGGTCGGCTATTTTCGATATTTTCACCAAAAGGCCCTTTGAGAAATGTCAGCCCCTGCCTCTCTAACATTCTCTGCACGTCCCTGTCACCCACAGAAAGCCAGGTGCCCAATCAGCCGAGCTCGCTTCACGTCCGTCCCCTCCCAGACAGCATCATCATGTCCTGGACTCCGCCCCTCAGCGCCAACATCCTGGTGCGCGGTTACATCATCGGCTACGGCGTGGGCAGCCCGTACGCACAGACGGTGCGGGTGGACAGCAAACAGCGCTACTACGCCATCCAGAACCTAGGTGAGGAGGAGTGTTCCCAGTGGCGTCAGTTCAGAAAAAGCTAAGGTATGGCAACATGACTGGTGCTTCGCGCGCGTGCAAGACACCAGTCATGTTGCCATACCTTATAGTCAGGGGCTATCTTCAGAAATAGTGTAAAATCCTGGAATAAATTCCTTACCAAAATATTTCTTCACCAATGTGTTTGTAAAGGTGTCTAGTAACACATCTCACAAAGACTGAAATTCAGTTTCCCTAGGAGAATCCTTGACAGCTGCTGAAAGTTGGGGTGCCATTATATTAACTATACAGGATAAAACACACCAAAATAAATAATTATGCTTAAACTAACATCTCAGGGGTCAAACTAGGGGTTTTTCATGATTCTGAATCCATTGCAAGCATTTGTTTTGCACGAAAAACATTCCTTGGGGTAAAGGCGGCTCCCACAAAACTGAAAAACCATAGTTTTATGGGGGCATTTTTAGCCCAAGGAATGTTTTTGAGCAAAAAAAAATGCTTGCAATGGATTCAGAATCATGAAAAACCCCTAGTTTGACCCCTCACATGCTAGTTAAAGCATATTTATTTTGGTGTGTTTTATCCTGTATAGTTAATTTAATGGGACCCCAACTTTCAGCAGCTGTTACGGATTCTCCTAGGGAAAATGAATTTCAGTCTTTGTGGGATGTGTTACTAGACACCTTTACAAATACATTGGTGAAGACATTTTTTGGTAAGGAATTTATTCCAGGACTTTTTTAAGATATCCCCCGACTATACTGGGGTTCAAGTGGCTAATGCATGTACTGTATGCCCCTTGCCTGGTTCCAGACCATTGACCCCGCCCACTCTCAGAGTGGACTGTTTCTCTGGTGTGGAGCTGAGTACATGAATCGGCAGTTTAGCAAGCCAAAGACTGCGGCTGCTCCAATGAGCGCTGGGGGGTGGGGGTGGGTTTAACGAATATCCAATCAGCACAGCAGTTGAAACGATTCAAACAAAGTTCACACACCAGACAGGCAGGCAGGCAGGCAGGCACACACACACACACACACACGCGCGTGCGTGCTGATTTCACCAAGCTGTTAATGTTGATTCCATGTTTCTGGTCGCAGTTCTGTGCGGAAGCAGACACACACACAATCACACACACACGTCGTGACTGTGCATCGCGATCACTCGCGCGCGCAACCGTGCGCACGCTCGCAAAAAAGTCCCTCCCCCGTAAATTGCTCAGAATAGGACACAGTTTCAGACTAAAAGTCTGAGCTGAGTCTGAAATCAGGCTAGTATGCCCCTGCATGTCAATTGACAAATCGACAAAGTGTTTGTTACAAATGTCAGACATAGTTACGTTATAGGATATGGGTATAATTGGTTACAAAAATTGCGTTTTCTTAACAAAACACATACACTCTTATACAGTATAAACTGAAGTAACAGTAACGCTCACAAAACAGAAAAAGAAAAAAAGTTTTAGAACCAGGTACTTATCTGCAGCTCAGGCATATTTCGTGCGGTGGCGTTATGGCAAGCTGACCAAGCTAATATGGCGGTGACGTTGACAATGCGTCCGCAGTGGCCAATGTGGTGTCTATGTATTTGTGTCTATGCACAAAAAAGAAGACACATTTCGGTCCTGGGCTGGGCTGTGGACCTGTCAGTGGCGATGTTGAATTTAACCCATTTAGGCCTAGGATTATTGACTGCTTTAACTATTGAAAATAGCAGATATACAAGCTCACAGCGCGGCACCGAGTGCCGCGCTGCGAGCTTGTAGATCTGCTATTTTTGAAAAATCATGATTCGTGATCTTTGAATATATCTACTTAAAAGCGAACATTTGTAACTCAAATATTTACTTCTGGGTGGTCCCTGGAACAACATGTTTTGAGATGGGGGTCCGTGGCCAAATACCTGTAATTTTGGAGGTCCTTGACATGAAAAGATATTCAAAGACTTGCACTCATTTTCAAAAATAGCAGATCTACAAGCTCGCAGCGCGGCACTCGGTGCCGCGCTGTGAGCTTGTATATCTGCTATTTTTCTAAAGTTAAAGCTTAAAATAATGGTTAAAGTGGTTAAAATCTAACGCGACTCGGGCGCGTTCCAGGTATTTGAGAGTTAAAATGGAAGAAATGTACTGTATGTCTTTCTGACAATCACTCAAGAGACCAATTTGGTTATACTGTTCTCTCTCTCTCTCTCTCTCTCTCTCTCTCTCTCTCTCTCTCTCTCTCTCTCTCTCTCTCTCTGTCTGTCTCCTCTCTCCTCGTCTCAGAGCCCAGCTCTCATTACGTCATCTCCCTGAAGGCGTTCAACAGTGCCGGCGAGGGCGTTCCGCTGTACGAGAGCGCCGTGACGCGCTCGCTAACAGGTAGTGCACCGCCGAGGGGTGTCGTCTCGTCACGGCATTCTTTATGTCATTGGTTCTCAAACTTTTTTGGCTGCAGTACCCCCTTATACTGATTTCTGAAGCCGAGTACCCCCTTCCCCTGACTAGAGCATTTTGCTTAGAAAAATGTACATCAAAAGTCCAGTTCCCATGCTAATATGTTCAAAATAAAACAGCATAATGGCAAATAAACATTGCTTTCTATTCAATAACAGTTGTGCTAGTCAAGGTATTGATGTCATTTGGTTTGACAATTTACAAATGAGCAGGTTCACACAAAGTATGTGAATGTTTTATCATTGACCATAACACTAAATACATATTTCCATTTTCTAGTTTTTTTCTCACGTAGACGTACTGTAGTACCCATGGTACACATGTGTACCCCCATTTGAGAAACACTGCTTTATGTGATATAGCACTACCACGAGTACCAGTCCTCTGTGTATGACTA
Organism: Nannobrachium achirus; assembly: GCF_963921795.1. NCBI lineage: Eukaryota > Metazoa > Chordata > Actinopteri > Myctophiformes > Myctophidae > Nannobrachium > Nannobrachium achirus. The sequence continues at coordinate 54,175,399 of NC_137822.1, forward strand.
CTTCTACACCAGTACAATCACACATTCGTGCTAGATACTAATGGTGGCAGAATTTACTAGTTTCTCTTCTCTTCTCTTCTCTTCTCTTCTCTTCTCTTCTCTTCTCTTCTCTTCTCTTCTCTTCTCTTCTCTTCATTAAGCTGATAAATGGGTACTTTCTCTTGGCTGAAATGTTGTCTCCGGAGGGCTGGAGAGATGGATAGACTCCTGTGACTGAACAAAACTCTATGGATATGATTAAGCCATCGAACCCAAGTGGGAATGGGTATTTGCATTAGGGCTTTCACCAACTAGTCGACTAGTATAACCACTAGTCGAGCTTGTTGGTACTAGTCGAAAAGTTGTAAAAAAATATATATTTATTTAACATTTTTAATATATCTTTTCTCCAGACCATGAATGCAGTTTTTTACTATGGTGAATGACATGCAAATGCCCTCCTTTCCATGCCATACCTGAAGGCAGCATTCAAGAGAATTGCCTTGTCCAAACTCTCCTGAACTTGAATGCAGCATCTTATATTGAAAGAATTGCCCTCTCTGTGTAGAAATCCTTGCTGTTACGCCGCATCTCCAGTACTGACTTGACTATGCTTAATAGACCTTATTCACGGCCTGCCCACACACGCGCACTCAGCAAATTTCTCAGCAACTTCCTGGTGCTGACGTCAGCTTTGAAGGGTAAATTAATACAGAAATAGCTGGACTTAAAGCCAACAAATAATTATTTCGAACGGTAAAGTAAATTATAACGCTTTGTGCCTTTTACTATCTTGTGTTCTTGATCATACTAGCCATATTTTATACTGTACTATTCGGAAATTGCATTAAATTTGCGATTTCTGTGTTAACTCTATAGGCTTTTAGTAGGGTTTTCCCCTTCAACCGTGACGTCAGCACCAGGAAGTTGCGTAACGTGAATTCGTTCAATTCAGTGTCCGAAAAATAGCTGACCTGCGACGCGTTGTGAGCTCGGAGGTCTGCTATTTTCGATATTTCCACCAAAAGGCCCTTTTGGAAATGTCAGCCCCTGTCTCTCTAACATCATCTGCACGTCCCTGGCCCACAGACCCCCTGGACCCCTCGTCTGACTCGTCCGACGACGACTTCTACCACTCCTTCCCCGACTTCTCCTCCTCCTCCTCCATCTCCTCTTCCTCCTCCTCTTCCTCCTCCTCGTCCTCCTCTGCTCCCATGATCCCCCCGGTGGGCGTGCAGGCGGTGGCGCTGGCGCACGACGCCGTGCGCGTCTCCTGGGCCGACAACGCCCGGGGCAGCGAGGAGAAGCGGAGGACCGGCGCCTGGGGAGGAGGTACGTACGGCCATCGGCTGGCTTGTGACAACGCTGTACCTTGTTGCGCAGTGTTGATTTAGTCGACTAAAACTATGACGAAAAATGTTTGTCGTTTTTTTCACTGACGAAAATGAAATAAAACTAAGCTGTGATGACTAAAAACTAAGACTAAATATATTGACAATTTCGTCAACCAAATAAAAACTAGACTAAAACGTTAGGGAGGGACTAGTGGAGAAGAGAGTCATTTTATGTTTGGTTGCTCTCAGGTGTCAAGCTGCGACGCGTTGTAAGCTTGTAGATCAGCTATTTTCAGCACGCAACCAAGAGTAAAATCAGTCATTACGATGCCATCAAGGCTTGCCAAAATACATTTCAGTTGACTAAATCAACTGTAGATTTAGTCGCCTAAAAACTTATGATATTTAGTCGCCTAAAATTAGACTAAAACTAAAACTTTTCAGGTGACTAAATTATGACAAAAATTGTATTCAAAAGACTATAACTAAAACAAAATCTAATTTGCTGTCAAAAATAACGTTGTTAGGTTTTGGACTAGTGCGAGGGCTTGCGAACCGTTTCGCATCAAGGTCCATTATTTATTCAGAATTTGAGCCGCGGGCCGATTTCGCCCGTAAGGGTCCATTTGGTTTCATGTTACACTCTTAAGAGTTAAAGAGGGTCTGTTTGGTTACCAACTCTCCATCAGTTAGCTGGGGACCACCTGGAACCCCCTCAAGGACCACTGGTTGAGAACCACTGGACTAGCATGTTATGAAAATTATATACGTAATGCAGGTGTTTAGCAATAATTTAACCCTTGAGAGCGTTAAATCAATTTGGTTTCATTTTACACTCTGAAGAGTTGGACTAGTATGTCATAATACTGCATATCGTCACTGTCTGGCCAAAACCTCTTAACTACATTTTTGAGGTTTTAGATTTTTTGGCATAAATCAGGGTTATTGAACACCCTTTACTGCTGAGTGTTGGTTAAAATAACACTGAACCAATGGAAAGTAGTAAAACGTGCTTGGGACAAAACTCCACACTTTCTGCCAAACCAGCTAACTCCACCCAATTGGCCCTCTCTTTGTTTCATAAATATGTGCTATTGAACACCCACACACGTCTGTGTGTAAAAAGCCCTTCGGTCAAAAACCTCCAAAACTCCAAAATGTTCATTTTCCCGAAAATTTACATTTTGGAGTTAGGAAGTTTCGGCCTGACAACAGAGATATGCTATTAATATAATTCTTAGATTGTCTCATGATGTAGCACTCTTATATCATGATACAGTATACATATTTATATTATATTATGTTATAAAATAGCATAACTACATCATCTTATTGTCTTTATATATTTTATCCCGTCATAACATGAATTATATCATCAATTAGATCAGGGGTCTTCAACGTTTTCAGCTCAAGGACCCCTTATAGTTGAGAGAGAGATGAAGCAGGGACCCCCACTACCTTTTCATAGATTCCATAGTTTCATTGTTTGACAGCACAATCATCAGTGTATTTTGGATTCATGTCAATTTGTGTTTTCAGATATTTACTTGAACCATCGATACTTAGTAAACTTGACCTTTCACTCTGTACTTTTCAGTCTGCTCTTCTTCCCCTCTACACCTAAGCTCTTTGCCAAAAATAGCCAATCTACAAGCTAATAGTAATAGCTAACCCCCATCTCAAAATATTTAGTTCCAGGGACCCCCCAGAAGCAAAGTTTGAGTAACAAATGTCCGCTTAAAAAAATACTTATATTCAAAGACTTTGTACACATTTTCATTACTTAAAAAAAAAAATAGCAGATCTACAAGTTCGCACCAAAATAGCCAATCTACAAGCTAAAAAAATAGGAGATCTACAAGCTCACAACGCCTCGCAGCGCGAGGCGTTGTGAGCTTGTAGATCTGCTATTTTTGGCCATAGTTCTCAGAATATGGACACTAGGGTTCAAGTGGTTAATATAAAAAAGAAGAAAAAAAAGTTTATATCACTCAAAGATTTGGAGGACCCCCTGTAGCAACTCTGAGGACCCCCTAGGGGTCCCAGACCCCCTGTTGAAGACCCCTGAATTAGATATAATATTGCATTGTACAATATTTTTATCATAACATTTTGTATTATTGTGTAATGTTATATTGAATGCTGTATTATAAGGTGCAGGCACAGGTGGAGGCCCGGGTGTCGGAGCAGAGACGAGGTTCTACTCGCTCAAGTGGCGGACGCCGTCCGGGAAATATAAGGTGTGTGTGTGTGTGTGTGTGTGTGTGTGTGTGTGTGTGTGTGTGTGTGTGTGTGTGTGTGTGTGTGTGTGTGTGTGTGTGTGTGTGTGTGTGTATTATGTATATATTATTACCCGGCTTGTTTGAATGCTGAATTGAATTTGAATTCTGATTGGTCAATCGCTGAAATCAGAGGTCTGATATTCCTAGATAACAGACCGTTCCGCTCTATAACAGACTGCTGTCTAATCAAAGGCTCAGAACACCTGCTGCAGTCAGGCTGCACTGCGTGAATCTTGTGATGTAGCCAAGATGTCAACAAACACACATAGTCAGGGGATATCTTATAAAGTCCTGGAATAAATTCCTTACCAAAAGATTTCTTCACCAATGTGTTTGTAAAGGTGTCTAGTAACACATCTCACAAAGACTGAAATTCAGTTTCCCTAGGAGAATCCATTACAGCTGATGAAAGTTGGGGTCCTATTAAATTAACTATACAGGACAAAACACACCAAAATAAATATGTTTTAAGTAACATGTGAGCCATTGTGAGGGGTCAAACTAGGGGTTTTTCATGATTCTGAATCCATTGCAAGCATTTATTTTGCACAAAAAACATTCCTTGGGGTAAAGGCGGCTCCCACAAAACTGTGAAAAGTGATGACTCGTCACTTTTAGCCCAAGGAATGTATTTTGTTCAAAACAAATGCTTGCAATTGATTCAGAATCATAAAAAAACCTAGTTTGACCCCACACATGCTACTTAAAGCATATTTATTTTGGTGTGTTTATCCTGTATAGTTAATTTAATGTGACCCCAACTTTCATCAGTTATCAAGGATTCTCCTAGGGAAACTGAATTTCAGTCTTTGTGAGATGTGTTACTAGACACCTTTACAAACACATTGGTGAAGAAATCTTTTGGTAAGGAATTTATTCCAGGATTTGACACTATTTCTAAAGATATCCCCTGACTAACAGCAACATTTAGAACTAAACATGATTTAAACTAGTGAAAACAGCAGATCTACAAGCACACAACGCCTCGCACCGCGAGGTGTTGTGTGCTCGTAGATCTGCTATTTTCACCAGTTTTGTGCGGCAGTCTTGTATGATGAAGCAGGGCGTTACTTAAATTCAGGCAGACAACTCTTGGATTAATTTGGAATATATTTTATTGAGCATTCACTGAGCAATTACTGAGTATAATATATGAAGCATAGCATGAGCATGATACGAAGCATAGTTTGGCGTCAGGACTCTGTCTCTCTTCATTCCCTGTAAGTATAAACATTTTAGATATATTATATAGCAAATAGAATTATTTACCAAATAGAATTACAGGGAATGAATTAAGACAGACAGCAGGGCAGCTGCACAGCCAGGAGAAAAGCCAGAATGAAGAGGTAGGCAGAGGGATTTAAATACCCGCCCTGATCAGGTGAAGAGATCATGTGACTGATGACCTGATCAGGGAAGCACGCCCCCTGAGTTGTCTGCATGAACTAGCTACGCAAGCTGCGCCTCATAAAAAAAAAAAAAAAAACATAATTAGAAACTTAGAGATACGAGGTTTCTTCCCGAAATTCCCGACGATAAGATAAGCAGTTATAGGCCTATAGTCTAGGAGTAAAAGGGCGCAACAGTAAATAAAAGGTTGAGAAGGTATTGAATGGAAGAAAGAGGCGCAGTTGATTACACACGGTCAACTTATTTACTGGAATGAGTTTAATGTCAGGGTGGACACGGGCCAAAACAACAAACACAATCCTCTGTGATAAACCCCCTCTCTGAGCGCTGCCAGGATACAGGGGTGTCACACCAAACTCTGGGCCCTGGGTACAAGGATTGACTGCGGACCCCCCATGAATGATCTCCAAAGGAGATCTCCATTATTTTGTGCTTTGACTATTGAAAAATAGCAGATATACAAGCTCACAGCGCAGCAACGTTTGTGCAAGTCTTTGAATATTTCAAATCCTTCTAAGGTTTTTTGAAAATACCTATGTTTCTATGTCAGTGCATGGTGCTCAAACCTTTTCATGTGAAGGACCCCAAAATGATATGTATTTGGCCACGGACCCTCATCTAAAAATATTTCGTTCCAGGGACCCCCCAGAAGCAAAGTTTGAGTTACAAACGTCCGCTTAAAAAAACACATATATTCAAAGACACATTTTCATGACTTTTCAAAAATAGCAGATCTACAAGCTCGCTGTGAGCTTGTATATCTGCTATTTTTCAATAGCTAAAGTATAACATAATTAAGGCCCCTCCACCTTCCTTGGGCCCTGGTAACTCAGTCCCACTCCCCTCTCCCCCCTTGTGACGTGCCTGCCAGGATACGAAAAAACAAACAAAAGGAGTCGCTGACCCTAATTTCCCAAACTAAATAAAAACAGGAGTAAACAGCTACTCCACAAAATTGGCAATTCACCCCTCCTGCTCTGCGCTACTGTATGTTTACAAAAGGAATGCGCTATACACACAGAGAGAGTGTTGGAGGGGGGATAGAAGGCGGCTAAGCTACGCTAACATCAGCAGTCGTTGCTCCCGGCAAAACGTATTACCTAACACAACAGAACAGAACACAGACAAGCTAAACTCTCTCTCTCGCACGCGAGCGCACACACGCACGCACACACACGCACGCACGCACGCACACACGCACGCGCGCACACACGGACCCTAAAAGTTGCAGGGTGAGAATGAATTCACCCTTTGTCAAGTCCCGCCCGTTGTGCCGGCCCTCTTCGCACCCATTGGTTGCTGTGTCTTGGTGGGACAAAAGTCCTTTCTCTCCATCCACTACCATTGAAATTCAGTTCTCATTTTAAACTTGCTTTCAGTAAAAAGGAGCCTCTCAAGTGCAGTATAGTGACTCGGCATGTTTTATAAATGTTTTTATTTCTCCAAAAATTATGTTTTAGCAAATTCAACATAAAAAAGGCAGAACCAGGGCGGGACAAGGCAGAAAGACCAATCAGAAGACTGACAAAGGGTGAATTGAGACTCATCTTTCTCACCACTCCATTCTCAAAGTTGTTGTTGCAGAGCGTCCGTAAAGATAACCGCAGCGACCGGCAGTCATTCAATTCCGTGATAGAGAACGACATCTGTCAGGCTGTCAGCTACTCGGGATTGTGAGCTTGTTGATCTTCTAATTTCAAAAGATGTGTATATGTCACAGTTAGTTTGAGATTCAGTTAGATTGAGACCAGGAGCGCTCGTTGTGCAGCGCGGGGCGGAGCAAGCGGTGGCTTTGATCCACACTCCACACACGCTTTGATGTGCCCACCTGGGTGACAACGGAGCGTCAGCAGGATAGTGCCTCACCCCACGGAGGTTAGGGTTAGGGTTAGGCATAGTTTTACTGAGGTTAAGGTTAGGGTTAGGGTTAGGCATAGTTTTACTGAGGTTAAGGTTAGGTTTAGGCATAGTAAGCTAATGGCTAAACAACACAGTTGAGCTAGGCTGGTAGGTAAACAAAGAGGGGTCGCAGACGAGTGACGTCACCGACTACACAGTGAATGGCTGTGTTGTCGCCATCTTGTGGTGATTACGCAGAATTACACAGGTGTGTTGATAAGTGACTATAGGGGGTGTGGTGAACTATAAACGAGCGCTCCTATACCCTAATCTAACTGAGTTACCCAAACTAACTGTAACATATCGTCGTTGTCGGGTGAAAACCTTGTATGTCCAAAACCGTTTGTTTTGCATTTATTATTTTTAAAATGATTTAAACTAGTGAAAACAGCCGACCGCGAGGCGTTGTGTGCTTGTAGATCTGCTGTTTTCACTACTTTTGTGCGACGGCCTTGTATGATGAAGCAGGGCTTTGCTTTGCAAAAGAACGTACACATTTGAAACTTGGAGATACGAGGTTTCTACCCGACAACGACGATATACATTCATTACAAACAAAAGAGCTCTTTCACAGAAAATGTCACAAAACACAGAATCACAGGACCTAACTATGAATCAAAGCATTTAACTCGGTTCAACATAACAGCAATGCAAATCAAGGGTTTGGTGTGAGGACAGAGGAATCAATTCTCTGCTGCTGTTAGGCTGACAGTCCTCTCCGGGCTCTGACTGCTAACTGAGGCATTTATAGAGAGCTAGAAGCCCAATGGTGATCAGAACTAGCAAATCGGAGCCAGGCCAATTCCCCCACAGCTGTCAGAGATTTGGCAATCAGCAGCACTCCAACTCTCCACACCAACTCTCCACCTCAGAAACACAGGAATACAGAACAGCTAGGGCAACAGAAGATACAAAGAATTAGCCTGCATGGCGGGGCCTGACGTCATACTGCGTTCACTCACTCATTCCTTCCCCAGTATAACGTCTGGCCTTCGGCCTATTGGCAGCTTGAAAAGTGGGCGGGAGTACTTGCCTTGACAGACAGACTCCTCTAACCCAAGGGTTCTCAACCTGTGGGTCGGAACCCCCAGGGGGGTCCCCAAATTATTTTGGGGGGTCCCCGGATGATTAACTCAATGTGCAACATTGTTTTCTCACTCAACAGCGAACAAACCAACCTAACGTTTAAGTGTATAGAGGGTATCTGCACATTTCTAAAGTGGCAATTTAAGGACTTTTACATTTTAATACCTCTAAATTGATTAAGTTAACATTGGTCAAATTGTCAAATGTTAGAGGCAAAAATTGTGAAAATAGCAGATCTACATGCTCACGCGAGGCGTTGTGAGCATTTAGATCTGCTATTTTCACTGTAGAACCATGTTACACAAAATGTAATGCCTCAACTCTTAGTACTCGTCAGGGTGGGGGGTCCCCAGTTAAAATATGATTATCTTGGGGGTCGCGGCCTGAAAAGGTTGAGAACCACTGCTCTAACCAATCAGTGTAGCAAAACATATCTCAGCCAGTCGGAAGAACGGCAAATAAACACGTCTTTTCGGCCGATGAACTCCGCTAGCGCATACTCCTGTTCCTTTTTACTTGTTGTAATTGATTCCAACTCTGAAATAACTGCACTTATTGCTTGTTTTATCGTTTCAGCGTTAACTGTTACACTTGTTGCATCGAGGGCAGCCGTTGTTGATTTGAAAATGCTGCAGCAAGCGGCAGCATCATTTTACGTCACCATCTACACAGGGACCCATCAGGGGAAGCTTTTCACTTGTTGTCAGGAAGACTACGTTTGTTGTGCGGACAGCAGTCACTGATTGGCCCCGATCAGAAAATAATCAGGATACTCGCTGCCTATACCCGGAACGCCAGACGTTATACTGGGGAAGGAATGAGTGAGTGAACGCAGTATGACGTTAGGCCACGCCAGGCTAGGGTCATAACAGTCCTCCTCATCATCCTTTAGCTCATCACAAGTTGGATGGGAGGGGTTTGCCAGGATGGGGCGCAGTGTTACACAGACACCAAAGGGGGCTTGAGCCCCTGCCCTTTTATCCGTCTGTAAAAAGTGCCCTCTCTCCAGACCATGCATGCAGTTTTGCAAATGCAAATGCCCTCTTTCCATGCCATACCTGAAGGCAGCATTCAAGAGAATTGCCTCGTCCAAACTCTCCTGAACTTGAACGTCTTATGTTGAAAGAATTGCCCTCTCTGTGTAGAAATCCATGCCACAATTACGCCACATCTCCAGTATTGACTTTATTATGCCTAGTTCAGTGTGGTATCGCGTAGAGTTCTCAACGGGCCTGAAAATTAAGGCCCGGCCCTAACTGGGCTCTAACTGGGTCGACCCGAGGCCCATACATTTTAGGCCCTACCCTACCCTAAATGTCGGGTCGGGTTCGGGCAGAATTTGAATACTCTAGTATCACGCACTGAAAATAGCCGACCTCTAAGCTCACACTCTGCTCACGTTGTGAGCTTGGCGCTCTGCTATTTTCGATATTTCCACCAAAATGCGCCTTTTAGAAATGTCAGCCCCTGCCTCTCTAACATTCTCTGCACGTCCCTGTGCAGCGTGTGCTCCTCCTCCTCCTTCCTCCCCAGCACAGCCAGCTCCGGTTTGTCAGGTTAAACTACGGCCGCTGAGTTCTAGCCTTCCTCGCCGTCTCGTTCGCTCTGCCGGCATGCCTTAATGTTGACACATGCCTCGGCCTCGGGCAGGGAGATTGAAGCGATAGACGGGTCGATTGCTTTATTGATCCGGCCGGCGCGCGGCAGCGAGGGGAAGTTAAAGATGCAGCCCTTAGAAGTGTAGTTGGTACAGAAGAGCAGCATCATGCACAATAAAGACACCCTTAAAACCTTTATGCCTGAACGCAAATCTTTGTCACTTACACATCTCCATTCAGAAACATTGCCATTCAGAATTCTAAATGGAGGCGTCACCTAAACCTAACCTAAACCCTAACCCTAACCTCATTGGGGGTATTTCTGAATGGGGATGTTTCTAAGTGGGGGTGTTTCTGAATGGAGGTCTGCCCCCATTTGGAGCACTTAACCATTATTTCATGCTTTAACTATTTAAAAAAAATAGCAGATCTACAAGCTCGCAGCGCGGCACCGAGTGCCGCGCTGCGAGCTTGTAGATCTGGTATTTTTTTTTAAATCGTGAACGTTTGTGCAAGTCTTTGAATATTTTTCACTCGATTCTGTAAATGACTTCCATAAATCCTTCTTCTAAATCATTGGTTCTCAACCTTTTTCATGTCAAGGACCCCTGAAATTACATGTATTTGGCCGCGGACCCGCCCCCATCTCAAAATATTTTTTTCCAGGGACCACCCAGAAGCAGATATTTGAGTTACAAATGTTCGCTTTTAAAAAGACATAGTCAAAGATTAGCCAAAAAAATTCACGATTTTTCAAAAATAGCAGATCTACAAGCTCGCAGCGCGGCACTCGGTGCCGCGCTGTGAGCTTGTATATCTGCTATTTTTCGATAGTTAAAGCGTGAAACAATTCTAGGCCTAAACGAGTTAAACAAGCATTAATAAAGTACACTGTAACCCTGTAACAGTCGCCCCGCCCGGCGCGGAACACACAAAGACACAGCCAGTAAATAAAACTAGAGTATGCACGCCCCTAGACGATCATCCTGCCTGTGATGCAGAACAACAGGGAGAGTATAGCAGAGTAGGCCTGCCAGGAACACTGCTGCTCGGTTGGTGTTTCCTGACCCTCTGACCTTGTTCGCACCAATCTTGGAGAGCTGCCACTTCACCTGGCTGTGTGAGAGACTCATTTATCTTCTCTGTGTGTGTGCGTGTGTGCGTGTGCGTGTGCGTGTGCGTGTGTGCGTGTGCGTGTGTGTGTGTGTGTGTGTGTGTGTGTGTGTGTGTGTGCAGGCACGTGCACACATAGACATCAAAGGGGGCTTGAGCCTCTGTCCCTTTTACTTGTCTGTAAAAAGGTTCCCTCTCCAGACCATGAATGCAGTTTTTACTATGGTGAAAGAAATGCAAATGGCCTCTTTCCATGCCATACCTGAAGGTAGCTCTACTTAGTGGCTGCGCTCTGGGCCCCCCACCACACGATTAAAATAAATTTCTAGGGCAAAATGAAAAATATTCCACCGGATGGAGACTCAGTTTCTTCTAGTTTTTCACTATTTGTCGTCGCCATCAAGGTGCCAACTCACTACTGCCGCGCAGGTCAGAGGACCGCATTACACAGAGCATTAGTGTCATTGGGTGTTATTCAACTCTGCGACGTTGGAAGCGCTGTTTCGTAAAAACAGTCTTCAACCAGGAAGAGTGTCTCCATCCGGTGGAATATTTTTCATGTTTAATCGTGTGGTGGGGGGCTCAGACCGTGTCCACTGAGTAGAGTAAGCTTTCAAATGTCCACTGATACCTTTGGTTTGGTGAGGGGCGAAACAATTTTTGTTATTTTCGGACCAGACGACGGGTCTTTCCGGATTTGCCAAGGATTTGGGAGGTAGAGGAACATAGCTTTAGGGAGAACTCCACTAACGCTATGGACCAGAGCTAACCTGAAGGCAGCATTCAAAGACAATTGCCTTGTACCAACTCTCCTGAACTTGAATGCAGCATCTTATGTTGAAAAAATGTCCCTCTCTGTGTAGAAATCCATGCCGTTAATGCCACATCTCCAGTATTCACTTGATTATGCTTGGTTCAGTGTGGTATCAAGTACCGAAAATAGCCGACCTCCAAGAAATTAGAGCCCCTGCCTCTCTAACATTCTCTGCACGTCCCTGATCTTCTGCTTGTGTGTGTGTGTGTGTGTGTGTGTGTGTGTGTGTGTGTGTGTGTGTGTGTGTGTGTGTGTGTGTGTGTGTGTGTGTGTGTGTGTGTGTGTGTGTGTGTGTGTGTGTGTGCGCGCGCAGAGCGCCGATACCACCGCCCTCAGCCACACGGTCACCGGGTTGCGGGCCGACACGGCATACGAGTTTGCTGTCATGGCGACCAAGGGTCGCCGGTCGAGCACTTGGAGCATGACAGCGCACGCCACCACGTACGAAGCAGGTAGGTTTTAGCTTTTCTTTAACTAACCTTTCTTTGTCTAACTTAAACCCTACATCAGGGTTCCCCAATTAGTTTTCCCCAAGGGCCACATTATGTCTAGGGTACCAAGCCGAGGGCCACAACATTGCAGGGGGGAGACGGTGGCGTTCCTGCTACTCCAGCGACAGTTCAGATATCGTCGTTGTCGGGTGAAAATCTTGTATGCAAAACCGTTCGTTTTGCATTTATCATTTTAAAAATGATTTAAACTAGTGAAAACAGCCGATCTATAATAAAAACATAATTTTAACTCTTTCTGTACACTTTTTTGGAGAATATCTTCCTCCTAGTATAATCATAACTGATTATCATGTTTTAGGGGGGAAACAAATGATTGCACCCAATCTTTAAAATTAACTGAACATTTTGGATTTTCTTTTTTTACTGTACCGAAACCATACCGAAACCGTGAGCCAACTGAGATACGAGCTAACTGAGATACGAACGGAACCGTGGGCTGACTGAACCGTGGCACCCCTAATTTAACACGTTGCAAGCCGCGGCAGAACCCTCTGAACAGAGGTAGCGCCGAAGAAATAAGCCATTTATTTACAAACATGTTTTAAAAAAACAAAGCCCACATGATAACAACACGTAATGGAGTGCTCGATACAGCGTACATATTCATCCTGCAGAGGTCGGCGATCTTACTTTGGCGAGGCGGAGGGGAGATCAATTCCATTCGTTTACGTGCGGCGAAGCAGGGAAAGGAGCGATAGAGAAGCGGCGCCCGAACGTGATTGAAACCGCGATCCACGAACAGAGACAAAGAGTAGCCATCTTGTGTGTCTTTCTTGTTGAGTTTCAACACTGGGGAGAGTTCATGGCCACTCCTGGCCAGCCATCCATCCAGAATGTGAGTCAACTGCGTGGCCTGCTGGATATTACGAGTATCACACCCAGCACCAGAAAATGACTGTGAGAGCATATTAACCGTTTCAGATAGCTCCAAAAAGACACAGAGAAGAATTTCCGATGTTTTTTTTTTTTTATTATTATCATTTATATCAAAAGTCCGGGAATAGACGTGTGGCTGATGGGACCCAGTAGGAAGTCCGAGGGAGTACGACCAGGCTTAGAAGGTGTTAAAGGCCAAACCTCACTGAACAAAAAGATTGTCATGGAATGATTATTGATTATTATCCTTTGGAACAAACAAAACAGCAAGAAGTCTTGTATAAAACAAGACAAAAATTGTTTCTTAGGGGGTTTGGAGAGAAACTGAAAAATGACATCAGAAATATTTATAATTGTATATCTCTGCTGTCGGGCCGAAACCTCCCAACTCCAAAATGTTCATTTTCTGTAAAATGAGCTCCAGTGGAGTTAGGAGGTTTTGACCGAAGGGCTTTTTACTACTTTGCATTGGTTCAATATTATTTTAACCAACACACAGACGTAAAGGGTGTTCAATAGCACATATTTATGAAACAAAGAGAGGGCCAATCGGGTGGAGTTAGCTGGTTTGGCAGAAAGTGTGGAGTTAGGAGGTTTTGCCCCAAGCACTTTTTACTACTTTCAATATTATTTTAACCAACACTCAGCTGTAAAGGGTGTTCATAGCCCTGATTTATGCCAAAAAAAAAAAAAAAAAAAAAATCAAAAATGGAGTTAAGAGGTTTTGGCCAGACAGTGACGAATATACAGGCCGCGGGTTGAATAGCGCTGCAGTAGAGTATTTGTCCCAAAGTTTAGTACCTCTGTATTTTTTTTTTTAAAGATTTGTTTTTGGGCTTTTTATGCCTTTATTTGATAGGATAGTAGACTGACAGGAAATGGGGAGAGACATGTGGCAAAGGTCGTCCGGATCGGGAATCAAACTGGCGACGCCAGCAGGGATCATAGCCTAGTATGTGGTATGCGCCTTGACCACTAGGCCAGCGGGCGCCCCGTACCTCTGTATTTTTAAGGGACAATTGACCATGACGTAATTATTATTATTAATCCATGATTAGTGCTGTTAACATTCTGAGTTTTTTTTGTTTTGTCTGTCTTTGCTGGGATCCAGCCCCAAACTCCCCTCCCAAAGACCTGACGGTGATAAGCCGGGAGGGCAGGCCACGAGCCGTCCTCATCAGCTGGCAACCTCCCATGGAGTCCAACGGACGGATCACAGGTGAGTTTGCCAGGGGGGTGTCACAAGGGGGGAAAAGAGGGACTGAGTTACTAGAGGGCCAAGGTGGAGGGGCCCTAATTATTTTATACTTTATCTATGGAAAAATAGCAGATATACAAGCTCACAGCGCGGCACCGAGTGCCGCATTGCGAGCTTGTAGATCTGCTAGTTTTTGAAAAGTCGTGAAAAATGTGTGCAAATCTTTGAATATATGTATTTCTTTAAGCGAACATTTGTAACTCAAAGTTTGCTTCTGGGGGGGGGTCCCTGGAACTAAATATTTTGAGATGGGGGTCCGTGGCCAAATACATATCATTTTGGGGGGTCCTTCACATTGAAAAAAGTTTGAGCACCACTGACATAGAAACATATTTTTCAAAAAACCTTAGAAGGATTTGAAATATTCAGACTTGCACAAATGTTCACGATTTAAAAAAAATAGCAGATCTACAAGCTCGCAGCGCGGCACTCGGTGCCGCGCTGCGAGCTTGTATATCTGCTATTTTTCAATAGTTAAAGTACCCAGGGCCTGGAATTTGGTGCGACCACTGGAGTGCGTTATAGTCTAGTCTCGTTCCGGAGGTAAAGTATGTGTAGTTTAATTTATGTGTGGAGTAAAGCATGTGCGTAGTGTAATTTATATGCGACACCATGTGTGGTACCACTCGAAAGCAGAGTCCCGCCAACAAAGGCATTAATTGTCTGGACTGGTCTTGGAAAAGCACCAGGTCTCTGAATCACAAGGAAAGAGTGAAATGCGGGCGAGACAAGACAGGGACTCTGGAACCAGGCTAATGTATCCATTGGTGGAAAGTCACTAATTACATTTACTCAAGAACTGTATTTAAGTACAATTTTTTTTACCTTGCTTAGTGCTGGTGAGACGCCCTAAGGGCGAGAAGCGACCTCGCCCTAAGAGGTCACGCTGAGATCACATGAGAGTGACAAAATATGATATGGGCATTCCCAGATATGGGCTTAATGCCCCACCATGCTTTTCAAAATATATTTTATATAAATATTGGTCCATAGTATGGTTTTATACAGGTTTTAGCCTAAACTAATTTCATGTCCTGTCTGTCTCTAATTCCAAGCCATTTCAGATGCAATACCAAAATGACCTTTGTTGGCAACGGGGCGCTGTCTTCGCGCTAACATTGGAACGATACAGAGAAGATTAGCATGGTGCCGTGATGAGAACCATGTATTGTCAATCCATTCAAGCCAATTTTAGTACCACTTTACCTCATGGTTCCACCTCATATAGTCTCAATAGAATATAGCCTCCCAAAAGGTACCACCCCCTTCTCTAGAGGGCCCAATAGGACATGAGCCACTTTGTGACATAAACAAGGGCCTGTGACATAAACAAGGGCCCGATTTCAAAAGATTACCGACGTTCAGACACGCCCATTCAGAAAATCACTGAAATGAAAGGCAAGGCTTAGAGTTAATGAATGGGTTTTTGGGGGGCTGGAAGAGACACTGGAAAGAGAAGAAAGAAATGAAAAAATGTGAAATTCATGGTGGGGCCCCTTTAATATTGATTACTTCAGGGATCTCCATATATGGATATAAAAGGGACAAGGACGGCCATATATGGAGCGTGACATGAGGCGTGACTGACTGACTGACCTCAAAGCTCACAACGCGTCGCAGCGCGACGCGTTGTGAGCTTGGAGGTCGGCTATTTTCAATATTTTCACCAAGAGGCCCTTTCAGAAATGTCAGCCCCTGCCTCTCTAATATTCTCTGCACGTCCCTGCTCCCAGGCTACATCCTGTACTACACGCTAGACAAGCACGCGCCCATCGACGACTGGCTGATGGAGGTGGTGGGCGGCGACCGCCTCACCCAGCTGATCCTGGACCTCAATCTGGACTCCACCTACTACTTCCGCATCCAGGCCAAGAACTCGAAGGGGGTCGGCCCGCTATCGGACCCGGTCAGCTTCCGCACCGCTAGAGGTGAGGAGGGATCCATGCAGGAGTGGGGGGTGGATGGGAAAATGTGTTATATTATTATTTACTAGTCCTGTGCCCGGGGTGTACACGTGTGGGGCGTCACAAGGGGTAGGAAAGTGGGACTGAGTTACTAGGGCCCAAGGTGGAGGGGCCCTAGTAACTTAAGCTATTGAAAAATAGCAGATATACAAGCTCACAGCGCGGCACCGAGTGCCGCGCTGCGAGCTTGTAGATCTGCTATTTTTGAAAAGTTGTGAAAATGTGTGAAAATCTTTGAATAGTCTATGTATTTTTTAAGCGAACATTTCTGACTCAAACTTTGCTTCTGGGGGTCCCTGGAACTAAATATTTTGAGATCGGGGTCCGTGGCCAAATACATATCATCTTGGGGGTCCTTGACATTTTGCACACATTTTCGAGATTTTTCCAAAATAGCAGATCTACAAGCTCGCAGCGCGGCACTCGGTGCCGCGCTGTGAGCTTGTATATCTGCTATTTTTCAATAGCTAACATTCATGGGGGGCCCGCAGTGAATCCTTGTACCCAGGGCCCAGAATTTGGTGTGACGCCCCTGTGTGCACGTGTGCACAATGTAGTCTCAGAAGTAATGTTGGAGTGCCCGTTGGGCAGATCTTCATGCCCATACATGTAATAAGGGATAAATAATAAAATATGCAAACTAAATTGTTACCAAGAAATTTCTTCACCAATGTGTTTGTAAAGGTGTGTAATAATATGTACTAAAAGGTTGAAATTCAACTCCTGGGGGAAACCTCATAAAAAAACTGATGAAAGTTTGTGTCCCATTAACTTTACTATACAGGGGGAAAAAAACACAGAAAATAAATATGCTTTAAGTAGCATGTGAGGGGTCAAACTAGGGTTTTTTCATGATGCTGAATCCATTGCAAGCATTTGTTTTGCACGAAAAACATTCCGTAGGCTACAAATGGCCCCTACAAAACGGTGAAAAGTGATGATTCATCACTAAACCATCGTTTTGTGGGGCCGAGTAATGCCCCAAGGAATGTTTTTCGTGCAAAACAAATGCTTGCAATGGATTCAGCATCATGAATCAGCATCATGAATTTCAACCTTTTAATACATAGTATTACACACCTTTACAAACACATTGGTGAAGAAATGTCTTGCCGATTTACTTCGCAGATTGGTCAAATATCTTATAAAATCCCCTTATTAATGGTCAGTGTATGGTGTGTATGGCCAGTCTGTGATGTCAGTGCTATGCCGTCAGAGTAGCATGCAGACAGACGGTTACCATGGCGGCGAAACTGTTCAGTATCAGTGATGTCAGCATGCAGATGGTCAGACGGACGGGCAGACATTCGCTAAATTAATAGTTAGATATTTCCCTGCGAGTGAAACGGTAGTTGTATTCGTATATTTCATATACAGGTACACTGTGAACCGCGTATGTTTCTAATAGAGTATTTGTATGATTTTTAAATGTATATATCTGTGAATATAAATATTAATTTTGCTACAGTATATATATAATGAATGAATTAATTAATGGTATATATACTTTATTTTTTTCAGTCGAACATCCAGACAAAATGGCAAATGACCAAGGTAAGATATAGTATTGGTATTGTAACTCCTACTACTCTATTACTAATAGTAGCCTACAGCAACTCAGTCGTACCTGCAGAACATCATCATTGTTGGGTGGAAACCTCGTATCTCCAAGTTTCATATTTGTATGTTCTTTCGCAAAGATGCTTCATCATACAAGGCCGTCACACAAAAGTAGTGAAAACAGCCGATCTACAAGCACACAACGCCTCGCACCCCGCCTCGCGGTGCAAGGCGTTGTGTGCTTGTAGATTGGCTATTTTCACTAGTTTAAATCGGTTTTGGACATACAAGGTTTCCACCCGACAACGACGATACAGTACATAGTGGCCAGAGATTGTGTGAATGAAAATCTGAAATGATAGTGTACATTGCAACGTTGTAAACCCTTAGCAACAAAAGTGGGGGGAAATGATCTTTTATGATCTTTTATGAAATGATCATAAAAGCATTAGCACATGTCTCAAAGCGAAATTACACAACACATTTTAAAGGTATCACATTTGTTTCACTGAATAAGGGGTGTTTGCAAGTAGTGATAGAAAAGGGGAAATTACTTTGACCTGGTAGATGGGATGTTTTGAAGCTACCAAAACAACCAGTGAAGAAAACACCACGCTACTCTAATGGTTGATAACTGCTGATATACAGAGAAATGATTGGTATTTTTATTTAATTTTTCTTGCGGTTTTGCTATGTAAACACAAGGCAGAAGTTGAATACACTGTAGCGATGTTTTTTTTAATTTTTTTTTATTCCCTGAATCGTTTCCACCCAGCTTTGGACAATTCATTGGATTCATTGAAATGTTTGTAACATGGTTTGTTTACTGCATACAGCAGGCAGCACTGCCCCCTGGTGTCTAGTTGCATAATGAACATTATTGGCTCTGTGTGGAATACTGATTTGATGGGTGGATGTCATCATGGTCAAAATGGTCCAGTTTTCTCTGTTTTCATTTTAGGTTTTAAATCTAAAACATGGACAATGGGCATGTTTTCTCGAGAAAAAATATTGTAAAATACGTGCCCCTGCATATGGCAATGTTTATGTTCTGAGGGGTTAAACACATTTTCCCCCCCATTTCCACTGGACAGCATAGGACAGGGTTCCCCAGTTAGTTTTCCCCAAGGGCCGAATTATGTCTAGGATACCAAGCCGAGGGTCACAACATTGCGGGGGGAGACGGCGGTGTGTTCCCACTACTCCTACCACAGTTCAGATATACTAGTGTTGTTGCTGCTCTAATAGATAGATTGATAGATAGTTTATTAATTATACCACCATTATTAGAATTATTATGAGAAATGCACTCCCTAAAGTTGAAACAAAATAAGTTAAGAACCAATTAACCAGTCTTAACCGCAAATGGCCTACTGGGCCACCTATTGGGGAACCCTGGCATAGGACATAAGATCATGTTAATTACAATTACTACTACTACTCTACCACTACTTCTACTGTCTACTACTACTATTTCAATATACTACAGTACTACCAATACTACTAATACTACTATTACTATAACTGCTATAATCTCTCTCTCAGGTGGAGGAATGGACCACTCATACTGGCCTTCAGACAACAACTTGATTGACAGGAGCATCAATGGTAGGCCACACCCCTCTTCTCTTCTCTTCTCTTCTCTTCTCTTCTCTTCTCTTCTCTTCTCTTCTCTTCTCTTCTCTTCTCTTCTGTCTCTCTCTCTCTCTCTCTCTCTTTTCAAGGGAAGTTTACAATCGAATGACAAAGTGCATCATCAATTCTCGCCACCTGTCACTTGCTCACAGACACACGCAAGCAAGCTCGCACACGCACGCACGCACACGCACACACACACACACACACACACACACACACACACACACACACACACACACACACACACACACACTGTTTGTCACTCACGACGTGACACACGTCGTGAGTGTATTTTCACACACACTACAAAAAGTTGATTTGTTGACGGAGAAAAACGACGGGGAAGAAAATAATGATTGATTATTCGATTCATCAAAGTGAGTTATAGTCGAGTGTGATATTTTACTTCCTGAACCAACTTGTAGTCTTGCAGTGGTGTAAAGTAACTAAGTATATTTACTTAAGTACTGTACTTAAGTAAAATATTTGTACTTTAATTGAGTATTTCCAATTTCCAGTACTTTTACTTGTACTCCACTACATCTTGGATCCAAATATTGTACTTTTACTTTTATTTGAAAACTTTAGTTACTAGTTACTTTGTAGATTTAGATTATTATTACAAAACATACACTTCAGCCCTACATACATTCCGGCCATTTGAACATATCAGATCTACAAGTTCACAAAAAGTACTTTCTACTTTTGTACTTCAGACAACTTGATTGTACATTTTGATACCAATACTCTTGTACCTTTACTTTACCTTTAATCTTGTACATTTTGAGTACAGAAGTTCTACTTGTCGTATTTCTACTTTGCAGTATACTTTTACTTAAGTAAAGCATTTGAGTACTTTTTCCATCACTGTAGTCTTTGTAACCCTATACTTCCTGGTCGGCTGATATTCCAGAGTCTCCCATTGGCCAGATGCGTCCGCCTCACGGCAGCGCCACGCCCCAAAAGAACGGCAACCTGCTGGTCATCATCGTGGTCTCGGTGGGAGCCGTCACCGTGGTGGTGGTGGCCGTGGTGGCACTCATCTGCACGCGGCGCTCGTCTGCGCAAAAGAGGAAGTAAGACAAGAAGAAGAAAATAGACGATCTACAAGCTCCCAAAGCAACAGGCTTTTAGATCGGCTGTTTTCAATGTTTTTTGAACTATGTTTAAAGTGAAAATGGTTAAAGGAGTAGTTCACCACTTTTCAACCTGTCTTCATATAATAGGTCCTCACTAACGTTCATGATAAAATATCACAATTTTTCTACTCAGTCCAAGTCTCCTAGGAGAGCTGTGGGAAGTTCAGAATCCATCGTCTTGTGACATCATCATTTTCCCAAAAAAAAATTGTATCAATATTTTTGAAAAAAAATTCAAAAAAGATTTTTATTATCGCGAGAACAATGGCTTCCACTTTAAAATTGCAACTTTTCAGGAATAGAAAGCCTGCAGTTTCTATAAGCTGGATTGGCAATCGATGATGTCACAAGACGATGGGTTTCTGACCTGCCCACAGCCCTCCTCTGAGAAAAAAAGAAAAGAAAAAAAAGAAAAGCAATTTTTGAGTGAGGACCAATTATATGAACATAGGTTGAAAAGTGGTGGAGTGCCCCTTTAAGTGTATTACGATTTTTTACAGCATATTACGATTTTAATTGTTTCCAACGGGGAGTGCCACGTTTTTTGGAAACTCCAGCGGCGTGGCGAGGCAGGCGCCGAACGTCTGTTTTTGCGCTTTGCCGAGAGCTAAAATATTTTCAACTCGGGTGCTTGGAAACATTTTTAGGGCACCTGCCGTTTTCAGCTGGGAAGAAACTCTTTAGTGGACACAGCTTTAGTCAAGCTAGCTAGCTAGATCAGTGGTTCTCAACCTTTTCAGGCCACGACCCCTAAAATAATCATATTTTAACTGGGGACCCCCCCACTCTGACGAGCACTTGGAAATGTAGGAGTTGGCATTACATTAGTTTGACTCCATCTGTTCCATTGTTGCGAGGCGTTGTGAGCATGTAGATCTGCTATTGTCACAATTTCTGCCTCTATTATTTGACAATTTGGCACATTTTTGACCAGAGGTACTAAAAAGGTCTAAAAAAGTCCTTATAATGAGTCCTTTTTGAAATGTGCAGATACCATGTACACTTATTCTGTATGTTGGTCTGTTTACTGTTGAGCGAGAAACCAACGTTAACATTAAGCTAAACATCTGGGGGGGGGGGTCCCCAAATTATTGTGGGGGGTCCCCAGATGATTAGCTTAATGTGCAACATTGTTTTCCTCACTCAAAAGTAAAAAACAAACCATAAAGTTGAAGTGTATAGAGGTTATATGCACATTTCTAAACACATTTAAGGACTTTTAATACTTCTAAAATGACAAATTAAACATTGGCCAAATTGTCAAATATATAGAGGCAGAAACTGTGAAAATTACGAGGCTTTGTGAGCATGTAGATCTGCTATTTTCACAATGGATCTACAACGCCTCGCACTTTTCACTAGTTTAAATCATTTTTAAAATGATAAATACAATACTGGTTTTCAAGTAGTTTCAAGGGGCACACTTGACCCATCTCAGGGGCACACCAAAGGTCCCCAGGCACAGTGGTTGAGAAACACTGTTGTAGCGGACCCTGTGTTTCGAGCTCCAATCCCTACTCCTCTCACGGCCTATCCTCTCTCTCCGCTCTCTCTCTCTCTCTCCACAGGAAGCGTGCCAGCAGTGCCGGCGGCGGCGGCAAGCGGCAGAAGGAGGCGCGGCCGCCGCCCGACCTCTGGATCCACCACGAGGAGGTGGAGCTCAAGAGCCTGCCCACCAACTGCGCCGGAGGAGGAGGCGGGCCCGGGGGAGGGGCCCACAACTCCTCCTCCATGTCCTCCTCCGCCTCCTCCTCGGGGGGCGGGGCCCAGGGCCGCGACCCCTCCTCCGCCGTCGTCTCTCCACCCCCTTCCGTGGGAGGAGGAGGTGTGGTCGGGGTGGCGGGAGGCGGAGTCGGGGGCGGGGCGTCGGCCCATGGCCAATCGGATGGCGGCCTCTGCGGGAAGGGAGGTAAGCACGCAGAGCGCTAATTGTTTGTCGTGTATCCGTTGCTGTCGTGCCAAAGCCAAAGCCTTTTTTTTTTTTTTTTTTTTTTCGGAGCTAATCAGAGCTATTGAACACCCTTTATGTCTGTGTGTTGGTAAAAAAATCAAACCTCAGTTCGAAGTGGAGCGGTGAATTTGAGCAGCTAAACGCACCGTTGTACTAAAGAAACTTGGCCACTTGGTCAAAGTTCATCCTAACAGGGATAGACAGACAGACAAAGCAAAACATTGGGAGACAGCTCCGCCACAAAAAAAAATAATTAATAAATAAATAAATAAAATAGTGAACCAATGAAGAGTATTAAGGTGTTTTTAATTTTACATTGTAGTTATAGAGGACAATTATAATGTATTAAGGCATATTATTTGTCGTATTAGCCAGGGATCCCTTTAAAATAATAGATTAATATATTCATGCTTTTATTTTAAGCATGCATGTACAAGTGACCGTACCACTGCCATTTATAAACATACCTTATTAACTGAGAACCAATGTCACTATCAATCTATCACTAACAATCTGTCAATTGCACAATAATCATGTTTTAGGCATTAACATTCACGTCAAGAAGATTTAACCATTTATTGCATAAATGGAATACAGGTCAAGCAGATTTAACCATTTATTGCATAAATGGAATACAGTTAATTTTGGCGTTTGAAGGGCTCCGCGTTCGGAGATGTTCCCTGAATTTTGTGCATGCTTTTCTGAGCATGCTAAGCAAAACCAGGGAACGCAAAGCAATACCCCCCATAGGGATACAATAGTAGAGTAATAGCAATACATTGACATGTAACTTGTCAAAATCACAGTATTTGAGCTTAACCATGACAGCTAACATAGTAAAAAATCACAGTATTGAGCTTAACAACATTGACATGAAACTTAATCAGACAATCACCAAGTATTTGAGCTTAGCCAGACTGATCGTGCAAAGGTGGAGGCTGGGGTGGAGGAGGCAGCAAGCAGCAATAAATATATTTAAAGACAAATTACATTTTCTTCTTTATTTTTTAAAATAAAAATAATATATATTATTTTTCCCTCTAACTTATTTTTTTTTCAACAATATCGGGGACCCCCTGCAGTATCTCTGCGGACCCCCTAGGGGTCGCGGACCCCCTGTTGAAGACCTCTGCCTTACGTGATTGTTCTTCTACAGGTGAAGTGGACGAGGCCAGCAGCGTCAGCGTCAGCGTGTCCACACTGGAGCGTTCACTGGTGGCCCGCCGGGCGACCACCAACACCAGGACCAAGATGATGATTCCTCTGGACGCACAGCCCAGCAGCACACGTCAGTATGCCTGTCTGTCTGTCCACATTGTGGCAACATTGATGTACATGATGTGTTTATTATGTTATGTGCATAGAAATCCTTATACAGGCAGTATGGAGTAGTGAGTGAGTGAAGGATTTTAGACTTTGGGCTCTATTTTGACTTGTCTCAAGTGTCGCACTTAGAACTACAACTCCTTAGCTTCCGTCGTGGACTGAAGACTCACCTAAACCCATAGCACTACTGTAACACTCCCCCTTCCCTCAATGATTGACCATACACGAAGATAGCATTTTTAGGTTTTAGAAAAGCTTTTTACTGATTAGGTGCGTGGTCTACCTATGTTATTGTTTTTCTAGATTGATATTCCTATGCCTTGTTATATTGTTGTTGATGTACTGACATATTATCTTGCTTACTTTAGTGATGTATTACCTGCTTATTGTAAGTCGCTTTGGATTAAAAGCGTCTGCTAAATGCCTGAATGGTAAAGCTCTTATGCCTTAACTTAAAGGCCTGCCATACTGTTTCCGACCACCAAACCTTTCGTCGGAAAGGGTTCGGTTCGACTACAAAATGACGTCGCTCGCATCTTCTGAAAACCATTATCCCGAATTAGAGTTCGGAAAGCTGCACAACGAAAAGTCGGAACTCTCCGACAAAAAGTGTGGTCAGAGACAGTATGGACAGGCCTTTAAGTTAAGGCATAAGAGCTGGTACTTAAGACAATCAAAATAGAGCCCATAGTCTTCCTGTCTGAATTCCCATGGGTGTCTCTCTCTCTCTCTCTCTCTCTCTCTCTCTCTCTCTCTCTCTCTCTCTCTCTCTCTCTCTCTCTCTCTCTCTCTCTCTCTCTCTCTCTCTCTCTGCAGCTGTCGTGAGTGCAATTCCTGTACCTTCCATGGATCAGTTCCCAGGCTGTGGATTCACCCTGAGAGGCTATCCAGGTTGGCTATCTATTGACCCATCAGTTTATCAATCTATAGAGCTTTCTTATGATCTATATACTGCAGGGGTTCTCAACCTGTGGGTCGGGACCCCCAGGGGGGTCCCCAAATTATTTTGGGGGGTCCCCATATGATTAACTTAATGTGCAACATTATTTCTCACTCAACAGTAAACAAACCAGTATAAAGTCTAAGTGCATGGAGGGTATATGCACGTTTCTTAAGTGACAATTTAAAGTTATACAACTTTTTTAATAAAACAAATCTTAAAATTGTCCTAACTATTAAATCGCTAAAGTTTTAGAACACCCACTCTGTTAATTTCAGCCCCAAAAGCCTTTTCTTTATATGTTTTCTACATAGCCTTGACAGGGGCTGTATTTCCCGGCAAAATGATGTCATCTCCCACATGATACACTACTGGCCAATCACAGCGCAGATCATACACCACCGGCCAATCACAGCAAGTCTTGCTGTCTCTTCAGGAAGTAGCTTCCCTCAGCAACTGTGTTTACATTGGTGAAGGAATCTTCCCTGCTACTCCCTCAATTATGGTCTAAAAATGATGAAAAACAGCCGAAAAAAGCAATACCGCTACTGACCACTAGTTGAGCAGCTTCCACAGTACAGCTTTAATGACTTTTTAATACTGCTAAACATTGGGCCAAATTGTGAAAATATTAGAGGCAGAAATTTTGAAAATATCCGATCTATTAGAGGCAGAAATTGTGAAAATAGCCGATCTATTAGAGGCAGAAATTGTGAAAATAGCCGAACTACATGCTCACAACGCCTCCTGCTGTTTTCACAATAGAACCATGTTAAACAAAATGTATGCCTCAACTCTTAGTGCTCGTCATGATGGGGGGTCCCCAGTTAAAATATGATTCTTTTGGGGGTCGCGGCCGGAAAAGGTTGAGAACCATTGCTTTTAGTGTACAGTATGTATCAAAATACTTAACCCCACCTTCCCTCCTGTATCAGACCCATCCTTACAGTCGCCACAGAGCCAGCTCCAGACGCCCCTGCTGCCCGGCTCGTCTGCCCAGGCGGGAGAGCTCGTCTCTGGGATCGGAGGCATGCCGGTGGTCCAAGGGGCTGGAGGAGGTAGGCTAATGGATACACAGATAGTGATGCTGCTACTAGTATAGCTTACTTCTACTGCTATTGAGAAATAGGCCTACGAAAGGTTTGGTGGTCGGAGACAGTATGGACAGGCCTTGAAGTGAAGGCATAAGAGCTGGTACTTAAGACAATCAAAATACAGCCCATTTGTCTTTAATTTTAGGCATGAGATTATTGAATGCTTTAACTATAGAAAAATAGCAGATATACAAGCTCACAGCGCGGCACCGAGTGCCGCGATGTGAGCTTGTAGATCTGCTATTTTTGAAAAAGTCGTGAAAATGTGTGCAAATCTTTGACTTGTATGTATTTTTAAAGCGAACATTTGTAACTCAACTTTTGCTTCTGGGTGGTCCCTGGAACTAAATATTTTGTGATGGGGGTCCGTGGCCATATTCATATGATTTTGGGGGTCCTTCACATGAAAAAGTTTGAGAACCACTGACATAGTGGTCTCTCAAGAACAGACTAACTGAGCTTCAGTTACGTGAAAAGGACCTTTTCTTTGACGATGGCTGGCCAGATTGCTGACATAGAAACATAGGTTTTAAAAAAAAACCTTAGAATGATTCAAAAGACACTTATAGAATCGGGTCAAAATTGAAATTTTCACGATTTTTCAAAAATCATCTCGTGCTGTGAGCTTGTAGATCTGCTATTTTGCAATAGTTAAAGCATAAAATAATAATAATACACAATAATGTGTACCCGTTCTGAATGGGTTAAGACAGGGGTCGGCAACCCAAAATGTTGAAAGAGCCATATTGTACCAAACAAACCCAAAACAAATCTGTCTGGAGCTGCAAAAAATTATAAAAGCCTTATAAATCGTTGTTGTCGGGTGGAAACCTTGTATGTCCAAAACTTCGTTTTGTATTTATCATTTAAAAAATGTACTAAACTCGTGAAAACAGCCGATCTACAAGCACACAACGCCTCGCACCGCGAGGCGTTGTGTGCTTGTAGATCTGCTGTTTTCACTACTTTTGTGCGTCAGTCTTGTATGATGAAGCAGGACTTTACTTTGCGAAAAAAAAACATACAAATTTGAAACTTGGAGATACAAGGTTTCTGCCCGACAGTGACAATAAAAAGATTGTTAAAACAAAACAAAAAAATGTTTCCCCCCCATCTTTTTTTCTTTTTCATACATTTTTTAAAAAGCTCCAGGGAGCCACTAGGGTGGCGCTAAAGAGCCGCATGCGGCTCTAGAGCCACGGGTTGCTGACCCCCGGGTTAAGACATGCTTGGAAGTTTAGTTAGCTGATGGTTTCATCTGTCTTCATTGAGAAATGGGAATAAGTTGCCTGGTCCTATTCTTTAGCCTCTATATTCTTACCCTCTACAAGTGAATTGCGGGCAAGACAGCTTGTGCTGCCCCTAAACAGTATTTTGGGGCCGCTATACCCGCTATACATTATGCCGACTCCGTTATTTGCACATGGAGGTGTGGGCGCATGTTGTTGCGCTTTCCCTAAAGTTGCTATTTTGGCCACACACTTTTGGGAAAGCACATACATAGCGGATTCTAAAACCACCCGCTATGCCATTTTTTTGGTAGAGCGCGCGCCTGCAATGGACATGTCTGGAGTCGGGCTGCCTGGGCCCACAATGGCACAACATTCAGAGGTCTCTTTCGGACCTATATAATTATCCATAAAGCTCTATGATTCTATTTTTCAATGCAATTCCTAGTGTCATTTGTTTTTATACTGTATAAGATGATAGTCTATTCAAAGAAGACAATGATTTTCTGCGTGCGCCATGCCGATGCCATTCGCTCTCTTCAGTTTGATTAATTAATGTCAAGAAACCACTCCATTCCCAGCTGAATCCATCTTCATGGGTAGCTTTAAACTTTGAAGTCAAGTCAGGGCATACAAATAGCAAAAATAGCTGATATACGAGCTCAATGTTCTGCAAATACCCCGAAAATCTTGCCAGTGGCAGGACGTACGGTATGAAGTTTTGAAATGGCACATCTTATATATTGATGGAGCTCGTTCATTTTTATTAATAATGAGCACCTTATCAATCCTGCTTATTGAGCCGGGTTTTTCTCTAGCTCACAGAGCGTTTTCTAATATTTTGTGGAAAGATATGAGACGATAAATTCTGAACAGAATATTTTTGGCCAGTTGTTGTGACTGAGTTTGTAGCTGACCACGGGTAGCACAGGTGTTTGTAGGGATAAAGCAGCTGGTGTCAAAACTTTTGCAAGGGTACGCCCCTTCCTAAACACTAAACCCCCAAATTGCGGATTTAGCCGACTTGAGCGAAAATAGGGCCCGTGTGGGCCAATTAAAATGTATGGAGTGTTTCCTAATATTGGTCCAAAGCACAGAACCTTGTGCAACTCTATCTATTTTCCATGTGTACAAATTGATTGATCTGATGAATAATACAGCTCAGCACCTCTCCAGATGCTCCGCTCTCTGCAACAGGACGGGATCTTTAGTGATGTCAAGGTCCAACAAAAAACAGAAGAACGTTGATGCAGTTTTCACTTGTAACTTCCATCACCACTGACTGTGCTCTAATTCCTGCCTGAAAATCCTCACAAAAGTATCGTTACCTAGAAAGTCACATGGTAACTGCTAAAAGAGAAAAGCTTTCTCAACTATCTTAAAGAAGGGCATTACTGAGAGCTATAGAAATACATGCTCTTTCTTTTTTCTTATTAAAGAAAATGTTGATGAAGTGCTCAACCACTTAAGCGTTATTTTATACGTCATTGCGCAAGGGCGCGTATCGATATTTCCATGTCCCGTTGTTTCGAGGTCCCAGTAGTCTGAGGCTAACCTGCTGACACTGGTGAACGCTAACCTGCCGATGATGGTGAATGCTAACCTGGTGAATGCTAACCCTTACCCTGACCCTAACCGGACTACTGGGATCTCGAAACAACGGGACATCGAAATATAGAGATGGTGTAGGGCAAATATAATGGAAACTAGCAGATCTACAAGATAGGTAGATAGATACCTTTACAAGGGGGAAATCAGTCGCCCGGAGGCAGCACAACAGTTAAGGATATTTACAAAGTTACAGAGAAGTATGAAAAGAAAAAAAATAACAGTGTACAGTAAAGAGCAAGGTACACCAAAGAAGTACAACTATCAATACAGTGCCAAACAACAGTGTCCATAAACAGTCAATGCTAGTCAGTGCTACAAGTATCTCACCGCCATGTCAAACACAATAATTTTATTTTTTTATTGTTTTGTCTTTATAAATATATATATATATATATATATATATATATATATATATATATATTTCTTCATGGTTTATAAAGCTTGGCTTGATAGGAAGTCATAAGAACCCTGACAAGCACTTGGAATTGTAGGAATTACATTTAATGTCGCCAAAATAAAAGTCTGGGTTTCCGAGGCTACATTTAATGTGACTCGGTTCCGCAGATAAATATTGTGAAAATAGCCGATCTACATGCTCACAATGCCTCGCAACGCGAGGCGTTGTGAGCATGTAGATCGGCTATTTTCACAATGTTCGCCTCTTGCTTACTTAATATTTGACAGTTTGGTCAGTTTGGCCTGTCCTGTCGAATATTCGACTATTCGAATACTTTGAGGTCGAATAATTCGAATACTAAAAATCACTATTCGTGAATGCCCTAAGTAACACAACCTAATAGTGCAGAGCCAAACAAAAAAAAGGGTCCATTGGTCAGTGCAAGAAAAACTAAACGAAAACAAGAAAGGGTGACACAGCAAGACGCACATGAGCACCCTCCCTGGAAAGGTCCTCAGAGGTCAGAGTCAGTACAACTATAGCTCCAGTTAAATAAGGCTACAGTCGTCCTATCGACCGCTGTGTGTCTCATTGTATAGCTTGAGAGCAGCCCGCACAAGCTCGCAACAGGCTGCATCGCGGTGTGTTGTGATTTTTTTCGTGAAAACAAACGTCTCCATTGTGGTCCATTGCTACTATTAGGTTATTCATTCTTCCGTTGTTTGTCCACCCGCCCAGGTGAGGAGGTGCCCATGGCGTCGTCGGTCAGCGTGAGGAGCATACCGACGGCGTGCGTTCGGCCCACGCACCCGCTGAGGAGCTTCACCTCCTCGTCCTCCTCCTCCTCGGCTCACGCCTCCGTCAACCCCTTACTCCCGCCTCCTCCGCCTTCCGTGGGCCTGGACCACAAAGGGTACACGCCAGGTGAGTAAGCCACTACTACTTCTACTACTACTATTAAACCCTCCAGAACAGGGGTCTTCAACAGGAGGTCCCGGACCCCTAGGGGGTCCTTAGAGTTACTACAGGGGGTCCTCCAAATCTTGTGAGGTATAAACTTTTTTCTCCTTTTTTATATTAACCACTTGAACCCTAACATCCATATTCTGAGGACTTTAGCCAAAAATAGCAGATCTACAAGCTCACAATGCGTTGTGAGCTTGTAGATCTGCGTTGTGTAGATCGGCTAATTTCCGCAAAGAGGTTTGGTGTAGAGGGGGAAAATTTGTCAAGTTTGAAAGGTCAAGTTTATTAAGTATTGACGGTTCAAGTGGTTAAATATGAATCCAAACGATGAAACCCTGCTTCATCCCTCTCTCAACTAAGGGATCCTTGGCCTGAAAACGTTGAAGACCCCTGCTGTAGAACGGTGGTTCTCAAACATTTTCATGTCAAGGACCCCCGACTGTATGTATTTCGCTGCAGACCTCCTCCCATCTGAAAGTGTTTTGAGCCAGGTACAGACCCCCCAAGATTTAAAAACATATTTTGCGTCGCCTCTCGTATAATCCCTGGAGGGAGGAAGCTTGCCTGATATTCATTCTGTGTATAGAATATAAGCAGAGTTAGACAGACTATTAGACTACACTCTGTCGAGGTGCCAACTTGCGTCGTGACCATGTATGGCCTACTTGTGCGCCAGCAGAGCGCACCTTGTTATTTATATCAGGTCGCACTTGTTGATGGCGACGTCACCAAGAATGCTGGTCCTCGGCTGTTAACGGTAGTTGGCTGTACAGGTCATGTTCTACTTGCCCAAAGGTCATGCCCACTTGCCCAAATAGTAAGTCGTCCATTATAAAATAATAGGTAATATTTGAATTACCGCTCAATTTAACACTTATTTCTTTATTTCTGGTGCTGTGCGATAAAAAAAAAAAGCAAATTCAAATGATTACATAGAAGCTATCATTGAATATGTCTATGGTTTCACACTTGTTATTTTATATTTTTAAGTGTAGCAACAGTAAAAACAGCACATTATAGGTAAACAGTGCTCTTAATTGCGACCGTCAGGGAGCAGTTTACTATGAAAACCTCCACCGGCCGTCCGTCCGTCCGTCCGTCCGTCCGTCCGTCCGTCACACGTCACACGTGACCATCAACAAACGTCACACCTTTGTTGATGTTTAAATCGAAGAGTCTTGGTCAAATACTTCTGTTGGTTTCTGCACTGATCATTTTTACAATTCAGCTGTGTTTGCTCGTGTCATCATGATGAGGTCATAAATCAGCCATGCCCAAATATAGATTTTACGGGTTTACATGCTTACTCAGTTATTCGTTATGTGAAAGTCCTATGACGTCTATGATATCTGACATCATCATACATACATTCCCTTTTATGCCCATAAATGGAGATCCCCTCTGTAGAACCAGCCACTGACATCACTGTAATGTCAGGGGAACCAAATCCCTTTTATGCCCATATATGGAGATCCCTGTGATGCCAGGGGAACCAAATCCCTTTTATGCCCATATATGGAGATATGGAGATCCCCGTGTTGCCAGGGTAACCAAATCCATTTTATGCCCATATATGGAGATCCCTGTGATGCCAGGGGAACCAAATCCCTTTTACGCCCATATATGGAGATCCCTTATGTCATCAATATTAAGCCCATATCTGTGAATATCTTTGGGTACCAGATGTCTCCATATATGGTTAAATGGTCCGATATACATCACTGGCCAGAAGACCAAGAAATGGTGCAACCTCGCCCTTTGCTTTTCTCCCTTAGGCATCTTACTGGTAGGTAGTTTAATGAGGAATGCAGTATGGTGGTAGGTAGGTAGTTATGGCCTTTGATGTAAGATTTTCACTTTCTAGGATAACTATATTTGCTATTCCCAGATGATGCCCTTTTAGGGTACCCCTCATGCCCATATATGGAGATCCCCAGGCTTTACTAATTAACATAAGTTTTATGCCCATATATGGAGATCATTGTCCCAATGTCATCAGATATATGGGCATAAATGGACACAGGCAAACTCCAAATGTGGCACCCCACAGACATATTTCCAGAAACAAAATCCCTTTCATGCCCATATATGGAGATTTCTGATGTCATCAATCCCAGGCCCTGTAAAAAACATGGTTGCTATGGTATGAGCAACTTATGTCTCCATATATGGAGATTCAACTTCAATGAGTAACCATGGCAAACTGTCAACTGCCCGTATGTCTTGATAATTGGTAAAACAAACTTTTGGCCTATTTGTGGAGATAAGCGACCAACGGTCGCTTATCTCCCGATTAGGGAGTCTTACTGGTTTAGAAGACAGAGCACTCTGACCACGGTTAGGTCTTTAGACAGATATCTGGCGTTGTGTTTATAGATTATAGATGGTTGCGTCCCCTCTCAAATGAGCACTTGCCCGGTCGGGAAACCTGAAAGCAAACTTCACCTGCCCGAAAGTTTTATTTACCTGCCAGGGGCAGGTGGGCAAGCCTTAGTGTCAAACAGCCTGCAAACAGATATGCCACATACAAAATCACCAAACGCAGTACTTGCGCGCTCAATTAGAAAACAAAATTCACATTAAAAGTAGAACTTCTAAATTTGCAGACCAGGTCTGAGTTAAACCAGGTTCATGACCATGACGATATAAATGATGATGTCCAGGCATGTGCACATATAGACATCAAAGGGGGCTCGAGCCCCTGCCCTTTTATCAGTCTGTAAAAAGTGCCCTCTCCAGACCATGAATGCAGTTTTTGCTACGGTGAAAGAAATGCAAATGCCCTCTTTCCATGCCTTGAATTGCCTTGTCCAAACTCTCCTGAACTTGAATGCAGCATCTTATGTTGAAAGAATTGCCCTCTCTGTGTAGAAATCCATGCCGTTACACCACATCTCCAGAATTGACCTGATTATGCTTAGTTCAGTGTGGTATCACGCACTGAAAATAGCCGACCTCCAAGCTCACAACGCGTCGCGCTGCGACGCGTTGTGAGCTTGGAGGTCTGCTATTTTCGATATTTCCACCAAAAGGCCCTTTTAGAAATGTCAGCCCCTGCCTCTCTAACATTCTCTGCACGTCCCTGATGATGTCCCTGTGTCCCCAGGCTGCCTGGCGAAGACAGCGTCACTTGGGCAGGCAGGAAAGGCCAGGTCTCCTCTACTTCCTGTCTCGGTCCCCACAGCACCCACGGGTGCCTCGGAGGAGATGAGCGCCGAGGACGCTAACAACACAGCTAACGTGAGTACCGGTAGCAATCGGTGGTGTAAAGGCCCTCTTACATCTAACAACTTTGAAAAGATTTGGGAAAGATTTGGAAAGATTTCTAAAAGACTACCCTCTCACACTAAAAGATTTGAAAAGGACTTTCCAATGACTTAATGATGATTTTTAAAAGATTTCAGTTGTTAGATGTGAGATGCCTATAAAGATTTTGTAAAGACTGGTACAAGATTCTCTTTTATTTGCTGAAATAGGCCTAGTATAGCCATGCCCATGTGTTCATATTCCTCTGACTAGCTCCCACACACACACACACACACACACACACACACACACACACACACACACACACACACACACACACACACACACACACACACACACACACACATAGAAAATAGCCAATCTACAAGCTCACAACGCGTCGCATCGCAGTATTGCAGTATTGATACTTTTACTTGAGTAAAACATGTGATTACTTTTTCCCTCACTGCATGCACATATTGCACACACACACCGAGATCCGCCCTCCTCCTCAGCCCTCTTCTCCCGTTCTCTCCTCTCCTCCATAGCCGGCGCAGATTGATCCTATCAACTTATTATCAACTTTGAATGTTATGTTATGATACGCCAGGCTGGCAGCTCAAACGAACGTCTTGGGGAATAAATGGCTTTTGGCTCGCTAGCGTTCTGTTTTGGTTGTTACGTCATTGTGCTCATTCAGACTCAGCCCCGATTTAGAAAATATCAAACCAGTTTAATATTCTCGTAACAGAATCTGGGTCTCAAGTCGGGGTAAAAATCGAGTTGGAGCACTACCTCATATTTAACGATTGAGTAACGACCGAATCACGGGAGCGCGCCTCGACTCGCCTCGATTTTATTACGACTGAGAAATCTTTTCAAGTTGTTAGGTGTAAGGCTAGCTTAAAGTAACATAGAACATTTGCTTAAAGGGGTACTGTCACCTAAAGGGGTACTGTCACTTTAAAAAGTCATCTTAAAATATGAGTTAATATTTTTCATGATGTCATTGTGGGAATGCGCAATTATAAGCCAATCAAATTAATTGTCTGTACTTAGACTACTTACTGTACTGGTCAGCTGTTGTTGGGGGGCGAGGGGCAGATTACACTGTGACATGAGTTTCAGACTATTTCAGACCGTTTTCTGAGAGACCACGTGACCTTCTGTATCATACTATTATAATTTCGGGGCGTGTCAGCGGGCCTTTAAGTAACAATTTTGGATCTATTTGTACTTTACCTTGAGTATTTCCAATTTCCAATACTTTTACTTCTACTCGACTATATCTCGGATCCAAATATTGTACTTTTACTCCACTACATAAATTTTAAAAATGTAATTACTAGTTACCTTGCAGATATAAATTATAATTGCGACCGAAGGTCGCAGTTTAGTATGAGAAACGGCACATCGTGTCTCTGTCCATCCGTGTACGCTTTTTTACGGTCTATGGGTTTGCTGCTCTGACATCACGCTCTGAAATCACTGTGATGTCAGGGGAATCACACTAACAGAATCCCTTTTATGCCCTTATATGGAGGTCCCTGATGTCATCAATATTAAGCCCATATCTAACAGGACTTCATATGGGAATGCCCATACTGTATATGGAGGAAGACAGCCCAGCCCAGTCAGTATGTCAGTCAGTCTGTCAGTCTGTCACACGTCACGTCACACTTTTGCCCTACTCTTATCTCCGCCACCGTTTGCCCTATATCCATGCCAAACTTTGCACACACACTCCTTGGCTCATTTCTCACATGCCCTCTTCTAGCACCACCATGAGGCTGATTCTTGCAAAACAATATTTGGACACTGCTCCTACAGATTTTGCCCTAAAATCACTAAAGCGGTACACAGTATCTCTAAAGTCATGTCATCAACATCCGCAGGGCACTCGGTGCCGCTCTGTGAGCTTGTATATCTACTATTTTTCAATAGCTAAAGTATAAAATTATTCCAGTCCCCTCCACCTTGGGCCCCAGTAACTCAGTCCCACTTCCCCCCCCCTTGTGACGCCCCTGGTCCTAACCTCTACACTTCCTGTGTGCTTTTGTCCCCAGGTCTACGAGCAGGACGACCTCTCGGAACAGATGGCGAGCCTCGAGGGACTCATGAAACAGCTCAACGCAATCACAGGCTCCGCCTTCTAGTGATCCCCCCAACCCCCAATGAATTCTGAAGTCCATCCTCTCACTTTAAGACTACTGAGCCCTCCACCCTTTAGACTTGATGGCCTGCCGCAGTGGTCCTCAAACCTTTCACATTTCGAGGACCCCCCGTCGTAACTCTGAGAGTGTAGGTGGTTTATCTGGGCCATAACTGGGCCAGACCTATTTTGCTATGTGGGTAGAAGTGGAACAAAAAGATGTTCCATTTGTACACTCTCAGAGTTACAGACCCGTGAGGGGTCCGTTTGGAAAAGGCCCTCAAGGAACCCCCGCGAGGGTCCCCGCGGACACCAATTTGAAGACCACTGGCCGCCTACTGTGATTTACTTCTTTTTTTATATACTGTATATGAAGCGCCTCTCCCCATGAAACTGCATTGGGTTCTCGTCTGGTCGTGTGGTTCTTTTGAACCCCAAGTCTCTCGTATCTGGTTTTGACTCGCCTAGTCTGGGTCTGGGATCAGTGGCTCCTTTGCTCGGACAAGAAGTTACAAGTGGTCGGATTCCTGACCGTTTGGGATCTGTTTGTTTTACCAATGGACTGTGGATGGATTGTTCTGAGTTGGGCTGGGTTTGGGCTGTCTCCCGCGACTTTTCAGAGTAGTTCTCTCACAAAGTTCTCTTCTGATCTGACCTCAGATTTGATTGCTTGGTCTCACTTTGTATAGCATTGCTACCAATAGTAGTACTGCTACTATTTAGAGTGCTGCAACTAATAGTGCAGACTTGGTGCCAAATATACCTCGGGCCAATGAGGATGAGGGGGCAGGTGGTCAAATTCATTCACTCGCCCAATCACCTATAGGAATCCTAGCGTCAGGAATGGACTGGGCCAAAAGAGGAGATCGGCTCCTGAACCCGAGCTCTCCGCGAAAAGGGTAACTGAAAGTCCTTCGGGGGAGGTCTGAAAGTCTGAGAACTGGGACAATTGGTCAAGGGTAGTGATTTCATTTTGAGGTCCCCGATAACTCTGAGAGTGTACAGATATGACCAAACGAACCCTTACGTATCCATTTTGTTCCATTTGTATGCTCTCAGAGTTACTGACCTGCAAGTCAGTGAACCCACACACATGGAACCCTGTACCCCACTATGAGAACCACTGGAAATGGACCTTGGAATTCATCCTTGGAACTCATCTGGGAACTGGACCTGAAAACGGTCATTTGGAATTAGGCTGGAAACTTGACTTAGGAAAACAGGTCTGGGAAGATTGGACCTGGTGCTACACTACCACCTGGACTTTCTATGAGGGGCTCTTAAAAGTCTCGAAAATGTCCTCGAAAGTCATTGAGGGGTCCCTAAAGAGATCCACCGTAGGACAACCGGTCTGGGAAGTGGACTTTAAGCCTAAGCAAGCTGAACAAACCTCTATCTAAGTCACCGTGAGACAGTTCATTTCTTTTTCCTCTTCTGTGTGAAACTGTGGCTGAACAATCCGCTCATCGCCGATCACACATCTGAACCTGACACCGATCCCGATCCCGAATCGGGTCGATAAGCCGACCCTGTTACCGATGCGTTTCCTTTCTCGTCAAATAAATGTATAAATAGGTGAATAAAGACGTTCCTTTCCACACGTTTACCGAATTCTGTGACCGAAAGAGTAATGTGCCAAAACCGGCCATTTTGTTTTGTCTTATGTAGGAAAAACATTGCTCTCCTTTCCTCAATTTCTCTCTCCCTTTGCCCCTCCCCCTAGAATGAGATGTTTGCCAAAAAAAAGAAGAAGTTGTAATACTTATTTAAAATACTAGCCAGGGAAAATGTCTAGTATTCAGCCCCCATTCTCTCTCTCACCCCACAAGAAGGGTCTTTTTGATGTTTGGTGAAGCATTCTTTATTTTTATTTTTTTATTTTTTTATGATTTTCAGAAGTACCAAACAAATTGTTTACAATTGAAAGGCAGAAAAATCGTGTTTTTCTTTTCAATCTTTTTGGGCACTTTTTAAATTAATTTATTCATGTTTTATCATACCTTTGAGAATGTTGCAGAAGCTGTCAGAAGATGTCCTTGTTTGATTGGACCCTGGACAATAGCAATAGCTTGGTTCAAGTCTGAGGAAACCATCACATTTGTCATCACGATTAGTATATTTGTTACAATTATTGTAAAGCTTCTCTCCCACGGGACACGATAGCGATATGTCGACGTTCACATCAATTATGACGGCTTTATCGTTGTGGTGTGGACGGTGCCATCCACTTCAACTGAAAACGATATTTTTTTATCGTTATCGCGGCCAGTGGGAAAGAGCCTTTATGCTTGTATTAATAATGTAGTAGGGCATACTGATAAATGATTTATTATTATTACGAAATGTGTTAGCCCCATATAGAAACTCACCCTCCTCCAATGTATACTGTTGTGCTCCGAGATGAGGTCTCTAGGGGATATCACCGGGCTGGGGTAGAAGTCCTCCATGCCGAGGTAGATCACCCTTTTCCTGAAATTGTATCCAAAAAGTAAAGGTAGTTCCGCGCTCCCAGAGTATGATTTTCCATCCGGCGGTACATAAAACATGCACTACGACATGGAACGACAGCTTAAATCGCTAGTTTTGTCAGCCAGTGTCATGTTTTCCCATTCAACTGGAACTCCCCCGGTGGCAGTTGCCAGTACTGCTCCTTATCCTGCTACAATGGGAAAGGAGCAGTACTGGCACCTGCCGCCGGGTGGAGACGAAATAAGCGATTAAAACCGTTTCCCAACGCCGAAGTGCATGTTTTATGTACCGCGAGATTGAAAATCATACTTTGGGAGCGTGGAACTACCATTGCTTTTTGGAATTTCGGGTAAAGGGTGATCTACCTCGGCGTGGAGGCATTCTAGGATAGGGTTCCGGCGGCCCGCGGGCCATTTGCGGCCTGCGGGGGTCTACTGTCTGGCCCCCACCAACCCCAGTAATAATGGTGGAATAAGAGCAGCAACAACACTAGTATATCGTCGTTGTCGGGTGGAAATCACGTATCTCCAAATTTGTACGTTCTTTTCGCAAATCATACAAGGCCGCCGCACAAAAGTAGTGAACAGCCGATCTACAAGCACACAACGCCTCGCGGTGCGAGGCGTTGTGTGCTTGTAGATCGGCTGTTTTCACTAGTTTAAATACTTTTTAAAATGATAAATGCAAAACGAACAG
This sequence comes from Nannobrachium achirus, assembly GCF_963921795.1. NCBI lineage: Eukaryota > Metazoa > Chordata > Actinopteri > Myctophiformes > Myctophidae > Nannobrachium > Nannobrachium achirus. The sequence continues at coordinate 54,213,938 of NC_137822.1, forward strand.
TTTTGGACATACAAGATTTTCACCCGACAACGACGATATCTGAACTGTCGCTGGAGTAGCGGGAACGCCACCATTGGCCCCTGCAATGTTGTGGCCCTCGGCTTGGTACCCTAGACATGATTCGGCCCTTGGGGAAAACTAATTGGGGAACCCTGGCGTAGGACCTCATCTCAGAGCACAACAGCATGCAGCGGAAGGTGAGGTTCTATATGGGGCTAAGTGTCAGCTCAATTCCTACATGTATCAGTTTGCTACTTTCAATGCATCGCGTTTATTGCAGAAAAGACAAAACGTTTGAGGTTCTCCGTGGCTTTAACAGCCCAGACCTCATGTTATTCCAACCAAGCTGCCTCCGGACCAAAGCTCACATCGTTTAAATGTATTTTTTTTTTTGGGGGGGGGAATGGGGTGGAGGGGACGTCCAAACTTGTCATGCTAAAGTTGATAAGCTAACCAGACCAGGTTCTGGTGGTCTTAACTCTCTCATGGGTTACATGGGTCAGCGGACAGGCAAAAGCTCTATTTTCTGTGCCTACAATGCAGTCATTTTTGTTACTATTATTATTAGTATTTATTTAAAACCACTCTAATCAGTACGTGTAAAATGTTCTTGTCCGTTTCATGATATGTTTATTTATATCCATTTTATTATTTTCTAATGTATATTTATTATTTATAATTGTTTTGCACTGCACGCAAGCCATGACGTACCTTTGTCCTAGTGGGGACTGCCCATTAGTCCGAACTCCGAAGGTTAGTCCGAAGGTTCATTAGTCCGAATTTAGTTAGGGTTACTGAGGTTAAGGTTAGGGTTAGGGTTAGAGTTAGGCATAGTATTCTTAACAAATTCGGACTAATGAACCTTCGGACGAATGAACCTTCGGACCAATGCCGTCCTAGCCCCTGTCATTATGAGTGTGCTATAGCAAATATTGGCTCACATGATGTTTGAACAAGGAACCCACAGCCAGTGGTGTAAAGTAACTAAGAACAATTACTTACAGTACTGTACTTAAGTACAAGTTTGAGGAATTTGTACTTCACTTGAGTATTTCCAATTTCCAATACTTTTAATTCTACTCCACTACTATATGGTACTTTTACTCCACTACATTTATTTGGAAACTTATTTACTTTACAGATATAAATTATAATATTTTAAAACATACATGAACCACTTTAGCCCTATTTTAGGCATAGGATATTTGATAATAGCCGATCTAGGCTATAGGCTATTTAGGCTATTTGTAGGCTATTTTAAAACATTTAGTACTTTTTACTTCAAGTACATTTTGAAGCCAATACTTTCTTACTCAAGTTCATTTTGAATTCCAGACTTGTATGGGTGCCCACACACCAAAATACCTAGAGTGGAATCCGCCAATGCATTTCAATGAGAATGGAGCGTTTTTTTGCCAGTAGAGGATTTCTGCAAAAAATGCTCCATTCTCATTGAAATGCATTGGCGGATTCCACTCTAGGTATTTTGGTGTGAGGGCACCCTAACTGAGTACTTCAGTACTCGTTACTGTACAGTACTACATTGCAGTATTGATACTTTAATTTAAGTATTGCATTCCCCACGCACGCACGCACACACACATACACACCAACTCACAGAATTCAACACAATGATAGATCTTAACCCATTCAGAACGGGTACACATTATTGTGTATCATTATTTTGTGCTTTAACTATTGAAAAATAGCAGATATACATGCGAGCTTGTAGATCTGCTATTTTTGAAAAATCGTGAAAATTTGAATTTTGACCCGATTCTATAAGTGTCTTTTGAATCCTTCTAAGATTTTTTGAAAAACCTATGTTTCTATATGTCACCAATCTGGCCGGCCATCGTCAAAGAAAAGGTCCTTTTCACTTAACCGGAGCTCAGTTAGTCTGTTCTGTTCTTGAGAGACTACTATGACAGTGGTTCTCAAACTTTTTCATGTGAAGGACCCCCAAACTGATATGTATTTGGCCACGGACCCCCATCTCAAAATATTTAGTCCCAGGGACCACCCAGAAGCAAACTTTGTGTTACAAATGTTTGCTTTGATAATAAATATATTCAAAGATTTGCACACATTTTCACAACTTTTTTCAAAAATAGCAGATCTACAAGCTCGCAGGGCGGCACTCGGTGCTGCGCTGTGAGCTTGTATATCTGCTATTTTTCACTGGTTAAAGCATTCAATAATTTTAGGCCTATGTTTTCTCTTGCTCATAGAATGAAAGATTAACATGAACAACTCTGCCATTTTCGTTCGAATCAGCACAACATTTGTGTGACAAAATGAAAGGATAAGCAAATGGAAAAGGAATGCGTTGTGGCAATATATGAACCCTCTGGTTTTGTTCTTTTCCTTTCTGTCACTTTCCTTTTGCAAAAGAAACATATGGGGGAATAACAGTGTGAGGCTGTGTGATTTTTTTAATTAACTTTATTAAAAAGACTGGGCGATTAGAGAATTAAAATAAAATGATCCGGAGAGACTTTTTGTTTCGCTTTCTTTTAAACATAATTTCATTCATCTCCAACAAAGCCCTTACCCGCTGCCCTTGGTATTTTTTATTTATTTGAAAGGGTACAAAAAAGAAACTTAACATACATTTTACAAAGTTAATGAAAAGTGGAGAAAAAAAAGTTGATTCGTTTCAATAAAAACCTCTTTTTCTTTCCTTTATATGAAACATCGGATGTGTTATGTCATCTGTTTGTCCTGGTTCTCTGTGTGTGTGTGTGTGTGTGTGTGTGTGTGTGTGTGTGTGTGTGTGTGTGTGTGTGTGTGTGCGTGTGTGCGTGTGCGTGTGTGTGTGTGTGTAGTTCAAATACTGTTATGAATACATACAAATGCCATATTATTTCTAGACACTTTGGGCGCCTGCCTCCTCGGACGCCACGCTAATCAGGAACGATGCTGTTACGATACTTCTATACCCAATGTAGTCGTTGTACATGTTGGTAAAATATTCCTTAACGGTAAATCCTGAATCCAAAAAAAGAAAAGAAAACTTGAATGGAATTAATCAGAGACAATTTAAAAACAGAGTAAAAAAAAATATTAAAAATAAACTCAAAAACACTGCTCATAGTGTGTCCCAAAAATTTCTTCTATCATTTGTGCATTTTTCGTGCATTAGCTCCGAAGTGTTTAATACGTTTATTTTCATCAAGAAGAAGCTGTTTTTACCGGAACACTAACCCTAACACATTTGGGACTCACACTTGAACAGGTGTTTTGGAGTTTATGGATGGGTTTTTCATATCGATTTGCTGTTGTTCATTAAAGTCTGATTAATTCCATTCGTCGAGTTTTTTCTTCATGTTTGGATTCGGGATTTGTATCCGGGCTTTGAAGCGTGGCCTATATCTGGCCTACATCTGGCCTACATCTTGGCACAAAGCGCTCAAAGTTTGTCGTGCGCCCAGGGTCATATCGGACAAGCAACGCGGGGCACTTGAGACTAGAAAGATGTAATTCTGGGAAATTGCTAGTTTGGTTGGTATATTCTGGATAGCCAAAATGTCATGTGAAGCTTTACCATTAGTCCAGTCGTTGTGTGATTTCGTTACATTTTTGGGGGGATTATGAAAACTGTTTATCTTTGGAAACTTCAGAGTATAACAATTCACACAGAATTGTCAGAAAGCTGCTGAAAGTTTGGGTCTCATTCACTTATTACACGTACTATAAAGGGAAAGAACTGTTTTAAGTAGCATGTGAGGGGTCTAGATAGGAGTTTTTCATGATTCTGAATCCATTACAAGCATTTGTTTTGCATGAAAAACATTCCTTGGGCTAAAAACCTCATATTTATATATTTCATATATATAAAAATCATATTTTAACTGGGGACCCCCCACCCTGACGAGCACTGAGAACGCGGTTCTATTTTCTCTCTCACGGTTCAGAAATTTGGAAAATAGCAGATCTACATGCTGACAACGCCTCGCAACAATCTCTGCCTCTAATATTTGACACTTTGGCCAATGTTTAATTTGTCATTTTAGAGTTATTAAAAAGTCCTTAAATTGTCACTTTAGAAATGTGCAGATAACCTCTATACACTTAAACTTTGTTGGTTTGTTTACTGTTGAGAGAGAAAACAATGTTGCACATTAAGTTCATCATCTGGGGACCCCTCAAAATAATTTGGGGACCCACAGGTTGAGAACCACTGCTTTCCTTCTTTACAACATAACTCTCTCTCTCTCTCTCTCTCTCTCTCTCTCTCTCTCTCTCTCTCTCCCTCTCTCTCTCTCTCTCTCTCTCTCTCTCTCTCTCATTCTCTCTCTCTCCCCCCCCCTCTCTCTCTCTCCTAAAAGCAGTCCACCACTACCATCTGGTGGCAGTACAAGTTAACAGGTGGATCAATTTCAGAGAATTCTGAGTTACAGTACAAATACATGAATAAATAAATAAAAGATGACCAAGGTGGAACAGAAAGATGGAGGTCAGATGAGCCTTGTGATTGGCCATATTTAATGTCATAATAATCAATATCAAATAATGTTGTGACAATTCCAATTTAATTGGAAACTCAATCATAAATAAACATTAGAAAATAAAGGGATGCTTACATCATCTATAATACTGTATAATAAAAAAGTATTCTAACGTAATAGTTAATAACCTGCCACAAACCAATCCATTCTCATCACCATGGAGAGTCCCTAATCAATACCAGATCAATATATTCTAGAGAGACTTTCCCTGGCAACGAGTCAGAGACATATTTGATTCTGACACCATACTTATTTATACCATTGTTTGTCACACATTGTTTTCTGTTTCTTGCTTTTCGGTGTGTACGCTGCATAACTTTATAGAGGTATCTAAAAAGCACAAAGTACGTTCCTGAACTAGCTAGTATCGCGAGACTCCACCATTTCATTCCTGTCTGGAAACCAACTCTCGCGATAGCTCCGAGACAGAAACTATACCTGCCGCTGTTTAGATCCCTCAATAAAATGATGTGCTGTGCACATCGAAAAGCAAGTGATATTTGTAGAAGTACCTGTGAAATGTCTTCTGTTATATTCCTGAACCGATTATATGAAAAAGGTCTCAGTCGTTCATAAATAGTTTTTGTTCATTGAGCTGTCCAGCCAGCTCTAATAGACTCTAATGTTATTCACCGAACTTCCGGTGTGAATTTGCCACCCAGTGCGACAAATCTGCCGACTGGAATCAAGTGGTCATGAGTGTCATGTCCTGCTCATCTTGTTCCTAGGAGCCTTGTTGGAGAATTATGCCAACCCGGGGCCAGAAAACAGTGCTGTTCACATGGTTCATGTGGAGGAAACCAGCATTGCATTGTATTGTATTAATGGAGATGCTGATTTCCTTTAGCCATGCAGAAGCACTTGGCAGCTGCCCACAGAGCCAAAACTACTAGTAAACGGGTGTGCTGACCACCATGGTATTACTGGGCTTAACTGACCAGCCAACTGACCTGACCTAAACCCCACAGAGTATCTGTGCCTGTAGCCAATCACAGAGGGGAAAAGGGTGATGTCATAATATCGCAGCATATATAAGGACCACGAGAGGGGCCGTCTATGCCCTTAGCAAATCAGATGGGCATAAACGAACGGGCATATGGCATTCTACCGAATTGGTTCAAATTCAGAGTTGGAACTTGTGTGAAATTTGTAAGCTATTTTGGAAAAACTTTGACCATATCCATGTAGCACCAGTTCTAAGGAACACATATTTAGTGAAAGCACAGTCAATCTGCATATTGTATTCTCATACATTTTTGGAATATATTTCCTCTCCCAAAATATGTCACTACCGAAACATGAACTTAACTTCAGAATTAAGATAATTATATTAATCTATTCATATTTTGTTCTATTCCCCCATGTACAGGCTATTTTTAAAAATTAATGTAGGTGGTTTCCACAATTAACTACATTTAAATTAATATTTTAACATATTTTGTAATGTTGTATTTTTAGGACTCATCGAATTCAAAACTCTATATTCTTTGTAAAATGTATAAAATTGATTATTCTTATGGCACCTTTAAGGATAATTGAAATTACACATACTCCTAACCAATCATTATCATTAAATATTAATTGATAATTCATTATCTTTTATTTTTGATAAAACAACTGGTGTTTCGGTAGTGACCCTACTGTTTCGGTAGTGACTGTTTTGTTTCGGTAGTGACCATAGCATTGAATTAATACTATATGGTCACTACCGTAACAATACAGTATAGTAAATATCTTTAACTCTTTTAGCTACATATTAACTCAAAATGCATTATGTTGGAAATATTATAAACACAGGATCAATAGAATAATGGTAATTCATTTTATAAAAGACAACAACTGGTTCCATTTTCCATATCCATTTATTTGGAATGACAAACAATAATTTGCAATTATCTTTGAAACCAAGTGAAGTTGTTCTGGAAGACCATACAACATCTCAGGAGGGGAAAGTGAGGAACCATCCAAGCTGTGTACAACAAGGAAGGGAATCTGCTGACTTTAAATGAGGAAGTCGTAGGGCGGTCGAAGGAAAACCTTGAGGAACTCCTAAACCAATGACATCAGAACCACCCTCCTGTCCTGGTCCTGATTCTGTCCAAGTCGTGGGACAACTGACCAGCTCTTTAATCTGGCAGGGATGCTGTAGAGGGCCCGGGAGTATGCATATCCTGTCTACATGCGTCTCGCTGCACCACTTTTTAGCATTTTTGGTGTTTTATTTCTCCCTGCAAAATCACAAATACAATAGAACTCATGTAAAAAATTGTATTATTATTCATAATAATAATAACAATGACAAAAGCAATAATATATATGTATTAAACTAATGAACATACCTTTTTGTCACTACCGAAACCATAATGTCACTACCGAAACATTACATTAATGTGTTATTTGTTTCGGTAGTGACTGTTTCGGTAGTGACAATTTAATCTATTTTTTAGCTTAACTCAACAATGATAGGCTAAACATGGCTAGCAAACACAGTTCTGAACAGGTGTACACAGATAAAAACATAATATCATAGCATTAAAAAACAAAGGTGTTAATAAATTGGAGAAATGATGTGTACGGTAGTGACATTCCAAATGAAGACAAGCTGATTTTCAGACTTTGGAAGATATTTACTTCAGACTGACGTAAACCTATCACTCACCAGGTGGCCATTGTGGATCAGGAAGTCAGTGCCAGTTTCTGGATGATGTTATTTGGGGTGCGGTCAAAAGCAGGCTCCGTCTATGGACTAAAACTCTTTGTGTTTCGGTAGTGACATGAAAACAAGGGACAGCATTTTTGACATGAAGTTTTTCAATTTGAACAAAATCCACAAAATCAATCTAATAATTTCAAGTTCCCTATTAAAGAAATCACCTGGGTGTATTTAAAAACAGTGGCAAAAAAAATTGCAAAAATCATTTAAGTACTTTTTTCATGAATTGAAATTTAGGGGTTAGAGGTGGGGACAGCCACCTTCCAATAGTAAGTGACATATAATGGCTTATTTTTTATATATTTAATTATGTATTACCTCAATTAATATATTGTGATTAATTAGATCACAATATGATATTTGTACACATGCAAAGTCTGAATACTTAAATGTTTTTTAAAATGTGTTTTTCATAGTGGGACAGCAATTTGCACCAATTCGATAGAATGCCTCATATATGTCCGATAAGCATGAGGATTGGTGGATTGGTGAGCTTCACATGACATTTTGGCCAACCAGACTATAAGGCTGGATTTACACTGCAGCCAAATCCAGCCTGAATCAGATCTGTGCCAGAGTGGAATCCGAGACGGGTCACATTGAAACCGATTTTGACAAATGTGAAATCCAGAGGTGGTTTCATAGCTGATTCAAATCTGATTTCTAACGATGTGTCTCAGTCTGAACGCAGTAACCAGATCTAACGAGCCAAGTCACATGATATCAAACTGTCCAAAACGTCACTTTCAGCGCGACCCGAGCGCCACTGACGTAATTACAGAATGCGAGAATTGCATTTTGATTTAATGAAAATACACTACAGAAGAAATGGCGAGCAGCATTCAGTGGACAGTGGACTGGCACTTTGGGGGGATGCCTTACTTTCATTTCTTTGAGCAGTATATCTTACTATAAAATGGGAGAAGCAGGCGCAAACCTCTAATTCACTTACATTCATGTAAACTTTCGATTTGACTTATATGGATATGAAGCATCAACATTATCGGAATGTAACTCAATATCATAAACGACACTAAGTCACATACCTGACAAAATCGGCACAGGAGGCAGATGTTGGCCAAACATTTTTGAGTGGTGCTATAACCGCCCCTACATCAGGCTTTTTGTGTATGTCTGTATGTCCGTCCGTATATGTCCGGCAAAGCCTGGCATTGGCCAAGCTTCGCTTCATAAAAGGCACCGCTCGCTTACACTGGGTGGGATTTTTTCCCTTCCTTTTGAGTGGTGCAAACCGCTCCAAAGTTTCACTTTGTGTTAACACAAACATTGACACGGACCAATCAAAAGGACCTGAGGTCGAGTCAAGCGTAGTAGCCATGTTTGATTCTGCTCCGACAACCTCTTGTGAAAACAGCCAACCTAAAAGTACTAATAAGTATCAAAAGAATGTAATACTCAAAAGTACACATCCTAAGTATCAAAAGAATGTAATACTCAAAAGTACAAATCCTCAGAATCTGTACTTAAGTAGGCTACAGTACTTAAAGGGGGCGTGACACGGCCAAAACAGCTAATTATGGCTATCAAATTAGCCAATTTTTTTAATGATGTCATGTACCCCCATGTTAAATTACCCAATCAAATTAATTTATTGTAGTTACTGTACTGAAAGTAGTACTTTCTGTACAGTAACGGCAATACATTAATTTGATTGGGCTAATATGGGGGAGGGGCGGAGACTCGCGGAGTCGAGTATCCATATCATTATCTTTTGAAACTGCCCCAAAAAAAGCTGTCCGAGGCGTGTTTCCGACTTTCTAAACCAACTTTAAAACTATCAGTTCTAGGGGTAAAAATTATACACCATTCACCATTAGACCGGTAAAAAATGACATGTCTTCTCCAAAAAAGGTGTCAGAGATTCGTTACGAGGGTCAACACGCTTCTCCCCGTCTAAGGGACGGTTTTGTCGGCCATACCCTGCTGTGTCTTCCGCTAAACCTGACTGGAGGACCTGGCCGGGACGCGAGTTTCTAAATTCTAGGCGCACTGGGGGAAAACCGCGCCCGCACTCATTTTTGAAGCTTGTGATTGGCTGAACTGGAGGTAGGGAGGCAAGTTTCTAAACTCTAGGCGCACTGGGGGAAACACCGGAGCAAGCTTAGAACGAGCGTCCAGCTATCTCCTCCTCCTCGGCAGCTTTGAGCCCTTTTAGCAGACATATGTCCTGCTGTTTCAGAGGACTGAGGTCCGTGGCTCATACACTCTGTGTGTGTAGCCTGTGTGTGTGTGTACACACACAATAGCTCTCGCAAATAGCCGTGCGGTGCAGCGCTAGCCACGCTACACGCTAACAACAAGGTTGTGCGCGGCACCGCACGACGGACGAAGTATGCATTGCGCGGCACCGCACGACGGACGAAGTATACATTCACTACTAACTGATACGGCCCCGCCTCCTTCTCAGACTGTTTGAAGAAACACCACGTGACCTACTGTATCATAATGTTAATTTTCGGCCGGTGTCGCCACTCCTTTAAGTACATTTACTCAGTTAATGTCCACCACTGTGAGGTGTGAGTGGTGCTAACCGCTCCTACATCTGGCTTTGTGTGTATGTATGTCCGTCCGCATGTCATAGCAAACTATGACACCACAACATCATACATTAGTAGGGCAACACACTGTTGTCCTGGGGGAACTTTATTTTCACCACTATAGATACACTTTTTTGTGAAACAGATCCATTGGAAATTGATGGGATTCAGATGCAATTGGAAATTGAAGGAAAAACATTTGAGGAGTGGTTCTAGCTGGAGTATTGGTTGAGCTTCACGTGACAGTTAACGTGTGCAGAATATAGTCACGTCAACCACACTTGCAATTTCCAATTGCATCTGATTTCCATCAATTGCCGTCCGTATGTATCGCAAAGCAAACCATGACACCACAACAATTACATCATACATTAACGTCTTATAAACATTTTATTAACTGTTAATAAATGTTTGTTAACAGGACCTTAGTTTAAAGTGTTCATTGGTGTGCACCGTCCTGATCCAATTTTGGTCAGGACAGATATTGGTCAGGGCACATAAAATGCACACTAAACATGATTACGAATGATTTTATTTCATATCATTTTAACATACACAAATTGTGTGTAATTCAGTTACATAAGAAAAGCAGCAAAATAAGACAAAAATAAATAAATCACACCGTAAATGGTGCATTTATATAGCGCTTTTATCCAAGGCGCTTTACATAGATTGTGCAATACATTCACCCATTCACACACACATTCATACACCGGTGGCGGAGGAAACCATGCAAGGCACCAACCTACTCACCGGGAGCAATTAGGGGTTCAGAGTCTTGCTCAAGGACTTTTCGACATTAACTCAGGGGGAGCCCGGATTCGAACTGGGAACCCTTCGTTCTCTACCCCTGAGCTATGCCGCCCCTCACTTCACCGTAATTGTGAAGTGAGTGGTGCTCAGTACAGTATGATGATGACGATGTATAGACCCGCATGATGTTACAGGGCGTATATTGTCCAATCAGCCTACTTGTGCGCAAGCCCCAATGACATCACCACTGGCATCACCAGGAATATTGATCCCTCACTGCCTGTTAATGATGATGTTGCCAGTGATGCTGTTCCCTGATTGGTATACATGCCCAGCTGATCGCAGTACTTGCGTGCTCTGCTTGCGCAAGTAATAACCTCATCAACATTAATCCCTCAACTTCTAGACTCCACTCACCTCTGGATTCTGAACATTGCTGGCCCACAATGGTAAATGGTTCATTTTTGAGCGGTTAGTACCCCAGTACTTGAGTAAGAGTGCAGATCCTAGTCAGAATTTACTCCACTACAAGTAAAAGTAGCTCAGTCAAAATGTTACTCAAGAGTAAAAAAGTACATGCGTGCACTCACCCATTCATACACCAATGGCGGTGGAAACCATGCAAGGAACCTACCTGCTCACCGGGAGCAACTAGGGGTTCAGAGTCTTGCTCAAGGACTCTTTGACACTAACTCTGGGGGAGCCCGGGATCGAACTGGGAACCCTTCGGGATCCCTACGTCTTCTAAGAGGGCAACTCTACCTGTGAGCTGCCACCCCTAAGACATACAGCAGTGTTTCTCAACCTTTTTTCTGCATGGACACACTTTTCATGTCCCAAGAATCCATGGGCACACCAACATAATACAGAGGTGTAAATATCGTCACTGTCGGGAAGAAACCTTGTATCTACAAATTTCAAATTTGTACGTTTCTTCGCAAAGCAAAGCCCTGCTTCATCATACAAGGCTGTCGCACAACAGTAGTGAAAACAGCAGATCCTACAAGCACACAACGCCTCGCGGTGCGAGGCGTTGTGTGCTTGTAGATCGGCTGTTTTAAATCATTTTTAAAATGATAAATACAATACTGGCTTTCAAGCAGTTTCAAGGGGCACACTTGACCCTTCTCAGGGGCACACCAAAGGTCCCCAGGTACAGTGGTTGAGGAAACACTGGCATACAGGACACAAAAAAGTAAGAGTACATGTCCAAAGTCCGTCTATGGTTTGTGGCGATAGACTGGGAAGGTCTGGATAGGTCTGCGGAGTCTTGTCCATCTCGACTGTTGTCTGTTGAACCTGATGTTCTGGAAATGGCTTGTACGAGAAAGCACAATCAAAGCACCAGTGATAATATCTTGTGCTGGATTAGCGTTGGTAGTGGCATGTAAAAAAAAGTGTGTAGCCATTAACTATTGGGGTTCTTTACACAGTGAATCTCCGTGTTTTGCCTACTGCATGATGTCCTGTTGTGAATAAAATAAAATAAATATATACAAATATAACTCAATAAAGCAGCATTCAATAAAAGTGCAGGTATATGCTATGTGTGGGTATTCTATTATATAAAAATAAAATAAAATAAATGTTTCTGTTAAAAAAAAGTGCATAGAATTTCACTTTGTGGATATTCAGTAATAAAAAAAGAAGAAACATTGACATTCTTTTCATGCAGGTGGCGGAGAATCATGTAGTACTTGACACAGTGAATGTTCCCAGTGTCTGTTTATGCTGGTTTGAAAGTGATTTCCCCTTCTGTAATGAAGCCCTGGAATGAATGAATGAATGAATGAATGAATGAATGATATAATTATTACATAAATAAATACATACAAATACATGCATACATAGATTAAATAAAAGAGGTGCAGAAAAGAAAGACATGATGTTCTATTGTGGATATTCAATTACAAAAAATCATTGACATTGGGTTGTAGATCATTTGTCATAAAAAATAATTTAGATTTCTGTTATCATTAACAGCAGTTGTGGCTGCCTCCATGGTCAATCTGATCTTTTTCTCCTCATCTGGCTCTCTGGCTTTGACCTGTTCTTGCTCTAAGAAGCCTTTTTCTTCGTCTAGTTTCAGACACCGGTGCACAAAAATCAGGCTTAACGCGGATGAGATCAGACTTTTCTCTGATTCCTAGTCATCAAGTTGACAGAGCATAGCCACGCCACGTTTGATCCAGTGCTCCGGGGGCATCTCTGAGGGTAACGTCATGGGCATTACAAAGTTGGTGGAGTGGCCAGTGGTGGAGAGGGTGCCCTTTCTCTCGCTGGTTTTGTAGATGGGGCAGATGTATACAATCGCATCACTATTACCCGTTGGCTCGTCCTTATCTATGAGTTTGACCCAGATGCTAGGCATGTCGGAAAATAGTTTCTTGGGTTGCTGTTCTGTCAGGACTCCCTTTTCCTTATCCCAGGCAGCTCCGTCCACAAACAGCCCCTTGATATAAACACCATCTTCAGGGCATTTGTCTGGCTCATAGTCAAGAACCTCAAAGTCAAAGCCCAGGCGATCGATGGCAATTTGATGTTTCCTGGCGTAGTTCTGCATAGCTCCTGTTAAGAAGGCCTGGGTGAAGAAGAAGCCTGGCAGCCAGAACACATCAGGTTTGTCAAATTTGTACCAATCGCCCAAGAAATTGAGCCTGACGCGCAGGTCTGTGACGTAGCTGCCCAGAGGCTTGAGGCTGGGATATGAGCGCTTGGCCCATTTCTCTGGGACTTTGTTCACCATGCAGCTGCCTGCAATACTCTCCAGTTCGGCATCCATCACAACCAGACCCTTAATCGCTTTCAACAGGCTCTGTAGACTCGAACGGATAGTAATACACAACGTGTTGTAGCGCTCCATCTCTTGGACCAGCACAGTGTTCATACTCTCATTGTATTTAACCGGGTACTTCTTCAGGGCAGCCTGAAGGTCGAAATCGTCTGGAAGATTTGTAAGAATTCCATCTGCTATTGCAAAGAGGGCATCGTCTCCTCCAGAACCACCACCGCCGCCGCTGCCCCCTCCTTTGGTAAGCAGAATAGAATCAAACAGAAGCTTGGTCTGCTGCAGATCTTTAGATATGTCCACGTTTTCATGCATTCCAAACACCTCTGGGTCCTGGTCGGGAAGTTCCTCAATATACATGACGTAGTCATCATAGGTGGCTTTATTTGGGGAATAGAACTCGCCACCTAACTTGTACTGTTTGCTATTGTCGATGATTTCCTTGTTGTAGAAGTCTGCCAGGATGCACATCAGGAGTCGTCTATCCCAGTCATCCGTCACACGACCACCATAGTTACACTCCCCCGTCAGGTATGTTATGGCCTCAAGCGGCACCTCTACATATTCATCCACAAACAGCTGCAGCTGTCTGATACTGATGTGAAGGTCAGACTCATTGAAGCCATAGGCAACATTCCAGCCCAGGGGACCATATTTCTTCCTCTCCTGAACAAGTGCATGGAAGAAGCAGACTCCATACAAGAGCTTTTCCCAAACCAACTCCTTTCCAGGGTTGTCTGTGAATTTATTGAAGAACGCCGGATCAGAAACGGGGTCTGACAGGTAAGACTGTAGCAGATTGAGTTTAAGTCCTGTTGGCGGCTCATTTGTCATTTTTACACAGTTTTGCAGGATGGCGACGGGAAACTTGGGCGATGGGTAGCTGGTGAGCCAAAGGCGGAACTCTGCTTCAGTGTCCGCACTGATGTCCTCACAAATCTTCTCCAGTGTGGGCATCCAGGATACAGCCAGGTGACAGTTCTGCAAACACACCCAGCTGCCCTCTTTCATAGCTTCATTTATCATCTTCTCAGCAATGGGACCCTGGCCCTGGCCCAGTGAGATGGATTGGAACTTGGAACCATCCATGCTCATACCACTGGCAAATTTCAGCAAGCTAGCCATGGGGTCCGCTCCTGGTGACAGCACAAATACGAGCGGGGTGGTGCAGTTGGAGTCCAAGTAGATCTTTTTCAGTTCAAAGGGTGGGGGTTGCACAAATTTCTTCCCCAGATTGGCAGTCACATAATTACTGACCGCTAGTACTATCTTATCTGGTCTGAGGCAGCGGACAACAATCATCTTCTGCAGACCATTGAGTGTATCACACCACGGCTTCGGCAGAGGTTTGTTGTGAGGCTCCCTGCTGTCATAGATGGGCCTGAAGCCATCTGAGTTACTGATGAAAGCCTCTTTTAATCCAATTAGGCCAGCTAGGTCACTGGCTCTGCAGACTTCATCCCAGCTATTTTCTTTTAGCCAGGAGTCATCAGGATTGGGGTTGGCATTCTCAAGACCCACTCCTCCAGTCAACAGAAACATGAGTTCATCCACCTCAATCTTCTTATCTGCCAGTAGGATGTTGGTGCAGAGCAGGAAGGAGAAAAGGAGTTTGTCCTTCTCAAACAATGAGCGACAGATGTTACAGTACAGGCTATAAGTGAAGTGATTGATCAGTTCTTCAAGCCTCTTATCCAGTTCATCAAACTTTTCACTGACTTGGATGGATTTGGTGTAGAGGTTGACAAACCAGGTGAGGGAGTACTGGTACATTGGGTCTATGTTAGCCAGGTCAGCAATGCTGAAGAAGAGTATAGACGAGCGCTCAGCAATTGGCTTGTAGCCTTTTCTAGATTCAGCTATCTTCTCATCTGTTTTCGCAGCACTCAATTGTTCTTCATTGATGCTTTTTGACTTAGCATTTGCTTTGTCAAGAACCTCGATAGCGTTTCCATCATCCAAGAGGTTCCCCTCAGACTGCAGCAAGGACAAGATGTTTTCCTCAATATCCTTCAGCTCCTTCTGGTTTTTTGCTGTATTCAGAATATTTTCCTGCCTCTTTGCTTCCAACTCTGGCAGCTCCTCTGCAACTACAATCCCCAACAGCTGGTCCTCCAAGCCCTCTGGTGTGATCATGAAATTGAGCAGGGATACCTTGGTGGCCAGCTCTGGGAGGTAGTGGGGGTTGCGCAGCTTAGTGGTGATGAAGAAACAAAATTCATTATGGTAATCCATTTCTTTGTCCCCTAGTTTGATTCTTAGCACACCACCTTGTTTGAATGTTTGCTTGAGCAGCACTGGTTCCAGTGAAGGGTCCAGCTCCTCCCCTACATTCTCCAGCAGCAGGGGATTTCCAAATTGGATGCTGGTCTCCAGAGTTCTCATGTAGTCCTTATCTGTCAGCTTGATGAGCTTCAGATCATTTTCTTTCTCTTTCTCCTTCACCCACTTGTTGGCCTGGCCTTGAGGGTCAATCATCAAAGGCCATCGCCGTGAGTTTGTGACAATGACACCATTGTCTATGGAGAAAGAGTCATTGGGGAGTCCTGCAATGTTCCAATCCCTAATCTTAATGGGATCCCCCAGGGTCTTACTGAGGGAAAAGTCATCAGAACATGGGATGTCCTTACCCTGGCAGAGTTTGGTCCACCCTTTTGTGCAATCCTGTCTGAAGCCAGAAGTGAAGGCTCCAAGATAGGCGATGACACCAGCAGAGATGAGGACATCACCAGTCAGGTTGTCATAGGTGTTCTGGAGGTTTTTTGCCTCATCAGACCATCTGGCCTTCTCTCCCCCAAGACTCTGGATGAGCTTTTCAGCCCTCTCCAACCGGATCTTGCACTGGGCCACCTCTGCCTCCAGGTCTGCTGCATCTTTTGTCACCTTTTTAAGATTCCTCTCAAGTTCCGCCAATTGGTCTGTTACTTCCTGTAGCTCTGTCCTCTTTATGTTCAGCAATATCATGGTATCAGACAGAGATTTGTCAGCCTCTTCTAACTTAAGCTTTTTGGGAGCCACCTCCTTTGTCACCCTGTCATAAATTTCCAGGGCTTTGATCCACTTGCACAGGCCCTCGGCTGCGGAGGAAGCTTTAGCAACTTGAATTGGGTCAAACTCAGGATTCGTCATGAACGTTTTACGGATCTTCTTCATCACGACTTCTGGAATGTTATCCTTGTCGTATGATTTCAGATTTGCAAGGAAATTCATGTCTCCCAGCAGCTTCTTGCTTGGTCCCCAATAGTCCTCAACCTTCTTTGGACCCCCAGCTGGGTCAACAATCTTATCTGGTGTCTTCTGTAACATCACACACACAGCTTCCATTACCAGTTTCACACCTTTTGGAGGATTTGCCATTGACTTCACAATTGTCACATCAGCAGGCTTCAGAGTACCCAAGGCTGCTTCAGCCTCTTCCAGCGCAGGAAGGGCTAGAGCCAGGTCACCCTCACACTCTTGCTTCAGCTTACGAGACGCACTGGCTTTTATATTCGCCGCCTCCTCATCCTCGCGGACACTCTTGCTCTTGATTTCAGCCTTCCCGCTCTCCTCTGTAACATGTATCATCATTGCTTCATTTTCTATCTTTGATGCTGCCAGTATGGGCCCCTTGGCTTCCAGGTCTATCTTCATCACACTCACCTCTGTCTCAGTCTCCCTCAGCTTATCCAGACCATTAGTATACTTCAACTTGGCCTTCAAGACCATGTCACGTTTCTCTGTGAGGAGCCCCTGGAATGCAGCGATCAGCTCCAGGTAGGAGGTGGGCGTCACATAGTTATGACGACCCAGATCTGACAGAAATCTGTCTGACATTTCTTGGACAGAGGTGTGGAATGTTTTGCAGATGGGCACCACCTCCGCCCGCTCATGGTCACTCATCTCCAATGACCCCAGAAAGGTGTTGGCCACCCGCTCCAAAGCTTCCTCTGGCCATGGCTGGAACCAGTCGATGGTGCAGCAGTTGATGAGAGAAGGGAACTGCCGCAAGCGATTTCGGAAGGCATCTCCAATAGGACTGAAGGCCACCACAATGTGCAGGTTTTCCCTACAGCGTGTTACAAAGTAGGCAAATACTGCAAGAGGGTCAGCAAGTTCCATTCCCTTCTTAAGAGCAACTTCACCAACTTGATCTATAAGCGTTTGCTTCTCGTCTGCAGCAAACAGGTTGGGGACCTCTCCTGTATTCAGCAAACTGTCTACATCTTCTAGAAAAGCTTCGTCTTTGATTTGAGCATCAGTTAAAAGGAACACCGTCTTTTGACCCTCTCCTCCAGCCTTCTGCAACAGAGCCTTGAGGTCGTCCCTCCATTCAACTATGCCGTAACTCTTGGAGATCTCTGGTTGGATGATGGTCATGCTGGCCATGTATGTGGCCAGGCGGGTGATAGACTGGCGCCCGCTGCCTCCCACCCCTACCAGCAGGGCATTCCCTCCCACCTGTTTCAACACACGGCAGATGCGAGACAGATGTTCCAGGACATAACGGAAGATGACGAGGTTCATGCGATTTGTGTTGGTTTCATTGTATTGGTTCAGACAGAATTCTGCTACCTGACAAAATTCGTCTGTGGATGGTACCTCGGCATAGAGGCGGTCTTCAGGATCCAGGTCAGGTTTCATGTAGTCCCCAAACAGAAGATTACGCATGTCCTCCTCTTCCAATGAGGAGCCTTGTTTCAGGTGATCAAACACATTATCAAAGTTCTCCTTGAAGTTCTTTTTAAGAATATCCTTCATCAGCATGTACAACCAATCTCGGTCATGGTCATCCACCAGGCGGTCATAGAAGACGCGAAAGACTTCATGGACAAACAGGCGGATCATAGTGGTTTTGTTTTCCAGAGACTGTTGCTTTATCAACAGGCAACCTTGGATGACACGTGAAAAGTCTCGAAGGTTGAAAGTGTAGTGAGACTTTGCTGGTGTAGGAAGTAGTTGAGCCATGGCTGCCTTATACACTTCCATAGTAGCTTTTACAATACAACTGCCGACATCGTGATACTGATCAGGGAAGTCGTTATTTCGGAAGTGGAAGTCCACCAGTTTGGAGAAGATGCGCACCATGGTTTCGTCGCTGAAGGCATTGATGCTGCAGACGATGAAGTGGCGCTGGAAGCGAGGCGACACAGAGTTCCTCCCACCACCAGGGGGTCCCATAGCCGCTAGGAGCTGCAGGTCCTGGAGGGTGATCTTGGAAGTGTCCTTTATGTCGTACCAATGTCCATGGTCCATGTACTGGCGAAGCAGCTCAATAGGGGGCTGTGAACCAAACTGATCGAGAGCAGGCATGTTCATGTCATCCACAAATATAACACACTTTTTCCCTGGAGGAGGGCCAAGCACCCCCTTCCTTCTCCTATTCAGTGATGCCACGATAATATTTTGGCTCTGGTTGGCAGTCGTTCGGGCTGAGAAAGTGATGAGAAATGGCAAAAACTTTTCCTTGTCTGTGTGGTTCAACAGCTTTTCCTTGACATACACTGACTTTCCAGTGCCAGTAGGACCCACAAACAGTAGAGGAACCCCAAAGGTGATACAGAGGTCCATGATGAAGGTGTAGCGGATAGTGTCTATGGTAGGAACAATAATGTCTTGCACTTTGGTGTTCTTGTCTCCCAGGCTGACCTTCTTGATGTGATCATTCCAGTGGACCCAACGACCTTTCCCTTTAAACTCGTAAGAGTAGTCATACACCAGGTCCTTGTCATTCAAGGCACATTCCCATTTCCCCACAGCGTCTGCCTTCCCTGTAACAGCTCCCCTGAGGAACTTATCAAACTTAGTCCTGCTGGCTGAATCCAAGCTCCCTCCCACAGACCATATCAGGCCGAAGGCAAAGGCTGCCATTATCCAAGCGCGTAGATCTTTGTCTGAAGGAGGATCACTTTGGTCCTTCAGAGGTCCATCAAGCTGCATCTCAAAGAGCTGGCACAGAGATATCACAACGTTGCTGTTACTGGTGCCAGCGACTTCCCTGCAGTGGTTACGCAAAGTGTCCAGCGCAGGTGGCACAAGCCAGTTGAAGAGCCCCAGTACCAGATGTGCGTTCTTGTCTTTCAGAAGGGGCTCTGGTAAGGTCTTCATCCAGGAGGTTACCAAGGGCTCCCAACCCAGCTCAGATGGCTCCATGTAGATCATACCACATCGACTCACCGTCGCAGGTGAAGCCTGTGCCAGGTCCATTGCTTCAAAAATCATACTCATCGTATTGGACATCTGGATGATCTCACCACTCATCAGGCACAGTTTTTTGTTGTCATCCAGCACAGTGTTCATGCTCTCAATCCATAATGTGTCAATAGGTCCATCAAAGACCAACCATTTACGGTGTGGAGTTTCCGCCGATGAAAAGGCACGAAATATGTTGGCCACATTCCCATCTGTCCACTCGTAAGATATTGGGTCAAATTGTCCAAACAGCTGTCCCATGGTGATAGATTTAGGGTTCACTGTTTTGTATTGGACCTTCTCTTCACTGCCACTACCTTCCTTGTTCATATGAGTCAGCGTGTCGGCAAGTACATGTAGCACTTCAGTCTTCCCTGCAAAGGGCTCTCCCACCAACATGAAACCATGCCTGACTATCATCATCTCATATGTCTGGATCAACTTCTCTTGGAAAAATGCTGTGTTTTGTACATTCCTCTTGTTACAGCAAATGTTGACGGCTTCCAAAAACAGCTGATAGTCAGCCTCTGGGAGGATAATGTCACGAAACAGATCGCTGGTGATTCCTTCAAACAGTGGAATGTCGTGCGAGAGGAACTTAGGCTTATTCACATCCTTGATGGACCTCAGTAGCAGTATATCTTCATTGTGGTTGGGGAACTTTTGCTTCAGGTTTCCTGCCGCAACAAGTACAGCCTTTACGGCCCTCATCCCATAATCATAGTGGAATTGAGAGGACAGCTGCTCTGAACATAGCCTGTAGGTCATTGCAATTTTTACTGATAGGGGTTTGGCATCTTGGAAGCCATAGGAATACAGAGAGATCTCTGCAATCAGGGTATAGTTAGGGACCATCATAGCCACTGTTCTGAACAGCACCTTAAGGTTGTCTGGGAGTTCTGAGCGTCCTGCATAGCCAGGGTTCATTGTGATTGACACAAAGCAGTTGGGGTTGAGGTTCAGCAAGGTCCCCTCAAAGTCAAATTGTTCCTTCAACTCTTCAATGGCTCTCTGAATGCAGAGAACCTGCTGGCCCACCACAGACAGTACTTCAAGCTCAATGCGGTTGAACTCATCAAAACATGCCCATGCACCTGATGATGCCAGACCTTTGAAAAACTTTCCCATCGCGATATAATCCAGTCCATCAGAACAATTGAAGACTACACACTGCACAGCTAGAGCTTTGGCCAAGTCCTTGGTGGTCTCAGTCTTCCCTGTCCCAGCTGGACCCTCAGGCGCTCCCCCCAAACTCAGGAAGAAAGCGCCGATCAGGGTTCGGTAGCATCGGTCAGTAAGCGGTGTGATAACCAGCCGGCATGAGTTGCCCAGATACTCATAGGCATATTTAACATCACAGTTGATGATGTGAACACGCACGTTCCAATCTTTCTCATCATTTTCTTGCCAATAGTAACGAAGCTGAGCTAGCCACTGGAAGTCTTTTATGTCGTTTATACCTCTTTCCTGTAGTTCAAGGACCACGTCTCTGGCATGGACATCGATGGTCACCAATGCCTCCAGTGTGATCCGGGTTTGTTTGACCTTTTCCTCTCTCACCATGTCCACAATGTCTGATAGCTGAAGCTGCAAAGCTTCGTAACAGTCCTTTAAAGTATTTGTTGAGATTGCATCATTTACTTCCTCTGTCCAGAAGATCTGAGATGTGCAGAGCACCACCTGTCCAGGCCAATTCCTCACCCATGCACAACGGTTGTTGCGATCGTAAGCCAATCTGGACTTAGCTACCTGATCTTTGACACTTATAACCATTACTTCCTCCACCTGCAACAGCCACTTCTCCACAGCTCCCTTCGCTGCCACGGTGGAGATTGTTTTGATGAGACCAACTTTCTCCCCTTCACCGCTGAACATGGACACGATATCCAGACTTTCCGTAAACTCAAGTTTGGCGATGCCCTCGAAGCACTTTTTCAGATGGGGCTGCACTTTCAGTGGATCCGTGGTCTCAGACAGAATCTCCAGCATCTCGTCATTAGAAAGGAAAAAGAAACGAGGGAAGTAGAGTCGCTTCTTTTCAAGGTAGATGTTAAGTCCTTTCATGATCTCTTCCAGGAGCGTGTTGGAATCTGTGAGTTTTTTAAGCAAGTCAGGCACTGAGGTGGCGTTAAGAACTTTAGGATCCTTGACAACGTTACCCATAATGAATTTCCAGTCTTTATCCACAATTTGGAATTTGCGTCCCTCTTCAGGCATTTGCTGCATGATGTCCTCAGACGAGAAGATGGGTTGCAGGTATTGCCACTGGGCCTGCACCTTTGTCCACTCGTCTATGGTTTTCTGGGCATTGTCAAGCTTTTTCTCCCAACCCTCAACATCTTTCTCAATGGGCTTGATGTAGGGTGATGCCCTCATGGTCTGCGTCTTAACGATGTGATCATCCAGCATAGTCATAATGTCATCCACAGCGTTGAGAGCATTCACCTTAGTTTCTTTGTATTCTTTGTAGCCGAAAACAATTTCACTCCATTCCGCTTGCATTTCACTCAAAGCTTTCTCGAAACCAAACTCTTTAGTAGCATTGGCACAGATGGTTTCAATGGCGTCTCTGATGTCCGGTTTCTTTTTCAGAACTTTTAGAAGACCTTCCATAACATTGCTCAGAGAAGACTCTAGAGTGAGCTCATAAGGTACTTCCTTTGAGATTTGCTTTGAGATATTTGTCAAGTGGCGAGGTTTGATACCAGGGTTACACAGCATTTTCACCTTATCAAAGTCCTTCTTGAACTTTGTGATCTTGGCTTTAACCTTTTCACCTAACTCGGATTTCTTATTCTTCTGCATAAAGGTCTTCAGCTTTGCGTAGACAATTGTTGACAACTTTTCCATATCTGTAACCATAGTATTTCCATCTAGGTCCTGGATGGCCGTTGCCATCCATTCCATCTCAGTGTCCTGCCACTGCAGCATCTTTTCAAAGAACTCCTGGTAAGGTTTGATGCTTTCCTTGATGGCCTCCAACTTAGGGTAAGCTGACAGTGGCATCTTGAAGAGGGTCTCTTCCTTGTTTATGAAGGTAATGTCTGATTTCAAATCGTCCAGGTCACTTTGCACTACCCTCATGTCTGCCGTATACTGCCGTATATTTTCCAGCTCAGAGCATTTTGCAAACACTTCCGTGGTGTTACCCAGCCCACCCAAGTCATCTTTCAACTTTTCAATTCTTTCTGCAAGCTCCCGTTCTCCTTTCTGCCTATAGTCCTCCATCACCTCATCATTGAGCTTAAAGACAGGGAGAATGTTTTGTGGCCATAGAAGGACGGTGGAATTCAGATTCAAATCCTCTGTGTCAAAGATGTGCACGTCCAGAAGGTAGTTTAGTTTCTGATTGGCCTCCATTATCTTGTTGTTTAGCTCTACAATACCCGCTGTCCTCGTGTGACTGATGTAAGCAATCATCTCAGTCATCTCCTCTGTGTTCTGCGGGATAATGCTAGCTTTCTCCTTGATGTTTTCAAAGTCCCGGCAGATCTGAGAATTTTGCTTTCGGTGGTCGGAGACCAGTTTCTCCAAAAGGATTTGGGCGAATTGCGTAGCTTTGTTGGACAGCCCTTGATTCAGGTCCTCACAGTACAGATGGACCATCTTAAAGTGGGCTATAACTGGGAGGT
The DNA here is from genome assembly GCF_963921795.1 of Nannobrachium achirus. NCBI lineage: Eukaryota > Metazoa > Chordata > Actinopteri > Myctophiformes > Myctophidae > Nannobrachium > Nannobrachium achirus. The sequence goes on from NC_137822.1 coordinate 54,237,064, forward strand.
TGATAATCTCCTTGGCTAGCTCACGATACTTCTCTACACGCTGAGTACACTCATCAAAGGTATGTTCTTCTTCCATGAATGTATCCACATCAGCCTGTTCTGTTCCATTAACCAGCCGGCCATAGTTGTCAACATAGTTCTGGAAATATTTTCCAGGTCCGAGTAGGTTCTTGTTAACAGCAGTTTTTACAGTCGTCTGAGCCCAGGCAAGGGCATGATCAGCCAACATGGCATTAATGCACGAAGTGGTGGTGGTTTCTGTCATCCATGACTGGACTGTCGGGACTTTCTGCAGAGTACATGTGATGACATTCAGAATTTCCAAAATAGTCTCTTCAAGGGCTTGAAAGCTGGGTTGAAGTGCCATCTTTTCATCAACCAAGATCAGGTTCATACGGAATAGTGGCAAGCGGTGCGTATTCCTTGGATCATATAGGTCGGCAAACTCATTCATACTTCTCTCAAGCAGGGATTTCAACTGGTTGGAAATGAGGGTGGATACACAGTTGTAGAAGGCGTTTAGCCTGTCAGGTCTCACATCCTTCATCATCTCCTTATTCTTCAACAGGCCTCTGATTTTGCAAAACCAGGAATCATGGTCCTCACGGTTAATTATCTTCGTTTCAATGTCATTGCATTTCGCAGTTACTTTGTCCTTAAGTATTTCACAGTACACTGGTCCTTCTAACCAGACTTCAGGGTCAGGCAGGAGCAGTGGGGAAAATGTCCTATAGCCGATATCCAAGACAGCACGCATCACTGGATGAAGGATGTATAACGTGTCATTTATTTGTTTGTGGTTCCTAACAAAGCTATCATGCCAGGGTCTGGAGGAATCAACAGCTTTTGGTGTTGCATCCTTCGGTTTCTTCTGAACAGAACCTTTAATGTCTGGCTTCTGTAGTACGATGTTTTCTGTGTGCTCAACCAGCTGTTTGTGGAAGTCACTGCGGACCTCCGTGCAGAGATCCTGTAGTATTTCATCCAACCCTTCACCTTCTCTCATCTTAGGTGGCACGCGCGTGAGCATATTGTCCAGCCACTGCTGTGGAATGGGCGCTATCTTCACGCATTGTTTCCGGAGGCCGAGGTTCATCCGCTTCCGATCTTCACTGTTGGTAGACGGTGAATTAGCCATGGCTGTTTGTTCAGTAATTAATAATCCTAAAAAGTAATCCTAAAAGTCTAATCATATAAATGCTAACAACTTCAAATTGTCTTATACTATGTCTCTCTCTTACCCTGCAGTATCTTATATACTAGCTTACCTGACGTCTGGTCTGACGTCACACATTTAACACTAATCTTTGCCTAACAACGCCCACGGAGGCTTGCCCTCCGTGGGCATATTCAGGACATGACTGGATGGCCAAAGACTGTTCACTCCTGTCCGTCTGTGTTAGTATTGATTTTGACAGCAAATTTCTATTTAGTTTTAGTCATAGTCCTTTGAATTAAACATCATTTAGTTAGTCATATTTTAGTCGAGGTTTAGTCGACCATATATCATAAGATTTCAGTCGACTTTGTCGGGCCTTGATGCTGTCGTAAACGGTAGTTGGTAAATGGTGCATTTATATAGCACCTTTATCCAAGTTGTCATCAGTGAAAAAAGGTAGTCAGTCAACGCATTTCTCGTCATAGTTTTAGTCAACAAAATCAGCCATGTGCCCGTTCATTTGTGAACATCTTATCTCCAGCACCGCTGGACTGATCTGGACCGATTTGCATGAGTTTTGGATGAAATCGTTAGTAGTGTAGCACAAATGGGCTATATGGGGAGTTGCATCATGGTCCAATTAATGAATTTATTGTACAACCTACGGTTCAAGAGCTATAGGCCTCTAAATGTGAAGCGGCCTATTATAGGGCCATCAGGAGGCAGATTTGAGAAATAGGGGGGTGGAGGTTCTTCCTTGGCCCACTGCGCCAGTGTAAAGTGTCACGCCGTTCGGCTCAGCTGTTCCCAATATAGTAGAGATAGCCAGTTTGCTTCTCGTAGTTTTGCTGTGCACTACTATTCTTTTTGGATTATTACTGACTCTGCCTTCTCCTCTCCTCCCCAGTTTTCCGGGTCCCGTGCTGGGTTGGAGCAGTGGCGGAGTCAATTACCTTCTTGCCCCCCTCGTGCTTTTTACACTGTGTTCCAGTGTAAATAAACGTGCCCGGGTGGGCTTTAACCGTCTACTGCCTCCTCCTTGATGTGCGTTTGGGTCAACTCACATCAGTCGGATGTAATAACAGATTAGCCGTCACATACAGAAGGACTGTGAGTTCGTCAGGATTCACATTAGGGCTGGGCATTATCATCCTAGCCGACTGTTATTCAACATCAATATTTGATGAAAATTGCAGGCTGTGACATCAATTTCCTTTGTAAATGTTTCAAAATCCTTTCAAAAATAGAGAAAATAGATGATCTTGAGGGCTCACAACGCATCACACTACAACACGTTTTGATAACATTTCACACTGTTTTAGGGGTGTATTATTCAGTGATAATGAAAGTGGCCGGGGGCCATCTTGTCCCTACTGGCCTTACAGCGTGGAAATGTTAAGTTTTTTATAGATTTTTTACACCATTATAATGTTCTCGTTTTGATCATTAGACCCAATCACTTTATATCGGTAGGCCTACGTCTCCAGCTTCAGGATATGTATGATACTGATTTACTACGAGACTGTGGCATTATGAGTTCAGTAGTTTACAATCTAGGCATTTAGCAGACGTTCTTAATTCAGAGCGACAGTGGTTCTCAAAACTTTTCTTTTTTCCGTCATAACTAAACATCCTAACATAACTACGGCCGTACGCTACCCTGATTGGTCGAGGACTGGCTGGCCACCTCTGAAAACCGAATCTAGCAATGCTCGTAACACGGGCCATGGTGGAAGTCCTTATAAGGTCAGCACACATTCTAGTGAGGAGAATGAATGGAAAATGTACCAATTATATTTTTATTAGAATGAAATACAATCACTGAATATACCTTTAAGTAGAACTACAAAATAAGGCTCAAGTGATTAAAACCAGAAAAAGACTTGACTATGCAAGATGATATCGAGTCTCATATCACAATATTGATATATGGATATATTGCCCAGCCCTAATAATAATGGACTCTACACCAGTGGTTCTCAAAGTGGATTTCAGGGACTGTCTATTGGTTCCTTTATGGGGGCTGTATTTTGATTGTCTTAAGTACCAGCTCTTATGCCTTAACTTAAAGGCCTGTCCATACTGTCTGCGACCACCAAACTTTTCATCAGAGAGTTCTTACTTTCCGACGAGCAGCTTTCCGAACTCTAATTCGGGGTAATGCTTTCCAGAAGATTGACGAAGAGTGACGTCATGTTGGAGTTGAACCAGACGGAAGGTTTGGTGGTAGGAGACAGTGTGGACAGGCCTTGAAGTTAAGGCATTAGAGCTGGTACTCAAGACAATCAAAATAGAGCCCTCAGGGTCTAAATTGACCCATACAAGTATGTGACTCTGACAAATGGAACCAAATTGGTTCCATTTACTGTCAGGGTAAAGAGGAGAGCTTGAAATGTAAATGTTTGAGAACCACTGCTCTACACCAGGGGTCGGCAACCTTTTTGGCAAGTGCCATGTTTTTTTTTTATATTCTTCTGTGTCTGTGTGCCATACCAACATTTTACATTTAATTATCAACCTCATCAAAATTAAAATTGAATACAGATTTTGGTTTTCCTAACCTTCTTGTTTTTAAATATATTTGGAGCGGTGCAAACCGCTTCCCACATTTGACTTAGTGTGTAGTCATTTCCCCATGTCTCTATGTGTGTGTGTGTATGTATGTATGCAGTACCAACAGCTGAAATACTGGCATCCCCATCTAGTGGCCCAGGTCTTTTGGTAAATGGAATGAATACATACATTTATACATATTTATTTTGTTTTATTTATTAACTATATGTGTGTGTGTGTGTGTGTGTGTGTGTGTGTGTGTGTGTGTGTGTGTGTGTGTGTGTGTGTGTGTGTGTGTGTGTGTGTGTGTGTGTGTAGGCTATAGATTGAATTGCTGTTCCAAGCAACATTGTAATAACATAATATGATATGATTGCGACCGTCAGGTCGCATGTTACTACCAAAACCTCCACCGGCTGTCTGTCAGTCGGTCGGTCACGTCACACGCGTGTGTGCGCGCACATGCCTTATGTTTTATTGTCTCCCTAATTTATATTATCTGATACTTCCTTTGTATATTTTGAAACGCATAGCATCATTCAGCGTCCTCTTCACGTTGGTTGCAACGGCCTTCCTTTTTTTCCCCTTCTTTTACCGTTTCTTGATAAAAAAAAATATATTTCTTCTCTTCTGGTTGCCAATTCGCAGCACCTTATCCCGCGACCCCACTTTGGGTCGCGACCCATACTTTGAGAACCGCTGATCTACACCATATCTCTTCGACACAAATAGCAGATCTATAATCTCACGTGGCAGCGTGACATAGGCCTACTGTGAGCTAGTGGATCACATACACTTACGCCAGTGCTTAATTTGTGGGGGAACAAGGGGGAACATGTTCCCCCACCTCTTTGATTGGATCCGGCAACTACTTAATTGGATCCGGTGGATCTGGCACCTATTTGATTGGATCCGGGACCTTCCCTGTCAATTAAATAGAGCTGTTTGGTCATTTATGTTTTCATCCTTCCAAATAGAGACCTTTTGTCTGCAGCATTTTTCTTGACTTTATATTTCCATGTTTTTGATCAATGTCTTCATAAGTGACTATAGACAAGCTATGTACACAGTCACACATACTACATGGTTGGTGTCATAGAATTTTGTTAAATAGAAATATATTTTATGTGCCAGTTATTCAGATTGATCATTCCAAATTGATAGATTGACTACCAGTGTTCCGATGGGCCACATCCCACATGTGCCAAATGTTGCTGCAAATTTTATACTGGGTGTGTAAATATATAGACCTATATGTGTTTACAGTTTACACCCGCAGCTCGATTGCACGCACAGCCTAGGATCCGGCACCTATTCAATGACAAATTAAGCACTGACTTACGCCGAATGTTGGACTATTAGACAGGCCCAGCAAAGCCGGATGCTGGTTCATGAGGTTAACTATACGTAAGACCTGGGATTATTTGATACTTTAGCTATTGAAAAATAGCAGATATACAAGCTCACAGGAGGGGTCCCTGGAACAACATATTTTGAGATGGGGGTCCCCGGCCAAATGCATGTAATTTTGAGGGACCATTGACATGAACAAGTTTGAGAACCACTGATTTAGAAGGATTTAGAAGACATTTATAGAATCAGGGCAAAATATTCAAAGACTTGCGCAAATTCAAAGTGGTTAAAGTCTAGAGGGACGAAGACGCGTTCCCGGCCTTTAATGGCTTAACACCAACAGTGTCAAACAGTTTGTCCTCACCAGACTTGGTGGGCATGCATGTGTGTGTGTGTGTGTGTGTGTGTGTGTGTGTGTGTGTGTGTGTGTGTGTGTGTGTGTGTGTGTGTGTGTGTGTGTGTGTGTGTGTGTGTGTGCGCGCGCGCGCGCCTTCGTGCGGTTTCATTTATACTTTTGCTTGCCGAAAATAACCGATTTTCAAGCTTCCGTTTTTGTTTCCGATGTGAAAATCTATAATTTTCAACAAGCGACACACATCTAGCCTTCGTGTAGAGGGGCTGATTGCAGTATTATTTATTCACCGTTAAGTTTCTTTAAGTCTGCAGTTTTGACAATACAGTCTTATACAGTTGTTTACCGATGTTTCTGGTTGACATTGGCACATTTCACTCAGGTTTTTTCATGTCACTCATGTCACTTTGTCTGCTGACATCACTCAGCAACGAAATAAAAATAAAATAAACAAAAATAAAAATAAAACAATTCACAGGATCACCCCATGATGTGCACTGCATTGTAGTTTCAAATGCACTACATTGCAGGCATTTTTAAGTAAAAAACTAAAAAAGAAGAAGACACGTGTGACATGCATGATCTGGGCAGATTGCCCCAGGAAATGTGCCAATCTCAACCCAAAACAACGATATGACTTTTACTCTTGATTTCATTGAGGAGCTTGAAAGGTTTCCATTTTTTACTAGTAAAAACGGACTGTTTTATAGTTTCATGAAGCATTTCTCAGTGATACTGTGCTCTTGGTCCCATAGCATGTCATTATTATTACATTTCTTTTAATATATATTTTTATTTTAGAGAGAAATTACAGAAGTTCACATTGAACTTTTGAAACCCCTCAGTTGCTTTGGTCCTGTGTGGATAAAGCATAAAACTGTAATCTGACTTTGACAATGGAATAGAAGTGGAATCAATGGAATAAAACAGGAACTGAAAGAACATAACTGCATTCAGTAGAAAACAATTGGAATCGATCATCATATTGGAACTGGCATTCATTTGTTTCTTATGATGTCTGCTTCGTCTTTATGATCGTCTAGTAACCAATCATCTAAGGTAATCTCAAAAAAGCTAAAAGAATTAGCTTAAAGGGGAACTTCCCTTTATAACTTTTCTGGGGTGATTTTCACATCTACTTAAGCGTTAGTATGCACCCCAGACAGTCAGAAGTGTCTTGATTCAATATTTACATCTTTGATATTTATTTGATCAAACATGCATTCCTGCTAAATGGAAAGACTTATTGTTATTGATGAGCTATTTCATTATGTTGATATTGTTAAGACATCTTGCGTGAAATAACTGAAAAAGCCAAGGTCTCCCCCTTGATTCAAAGGGCAATATCAGTCACAAGCAGGGATGTGTGGTTGAATGAGTTTAAAGGAACTATAGTCAACTTTTTCTTGAAAAACAGATGCTAAAATAAAAATAATGTTTCGAAAATATTTTATAAAAAAGATTAAGCTTCATTATGTGTTTCTATTCTACTTTGTTTACATCCCTTATCCATCCATATAAAAGAATGGAAGAGGGAAAGTCAGCCTGACAATGGCCAAAATGTATGGGGGTTAGTGTGGAATGCATGTCTGATCAAAGGAACATGAAGTATCTACATACTGAATCAAGGAGTAGGAGTAGACGTGAAAGTGACCCAAGAGCAATCACATTTTGGTTTTCCACATTCCTTAAGCCACGTGACAAGTACAATATTCTTCATAACATTGTCCTTAGCAGACAGAACTTTAAGGAATGCAGATTGCAGTCAAACACTATACACACAATGTCTTATATAAATACCATAGTCCCCATAATGACTATATATTTACAGTCAAAATACCATCGTCCCGTAATGACTTCATATTTACAGGCAGTCCCCATAACACTTAACATATTTATACAGTCTAATACCACATTTCCCATTACGTCTTCATAATTACACTCATGATATTCCACAGTCCACATAATAGCTGCATTTTTACAGTCACCCCACCCCACCCTACCAGGCACTTGGAATTGTAGGAGTTGGCATTACATTTAGTTTGACAATCTATTCCATTGTGAAAATAGCAGATTTTACATGCTCTCAGCGCCTCGCAACGCTATTTTCACATGTTCTCTCTCCAATATTTGAAATTTGGCCAATGTTTAACCAGAGATACTTAAAAAAAAAGAAAAAAAGTCTTAAAAGTCCTTAAATTGTCACTTAAAAGTGTGCTGATACCCTGTATACACTTACACTGTATGTTGTTCTGTTTACCGATGAGTGAGAAGCCAATCATCTGGGGACCCCCAAAAAATCATTTGGGGACCACTCTGGGGGTCCCGGCCCACAGGTTGAGAATCACAGCGCTATAGGGTTGAAACTTTGTGCCTGAGCTCCCAGTAGAGTGGATTGAAGTTGACAGTGTGCAGACCTCCCTTCCTCTTCTCAGTAACATAAATTACACCTCACAAAAAAAATAGAGGCAAATCTTTGCTGTATACAAAGGAACTCAACCACTCCGGTGGAAACAAAATCCTTGTAAAACAGAAAAAAGAAAAGAAAAAAGCCTTTAAGCTTCTTCAAAGTCAAATTTGAGGGATACAAAAATATATATATATAACAAAGTAAAATATATTGTTTAACACAATAACAAGACATGACCCCCAAACATGTCATAAGGTGCAACTGGGTCGTTGCTTTAAGGCCAAGAGCACTTTGGTAGAGGTTTGAGTTGTGTAGTTAACCAGGGGCGTCAATTGGGTATGGCAGGGGTATGCAGCTGCCATACCCTGGGTCCAGGGGGGGAAAATAAAAGTTACTTTTAAATATAAATCCATGAACGTCTCCTTGTCTATCTGTGCTGGTTATTATGTTGTTAAATTACAGTAAAATAACTACAAATGCAACATTTTACAAAATGGTCACTTTAACAAGGTATTATAATTATATTCTCCACACTTGTATTCTCCCCACCTTGACAAAATGGTATATTCCCAGGTTCCGCAGGTCAGCTGCCATATCAAGAAACCATAGAAACGGGGGGACAAAAAATAAAATGTACTTCTTAAAATAAATGTATCGTGCCTGTTGCTAAGGTATGGCAACATGACTTGTGTCTTGCACGCGCTTGCCAAGACACCAGTCATGTTGCCATACGTTAGCTTTTTCTTTACTGACGCCACTGTAGTTAACTTGCCATGATGCAAAAACTAAGGTCAGAAACCTAAAATAATTTCTCCATTGATTAGAAACTGAATCAATCATTCAAAAAATATGCTCCTCATTGACTTACATTGTACAGTGAAGAGGCTCAGTATGAGCCCTTTTAAGATTCAAGATTCAAGATTAATTTATTTGGTCCCGAAGGAAATTTGTCTTGGACATTTTAGCCTGGAAACAAAACAAAGCTGATCCAGAACACCAATCTTTTTAGCCCGTGACCCAAAAGACAAACTAGACGTTGGCCTGGGACCCACACTAGTGAAAACAGCAGATCTACAAGCCCACAACACGTCGCTTTGTGGGCTTGTAGATCGGCTATTTTCACTACTGCTTAAACATTTTGTTTTCTAATTTATGGGGATTTCTTAGATTTTTCTTTGATGAAATTCAGCGACTCAGCAAATTTGGTTTTTAATTAATGAAAAAAAAAGCTTTGTTTGCGTTTTGTTTACAGGTTATAAGAACCCACATTGCAGTGGTCTTGCTGTACAATGCAAGTCAATGAGGAGCAATTTTCTCTTTTTTTATTATTATCATGGCAAGCTAAATACACAACCCAAACCTCTTCCAAAGTGGCCTTGCCCATTAAGACAACATGGCGGATATCCATTAACATCAAGAAATCCTTCTATTTACATCAAGGAGGAGTCCCTTCATCATCACTGTATGTCCTTCTTCACTCACTCACATTAACCTGAGTGGACTGGTGCACTGCACTTCCTGGTGTGTCAGGTGAGTGACTGGGGGAGAATTCTTTGGCTACAGCGCCGTCTATGGATGGGGACCTACTGATAGGTTCTAGAGGCATGCAGTCTACCGCACTTCCAGGGGGTTGAGGGGGGCAGCGGCCTGGGCTCGCAAGTCCGGCTTGGTGCCGTCCCCCCACCTCGGCGCCTGACTCTGGCTGGAGCTTTACAAAAAAAAAAAAAAAAAAAAAAGCCAGCTGCTGAGCTGACCTGCGCAGCGTGCGTGCGTGCGTGCGTGCGTTCGTTCAGTGCAATGTGAATGCATGTGACTTAGGAAGATAGATAGATAGATATGTAATAAACATGATTTGGTACATGTTTATGTGTGACGTCCAGGGGCACACGCAGGTGGAGGAGAAAAAATAAATAATCTAATAATAACAATGTATACAGACGGAGCCGCTTCTGTCCTGATCTGTTGCATCTATTTCCTGTAGTAGGCTGCTACCATTTCAAAATAAAACATGTGTTGAATGATCACTTTACAAATATCCAATACAATGACTCTTGTTTTGAAATGTCCACTGGTATGACAGGGAGCTATGACAGGGCCCCTTAGTGCTGCTGACGGAACACAGGCTGAAGAGACGTTCTGAACTTCTGAAGTAAAAACAACACTCTCGGGCATTATGGAATATAAAGTTTCAACACACGACTTTGGGGAACAGTTAATATTTGCCATGCTCTCTAAAACCAAGACACTGTGGAATATGGAACAAAACGTGCCCAACTGGTCTTGTTGTTGTCATCCACCTTACTTTAGCAGGTGAGTTAAGTAATTAATATAAATAATGCTGGTTTGCAGTGATGCATCACTGTCAATTAAACTGTGTGCTGTCATTAATGTAGGCCTAGTTGTCTTAATGGATGATATTTATAATGCTGTTTTGGAAAAACGGCGTGGTGATGTTTGTAGTGTGAAGACTAATGTCAGAGTTGTTGTGTTGGAGTGCCATAGGGAAGAGTTCATTAGCACCAGAGAGAGATGGAGACAGTGAGACATTACTTGGTTGGGCTACATATTGTCATGAATTAGATGGCGAGTGTGTAGATGTCTTCTGTTGGAGCCTGGTGTCCCGCATTTGCGCTGTCTGCATTTGCGCTGTAGAAAAAAGGTGGTTGTTGTTGTTGTTGTTGTTGTTGTTGTTGTGGGGCACTTGGTGAAAATCTCGCATCGGGGCACACCGGGGGCTAGTTTCGCCACTGACTGACAGTACAGTTCACTGGTACAAGCTCAACTAAAAGGTGATCCTAGAAAAGACTAAGTCAGGGGGAAAAAAGGGGGAAACAATTTAAAAACTAAAACAATAAAAACAGCCGATCTACAAGGCTGCATGTGGGCTTGTGGATCAGCTGTTTTGGGTAAATGTGGGTTATTTATCTAATGCAGTATTGATCCCTTTATCGAGTGATTGATTGAAGACTTTATGACAAGTTTCATGACAGTACAGTTCACTGGTACAAGCTCAACTAAAAGGAGCTTTATTCATTTATTGAATGAATTATTTCCCTGTCTCCACACCAGGCCCAACTGCGCCGCCACTGACTGATAAATTGCGACCGTCAGGTCGCAGTTACTATCGAAACATCGACCAGGTGTCTGTCTGTCCGTCACACTTTTGCCCTGCTCATATCTCCGCAACCGCTGACCCGATCCAAATTTTGCACAGACAGTCCTTGCCCTCCACCCATCGATTCTCACATCCTCTTCTAGCGCCACCATGAGGCCGAAACTCTTTCTGGACACTGCTCCTACAAATCTTGGCCTAAAATCACACAAATCGGTACACACTTGCTCTACACTCATGTCATCAACATGGATCTGTCCCATTTAGCGCCACCTTCAGGCCGATTTTTTAAAACCCATTTTTGGACACTACTCCTACAGATTTTGCCCTAAAATCACGCAAATCGCTACGCAGTCAGTATATATTAGGGAGTCTTACTGGTTTAATTATTTATTTATCTATTTATTTATTTACTTCCCGACTATGTCTTGTTGCTAATTACACGCGAATGCAGGGGGCGGAGCTAATTAGCGTAATTATTTAAATTGGGGGGCGTGGTCTGCATTAATTATGCAAATGAGGTTGGGGCGTGGTCTTTATTAATTATGTAAATGAGACTGCACAACATGCATTTGACGCGCGCGTCTTGTTGCTAATTACACGCGAATGCAGGGGGCGGAGCTAATTAGCGTAATTATTTAAATTGGGGGGCGTGGTCTGCATTAATTATGCAAATGAGGTTGGGGCGTGGTCTGCATTAATTATGTAAATGAGACTGCACAACATGCATTTGACGCGCGCGTCTTGTTGCTAATTACACGCGAATGCAGGGGGCGGAGCTAATTAGCGTAATTATTTAAATTGGGGGGCGTGGTCTGCATTAATTATGCAAATGAGGTTGGGGCGTGGTCTTTATTAATTATGTAAATGAGACTGCACAACATGCATTTGACGCGCGCGTCTTGTTGCTAATTACACGCGAATGCAGGGGGAGCTAATTAGCGTAATTATTTAAATTGGGGGGCGTGGTCTGCATTAATTATGCAAATGAGGTTGGGGCGTGGTCTGCATTAATTATGTAAATGAGACTGCACAACATGCATTTGACGCGCGCGTCTTGTTGCTAATTACACGCGAATGCAGGGGGCGGAGCTAATTAGCGTAATTATTTAAATTGGGGGGCGTGGTCTGCATTAATTATGCAAATGAGGTTGGGGCGTGGTCTGCATTAATTATGTAAATGAGACTGCACAACATGCATTTGACGCGCGCGTCTTGTTGCTAATTACACGTGAATGCAGGGGGCGGAGCTAATTAGCGTAATTATTTAAATTGGGGGCGTGGTCTGCATTAATTATGCAAATGAGGTTGGGGCGTGGTCTGCATTAATTATGTGAGACGCATGCATCTCATTTACATATTATTATGTAAATGAGGCTGCATTAATTATGTAAATGAGGCTGTTAAGTGGCGTTTCCCAGCGCGTAAAAAATGCAGACGGCCGTATGTAAATGAAGGGGAGGAGCTTAGTCGAAGTATGCAAATTGGGGGCGGGGCATGGTTTGGAAATGCGTGTGGGCGTGGTTTGCATACATTATGCTCGCATACATTATGCTAATGAGGGCGTTAAGGTGGGTTTTCCAGCGCGTAAAAAATGCAGACGACCGTATGTAAATGAAGGGGAGGAGCTTAGTCGACGTATGAAAATTGGGGGCGGTGCATGGTTTGGAAATGTGTGTGGGTGTGGTTCGCATAAATTATGCTAATGAGGCTGTTAAGTGGCGTTTCCCAGCGCGTAAAAAATGCAGACGACCGTATGTAAATGAAGGGGAGGAGCTTAGTCGACGTATGCAAATTGGGGGCGGGGCATGGTTTGGAAATGCGTGTGGGCGTGGTTTGCATACATTACGCTCGCATACATTATGCTAATGAGGGCATTAAGGTGGGTTTTCCAGCGCGTAAAAAATGCAGACGACCGTATGTAAATGAAGGGGAGGAGCTTAGTCGACGTATGAAAATTGGGGGCGGTGCATGGTTTGGAAATGTGTGTGGGTGTGGTTCGCATAAATTATGCTCGCATACATTATGCTAATGAGGGTGTTAAGGTAGGTTCCCCAGCGCGTAAAAAATGCAGACGACCGTATGTAAATGAAGGGGAGGAGCTTAGTCGACATATGCAAATTGGGGGCGGGGCATGGTTTGGAAATGCGTGTGGGCGTGGTTTGCATAGATTATGCTCGCATACATCATGCTAATGAGGGTGTTAAGGTAGGTTTCCCAGGGCTTAAAAATACAGTCGACCGTAGTGAGCATTCGTTCCACGAACGCATTCATTCAATGAATGAATGAATAAATAAATAAAGTGCAAACGAACGAGCGAACGAACGCACGTGCACGCACGCACACTTTATTATTTATTCATTCATTCACGCACGCACGCACGCACGCACGCACGCACGCACGCACACTTTATTTTTTAATTAATTCATGAATACAGCCTGCGATATGCGTGAAATCTTGCAAGCACATTCCCACTAGGTCAAGGAACAGATGCCTCCCTTCTCACATTGGCCTGTTATAGCGCCACCAGCGGGTCAACTTTTGCATAACACATTTTTGGAACAAAATGCCTCAAATCATGCATGCAGCTAATTTCAGTAACGTCAAAGAGAGCACTGCCTGCGATCTTGACATTTTGTACTTTTATAGACATTGTTTTCTGGCTTGAAGCGAGCCCACAATTGTTTCGAAGGAACAATATTTTCTAGTTTTAATTTTTTTATTGTTTTCTCTTTAAAAAATATGTAGTTTATAAAGTTTGGCGAGATAGGAAGTCATAAAAATGAGTTGTCAATGCCCCTGATGGATGAATTTGTTAATGCTCTATACCAGGGGTTCTCAAACCTTTTTAGGCCGTGACCCCCAAAATAAACATATTTGAACAGGGGACCCCCACGCTGACAAGCACTTGGAATTGTAGGTATTACATTTAATGTGACTCGGTTCCACAGATAAATATTGTGAAAATAGCTATTTTCACAATGTTCGCCTCTTGCTTACTTAATATTTGACAGTTTGGCCAGTCCTGTCGAATATTCGAATACTTTGAGGTCGAATAATTCGAATACCAAAAATCACTATTCGTGAATGCCCTAACTTGCCGATCTTCACTGTTGGTAGACGGTGAATTAGCCATGGCTGTTTGTTCAGTAATTAATAATCCTAAAAAGTAATCCTAAAAGTCTAATCATATAAATGCTAACAACTTCAAATTGTCTTATACTATGTCTCTCTCTTACCCTGCAGTATCTTATATACTAGCTTACCTGACGTCTGGTCTGACGTCACACATTTAACACTAATCTTTGCCTAACAACGCCCACGGAGGCTTGCCCTCCGTGGGCATATTCAGGACATGACTGGATGGCCAAAGACTGTTCACTCCTGTCCGTCTGTGTTAGTATTGATTTTGACAGCAAATTTCTATTTAGTTTTAGTCATAGTCCTTTGAATTAAACATCATTTAGTTAGTCATATTTTAGTCGAGGTTTAGTCGACCATATATCATAAGATTTCAGTCGACTTTGTCGGGCCTTGATGCTGTCGTAAACGGTAGTTGGTAAATGGTGCATTTATATAGCACCTTTATCCAAGTTGTCATCAGTGAAAAAAGGTAGTCAGTCAACGCATTTCTCGTCATAGTTTTAGTCAACAAAATCAGCCATGTGCCCGTTCATTTGTGAACATCTTATCTCCAGCACCGCTGGACTGATCTGGACCGATTTGCATGAGTTTTGGATGAAATCGTTAGTAGTGTAGCACAAATGGGCTATATGGGGAGTTGCATCATGGTCCAATTAATGAATTTATTGTACAACCTACGGTTCAAGAGCTATAGGCCTCTAAATGTGAAGCGGCCTATTATAGGGCCATCAGGAGGCAGATTTGAGAAATAGGGGGGTGGAGGTTCTTCCTTGGCCCACTGCGCCAGTGTAAAGTGTCACGCCGTTCGGCTCAGCTGTTCCCAATATAGTAGAGATAGCCAGTTTGCTTCTCGTAGTTTTGCTGTGCACTACTATTCTTTTTGGATTATTACTGACTCTGCCTTCTCCTCTCCTCCCCAGTTTTCCGGGTCCCGTGCTGGGTTGGAGCAGTGGCGGAGTCAATTACCTTCTTGCCCCCCTCGTGCTTTTTACACTGTGTTCCAGTGTAAATAAACGTGCCCGGGTGGGCTTTAACCGTCTACTGCCTCCTCCTTGATGTGCGTTTGGGTCAACTCACATCAGTCGGATGTAATAACAGATTAGCCGTCACATACAGAAGGACTGTGAGTTCGTAAGGATTCACATTAGGGCTGGGCATTATCATCCTAGCCGACTGTTATTCAACATCAATATTTGATGAAAATTGCAGGCTGTGACATCAATTTCCTTTGTAAATGTTTCAAAATCCTTTCAAAAATAGAGAAAATAGATGATCTTGAGGGCTCACAACGCATCACACTACAACACGTTTTGATAACATTTCACACTGTTTTAGGGGTGTATTATTCAGTGATAATGAAAGTGGCCGGGGGCCATCTTGTCCCTACTGGCCTTACAGCGTGGAAATGTTAAGTTTTTTATAGATTTTTTACACCATTATAATGTTCTCGTTTTGATCATTAGACCCAATCACTTTATATCGGTAGGCCTACGTCTCCAGCTTCAGGATATGTATGATACTGATTTACTACGAGACTGTGGCATTATGAGTTCAGTAGTTTACAATCTAGGCATTTAGCAGACGTTCTTAATTCAGAGCGACAGTGGTTCTCAAAACTTTTATTTTTTCCGTCATAACTAAACATCCTAACATAACTACGGCCGTACGCTACCCTGATTGGTCGAGGACTGGCTGGCCACCTCTGAAAACCGAATCTAGCAATGCTCGTAACACGGGCCATGGTGGAAGTCCTTATAAGGTCAGCACACATTCTAGTGAGGAGAATGAATGGAAAATGTACCAATTATATTTGTATTAGAATGAAATACAATCACTGAATATACCTTTAAGTAGAACTACAAAATAAGGCTCAAGTGATTAAAACCAGAAAAAGACTTGACTATGCAAGATGATATCGAGTCTCATATCACAATATTGATATATCGATATATTGCCCAGCCCTAATAATAATGGACTCTACACCAGTGGTTCTCAAAGTGGATTTCAGGGACTGTCTATTGGTTCCTTTATGGGGGCTGTATTTTGATTGTCTTAAGTACCAGCTCTTATGCCTTAACTTAAAGGCCTGTCCATACTGTCTGCGACCACCAAACTTTTCATCAGAGAGTTCTTACTTTCCGACGAGCAGCTTTCCGAACTCTAATTCGGGGTAATGCTTTCCAGAAGATTGACGAAGAGTGACGTCATGTTGGAGTTGAACCAGACGGAAGGTTTGGTGGTAGGAGACAGTGTGGACAGGCCTTGAAGTTAAGGCATTAGAGCTGGTACTCAAGACAATCAAAATAGAGCCCTCGGGGTCTAAATTGACCCATACAAGTATGTGACTCTGACAAATGGAACCAAATTGGTTCCATTTACTGTCAGGGTAAAGAGGAGAGCTTGAAATGTAAATGTTTGAGAACCACTGCTCTACACCAGGGGTCGGCAACCTTTTTGGCAAGTGCCATGTTTTTTTTTTTAATATTCTTCTGTGTCTGTGTGCCATACCAACATTACATTTAATTATCAACCTCATCAAAATTAAAATTGAATACAGATTTTGGTTTTCCTAACCTTCTTGTTTTTAAATATATTCGGAGCGGTGCAAACCGCTTCCCACATTTGACTTAGTGTGTAGTCATTTCCCCATGTCTCTATGTGTGTGTATGTATGTATGCAGTACCAACAGCTGAAATACTGGCATCCCCATCTAGTGGCCCAGGTCTTTTGGTAAATGGAATGAATACATACATTTATACGTATTTATTTTGTTTTATTTATTAACTATATGTGTGTGTGTGTGTGTGTGTGTGTGTGTGTGTGTGTGTGTGTGTGTGTGTGTGTGTGTGTGTGTAGGCTATAGATTGAATTGCTGTTCCAAGCAACATTGTAATAACATAATATGATATGATTGCGACCGTCAGGTCGCATGTTACTACCAAAACCTCCACCGGCTGTCTGTCAGTCGGTCGGTCACGTCACACGCGCGTGTGTGTGCGCACATGCCTTATGTTTTATTGTCTCCCTAATTTATATTATCTGATACTTCCTTTGTATATTTTGAAACGCATAGCATCATTCAGTGTCCTCTTCACGTTGGTTGCAACGGCCTTCCTTTTTTTCCCCCTTCTTTTACCGTTTCTTGATAAAAAAAAAAAATGTCTTCTCTTCTGGTTGCCAATTCGCAGCACCTTCCCGCGACCCCACTTTGGGTCGCGACCCATCTTTGAGAACCGCTGATCTACACCATATCTCTTCGACACAAATAGCAGATCTATAATCTCACGTGGCAGCGTGACATAGGCCTACTGTGAGCTATAGTGGATCACATACACTTACGCCGAATGTTGGACTATTAGACAGGCAGGGACGTGCTGGCCATTGGGAAAAGCGGGACAACTCCCGAACGGCCGGTTCATTCCCGGCCGGTGCAGGCCGACCATTAGGAAAAACATAAAAAATAAAATGTCTGCCTTCGTTCCATTTTGGGGGCTGGGCGGCCAACAAAGTAAATCGTCACTGTCGGGCACAAAAGTAGTGAAAACAGCAGATCTACAAGCACACAACGCCTCGCGGTGCGAGGCGTTGTGTGCTTGTAGATCGGCTGTTTTCACTAGTTTAAATCATTTTTAAAATGATAAATACAAAACAAACGGTTCTGGACATATAAGGTTTCCACTCGACAACGACGAAATATAACAAAAAAAAAGGGCCTCTCCAACTCTTTTTCCCGGGCTGAATCAGGGGCCCAGCACGTCCCTGTAGACAGGCCCAGCAAAGCCGGATGCTGGTTCATGAGGTTAACTATACGGAAGACCTGGGATTATTTGATACTTTAGCTATTGAAAAATAGCAGATATACAAGCTCACAGGAGGGGTCCCTGGAACAACATATTTTGAGATGGGGGTCCCCGGCCAAATGCATGTAATTTTGAGGGACCATTGACATGAACAAGTTTGAGAACCACTGATTTAGAAGGATTTAGAAGACATTTATAGAATCAGGGCAAAATAGACAAAAAAGACTTGCGCAAATTTAAAGTGGTTAAAGTCTAGAGCGACGAAGACGCGTTCCCGGCCTTTAATGGCTTAACACCAACAGTGTCAAACAGTTTGTCCTCACCAGACTTGGTGGGCATGCATGTGTGTGTGTGTGTGTGTGTGTGTGTGTGTGTGTGTGTGTGTGTGTGTGTGTGTGTGTGTGTGTGTGTGTGTGTGTGTGTGTGTGTGTGTGTGTGTGTGTGTGTGCGTGCGCGCGCGCCTTCGTGCGGTTTCATTTATACTTTTGCTTGCCGAAAATAACCGATTTTCAAGCTTCCGTTTTTGTTTCCGGTGTGAAAATCTATTATTTTCAACAAGCGACACACATCTAGCCTTCATGTAGAGGGGCTGATTGCAGTATTATTTATTCACCGTTAAGTTTCTTTAAGTCTGCAGTTTTGACAATACAGTCTTATACAGTTGTTTACCGATGTTTCTGGTTGACATTGGCACATTTCACTCAGGTTTTTTCATGTCACTCATGTCACTTTGTCTGCTGACATCACTCAGCAACGAAATAAAAATAAAATAGACAAAAATAAAAATAAAACAATTCACAGGATCACCCCATGATGTGCACTGCATTGTAGTTTCAAATGCACTACATTGCAGGCATTTTTTTAGAGTAAAAAACGAAAAAAGAAGAAGACACGTGTGACATGCATGATCTGGGCAGATTGCCCCAGGAAATGTGCCAATCTCAACCCAAAACAACGATATGACTTTTACTCTTGATTTCATTGAGGAGCTTGAAAGGTTTCCATTTTTTACTAGTAAAAACGGACTGTTTTATAGTTTCATGAAGCATTTCTCAGTGATACTGTGCTCTTGGTCCCATAGCATGTCATTATTATTACATTTCTTTTAATATATATTTTTATTTTAGAGAGAAATTACAGAAGTTCACATTGAACTTTTGAAACCCCTCAGTTGCTTTGGTCCTGTGTGGATAAAGCATAAAACTGTAATCTGACTTTGACAATGGAATAGAAGTGGAATCAATGGAATAAAACAGGAACTGAAAGAACATAACTGCATTCAGTAGAAAACAATTGGAATCGATCATCATATTGGAACTGGCATTCATTTGTTTCTTATGATGTCTGCTTCGTCTTTATGATCGTCTAGTAACCAATCATCTAAGGTAATCTCAAAAAAGCTAAAAGAATTAGCTTAAAGGGGAACTTCCCTTTATAACTTTTCTGGGGTGATTTTCACATCTACTTAAGCGTTAGTATGCACCCCAGACAGTCAGAAGTGTCTTGATTCAATATTTACATCTTTGATATTTATTTGATCAAACATGCATTCCTGCTAAATGGAAAGACTTATTGTTATTGATGAGCTATTTCATTATGTTGATATTGTTAAGACATCTTGCGTGAAATAACTGAAAAAGCCAAGGTCTCCCCCTTGATTCAAAGGGCAATATCAGTCACAAGCAGGGATGTGTGGTTGAATGAGTTTAAAGGAACTATAGTCAACTTTTTCTTGAAAAACAGATGCTAAAATAAAAATAATGTTTCGAAAATATTTTATAAAAAAGATTAAGCTTCATTATGTGTTTCTATTCTACTTTGTTTACATCCCTTATCAATCCATATAAAAGAATGGAAGAGGGAAAGTCAGCCTGACAATGTATTGCATGTCTGATCAAAGGAACATAAAGTATCTACATACTGAATCAAGGAGTAGGAGTAGACGTGAAAGTGACCCAAGAGCAATCACATTTTGGTTTTCCACATTCCTTAAGCCACGTGACAAGTACAGTATTCTTCATAACATTGTCCTTAACAGACAGAACTTTAAGGAATGCAGATTGCAGTCAAACACTATACACACAATGTCTTATATAAATACCATAGTCCCCATAATGACTATATATTTACAGTCAAAATACCATCGTCCCGTAATGACTTCATATTTACAGGCAGTCCCCATAACACTTAACATATTTATACAGTCTAATACCACATTTCCCATTACGTCTTCATAATTACACTCATGATATTCCACAGTCCACATAATAGCTGCATTTTTACAGTCACCCCACCCCACCCTACCAGGCACTTGGAATTGTAGGAGTTGGCATTACATTTAGTTTGACAATCTATTCCATTGTGAAAATAGCAGATTTTACATGCTCTCAACGCCTCGCAACGCTATTTTCACATGTTCTCTCTCCAATATTTGAAATTTGGCCAATGTTTAACCAGAGATACTTAAAAAAAAAGAAAAAAAGTCTTAAAAGTCCTTAAATTGTCACTTAAAAGTGTGCTGATACCCTGTATACACTTACACTGTATGTTGTTCTGTTTACCGATGAGTGAGAAGCCAATCATCTGGGGACCCCCAAAAAATCATTTGGGGACCACTCTGGGGGTCCCGGCCCACAGGTTGAGAATCACAGCGCTATAGGGTTGAAACTTTGTGCCTGAGCTCCCAGTAGAGTGGATTGAAGTTGACAGTGTGCAGACCTCCCTTCCTCTTCTCAGTAACATAAATTACACCTCACAAAAAAAAATAGAGGCAAATCTTTGCTGTATACAAAGGAACTCAACCACTCCGGTGGAAACAAAATCCTTGTAAAACAGAAAAAAGAAAAGAAAAAAGCCTTTAAGCTTCTTCAAAGTCAAATTTGAGGGATACAAAAAAAAATATATATAACAAAGTAAAATATATTGTTTAACACAATAACAAGACATGACCCCCAAACATGTCATAAGGTGCAACTGGGTCGTTGCTTTAAGGCCAAGAGCACTTTGGTAGAGGTTTGAGTTGTGTAGTTAACCAGGGGCGTCAATTGGGTATGGCAGGGGTATGCAGCTGCCATACCCTGGGTCCAGGGGGGGAAAATAAAAGTTACTTTTAAATATAAATCCATGAACGTCTCCTTGTCTATCTGTGCTGGTTATTATGTTGTTAAATTACAGTAAAATAACTACAAATGCAACATTTTACAAAATGGTCACTTTAACAAGGTATTATAATTATATTCTCCACACTTGTATTCTCCCCACCTTGACAAAATGGTATATTCCCAGGTTCCGCAGGTCAGCTGCCATATCAAGAAACCATAGAAACGGGGGGACAAAAAATAAAATGTACTTCTTAAAATAAATGTATCGTGCCTGTTGCTAAGGTATGGCAACATGACTTGTGTCTTGCACGCGCTTGCCAAGACACCAGTCATGTTGCCATACGTTAGCTTTTTCTTTACTGACGCCACTGTAGTTAACTTGCCATGATGCAAAAACTAAGGTCAGAAACCTAAAATAATTTCTCCATTGATTAGAAACTGAATCAATCATTCAAAAAATATGCTCCTCATTGACTTACATTGTACAGTGAAGAGGCTCAGTATGAGCCCTTTTAAGATTCAAGATTCAAGATTAATTTATTTGGTCCCGAAGGAAATTTGTCTTGGACATTTTAGCCTGGAAACAAAACAAAGCTGATCCAGAACACCAATCTTTTTAGCCCGTGACCCAAAAGACAAACTAGACGTTGGCCTGGGACCCACACTAGTGAAAACAGCAGATCTACAAGCCCACAACACGTCGCTTTGTGGGCTTGTAGATCGGCTATTTTCACTACTGCTTAAACATTTTGTTTTCTAATTTATGGGGATTTCTTAGATTTTTCTTTGATGAAATTCAGCGACTCAGCAAATTTGGTTTTTAATTAATGAAAAAAAAAGCTTTGTTTGCGTTTTGTTTACAGGTTATAAGAACCCACATTGCAGTGGTCTTGCTGTACAATGCAAGTCAATGAGGAGCAATTTCTAGTCAGACAATCTTTTTTTTTAATTATTATTTCTTACGTCATGGCAAGCTAAATACACAACCCAAACCTCTTCCAAAGTGGCCTTGCCCATTAAGACAACATGGCGGATATCCATTAACATCAAGAAATCCTTCTATTTACATCAAGGAGGAGTCCCTTCATCATCACTGTATGTCCTTCTTCACTCACTCACATTAACCTGAGTGGACTGGTGCACTGCACTTCCTGGTGTGTCAGGTGAGTGACTGGGGGAGAATTCCTTGGCTACAGCGCCGTCTATGGATGGGGACCTACTGATAGGTTCTAGAGGCATGCAGTCTACCGCACTTCCAGGGGGTTGAGGGGGGCAGCGGCCTTCGGCCGCTGCCTGGGCTCGCAAGTCCGGCTTGGTGCCGTCCCCCCACCTCGGCGCCTGACTCTGGCTGGAGCTTTACAAAAAAAACAAACAAAAAAAAAAGCCAGCTGCTGAGCTGACCTGCGCAGCGTGCGTGCGTGCGTGCGTGCGTTCGTTCAGTGCAATGTGAATGCATGTGACTTAGGAAGATAGATAGATAGATACGTAATAAACATGATTTGGTACATGTTTATGTGTGACGTCCAGGGGCACACGCAGGTGGAGGAGAAAAAATAAATAATCTAATAATAACAATGTATACAGACGGAGCCGCTTCTGTCCTGATCTGTTGCATCTATTTCCTGTAGTAGGCTGCTACCATTTCAAAATAAAACATGTGTTGAATGATCACTTTACAAATATCCAATACAATGACTCTTGTTTTGAAATGTCCACTGGTATGACAGGAAGCTATGACAGGGCCCCTTAGTGCTGCTGACGGAACACAGGCTGAAGAGACGTTCTGAACTTCTGAAGTAAAAACAACACTCTCGGGCATTATGGAATATAAAGTTTCAACACACGACTTTGGGGAACAGTTAATATTTGCCATGCTCTCTAAAACCAAGACACTGTGGAATATGGAACAAAACGTGCCCAACTGGTCTTGTTGTTGTCATCCACCTTACTTTAGCAGGTGAGTTAAGTAATTAATATAAATAATGCTGGTTTGCAGTGATGCATCGCTGTCAATTAAACTGTGTGCTGTCATTAATGTAGGCCTAGTTGTCTTAATGGATGATATTTATAATGCTGTTTTGGAAAAACGGCGTGGTGATGTTTGTAGTGTGAAGACTAATGTCAGAGTTGTTGTGTTGGAGTGCCATAGGGAAGAGTTCATTAGCACCAGAGAGAGATGGAGACAGTGAGACATTACTTGGTTGGGCTACATATTGTCATGAATTAGATGGCGAGTGTGTAGATGTCTTCTGTTGGAGCCTGGTGTCCCGCATTTGCGCTGTCTGCATTTGCGCTGTAGAAAAAAGGTGGTTGTTGTTGTTGTTGTTGTTGTTGTTGTTGTGGGGCACTTGGTGAAAATCTCGCATCGGGGCACACCGGGGGCTAGTTTCGCCACTGACTGACAGTACAGTTCACTGGTACAAGCTCAACTAAAAGGTGATCCTAGAAAAGACTAAGTCAGGGGGAAAAAAGGGGGAAACAATTTAAAAACTAAAACAATAAAAACAGCCGATCTACAAGGCTGCATGTGGGCTTGTGGATCAGCTGTTTTGGGTAAATGTGGGTTATTTATCTAATGCAGTATTGATCCCTTTATCGAGTGATTGATTGAAGACTTTATGACAAGTTTCATGACAGTACAGTTCACTGGTACAAGCTCAACTAAAAGGAGCTTTATTCATTTATTGAATGAATTATTTCCCTGTCTCCACACCAGGCCCAACTGCGCCGCCACTGACTGATAAATTGCGACCGTCAGGTCGCAGTTACTATCGAAACATCGACCAGGTGTCTGTCTGTCCGTCACACTTTTGCCCTGCTCATATCTCCGCAACCGCTGACCCGATCCAAATTTTGCACAGACAGTCCTTGCCCTCCACCCATCGATTCTCACATCCTCTTCTAGCGCCACCATGAGGCCGAAACTCTTTCTGGACACTGCTCCTACAAATCTTGGCCTAAAATCACACAAATCGGTAAACACTTGCTCTACACTCATGTCATCAACATGGATCTGTCCCATTTAGCGCCACCTTCAGGCCGATTTTTTAAAACCCATTTTTGGACACTACTCCTACAGATTTTGCCCTAAAATCACGCAAATCGCTACGCAGTCAGTATATATTAGGGAGTCTTACTGGTTTAATTATTTATTTATCTATTTATTTATTTACTTCCCGACTATGTCTTGTTGCTAATTACACGCGAATGCAGGGGGCGGAGCTAATTAGCGTAATTATTTAAATTGGGGGGCGTGGTCTGCATTAATTATGCAAATGAGGTTGGGGCGTGGTCTTTATTAATTATGTAAATGAGACTGCACAACATGCATTTGACGCGCGCGTCTTGTTGCTAATTACACGCGAATGCAGGGGGCGGAGCTAATTAGCGTAATTATTTAAATTGGGGGGCGTGGTCTGCATTAATTATGTAAATGAGGTTGGGGCGTGGTCTGCATTAATTATGTAAATGAGACTGCACAACATGCATTTGACGCGCGCGTCTTGTTGCTAATTACACGCGAATGCAGGGGGCGGAGCTAATTAGCGTAATTATTTAAATTGGGGGGCGTGGTCTGCATTAATTATGCAAATGAGGTTGGGGCGTGGTCTTTATTAATTATGTAAATGAGACTGCACAACATGCATTTGACGCGCGCGTCTTGTTGCTAATTACACGCGAATGCAGGGGGAGCTAATTAGCGTAATTATTTAAATTGGGGGGCGTGGTCTGCATTAATTATGCAAATGAGGTTGGGGCGTGGTCTGCATTAATTATGTAAATGAGACTGCACAACATGCATTTGACGCGCGCGTCTTGTTGCTAATTACACGCGAATGCAGGGGGCGGAGCTAATTAGCGTAATTATTTAAATTGGGGGCGTGGTCTGCATTAATTATGCAAATGAGGTTGGGGCGTGGTCTGCATTAATTATGTGAGACGCACGCATCTCATTTACATATTATTATGTAAATGAGGCTGCATTAATTATGTAAATGAGGCTGTTAAGTGGCGTTTCCCAGCGCGTAAAAAATGCAGACGGCCGTATGTAAATGAAGGGGAGGAGCTTAGTCGACGTATGCAAATTGGGGGCGGGGCATGGTTTGGAAATGCGTGTGGGCGTGGTTTGCATACATTACGCTCGCATACATTATGCTAATGAGGGCGTTAAGGTGGGTTTTCCAGCGCGTAAAAAATGCAGACGACCGTATGTAAATGAAGGGGAGGAGCTTAGTCGACGTATGAAAATTGGGGGCGGTGCATGGTTTGGAAATGTGTGTGGGTGTGGTTCGCATAAATTATGCTAATGAGGCTGTTAAGTGGCGTTTCCCAGCGCGTAAAAAATGCAGACGACCGTATGTAAATGAAGGGGAGGAGCTTAGTCGACGTATGCAAATTGGGGGCGGGGCATGGTTTGGAAATGCGTGTGGGCGTGGTTTGCATACATTACGCTCGCATACATTATGCTAATGAGGGCGTTAAGGTGGGTTTTCCAGCGCGTAAAAAATGCAGACGACCGTATGTAAATGAAGGGGAGGAGCTTAGTCGACGTATGAAAATTGGGGGCGGTGCATGGTTTGGAAATGTGTGTGGGTGTGGTTCGCATAAATTATGCTAATGAGGCTGTTAAGTGGCGTTTCCCAGCGCGTAAAAAATGCAGACGACCGTATGTAAATGAAGGGGAGGAGCTTAGTCGACGTATGCAAATTGGGGGCGGGGCATGGTTTGGAAATGCGTGTGGGCGTGGTTTGCATACATTATGCTCGCATAAATTATGCTAATGAGGGCGTTAAGGTGGGTTTTCCAGCGCGTAAAAAATGCAGACGACCGTATGTAAATGAAGGGGAGGAGCTTAGTCGACGTATGAAAATTGGGGGCGGTGCATGGTTTGGAAATGTGTGTGGGTGTGGTTCGCATAAATTATGCTAATGAGGCTGTTAAGTGGCGTTTCCCAGCGCGTAAAAAATGCAGACGACCGTATGTAAATGAAGGGGAGGAGCTTAGTCGACGTATGCAAATTGGGGGCGGGGCATGGTTTGGAAATGCGTGTGGGCGTGGTTTGCATACATTATGCTCGCATACATTATGCTAATGAGGGCGTTAAGGTGGGTTTTCCAGCGCGTAAAAAATGCAGACGACCGTATGTAAATGAAGGGAGGAGCTTAGTCGACGTATGAAAATTGGGGGCGGTGCATGGTTTGGAAATGTGTGTGGGTGTGGTTCGCATAAATTATGCTTGCATACATTATGCTAATGAGGGTGTTAAGGTAGGTTTCCCAGCGCGTAAAAAATTCAGACGACCGTATGTAAATGAAGGGGAGGAGCTTAGTCGAAGTATGCAAATTGGGGGCGGGGCATGGTTTGGAAATGCGTGTGGGCGTGGTTTGCATACATTATGCTCGCATACATTATGCTAATGAGGGCGTTAAGGTGGGTTTTCCAGCGCGTAAAAAATGCAGACGACCGTATGTAAATGAAGGGGAGGAGCTTAGTCGACGTATGAAAATTGGGGGCGGTGCATGGTTTGGAAATGTGTGTGGGTGTGGTTCGCATAAATTATGCTAATGAGGCTGTTAAGTGGCGTTTCCCAGCGCGTAAAAAATGCAGACGACCGTATGTAAATGAAGGGGAGGAGCTTAGTCGACGTATGCAAATTGGGGGCGGGGCATGGTTTGGAAATGCGTGTGGGCGTGGTTTGCATACATTATGCTCGCATACATTATGCTAATGAGGGCGTTAAGGTGGGTTTTCCAGCGCGTAAAAAATGCAGACGACCGTATGTAAATGAAGGGGAGGAGCTTAGTCGACGTATGAAAATTGGGGGCGGTGCATGGTTTGGAAATGTGTGTGGGTGTGGTTCGCATAAATTATGCTAATGAGGCTGTTAAGTGGCGTTTCCCAGCGCGTAAAAAATGCAGACGACCGTATGTAAATGAAGGGGAGGAGCTTAGTCGACGTATGCAAATTGGGGGCGGGGCATGGTTTGGAAATGCGTGTGGGCGTGGTTTGCATACATTATGCTCGCATACATTATGCTAATGAGGGCGTTAAGGTGGGTTTTCCAGCGCGTAAAAAATGCAGACGACCGTATGTAAATGAAGGGGAGGAGCTTAGTCGACGTATGAAAATTGGGGGCGGTGCATGGTTTGGAAATGTGTGTGGGTGTGGTTCGCATAAATTATGCTAATGAGGCTGTTAAGTGGCGTTTCCCAGCGCGTAAAAAATGCAGACGACCGTATGTAAATGAAGGGGAGGAGCTTAGTCGACGTATGCAAATTGGGGGCGGGGCATGGTTTGGAAATGCGTGTGGGCGTGGTTTGCATACATTATGCTCGCATACATTATGCTAATGAGGGCGTTAAGGTGGGTTTTCCAGCGCGTAAAAAATGCAGACGACCGTATGTAAATGAAGGGAGGAGCTTAGTCGACGTATGAAAATTGGGGGCGGTGCATGGTTTGGAAATGTGTGTGGGTGTGGTTCGCATAAATTATGCTTGCATACATTATGCTAATGAGGGTGTTAAGGTAGGTTTCCCAGCGCGTAAAAAATTCAGACGACCGTATGTAAATGAAGGGGAGGAGCTTAGTCGAAGTATGCAAATTGGGGGCGGGGCATGGTTTGGAAATGCGTGTGGGCGTGGTTTGCATACATTATGCTCGCATACATTATGCTAATGAGGGCGTTAAGGTGGGTTTTCCAGCGCGTAAAAAATGCAGACGACCGTATGTAAATGAAGGGGAGGAGCTTAGTCGACGTATGAAAATTGGGGGCGGTGCATGGTTTGGAAATGTGTGTGGGTGTGGTTCGCATAAATTATGCTAATGAGGCTGTTAAGTGGCGTTTCCCAGCGCGTAAAAAATGCAGACGACCGTATGTAAATGAAGGGGAGGAGCTTAGTCGACGTATGCAAATTGGGGGCGGGGCATGGTTTGGAAATGCGTGTGGGCGTGGTTTGCATACATTATGCTCGCATACATTATGCTAATGAGGGCGTTAAGGTGGGTTTTCCAGCGCGTAAAAAATGCAGACGACCGTATGTAAATGAAGGGGAGGAGCTTAGTCGACGTATGAAAATTGGGGGCGGTGCATGGTTTGGAAATGTGTGTGGGTGTGGTTCGCATAAATTATGCTCGCATACATTATGCTAATGAGGGTGTTAAGGTAGGTTCCCCAGCGCGTAAAAAATGCAGACGACCGTATGTAAATGAAGGGGAGGAGCTTAGTCGACATATGCAAATTGGGGGCGGGGCATGGTTTGGAAATGCGTGTGGGCGTGGTTTGCATAGATTATGCTCGCATACATCATGCTAATGAGGGTGTTAAGGTAGGTTTCCCAGGGCTTAAAAATACAGTCGACCGTAGTGAGCATTCGTTCCACGAACGCATTCATTCAATGAATGAATGAATAAATAAATAAAGTGCAAACGAACGAGCGAACGAACGCACGTGCACGCACGCACACTTTATTATTTATTCATTCATTCACGCACGCACGCACGCACGCACGCACACTTTATTTTTTAATTAATTCATGAATACAGCCTGCGATATGCGTGAAATCTTGCAAGCACATTCCCACTAGGTCAAGGAACAGATGCCTCCCTTCTCACATTGGCCTGTTATAGCGCCACCAGCGGGTCAACTTTTGCATAACACATTTTTGGAACAAAATGCCTCAAATCATGCATGCAGCTAATTTCAGTAACGTCAAAGAGAGCACTGCCTGCGATCTTGACATTTTGTACTTTTATAGACATTGTTTTCTGGCTTGAAGCGAGCCCACAATTGTTTCGAAGGAACAATATTTTCTAGTTTTAATTTTTTTATTGTTTTCTCTTTAAAAAATATGTAGTTTATAAAGTTTGGCGAGATAGGAAGTCATAAAAATGAGTTGTCAATGCCCCTGATGGATGAATTTGTTAATGCTCTATACCAGGGGTTCTCAAACCTTTTTAGGCCGTGACCCCCAAAATAAACATATTTGAACAGGGGACCCCCACGCTGACAAGCACTTGGAATTGTAGGTATTACATTTAATGTGACTCGGTTCCACAGATAAATATTGTGAAAATAGCTATTTTCACAATGTTCGCCTCTTGCTTACTTAATATTTGACAGTTTGGCCAGTCCTGTCGAATATTCGAATACTTTGAGGTCGAATAATTCGAATACCAAAAATCACTATTCGTGAATGCCCTAACTTGCCGATCTTCACTGTTGGTAGACGGTGAATTAGCCATGGCTGTTTGTTCAGTAATTAATAATCCTAAAAAGTAATCCTAAAAGTCTAATCATATAAATGCTAACAACTTCAAATTGTCTTATACTATGTCTCTCTCTTACCCTGCAGTATCTTATATACTAGCTTACCTGACGTCTGGTCTGACGTCACACATTTAACACTAATCTTTGCCTAACAACGCCCACGGAGGCTTGCCCTCCGTGGGCATATTCAGGACATGACTGGATGGCCAAAGACTGTTCACTCCTGTCCGTCTGTGTTAGTATTGATTTTGACAGCAAATTTCTATTTAGTTTTAGTCATAGTCCTTTGAATTAAACATCATTTAGTTAGTCATATTTTAGTCGAGGTTTAGTCGACCATATATCATAAGATTTCAGTCGACTTTGTCGGGCCTTGATGCTGTCGTAAACGGTAGTTGGTAAATGGTGCATTTATATAGCACCTTTATCCAAGTTGTCATCAGTGAAAAAAGGTAGTCAGTCAACGCATTTCTCGTCATAGTTTTAGTCAACAAAATCAGCCATGTGCCCGTTCATTTGTGAACATCTTATCTCCAGCACCGCTGGACTGATCTGGACCGATTTGCATGAGTTTTGGATGAAATCGTTAGTAGTGTAGCACAAATGGGCTATATGGGGAGTTGCATCATGGTCCAATTAATGAATTTATTGTACAACCTACGGTTCAAGAGCTATAGGCCTCTAAATGTGAAGCGGCCTATTATAGGGCCATCAGGAGGCAGATTTGAGAAATAGGGGGGTGGAGGTTCTTCCTTGGCCCACTGCGCCAGTGTAAAGTGTCACGCCGTTCGGCTCAGCTGTTCCCAATATAGTAGAGATAGCCAGTTTGCTTCTCGTAGTTTTGCTGTGCACTACTATTCTTTTTGGATTATTACTGACTCTGCCTTCTCCTCTCCTCCCCAGTTTTCCGGGTCCCGTGCTGGGTTGGAGCAGTGGCGGAGTCAATTACCTTCTTGCCCCCCTCGTGCTTTTTACACTGTGTTCCAGTGTAAATAAACGTGCCCGGGTGGGCTTTAACCGTCTACTGCCTCCTCCTTGATGTGCGTTTGGGTCAACTCACATCAGTCGGATGTAATAACAGATTAGCCGTCACATACAGAAGGACTGTGAGTTCGTCAGGATTCACATTAGGGCTGGGCATTATCATCCTAGCCGACTGTTATTCAACATCAATATTTGATGAAAATTGCAGGCTGTGACATCAATTTCCTTTGTAAATGTTTCAAAATCCTTTCAAAAATAGAGAAAATAGATGATCTTGAGGGCTCACAACGCATCACACTACAACACGTTTTGATAACATTTCACACTGTTTTAGGGGTGTATTATTCAGTGATAATGAAAGTGGCCGGGGGCCATCTTGTCCCTACTGGCCTTACAGCGTGGAAATGTTAAGTTTTTTATAGATTTTTTACACCATTATAATGTTCTCGTTTTGATCATTAGACCCAATCACTTTATATCGGTAGGCCTACGTCTCCAGCTTCAGGATATGTATGATACTGATTTACTACGAGACTGTGGCATTATGAGTTCAGTAGTTTACAATCTAGGCATTTAGCAGACGTTCTTAATTCAGAGCGACAGTGGTTCTCAAAACTTTTCTTTTTTCCGTCATAACTAAACATCCTAACATAACTACGGCCGTACGCTACCCTGATTGGTCGAGGACTGGCTGGCCACCTCTGAAAACCGAATCTAGCAATGCTCGTAACACGGGCCATGGTGGAAGTCCTTATAAGGTCAGCACACATTCTAGTGAGGAGAATGAATGGAAAATGTACCAATTATATTTTTATTAGAATGAAATACAATCACTGAATATACCTTTAAGTAGAACTACAAAATAAGGCTCAAGTGATTAAAACCAGAAAAAGACTTGACTATGCAAGATGATATCGAGTCTCATATCACAATATTGATATATCGATATATTGCCCAGCCCTAATAATAATGGACTCTACACCAGTGGTTCTCAAAGTGGATTTCAGGGACTGTCTATTGGTTCCTTTATGGGGGCTGTATTTTGATTGTCTTAAGTACCAGCTCTTATGCCTTAACTTAAAGGCCTGTCCATACTGTCTGCGACCACCAAACTTTTCATCAGAGAGTTCTTACTTTCCGACGAGCAGCTTTCCGAACTCTAATTCGGGGTAATGCTTTCCAGAAGATTGACGAAGAGTGACGTCATGTTGGAGTTGAACCAGACGGAAGGTTTGGTGGTAGGAGACAGTGTGGACAGGCCTTGAAGTTAAGGCATTAGAGCTGGTACTCAAGACAATCAAAATAGAGCCCTCAGGGTCTAAATTGACCCATACAAGTATGTGACTCTGACAAATGGAACCAAATTGGTTCCATTTACTGTCAGGGTAAAGAGGAGAGCTTGAAATGTAAATGTTTGAGAACCACTGCTCTACACCAGGGGTCGGCAACCTTTTTGGCAAGTGCCATGTTTTTTTTTTAATATTCTTCTGTGTCTGTGTGCCATACCAACATTTTACATTTAATTATCAACCTCATCAAAATTAAAATTGAATACAGATTTTGGTTTTCCTAACCTTCTTGTTTTTAAATATATTCGGAGCGGTGCAAACCGCTTCCCACATTTGACTTAGTGTGTAGTCATTTCCCCATGTCTCTATGTGTGTGTATGTATGTATGCAGTACCAACAGCTGAAATACTGGCATCCCCATCTAGTGGCCCAGGTCTTTTGGTAAATGGAATGAATACATACATTTATACATATTTATTTTGTTTTATTTATTAACTATATGTGTGTGTGTGTGTGTGTGTGTGTGTGTGTGTGTGTGTGTGTGTGTGTGTGTGTGTGTGTGTGTGTGTGTGTTTGTAGGCTATAGATTGAATTGCTGTTCCAAGCAACATTGTAATAACATAATATGATATGATTGCGACCGTCAGGTCGCATGTTACTACCAAAACCTCCACCGGCTGTCTGTCAGTCGGTCGGTCACGTCAATAAAGAGACAAAGGAGACAATAAAGCATATGCCTTATGTTTTATTGTCTCCCTAATTTATATTATCTGATACTTCCTTTGTATATTTTGAAACGCATAGCATCATTCAGCGTCCTCTTCACGTTGGTTGCAACGGCCTTCCTTTTTTTCCCCCTTCTTTTACCGTTTCTTGATAAAAAAAAAAAATGTCTTCTCTTCTGGTTGCCAATTCGCAGCACCTTCCCGCGACCCCACTTTGGGTCGCGACCCATACTTTGAGAACCGCTGATCTACACCATATCTCTTCGACACAAATAGCAGATCTATAATCTCACGTGGCAGCGTGACATAGGCCTACTGTGAGCTATAGTGGATCACATACACTTACGCCGAATGTTGGACTATTAGACAGGCAGGGACGTGCTGGCCATTGGGAAAAGCGGGACAACTCCCGAACGGCCGGTTCATTCCCGGCCGGTGCAGGCCGACCATTAGGAAAAACATAAAAAATAAAATGTCTGCCTTCGTTCCATTTTGGGGGCTGGGCGGCCAACAAAGTAAATCGTCACTGTCGGGCACAAAAGTAGTGAAAACAGCAGATCTACAAGCACACAACGCCTCGCGGTGCGAGGCGTTGTGTGCTTGTAGATCGGCTGTTTTCACTAGTTTAAATCATTTTTAAAATGATAAATACAAAACAAACGGTTCTGGACATATAAGGTTTCCACTCGACAACGACGAAATATAACAAAAAAAAAGGGCCTCTCCAACTCTTTTTCCCGGGCTGAATCAGGGGCCCAGCACGTCCCTGTAGACAGGCCCAGCAAAGCCGGATGCTGGTTCATGAGGTTAACTATACGGAAGACCTGGGATTATTTGATACTTTAGCTATTGAAAAATAGCAGATATACAAGCTCACAGGAGGGGTCCCTGGAACAACATATTTTGAGATGGGGGTCCCCGGCCAAATGCATGTAATTTTGAGGGACCATTGACATGAGCAAGTTTGAGAACCACTGATTTAGAAGGATTTAGAAGACATTTATAGAATCAGGGCAAAATAGACAAAAAAGACTTGCGCAAATTTAAAGTGGTTAAAGTCTAGAGCGACGAAGACGCGTTCCCGGCCTTTAATGGCTTAACACCAACAGTGTCAAACAGTTTGTCCTCACCAGACTTGGTGGGCATGCATGTGTGTGTGTGTGTGTGTGTGTGTGTGTGTGTGTGTGTGTGTGTGTGTGTGTGTGTGTGTGTGCGTGTGTGTGCGCGCGCCTGCGTGCGGTTTAATTTATACTTTTGCTTGCCGAAAATAACCGATTTTCAAGCTTCCGTTTTTGTTTCCGATGTGAAAATCTATTATTTTCAACAAGCGACACACATCTAGCCTTCATGTAGAGGGGCTGATTACAGTATTATTTATTCACCGTTAAGTTTCTTTAAGTCTGCAGTTTTGACAATACAGTCTTATACAGTTGTTTACCGATGTTTCTGGTTGACATTGGCACATTTCACTCAGGTTTTTTCATGTCACTCATGTCACTTTGTCTGCTGACATCACTCAGCAACGAAATAAAAATAAAATAAACAAAAATAAAAATAAAACAATTCACAGGATCACCCCATGATGTGCACTGCATTGTAGTTTCAAATGCACTACATTGCAGGCATTTTTAAGTAAAAAACTAAAAAAGAAGAAGACACGTGTGACATGCATGATCTGGGCAGATTGCCCCAGGAAATGTGCCAATCTCAACCCAAAACAACGATATGACTTTTACTCTTGATTTCATTGAGGAGCTTGAAAGGTTTCCATTTTTTACTAGTAAAAACGTACTGTTTTATAGTTTCATAAAGCATTTCTCAGTGATACTGTGCTCTTGGTCCCATAGCATGTCATTATTATTACATTTCTTTTAATATATATTTTTTATTTTAGAGAGAAATTACAGAAGTTCACATTGAACTTTTGAAACCCCTCAGTTGCTTTGGTCCTGTGTGGATAAAGAAGCATAAAACTGTAATCTGACTTTGACAATGGAATAGAAGTGGAATCAATGGAATAAAACAGGAACTGAAAGAACATAACTGCATTCAGTAGAAAACAATTGGAATCGATCATCATATTGGAACTGGCATTCATTTGTTTCTTATGATGTCTGCTTCGTCTTTATGATCGTCTAGTAACCAATCATCTAAGGTAATCTCAAAAAAGCTAAAAGAATTAGCTTAAAGGGGAACTTCCCTTTATAACTTTTCTGGGGTGATTTTCACATCTACTTAAGCGTTAGTATGCACCCCAGACAGTCAGAAGTGTCTTGATTCAATATTTACATCTTTGATATTTATTTGATCAAACATGCATTCCTGCTAAACGGAAAGACTTATTGTTATTGATGAGCTATTTCATTATGTTGATATTGTTAAGACATCTTGCGTGAAATAACTGAAAAAGCCAAGGTCTCCCCCTTGATTCAAAGGGCAATATCAGTCACAAGCAGGGATGTGTGGTTGAATGAGTTTAAAGGAACTATAGTCAACGTTTTCTTGAAAAACAGATGCTAAAATAAAAATAATGTTTCGAAAATATTTTATAAAAAAGATTAAGCTTCATTATGTGTTTCTATTCTACTTTGTTTACATCCCTTATCAATCCATATAAAAGAATAGAAGAGGGAAAGTCAAAATGTATGGGGGTTAGTGTGGAATGCATGTCTGATCAAAGGAACATAAAGTATCTACATACTGAATCAAGGAGTAGGAGTAGACGTGAAAGTGACCCAAGAGCAATCACATTTTGGTTTTCCACATTCCTTAAGCCACGTGACAAGTACAGTATTCTTCATAACATTGTCCTTAGCAGACAGAACTTTAAGGAATGCAGATTGCAGTCAAACACTATACACACAATGTCTTATATAAATACCATAGTCCCCATAATGACTTTATATTTACAGTCAAAATACCATCGTCCCGTAATGACTTCATATTTACAGGCAGTCCCCATAAACACTTAACATATTTATACAGTCTAATACCACATTTCCCATTACGTCTTCATAATTACACTCATGATATTCCACAGTCCACATAATAGCTGCATTTTTACAGTCAAATGCCATAGTCTCCATATTGTCTCTATATGTACAGTTAAATACCACAGTCCCCATAATTTATTTTATATTTGCACTCAAATACCATAGTCTCCAAATTGTCTTTAGCCTATATTTACAGTAACGTATCCTTGGTCCCCATAATTTCCTTATATCTACAGAGAAATACCACAGTCCCAGGGCGTCCCGGTATAGCACAGGGGTAACTAAGTTACAGCACTGAATCTGCGGTTCGATTCCTCCATCCGTGGTGCCTCCGGCTTGGCCGCGCGCACCAACGAACACGGCTGGCTGTGTTCGCGGGTGGGAACCTGGCAGCGGGTGGGTGCGATCTCTGTTGCTGCACAATAGCGACTCCTGCAGGTTGTTCGGGGTGCCTGCGCGTTCGGCAGAGAGGAGTGGAGTGTTCCTCTGCATGCATTACATCCTCGAGGTGAAACTCCTCGCTGTCGGGTGAAAAGAAAGTGGCCGGCGACGTCACACGCCTCAGAGGAGGCACACGGTTGTCTACTACACCGTCCCCAGATCAAACAAGTGGCCGTTGGCAGTGACTATACACATGGGGGGGAATTGGCAAATAACTTAATTGGGAAGAGAATTTGAAGAAAAAAAGAAAGTGTCTTTATATTTAAATTCAAATAACATGGTCCCCATTGATGTCTATATTTACAGTACAGTTACAAGTCCATGGTGTTCACTCTTGTATTTTGTTTCGACAGATGTTTTTTTTCCCCTCGTTGTGTCCTTGGAGCGTGATACGGACATTCTGTGTGGGTGAGGTGTTAGGAGACTTCTTGAACGAGTCTATGAAAGGGTGGAAAAAGCACATTTGATAATAGCGTGTTAGTACAGTGGTTCTCAACCTCTGGGTCGGGACCCCCAGAGGGGTCCCCAAATTATTTCGAGGGGTCCCCAGATGATTCACTTAATGTGCAACATTGTGACAAAGTGACAATTTAAGGACGTTTTAATACCTCTAAAATGACAAATTAAACATTTGCCAAATTGTCAAATATTAGAGGCAGAAATTGGGAAAATAGCTGATCTACATGCTCATAACGCCTCGCAACGCGAGGCCTGGTGGCACTCTTCTTGTGCCACCAGGCCTTTACACACGTATGAGATGTGTTAGGTCATGTTTGAGGTTACAGAGAGAGGTGACAACAGGTCAAAAGATGAGAATCCACAGGAAACGCCGCTCCCCCTGACAGAAAGGCTGAATCTACTAACTAGATACACAGGTCTACTGATGATCAGGGATCATTAGAACTGAGATTTGTAAGCACAAGGTTCTTAGTTTGATGCCAACATATGTTTAACCTGCATCCAAATGTAGCAGTGACTCATAGCCTCAGCCAGATGACCTAAAAAATAAAGGATACCACTTTGGTCTAGTGCAGGGGTCTTCAACGTTTTCAGGCCAAGGACCCCTTAGTTGAGGGAGAGATGAAGCAGGGACCCCGACAACCTTTTCATAGATTCCATATTGTTTCATCGTTTGACAGCACAATCATCAGTGTATTTTGGATTCTTGACAATTTGTGTTTTCAGATATTTAACCACTAAGTACGAGTAAAAGGTCAAGTTTATTAGGTAATGATGGCTCACATCATTACCTAATAAACTTGACCTTTTACTCGTACTTAGTCTGCTGTTTCCCTTCTACACCAAACCTGCCGATCTACAAGCTCACAGCGCCTCGCAGCGCGGTCCCTGTCCCTGATATAATATTTCGAGATGGGGGTCTTTTAATATTTTTGACCAGAGTCTATAAATTTCTTCTAAATTCTTTTTTGGTTTTAGGTTTTTGAAAAACGCATGTATTCAAAGATTTTCAAAAATAGCAGATATACAAGCTCTCAGCGCAGCACCAGCTAAAGCATAACATAATGCTTAAAGTAATATTATAATAATGCGTTCCAGTTCTAAAAGGGGTTAATTCTCATTTGATTCTTCCATGCCAGCGTCTATGCACAACTCAATGTTTTGCTCGCACAACAGAAACAGACACCGTTCTGGTGTACATGGTACTGTGTGTACCATTTTTATGAACAACAACAAAAAGGTACAGTATGAAAATACAATTAAATGTAGCTTAAAAACAATGTAAGCATGTAAGTTCTTTTAGAAAACAGTGAAGCATCCCAACAGGTGAAGAGGAGGAAGGGGACTCTGCACACTGATGAAGACCCGCTATAGCAGTGGTTCTCAACCTTTCCAGGCCGCGACCCCCCCCCCCCCAAAAAAAAAAAAACATATTTCAACTGGGGGGACCCCCCCCACCCCACCCCACCCTACCAGGCACTTGGAATTGTAGGAGTTGGCATTACATTTAGTTTGACAATCTATTCCATTGTGAAAATAGCAGATTTTACATGCTCTCAACGCCTCGCAACGCTATTTTCACATGTTCTCTCTCCAATATTTGAAATTTGGCCAATGTTTAACCAGAGATACTTAAAAAAAAGAAAAAAAGTCTTAAAAGTCCTTAAATTGTCACTTAAAAGTGTGCTGATACCCTGTATACACTTACACTGTATGTTGTTCTGTTTACCGATGAGTGAGAAGCCAATCATCTGGGGACCCCCAAAAAATCATTTGGGGACCACTCTGGGGGTCCCGGCCCACAGGTTGAGAATCACAGCGCTATAGGGTTGAAACTTTGTGCCTGAGCTCCCAGTAGAGTGGATTGAAGTTGACAGTGTGCAGACCTCCCTTCCTCTTCTCAGTAACATAAATTACACCTCACAAAAAAAAATAGAGGCAAATCTTTGCTGTATACAAAGGAACTCAACCACTCCGGTGGAAACAAAATCCTTGTAAAACAGAAAAAAGAAAAGAAAAAAGCCTTTAAGCTTCTTCAAAGTCAAATTTGAGGGATACAAAAATATATATATATAACAAAGTAAAATATATTGTTTAACACAATAACAAGACATGACCCCCAAACATGTCATAAGGTGCAACTGGGTCGTTGCTTTAAGGCCAAGAGCACTTTGGTAGAGGTTTGAGTTGTGTAGTTAACCAGGGGCGTCAATTGGGTATGGCAGGGGTATGCAGCTGCCATACCCTGGGTCCAGGGGGGGAAAATAAAAGTTACTTTTAAATATAAATCCATGAACGTCTCCTTGTCTATCTGTGCTGGTTATTATGTTGTTAAATTACAGTAAAATAACTACAAATGCAACATTTTACAAAATGGTCACTTTAACAAGGTATTATAATTATATTCTCCACACTTGTATTCTCCCCACCTTGACAAAATGGTATATTCCCAGGTTCCGCAGGTCAGCTGCCATATCAAGAAACCATAGAAACGGGGGGACAAAAAATAAAATGTACTTCTTAAAATAAATGTATCGTGCCTGTTGCTAAGGTATGGCAACATGACTTGTGTCTTGCACGCGCTTGCCAAGACACCAGTCATGTTGCCATACCTCACCTTTTGCTGAACTGACACCACTGTCCATACACACCATTTGGCTGACCATTTGCTAACCCCAATTACATTACGTTCAATCTCACCAAACACTCTTTTCCTTCAACATTTATACAAGATGTATATGCTGTGGCTCAACCTAAGTAGCGCAAGGGATAGTTACAGTACACCACATTAACATATTACTATGGTCATTCTGAATGGTAGATACATTAGGTCAGTGTTTCTCAACCACTGTGCCTGGGGACCTTTGGTGTGCCCCTGAGAAGGGTCAAGTGTGCCCCTTGAAACTGCTTGAAAGCCAGTATTGTATTTATTGTTTTAAAAATGATTTAAACTAGTGAAAACAGCCGATCTACAAGCACACAACCCGATCTACAAGCACACAACGCCTCGCGTGCGAGGCGTTGTGTGCTTCTAGATCTGCTGTTTTCACTACTGTTGTGCGACAGCCTTGTATGATGAAGAAGGGCTTTACTTTGCGAAGAAACATACAAATTTGAAACTTGGAGATACAAGGTTTCTTCCCGACTGTGACGATATTTACACCCCCGTATTATGTTGGTGTGCCCATGGATTCTTGGGACATGAAAAGTGTGCCCATGCAGAAAAAAGGTTGAGAAACACTGCATTAGGTTACCTTTATTAGGGACAAACTTAAGCGAGTGGCTGAATATTCAGAACCGCGAGAGGCCATCCTCTGGGCCATCAGCTAGAAACTGATGACCAAGCCCGTTGCCACACTTGCCGCACAGCACCTGATGATATAAAACATGATCATACATTCAATTAACAACATCATGTATCCCAACAAAGGCACACATCCCAACAGAGGAGGTTCCTCCCACAGCTGAAGAATTTAGGGCTGTCACCATGATGACATCTCACATGACGATTAATTGTCACTCAAATAATTGCGATTAACGATTTAGTTGTGTTTTTGTCGCTGACAATTACATTCCTGTTTGGCTTGTAGGCTTTGAAGTTGCACATGGCAGACATGACACATAACCTAAATATACAAAGAAATGACAGACATATTTGACAACTTTATACTCCAAAAAGAACATAGTGGAAATAGCCGATCTACGAGCTCACAACGCATGCAACGCGTTGTGAGCTTGTAGATCTGCCATTTCCACTATTTTTGAAACCTTTTGAAATAATCAGTACTAATGGATAGTGATTTACATGTACACTGTTAACTGTGTGAGTCGTGACAGACGTCCCATCACATGTGTTAAGTGCAATGAGCAATGTATTATGATAATTACTGTACCTTGTAAGTTCAATTATTCAAGTATATGCACTGGCCATTGCCATATGCCTCTAATGTTGTATTTAGTTTGCTGTTGTTTTCTTTCATTTGTAAATAGGCCTATGTGTCAGTAGTTTTAATTTATGAACGAAATAGCTTTTTTTTTTTTGAATATTTTTTGAAATTATAATTAAACAACTAAATGTAGGAAACAAATGACCCATAAAAATGTGTGTGCGACCCAAAAATCGGTCCCGGCCAATGTTTTGGGAAACAGTGAGGTATATGACACTAGAAGATACTTAGGCCTACCTAGTGTCATCTTTTCAGAAGTGTCCATGAGCAAGGCAGTGGCGCCAGTTCAGCAAAGGCTAGGGTATGGCAAAGATGGGAGTCCTCGTGGAAAAGAGGCATTACATTTTATATAACACGGTTCTATTGTGAAAATACCAGATCTACATGCTCACAACGCCTCGCGCTTTGTGAGCATGTAGATCGGCTATTTTCACAATGGGTAAACATGGGTATGGCAGCTGCATACCCCTGCCATACCCAATTGACGCCCCTGGAGCAAGGCACTGCACACATCATTCACACACTGTGTGAGCATGTGAGCATCACCTACTGTAAATCCATTTTTGCCAAACTTAAATCAGCTAGCTACCCTGTGTGTGCATTATGGGGACTGATGTCTCACCTTGTAAGCAGTGAGTGACTCCATTAGCTTGGTGACACTGTCCTCTCTGATGGTGTCGGTGAAGGCAGGCCAGGGGGAGGAGTGGGCATACTTGGACCGACTGGAGAACAGCGGGTGGTCACACTGGGAACACACATAGATACCTGGACATACAGCGACGTTAATACCTGATTAAAACTCACAGAAACAGCGTGGGCAAGGCTTTCCCCCTTCACTGGCATCAATCGCGTTAAATGTTATTTTTCCAGGTTCTTTTCAGTTAAAAGCACAAACATATAGCTATTAGCTGACCTAATTAAATATTAGATAAGCGAAATAAATTAATCCTATCCCCGTACATGGCTGTTACATCATCAAACCATCTGAGTACTCGCCTGGTTTAAAATGATCCTTGTAGATCTCGCCACCGAAAAATCGACAAAAAGACATTTTGTGCAGCTGTCGTGACGTGAACGCTGATCAGTCTCTCTTGTCAGTGTTTGTTTGTGTTTGATCAGGTTCACATGTCTATCAAATGGTCTGCGAGGACGAGGAGGAGAATCCACACACGTGAGAGCACAGAGCAGCAGCAGCATAATCCTTTCCCCGCCCACTGCTAAGATTTCCGTCATCAACATAGCCCCGCCTCCACCATGAGATTGTATGTACAGTTGTACACACTACACACTATGCCAGTGGTTCTCAAACGTTTCAGGCTGTGACCCCCGAAATAATCATATTTTAATTGGGGACCCCGGCACCCTGACGAGCACTAAGAGTTGAGGAATTTTGTATAACACAGCGTTGCGAGGCGTTGTGAGCATGTAGATCGGTAATTTTCACAATGTCTGCCTCTAATATTTGACAATTTGGCCCATGTTTAATTTGTAGTTTCAGAGGTATTAACAAAATCAATAACCAAAGACAATGAACGTGAATGTGTTGATATTTCAATCAAAGATCATAGGATATTCGCATTATCAACTGTAGTGTTATATACAGTTGATAATATATAGAAATAGTAAATATACAGTATAAATATTTTAAACTGTCCCCATTTCTTTTATACATGAACTGACCCATGAATTATTTTAGACCCATGAAATTATTTTAACAGGTGACAATTATTTAAATATTAGAGCAAGTGACCTAAACGACACAACAGTCACAATATAGAGCTGTTTGACACTGTTACTGAGCCAACACTCTATAGCAATGATTACTGTCACAATATAGAGCTATTTAACACTGTTACTGAACAAACACTCTATAGCAACGATTACTGTCACAATATAGAGCTATGTGACACTGTTACTGAGCCAACACTCTATAGCAACGATTACTGTCACTGTTCCGTTATTTTTGAATTCCCCCCTAGGGGGTCCTCAGAGTTACAACAGGGGGTCCTCCAAATCTTTGAGTGATAGAGAGTTTTTTTCTTTCCTTTTTTATATTAATCACTTTTTCCCTAGTGTCCATATTCTGAGAACTTTAGCCAAAAATAGCCCATCTACAAGCTTGTAGATGGGCTATTTTCAGCACAGAGGTTTGGTGTAGAGGGGAAAAAGAGCAGACTAAGTACAGACTAGTGAAAAGTCAAGTTTATCAAGTATTGACGGCTCAAGTGGTTAAATATGTGAAAACACAAATTGACATGAATCCAAAAGACACTGATGACAATGAAACTATATGGAATCTATGAACAGGTTGTGGGGGTCCCTGCTTCATCTCTCTCTGCTAAGGGGTCCCTGCTTAAAACCCCGGATTTTTAATCGTTCAACACAGGAGCCAAACAAACACTATAGCAATGATTACTGTCACAATATAGAGCTATTTAACACTGTTACTGAACACTCTATAGCAATGATTACTGTCACAATATAGAGAGAGCTATTTGATTGAAACTTGCTAAATGGCAGCGGCCGCTTCGCGGCCGCTGCCAGAGCACGCAGTCCGGCTTGGGTGCCCTCCGAGACCTCGGTGTCTGAGTCTGGAGCTCTGTGAAAAAAAAGAAAAAAGAAAAAAAGCCAGCTGCTGAGCGGGCGTGCGTGCGTGCTTGCGTGCGTTCAGTGCAATGTGAATGCATGTGACCAATTGATAGGAAGATAGATAGATACGTAATAAACATGAACTAAAAGGAGATCCCAGTAATGTTTTTGGCTTATTTCCACAGGGAAGTCAT
The DNA here is from genome assembly GCF_963921795.1 of Nannobrachium achirus. NCBI lineage: Eukaryota > Metazoa > Chordata > Actinopteri > Myctophiformes > Myctophidae > Nannobrachium > Nannobrachium achirus. Next base: position 54,279,935 of record NC_137822.1, read on the forward strand.
TCATGAATGAACACATTATTGATATAGGACGGTCATAGGTACAGTGTCATTGACAGTACAGTTCACTGGTACAAGGTCAACTAAAAGGTGATCCTAGAAAAGACTAAGTCAGGGGGAAACAATTTAAAAAATAAAACAATAAAAACAGCCGATCTACAAGGCTGCATGTGGGCTTGTGGATCAGCTGTTTTGGGTAAATGTGGGTTATTTATCTAATGCAGTATTGATCCCTTTATCGAGTGATTGATTGAAGACAGTACAGTACAGTACAGTTCACTGGTACAAGCTCAACTAAAAGGAGCTTTATTTATTTCATTAATTATTATTATATAAGGCCCCTATCGAGACTGACTATTTATTTATTTATTTATTTATTTCCCTCCCCGACTATGTTTCCTTCCATCCATCCATCCATCCATCCATCTTCAACCGCTTATCCGGAATCGGGTCTCCGCCCCCCCCCGGGCGTCTGCCTATTGGCTAAATAAATAAATAAATAAATAAATAACGTGCTTCCTTCCTTCCTTCCTTCCTTCCTTCCTTCCTTCCTTAAATAAATAATTCATTAAATAGCGTGCTTGCTTCCTTGCTTCCTTTCTTCCTTCCTTCCTTCAATAAATAAATAAATAAATATATAAATAAATATATAAATAGCGTACATCTTTCTTTCTTTCTTTCTTTCTTTCTTTCTTTCTTTCTTTCTTTCTTTCTTTCTTTCTTCCTTCCTTCAATAAATAAATAAATAAATAAATAAATAAATAAATAAATAAATAATCTCATTTACATATTGTTATGTAAATGAGGCTACATTAATTATGCAAATGATTATTATGTAAATGAGGCTGCATTAATTATGCAAATGAGGTTGGGGGCGTGGTCTGCATTAATTATGTAAATGAGACTGCACAACATACATTCGACGTGCGCGTCTTGTTGCTAATTAGCCTAATTATGCAAATGTGTTGGGGGCGTGGTCTGCAGTAATTATGCAAATGAGGTTGGGGCATGGTCTGCCGTAATTATGCAAATGAGGTTGGGGGCGTGGTCTGCATTAATTATGTAAATGAGACTGCACAACATGCATTCCACGCGCGCGTCTTGTTGCTTATTGCACGCGAATGCAGGGGGCGGAGCTAATTAGCCTAATTATTCAAATTGGGGGCGTGGCATGTAAATGAGGTTGGGGCGTGGTCTGCATCAATTATGTAAATGAGCCTGCACAACATGCATTTGTTGCTAATTACACGCGAATGCAGGGGGTGGGGCTAATTAGCCTAATTATTCAAATTGGGGGCGCGGTCTGCATTAATTATGTAAATGAGGTTGGGGCGTGGTCTGCATCAATTACGTAAATGAGCCTGCACAACATGCATTTGACGCGCGCGTCTTGTTGCTTATTGCACGCGAATAAAGGGGGCGGAGCTAATTAGCCTAATTATTCAAATTGGGGGCGTGGCATGTAAATGAGGTTGGGGCGTGGTCTGCATTAATTATGTAAATCAGACTGCACAACATGCATTCGACGCGCGCGTCTTGTTGCTAATTACACGCGAATGCAGGGGGCGGGGCTAATTAGCCTAATTATTCAAATTGGGGGCGCGGTCTGCATGAATTATGTAAATGAGGTTGGGGGCGTGGTCTGCATCAATTATGTAAATGAGCCTGCACAACATGCATTTGTTGCTAATTACACAACAGGAGGGGAGGAGCTTAGTCGACTCATGCAAATTGGGGGCGGGGCATGGTCTGGAAATGCGTGTGGGCGTGGTTCGCAAACATTATGCTCGCATACATTATGCTAATGAGGGCGTTAAGGTAGGTTTCCCAGCACGTAAAAAATGCAGACGACCGTATGTAAATGAAGGGGAGGAGCTTAGTCGACTCGTGCAAATTGGGGGCGGGGCATGGTTTGGAAATGCGTGTGGGCGTGGTGCGCATAAATTATGCTAATGAGGGCGTTAAGGTAGGTTTCCTAGCGCGTAAAAAATGCAGACGACCGTATGTAAATGAAGGGGAGGAGCTTAGTCGACATATGCAAATTGGGGGCGGGGCATGGTTTGGAAATGCGTGTGGGTGTGGTTCGCATAAATTATGCTAATGAGGGCGTTAAGGTAGGTTTCCTAGCGCGTAAAAAATGCAGACGACCGTATGTAAATGAAGGGGAGGAGCTTAGAAGAAATATGCAAATTGGGGGCGGGGCATGGTTTGGAAATGCGTGTGGGCGTGGTGCGCATACATTATGCTCGCATAAATTATGCTAATGAGGGCGTTAAGTGGCCTTTCCCAGCGCGTAAAATATGCAGACGGCCGTATGTAAATGAAGGGGAGGAGCTTAGACGACATATGCAAATTGGGGGCGGGGCAGGGTTTGGAAATGCGTGTGGGCGTGGTGCGCATACATTATGCTCGCATACATTATGCTAATGAGGGCGTTAAGGCAGGTTTCGCAGCGCGTAAAAAAAGCAGACGACCGTATGTAAATGAAGGGGAGGAGCTTAGTCGACGTATGCAAATTGGGGGCGGTGCATGATTTGGAAATGCGTGTGGGTGTGGTTCGCATAAATTATGCTAATGAGGCTGTTAAGTGGCCTTTCCCAGCGCGTAAAATATGCAGACGGCCGTATGTAAATGAAGGGGAGGAGCTTAGACGACATATGCAAATTGGGGGCGGGGCATGGTTTGGAAATGCGTGTGGGCGTGGTGCGCATACATTATGCTTGCATACATTATGCTAATGAGGGCGTTAAGGCAGGTTTCGCAGCGCGTAAAAAAAGCAGACGACCGTATGTAAATGAAGGGGAGGAGCTTAGTCGACGTATGCAAATTGGGGGCGGTGCATGATTTGGAAATGCGTGTGGGCGTGGTGCGCATACATTATGCTCGCATAAATTATGCTAATGAGGGCGTTAAGTGGCCTTTCCCAGCGCGTAAAATATGCAGACGGCCGTATGTAAATGAAGGGGAGGAGCTTAGACGACATATGCAAATTGGGGGCGGGGCAGGGTTTGGAAATGCGTGTGGGCGTGGTGCGCATACATTATGCTCGCATACATTATGCTAATGAGGGCGTTAAGGCAGGTTTCGCAGCGCGTAAAAAAAGCAGACGACCGTATGTAAATGAAGGGGAGGAGCTTAGTCGACGTATGCAAATTGGGGGCGGTGCATGATTTGGAAATGCGTGTGGGTGTGGTTCGCATAAATTATGCTAATGAGGCTGTTAAGTGGCCTTTCCCAGCGCGTAAAATATGCAGACGGCCGTATGTAAATGAAGGGGAGGAGCTTAGACGACATATGCAAATTGGGGGCGGGGCATGGTTTGGAAATGCGTGTGGGCGTGGTGCGCATACATTATGCTCGCATACATTATGCTAATGAGGGCGTTAAGGCAGGTTTCGCAGCGCGTAAAAAAAGCAGACGACCGTATGTAAATGAAGGGGAGGAGCTTAGTCGACGTATGCAAATTGGGGGCGGTGCATGATTTGGAAATGCGTGTGGGTGTGGTTCGCATAAATTATGCTAATGAGGCTGTTAAGTGGCCTTTCCCAGCGCGTAAAAAATGCAGATGACCGTATGTAAATGAAGGGGAGGAGCTTAGACGACATATGCAAATTGGGGGCGGGGCATGGTTTGGAAATGCGTGTGGGCGTGGTGCGCATACATTATGCTCGCATAAATTATGCTAATGAGGGCGTTAAGTGGCCTTTCCCAGCGCGTAAAATATGCAGACGGCCGTATGTAAATGAAGGGGAGGAGCTTAGACGACATATGCAAATTGGGGGCGGGGCAGGGTTTGGAAATGCGTGTGGGCGTGGTGCGCATACATTATGCTCGCATACATTATGCTAATGAGGGCGTTAAGTGGCCTTTCCCAGCGCGTAAAAAATGCAGATGACCGTATGTAAATGAAGGGGAGGAGCTTAGACGACATATGCAAATTGGGGGCGGGGCATGGTTTGGAAATGCGTGTGGGCGTGGTGCGCATACATTATGCTCGCATACATTATGCTAATGAGGGCGTTAAGGCAGGTTTCGCAGCGCGTAAAAAAAGCAGACGACTGTATGTAAATGAAGGGGAGGAGCTTAGTCGACGTATGCAAATTGGGGGCGGTGCATGATTTGGAAATGCGTGTGGGTGTGGTTCGCATAAATTATGCTAATGAGGCTGTTAAGTGGCCTTTCCCAGCGCGTAAAAAATGCAGATGACCGTATGTAAATGAAGGGGAGGAGCTTAGACGACATATGCAAATTGGGGGCGGGGCATGGTTTGGAAATGTGTGTGGGTGTGGTTCGCATAAATTATGCTAATGAGGCTGTTAAGTGGCGTTTCCCAGCGCGTAAAAAATGCAGACGACCGTATGTAAATGAAGGGGAGGAGCTTAGTCGACGTATGCAAATTGGGGGCGGGGCATGATTTGGAAATGCGTGTGGGCGTGGTTTGCATACATTATGCTCGCATACATTATGCTAATGAGGGCGTTAAGGTGGGTTTTCCAGCGCGTAAAAAATGCAGACGACCGTATGTAAATGAAGGGGAGGAGCTTAGTCGACGTATGAAAATTGGGGGCGGTGCATGGTTTGTAAATGTGTGTGGGTGTGGTTCGCATAAATTATGCTCGCATACATTATGCTAATGAGGGTGTTAAGGTAGGTTTCCCAGCGCGTAAAAAATTCAGACGACCGTATGTAAATGAAGGGGAGGAGCTTAGTCGAAGTATGCAAATTGGGGGCGGGGCATGGTTTGGAAATGCGTGTGGGCGTGGTTTGCATACATTATGCTCGCATACATTATGCTAATGAGGGCGTTAAGGTGGGTTTTCCAGCGCGTAAAAAATGCAGACGACCGTATGTAAATGAAGGGGAGGAGCTTAGTCGACGTATGAAAATTGGGGGCGGTGCATGGTTTGGAAATGTGTGTGGGTGTGGTTCGCATAAATTATGCTAATGAGGCTGTTAAGTGGCGTTTCCCAGCGCGTAAAAAATGCAGACGACCGTATGTAAATGAAGGGGAGGAGCTTAGTCGACGTATGCAAATTGGGGGCGGGGCATGGTTTGGAAATGCGTGTGGGCGTGGTTTGCATACATTATGCTCGCATACATTATGCTAATGAGGGCGTTAAGGTGGGTTTTCCAGCGCGTAAAAAATGCAGACGACCGTATGTAAATGAAGGGGAGGAGCTTAGTCGACGTATGAAAATTGGGGGCGGTGCATGGTTTGGAAATGTGTGTGGGTGTGGTTCGCATAAATTATGCTCGCATACATTATGCTAATGAGGGTGTTAAGGTAGGTTTCCCAGCGCGTAAAAAATTCAGACGACCGTATGTAAATGAAGGGGAGGAGCTTAGTCGAAGTATGCAAATTGGGGGCGGGGCATGGATTGGAAATGCGTTTGGGTGTGGTTCGCATACATTATGCTCGCATACATTATGCTAATGAGGGTGTTAAGGTAGGTTCCCCAGCGCGTAAAAAATGCAGACGACCGTATGTAAATGAAGGGGAGGAGCTTAGTCGACATATGCAAATTGGGGGCGGGGCATGGTTTGGAAATGCGTGTGGGCGTGGTTTGCATAGATTATGCTCGCATACATCATGCTAATGAGGGTGTTAAGGTAGGTTTCCCAGGGCTTAAAAATACAGTCGACCGTAGTGAGCATTCGTTCCACGAACGCATTCATTCAATGAATGAATGAATAAATAAATAAAGTGCAAACGAACGAGCGAACGAACGCACGTGCACGCACGCACACTTTATTATTTATTCATTCATTCACGCACGCACGCACGCACGCACGCACGCACGCACGCACGCACACTTTATTTTTTAATTAATTCATGAATACAGCCTGCGATATGCGTGAAATCTTGCAAGCACATTCCCACTAGGTCAAGGAACAGATGCCTCCCTTCTCACATTGGCCTGTTATAGCGCCACCAGCGGGTCAACTTTTGCATAACACATTTTTGGAACAAAATGCCTCAAATCATGCATGCAGCTAATTTCAGTAACGTCAAAGAGAGCACTGCCTGCGATCTTGACATTTTGTACTTTTATAGACATTGTTTTCTGGCTTGAAGCGAGCCCACAATTGTTTCGAAGGAACAATATTTTCTAGTTTTAATTTTTTTATTGTTTTCTCTTTAAAAAATATGTAGTTTATAAAGTTTGGCGAGATAGGAAGTCATAAAAATGAGTTGTCAATGCCCCTGATGGATGAATTTGTTAATGCTCTATACCAGGGGTTCTCAAACCTTTTTAGGCCGTGACCCCCAAAATAAACATATTTGAACAGGGGACCCCCACGCTGACAAGCACTTGGAATTGTAGGTATTACATTTAATGTGACTCGGTTCCACAGATAAATATTGTGAAAATAGCTATTTTCACAATGTTCGCCTCTTGCTTACTTAATATTTGACAGTTTGGCCAGTCCTGTCGAATATTCGAATACTTTGAGGTCGAATAATTCGAATACCAAAAATCACTATTCGTGAATGCCCTAACTTGCCGATCTTCACTGTTGGTAGACGGTGAATTAGCCATGGCTGTTTGTTCAGTAATTAATAATCCTAAAAAGTAATCCTAAAAGTCTAATCATATAAATGCTAACAACTTCAAATTGTCTTATACTATGTCTCTCTCTTACCCTGCAGTATCTTATATACTAGCTTACCTGACGTCTGGTCTGACGTCACACATTTAACACTAATCTTTGCCTAACAACGCCCACGGAGGCTTGCCCTCCGTGGGCATATTCAGGACATGACTGGATGGCCAAAGACTGTTCACTCCTGTCCGTCTGTGTTAGTATTGATTTTGACAGCAAATTTCTATTTAGTTTTAGTCATAGTCCTTTGAATTAAACATCATTTAGTTAGTCATATTTTAGTCGAGGTTTAGTCGACCATATATCATAAGATTTCAGTCGACTTTGTCGGGCCTTGATGCTGTCGTAAACGGTAGTTGGTAAATGGTGCATTTATATAGCACCTTTATCCAAGTTGTCATCAGTGAAAAAAGGTAGTCAGTCAACGCATTTCTCGTCATAGTTTTAGTCAACAAAATCAGCCATGTGCCCGTTCATTTGTGAACATCTTATCTCCAGCACCGCTGGACTGATCTGGACCCATTTGCATGAGTTTTGGATGAAATCGTTAGTAGTGTAGCACAAATGGGCTATATGGGGAGTTGCATCATGGTCCAATTAATGAATTTATTGTACAACCTACGGTTCAAGAGCTATAGGCCTCTAAATGTGAAGCGGCCTATTATAGGGCCATCAGGAGGCAGATTTGAGAAATAGGGGGGTGGAGGTTCTTCCTTGGCCCACTGCGCCAGTGTAAAGTGTCACGCCGTTCGGCTCAGCTGTTCCCAATATAGTAGAGATAGCCAGTTTGCTTCTCGTAGTTTTGCTGTGCACTACTATTCTTTTTGGATTATTACTGACTCTGCCTTCTCCTCTCCTCCCCAGTTTTCCGGGTCCCGTGCTGGGTTGGAGCAGTGGCGGAGTCAATTACCTTCTTGCCCCCCTCGTGCTTTTTACACTGTGTTCCAGTGTAAATAAACGTGCCCGGGTGGGCTTTAACCGTCTACTGCCTCCTCCTTGATGTGCGTTTGGGTCAACTCACATCAGTCGGATGTAATAACAGATTAGCCGTCACATACAGAAGGACTGTGAGTTCGTCAGGATTCACATTAGGGCTGGGCATTATCATCCTAGCCGACTGTTATTCAACATCAATATTTGATGAAAATTGCAGGCTGTGACATCAATTTCCTTTGTAAATGTTTCAAAATCCTTTCAAAAATAGAGAAAATAGATGATCTTGAGGGCTCACAACGCATCACACTACAACACGTTTTGATAACATTTCACACTGTTTTAGGGGTGTATTATTCAGTGATAATGAAAGTGGCCGGGGGCCATCTTGTCCCTACTGGCCTTACAGCGTGGAAATGTTAAGTTTTTTATAGATTTTTTACACCATTATAATGTTCTCGTTTTGATCATTAGACCCAATCACTTTATATCGGTAGGCCTACGTCTCCAGCTTCAGGATATGTATGATACTGATTTACTACGAGACTGTGGCATTATGAGTTCAGTAGTTTACAATCTAGGCATTTAGCAGACGTTCTTAATTCAGAGCGACAGTGGTTCTCAAAACTTTTCTTTTTTCCGTCATAACTAAACATCCTAACATAACTACGGCCGTACGCTACCCTGATTGGTCGAGGACTGGCTGGCCACCTCTGAAAACCGAATCTAGCAATGCTCGTAACACGGGCCATGGTGGAAGTCCTTATAAGGTCAGCACACATTCTAGTGAGGAGAATGAATGGAAAATGTACCAATTATATTTTTATTAGAATGAAATACAATCACTGAATATACCTTTAAGTAGAACTACAAAATAAGGCTCAAGTGATTAAAACCAGAAAAAGACTTGACTATGCAAGATGATATCGAGTCTCATATCACAATATTGATATATGGATATATTGCCCAGCCCTAATAATAATGGACTCTACACCAGTGGTTCTCAAAGTGGATTTCAGGGACTGTCTATTGGTTCCTTTATGGGGGCTGTATTTTGATTGTCTTAAGTACCAGTTCTTATGCCTTAACTTAAAGGCCTGTCCATACTGTCTGCGACCACCAAACTTTTCATCAGAGAGTTCTTACTTTCCGACGAGCAGCTTTCCGAACTCTAATTCGGGGTAATGCTTTCCAGAAGATTGACGAAGAGTGACGTCATGTTGGAGTTGAACCAGACGGAAGGTTTGGTGGTAGGAGACAGTGTGGACAGGCCTTGAAGTTAAGGCATTAGAGCTGGTACTCAAGACAATCAAAATAGAGCCCTCAGGGTCTAAATTGACCCATACAAGTATGTGACTCTGACAAATGGAACCAAATTGGTTCCATTTACTGTCAGGGTAAAGAGGAGAGCTTGAAATGTAAATGTTTGAGAACCACTGCTCTACACCAGGGGTCGGCAACCTTTTTGGCAAGTGCCATGTTTTTTTTTTATATTCTTCTGTGTCTGTGTGCCATACCAACATTACATTTAATTATCAACCTCATCAAAATTAAAATTGAATACAGATTTTGGTTTTCCTAACCTTCTTGTTTTTAAATATATTCGGAGCGGTGCAAACCGCTTCCCACATTTGACTTAGTGTGTAGTCATTTCCCCATGTCTCTATGTGTGTGTATGTATGTATGCAGTACCAACAGCTGAAATACTGGCATCCCCATCTAGTGGCCCAGGTCTTTTGGTAAATGGAATGAATACATACATTTATACATATTTATTTTGTTTTATTTATTAACTATATGTGTGTGTGTGTGTGTGTGTGTGTGTGTGTGTGTGTGTGCGTGTGTGTGTGTGTGTGTGTGTGTGTGTGTGTAGGCTATAGATTGAATTGCTGTTCCGAGCAACATTGTAATAACATAATATGATATGATTGCGACCGTCAGGTCGCATGTTACTACCAAAACCTCCACCGGCTGTCTGTCAGTCGGTCGGTCACGTCACACGCGCGTGTGTGTGCGCACATGCCTTATGTTTTATTGTCTCCCTAATTTATATTATCTGATACTTCCTTTGTATATTTTGAAACGCATAGCATCATTCAGCGTCCTCTTCACGTTGGTTGCAACGGCCTTCCTTTTTTTCCCCTTCTTTTACCGTTTCTTGATAAAAAAATTATATTTCTTCTCTTCCGGTTGCCAATTCGCAGCACCTTCCCGCGACCCCACTTTGGGTCGCGACCCATACTTTGAGAACCGCTGATCTACACCATATCTCTTCGACACAAATAGCAGATCTATAATCTCACGTGGCAGCGTGACATAGGCCTACTGTGAGATAGTGGATCACATACACTTACGCCGAATGTTGGACTATTAGACAGGCCCAGCAAAGCCGGATGCTGGTTCATGAGGTTAACCATACGGAAGACCTGGGATTATTTGATACTTTAGCTATTGATAAATAGCAGATATACAAGCTCACAGGAGGGGTCCCTGGAACAACATATTTTGAGATGGGGGTCCCCGGCCAAATGCATGTAATTTTGAGGGACCATTGACATGAACAAGTTTGAGAACCACTGATTTAGAAGGATTTGGAAGACATTTATAGAATCAGGGCAAAATAGACAAAAAAGACTTGCGCAAATTTAAAGTGGTTAAAGTCTGGAGGGACGAAGACGCGTTCCCGGCCTTTAATGGCTTAACACCAACAGTGTCAAACAGTTTGTCCTCACCAGACTTTGTGGGCATGCATGTGTGTGTGTGTGTGTGTGTGTGTGTGTGTGTGTGTGTGTGCGTGCGTGCGTGCGTGCGTGCGTGCGTGCGTGCGTGCGTGCGTGCGTGCGTGCGTGTGTGCGTGCGCGCGCGCGCGCCTGCGTGCGGTTTAATTTATACTTTTGCTTGCCGAAAATAACCGATTTTCAAGCTTCCGTTTTTGTTTCCGATGTGAAAATCTATAATTTTCAACAAGCGACACACATCTAGCCTTCATGTAGAGGGGCTGATTGCAGTGTTATTTATTCACCGTTAAGTTTCTTTAAGTCTGCAGTTTTGACAATACAGTCTTATACAGTTGTTTACCGATGTTTCTGGTTGACATTGGCACATTTCACTCAGGTTTTTTCATGTCACTCATGTCACTTTGTCTGCTGACATCACTCAGCAACGAAATAAAAATAAAATAAACAAAAATAAAAATAAAAAAATTCACAGGATCACCCATGATGTGCACTGCATTGTAGTTTCAAATGCACTACAATGCAGGCATTTTTAAGTAAAAAACTAAAAAAAGAAGAAGACACGTGTGACATGCATGATCTGGGCAGATTGCCCCAGGAAATGTGCCAATCTCAACCCAAAACAACGATATGACTTTTACTCTTGATTTCATTGAGGAGCTTGAAAGGTTTCCATTTTTTACTAGTAAAAACGCACTGTTTTATAGTTTCATAAAGCATTTCTCAGTGATACTGTGCTCTTGGTCCCATAGCATGTCATTATTATTACATTTCTTTTAATATATATTTTTTATTTTAGAGAGAAATTACAGAAGTTCACATTGAACTTTTGAAACCCCTCAGTTGCTTTGGTCCTGTGTGGATAAAGCATAAAACTGTAATCTGACTTTGACAATGGAATAGAAGTGGAATCAATGGAATAAAACAGGAACTGAAAGAACATAACTGCATTCAGTAGAAAACAATTGGAATCGATCATCATATTGGAACTGGCATTCATTTGTTTCTTATGATGTCTGCTTCGTCTTTATGATCGTCTAGTAACCAATCATCTAAGGTAATCTCAAAAAAGCTAAAAGAATTAGCTTAAAGGGGAACTTCCCTTTATAACTTTTCTGGGGTGATTTTCACATCTACGTAAGCGTTAGTATGCACCCCAGACAGTCAGAAGTGTCTTGATTCAATATTTACATCGTTGATATGTATTTGATCAAACATGCATTCCTGCTAAATGGAAAGACTTATTGTTATTGATGAGCTATTTCATTATGTTGATATTGTTAAGACATCTTGCGTGAAATAACTGAAAAAGCCAAGGTCTCCCCCTTGATTCAAAGGGCAATATCAGTCACAAGCAGGGATGTGTGGTTGAATGAGTTTAAAGGAACTATAGTCAACTTTTTCTTGAAAAACAGATGCTAAAATAAAAATAATGTTTCGAAAATATTTTATAAAAAAGATTAAGCTTCATTATGTGTTTCTATTCTACTTTGTTTACATCCCTTATCAATCCATATAAAAGAATGGAAGAGGGAAAGTCAAAATGTATGGGGGTTAGTGTGGAATGCATGTCTGATCAAAGGAACATAAAGTATCTACATACTGAATCAAGGAGTAGGAGTAGACGTGAAAGTGACCCAAGAGCAATCACATTTTGGTTTTCCACATTCCTTAAGCCACGTGACAAGTACAGTATTCTTCATAACATTGTCCTTAACAGACAGAACTTTAAGGAATGCAGATTGCAGTCAAACACTATACACACAATGTCTTATATAAATACCATAGTCCCCATAATGACTATATATTTACAGTCAAAATACCATCGTCCCGTAATGACTTCATATTTACAGGCAGTCCCCATAAACACTTAACATATTTATACAGTCTAATACCACATTTCCCATTACGTCTTCATAATTACACTCATGATATTCCACAGTCCACATAATAGCTGCATTTTTACAGTCAAATGCCATAGTCTCCATATTGTCTCTATATGTACAGTTAAATACCACAGTCCCCATAATTTATTTTATATTTGCACTCAAATACCATAGTCTCCAAATTGTCTTTAGCCTATATTTACAGTAACGTATCCTTGGTCCCCATAATTTCCTTATATCTACAGAGAAATACCACAGTCCCAGGGCGTCCCGGTATAGCACAGGGGTAACTAAGTTACAGCACTGAATCTGCGGTTCGATTCCTCCATCCGTGGTGCCTCCGGCTTGGCCGCGCGCACCAACGAACACGGCTGGCTGTGTTCGCGGGTGGGAACCTGGCAGCGGGTGGTGGGTGCGATCTCTGTTGCTGCACTATAGCGACTCCTGCAGGTTGTTCGGGGTGCCTGCGCGTTCGGCAGAGAGGAGGAGTGGAGTGTTCCTCTGCATGCATTACATCCTCGAGGTGAAACTCCTCGCTGTCGGGTGAAAAGAAAGTGGCCGGCGACGTCACACGCCTCAGAGGAGGCACACGGTTGTCTACTACACCGTCCCCAGATCAAACAAGTGGCCGTTGGCAGTGATTATACACATGGGGGGGAATTGGCAAATAACTTAATTGGGAAGAGAATTTGAAGAAAAAAAGAAAGTGTCTTTATATTTAAATTCAAATAACATGGTCCCCATTGATGTCTATATTTACAGTACAGTTACAAGTCCATGGTGTTCACTCTTGTATTTTGTTTCGACAGATGTTTTTTTCCCCCTCGTTGTGTCCTTGGAGCGTGATACGGACATTCTGTGTGGGTGAGGTGTTAGGAGACTTCTTGAACGAGTCTATGAAAGGGTGGAAAAAGCACATTTGATAATAGCGTGTTAGTACAGTGGTTCTCAACCTCTGGGTCGGGACCCCCAGAGGGGTCCCCAAATTATTTCGAGGGGTCCCCAGATGATTCACTTAATGTGCAACATTGTGACAAAGTGACAATTTAAGGACGTTTTAATACCTCTAAAATGACAAATTAAACATTTGCCAAATTGTCAAATATTAGAGGCAGAAATTGGGAAAATAGCTGATCTACATGCTCGCCTCGCAACGCGAGGCCTGGTGGCACTCTTCTTGTGCCACCAGGCCTTTACACACGTATGAGATGTGTTAGGTCATGTTTGAGGTTACAGAGAGAGGTGACAACAGGTCAAAAGATGAGAATCCACAGGAAACGCCGCTCCCCCTGACAGAAAGGCTGAATCTACTAACTAGATACACAGGTCTACTGATGATCAGGGATCATTAGAACTGAGATTTGTAAGCACAAGGTTCTTAGTTTGATGCCAACATATGTTTAACCTGCATCCAAATGTAGCAGTGACTCATAGCCTCAGCCAGATGACCTAAAAAATAAAGGATACCACTTTGGTCTAGTGCAGGGGTCTTCAACGTTTTCAGGCCAAGGACCCCTTAGTTGAGGGAGAGATGAAGCAGGGACCCCGACAACCTTTTCATAGATTCCATATTGTTTCATCGTTTGACAGCACAATCATCAGTGTATTTTGGATTCTTGACAATTTGTGTTTTCAGATATTTAACCACTTGAGCCATCATTACCTAATAAACTTGACCTTTTACTCGTACTTAGTCTGCTGTTTCCCTTCTACACCAAACCTGCCGATCTACAAGCTCACAGCGCCTCGCAGCGCGGTCCCTGTCCCTGATATAATATTTCGAGATGGGGGTCTTTTAATATTTTTGACCAGAGTCTATACATTTCTTCTAAATTCTTTTTTGGTTTTAGGTTTTTGAAAAACGCATGTATTCAAAGATTTTCAAAAATAGCAGATATACAAGCTCTCAGCGCAGCACCAGCTAAAGCATAACATAATGCTTAAAGTAATATTATAATAATGCGTTCCAGTTCTAAATGGGTTAATTCTCATTTGATTCTTCCATGCCAGCGTCTATGCACAACTCAATGTTTTGCTCGCACAACAGAAACAGACACCGTTCTGGTGTACATGGTACTGTGTGTACCATTTTTATGAACAACAACAAAAAGGTACAGTATGAAAATACAATTAAATGTAGCTTAAAAACAATGTAAGCATGTAAGTTCTTTTAGAAAACAGTGAAGCATCCCAACAGGTGAAGAGGAGGAAGGGGACTCTGCACACTGATGAAGACCCGCTATAGCAGTGGTTCTCAACCTTTCCAGGCCGCGACCCCCCCCCCCCCCCCCCCCCAAAAAAAACATATTTCAACTGGGGGGACCCCCCCCACCCCACCCCACCCTACCAGGCACTTGGAATTGTAGGAGTTGGCATTACATTTAGTTTGACAATCTATTCCATTGTGAAAATAGCAGATTTTACATGCTCTCAACGCCTCGCAACGCTATTTTCACATGTTCTCTCTCCAATATTTGAAATTTGGCCAATGTTTAACCAGAGATACTTAAAAAAAAGAAAAAAAGTCTTAAAAGTCCTTAAATTGTCACTTAAAAGTGTGCTGATACCCTGTATACACTTACACTGTATGTTGTTCTGTTTACCGATGAGTGAGAAGCCAATCATCTGGGGACCCCCAAAAAATCATTTGGGGACCACTCTGGGGGTCCCGGCCCACAGGTTGAGAATCACAGCGCTATAGGGTTGAAACTTTGTGCCTGAGCTCCCAGTAGAGTGGATTGAAGTTGACAGTGTGCAGACCTCCCTTCCTCTTCTCAGTAACATAAATTACACCTCACAAAAAAAAATAGAGGCAAATCTTTGCTGTATACAAAGGAACTCAACCACTCCGGTGGAAACAAAATCCTTGTAAAACAGAAAAAAGAAAAGAAAAAAGCCTTTAAGCTTCTTCAAAGTCAAATTTGAGGGATACAAAAATATATATATATAACAAAGTAAAATATATTGTTTAACACAATAACAAGACATGACCCCCAAACATGTCATAAGGTGCAACTGGGTCGTTGCTTTAAGGCCAAGAGCACTTTGGTAGAGGTTTGAGTTGTGTAGTTAACCAGGGGCGTCAATTGGGTATGGCAGGGGTATGCAGCTGCCATACCCTGGGTCCAGGGGGGGGGAAATAAAAGTTACTTTTAAATATAAATCCATGAACGTCTCCTTGTCTATCTGTGCTGGTTATTATGTTGTTAAATTACAGTAAAATAACTACAAATGCAACATTTTACAAAATGGTCACTTTAACAAGGTATTATAATTATATTCTCCACACTTGTATTCTCCCCACCTTGACAAAATGGTATATTCCCAGGTTCCGCAGGTCAGCTGCCATATCAAGAAACCATAGAAACGGGGGGACAAAAAATAAAATGTACTTCTTAAAATAAATGTATCGTGCCTGTTGCTAAGGTATGGCAACATGACTTGTGTCTTGCACGCGCTTGCCAAGACACCAGTCATGTTGCCATACCTCACCTTTTGCTGAACTGACACCACTGTCCATACACACCATTTGGCTGACCATTTGCTAACCCCAATTACATTACGTTCAATCTCACCAAACACTCTTTTCCTTCAACATTTATACAAGATGTATATGCTGTGGCTCAACCTAAGTAGCGCAAGGGATAGTTACAGTACACCACATTAACATATTACTATGGTCATTCTGAATGGTAGATACATTAGGTCAGTGTTTCTCAACCACTGTGCCTGGGGACCTTTGGTGTGCCCCTGAGAAGGGTCAAGTGTGCCCCTTGAAACTGCTTGAAAGCCAGTATTGTATTTATTGTTTTAAAAATGATTTAAACTAGTGAAAACAGCCGATCTACAAGCACACAACCCGATCTACAAGCACACAACGCCTCGCACCGCGAGGCGTTGTGTGCTTCTAGATCTGCTGTTTTCACTACTGTTGTGCGACAGCCTTGTATGATGAAGAAGGGCTTTACTTTGCGAAGAAACATACAAATTTGAAACTTGGAGATACAAGGTTTCTTCCCGACTGTGACGATATTTACACCCCCGTATTATGTTGGTGTGCCCATGGATTCTTGGGACATGAAAAGTGTGCCCATGCAGAAAAAAGGTTGAGAAACACTGCATTAGGTTACCTTTATTAGGGACAAACTTAAGCGAGTGGCTGAATATTCAGAACCGCGAGAGGCCATCCTCTGGGCCATCAGCTAGAAACTGATGACCAAGCCCGTTGCCACACTTGCCGCACAGCACCTGATGATATAAAACATGATCATACATTCAATTAACAACATCATGTATCCCAACAAAGGCACACATCCCAACAGAGGAGGTTCCTCCCACAGCTGAAGAATTTAGGGCTGTCACCATGATGACATCTCACATGACGATTAATTGTCACTCAAATAATTGCGATTAACGATTTAGTTGTGTTTTTGTCGCTGACAATTACATTCCTGTTTGGCTTGTAGGCTTTGAAGTTGCACATGGCAGACATGACACATAACCTAAATATACAAAGAAATGACAGACATATTTGACAACTTTATACTCCAAAAAGAACATAGTGGAAATAGCCGATCTACGAGCTCACAACGCATGCAACGCGTTGTGAGCTTGTAGATCTGCCATTTCCACTATTTTTGAAACCTTTTGAAATAATCAGTACTAATGGATAGTGATTTACATGTACACTGTTAACTGTGTGAGTCGTGACAGACGTCCCATCACATGTGTTAAGTGCAATGAGCAATGTATTATGATAATTACTGTACCTTGTAAGTTCAATTATTCAAGTATATGCACTGGCCATTGCCATATGCCTCTAATGTTGTATTTAGTTTGCTGTTGTTTTCTTTCATTTGTAAATAGGCCTATGTGTCAGTAGTTTTAATTTATGAACGAAATAGCTTTTTTTTTTTAGAATATTTTTTGAAATTATAATTAAAAAACTAAATGACCCATAAAAATGTGTGTGCGACCCAAAAATCGGTCCCGGCCAATGTTTTGGGAAACAGTGAGGTATATGACACTAGAAGATACTTAGGCCTACCTAGTGTCATCTTTTCAGAAGTGTCCATGAGCAAGGCAGTGGCGCCAGTTCAGCAAAGGCTAGGGTATGGCAAAGATGGGAGTCCTCGTGGAAAAGAGGCATTACATTTTATATAACACGGTTCTATTGTGAAAATACCAGATCTACATGCTCACAACGCCTCGCGCTTTGTGAGCATGTAGATCGGCTATTTTCACAATGGGTAAACATGGGTATGGCAGCTGCATACCCCTGCCATACCCAATTTGACGCCCCTGGAGCAAGGCACTGCACACATCATTCACACACTGTGTGAGCATGTGAGCATCACCTACTGTAAATCCATTTTTGCCAAACTTAAATCAGCTAGCTACCCTGTGTGTGCATTATGGGGACTGATGTCTCACCTTGTAAGCAGTGAGTGACTCCATTAGCTTGGTGACACTGTCCTCTCTGATGGTGTCGGTGAAGGCAGGCCAGGGGGAGGAGTGGGCATACTTGGACCGACTGGAGAACAGCGGGTGGTCACACTGGGAACACACATAGATACCTGGACATACAGCGACGTTAATACCTGATTAAAACTCACAGAAACAGCGTGGGCAAGGCTTTCCCCCTTCACTGGCATCAATCGCGTTAAATGTTATTTTTCCAGGTTCTTTTCAGTTAAAAGCACAAACATATAGCTATTAGCTGACCTAATTAAATATTAGATAAGCGAAATAAATTAATCCTATCCCCGTACATGGCTGTTACATCATCAAACCATCTGAGTACTCGCCTGGTTTAAAATGATCCTTGTAGATCTCGCCACCGAAAAATCGACAAAAAGACATTTTGTGCAGCTGTCGTGACGTGAACGCTGATCAGTCTCTCTTGTCAGTGTTTGTTTGTGTTTGATCAGGTTCACATGTCTATCAAATGGTCTGCGAGGACGAGGAGGAGAATCCACACACGTGAGAGCACAGAGCAGCAGCAGCATAATCCTTTCCCCGCCCACTGCTAAGATTTCCGTCATCAACATAGCCCCGCCTCCACCATGAGATTGTATGTACAGTTGTACACACTACACACTATGCCAGTGGTTCTCAAACGTTTCAGGCTGTGACCCCCGAAATAATCATATTTTAATTGGGGACCCCGGCACCCTGACGAGCACTAAGAGTTGAGGAATTTTGTATAACACAGCGTTGCGAGGCGTTGTGAGCATGTAGATCGGTAATTTTCACAATGTCTGCCTCTAATATTTGACAATTTGGCCCATGTTTAATTTGTAGTTTCAGAGGTATTAACAAAATCAATAACCAAAGACAATGAACGTGAATGTGTTGATATTTCAATCAAAGATCATAGGATATTCGCATTATCAACTGTAGTGTTATATACAGTTGATAATATATAGAAATAGTAAATATACAGTATAAATATTTTAAACTGTCCCCATTTCTTTTATACATGAACTGACCCATGAATTATTTTAGACCCATGAAATTATTTTAACAGGTGACAATTATTTAAATATTAGAGCAAGTGACCTAAACGACACAACAGTCACAATATAGAGCTGTTTGACACTGTTACTGAGCCAACACTCTATAGCAATGATTACTGTCACAATATAGAGCTATTTAACACTGTTACTGAACAAACACTCTATAGCAACGATTACTGTCACAATATAGAGCTATGTGACACTGTTACTGAGCCAACACTCTATAGCAACGATTACTGTCACTGTTCCGTTATTTTTGAATTCCCCCCTAGGGGGTCCTCAGAGTTACAACAGGGGGTCCTCCAAATCTTTGAGTGATAGAGAGTTTTTTTCTTTCCTTTTTTATATTAATCACTTTTTCCCTAGTGTCCATATTCTGAGAACTTTAGCCAAAAATAGCCCATCTACAAGCTTGTAGATGGGCTATTTTCAGCACAGAGGTTTGGTGTAGAGGGGAAAAAGAGCAGACTAAGTACAGACTAGTGAAAAGTCAAGTTTATCAAGTATTGACGGCTCAAGTGGTTAAATATGTGAAAACACAAATTGACATGAATCCAAAAGACACTGATGACAATGAAACTATATGGAATCTATGAACAGGTTGTGGGGGTCCCTGCTTCATCTCTCTCTGCTAAGGGGTCCCTGCTTAAAACCCCGGATTTTTAATCGTTCAACACAGGAGCCAAACAAACACTATAGCAATGATTACTGTCACAATATAGAGCTATTTAACACTGTTACTGAACACTCTATAGCAATGATTACTGTCACAATATAGAGAGAGCTATTTGATTGAAACTTGCTAAATGAAACTAAATGAATATACAGCACAAGCAGCATTCCCCTAATGTAAAAAAAGGGAGGAAAAAACAAAATGCTGACATTGATGTGACTTCTAAATAATAGGACTTGTTGTGTCGCATTGGGTTCAGCCCGCTTTTCATCTCAGTGAGTTGAGAATGGAAACACTGCCCTCGTGTGGATTCTTTCATATCACACTGTAACACTGTTACTGAACAAACACGCTATGGGAACGATTGATTCCTGTCACAATAGAGAGCCGTTTAACACTGTTACTGAACAAGCACTCTATAGCAATGATTACTGTGACAACGTGGGGCAGTTTAACCCTGTTACTGAACACAGATACTGATTCCTACCTGCAGCAGCAGTGCAACATGCATGCTGCTTCTCCAACACAGACTGGTGCACTGCACTTCCTGGTGTGTCAGGTGAGTGACTGGGGGAGAATTCCTTGGGTAGAGCGACATCTGTTGATGGGGACCTACTGATTGGTTTTATTTCACCAGACTCTAGCTGGCTCCAGGGGGTTGGGGGGGGGGCCGCGGCCGCTGCCAGAGCACGCAGTCCGGCTTGGGTGCCCTCCGAGACCTCGGTGTCTGAGTCTGGAGCTCTGTGAAAAAAAAGAAAAAAGAAAAAAAGCCAGCTGCTGAGCGGGCGTGCGGGCGTGCGTGCGTGCTTGCGTGCGTTCAGTGCAATGTGAATGCATGTGACCAATTGATAGGAAGATAGATAGATACGTAATAAACATGAACTAAAAGGAGATCCCAGTAATGTTTTTGGCTTATTTCCACAGGGAAGTCATTCATGAATGAACACATTATTGATATAGGACTGTCATAGGTACAGTGTCATTGACAGTACAGTTCACTGGTACAAGGTCAACTAAAAGGTGATCCTAGAAAAGACTAAGTCAGGGGGAAACAATTTAAAAAATAAAACAATAAAAACAGCCGATCTACAAGGCTGCATGTGGGCTTGTGGATCAGCTGTTTTGGGTAAATGTGGGTTATTTATCTAATGCAGTATTGATCCCTTTATCGAGTGATTGATTGAAGACAGTACAGTACAGTACAGTTCACTGGTACAAGCTCAACTAAAAGGAGCTTTATTTATTTCATTAATTATTATTATATAAGGCCCCTATCGAGACTGACTATTTATTTATTTATTTATTTATTTCCCTCCCCGACTATGTTTCCTTCCATCCATCCATCCATCCATCCATCTTCAACCGCTTATCCGGAATCGGGTCTCCGCCCCCCCCCCGGGCGTCTGCCTATTGGCTAAATAAATAAATAAATAAATAAATAACGTGCTTCCTTCCTTCCTTCCTTCCTTCCTTCCTTCCTTCCTTAAATAAATAATTCATTAAATAGCGTGCTTGCTTCCTTGCTTCCTTTCTTCCTTCCTTCCTTCAATAAATAAATAAATAAATATATAAATAAATATATAAATAGCGTACATCTTTCTTTCTTTCTTTCTTTCTTTCTTTCTTTCTTTCTTTCTTTCTTTCTTTCTTTCTTTCTTTCTTTCTTCCTTCAATAAATAAATAAATAAATAAATAAATAAATAAATAAATAAATAATCTCATTTACATATTGTTATGTAAATGAGGCTACATTAATTATGCAAATGATTATTATGTAAATGAGGCTGCATTAATTATGCAAATGAGGTTGGGGGCGTGGTCTGCATTAATTATGTAAATGAGACTGCACAACATACATTTGACGTGCGCGTCTTGTTGCTAATTAGCCTAATTATGCAAATGTGTTGGGGGCGTGGTCTGCAGTAATTATGCAAATGAGGTTGGGGCATGGTCTGCCGTAATTATGCAAATGAGGTTGGGGGCGTGGTCTGCATTAATTATGTAAATGAGACTGCACAACATGCATTCCACGCGCGCGTCTTGTTGCTTATTGCACGCGAATGCAGGGGGCGGAGCTAATTAGCCTAATTATTCAAATTGGGGGCGTGGCATGTAAATGAGGTTGGGGGCGTGGTCTGCATCAATTATGTAAATGAGCCTGCACAACATGCATTTGTTGCTAATTACACGCGAATGCAGGGGGTGGGGCTAATTAGCCTAATTATTCAAATTGGGGGCGCGGTCTGCATTAATTATGTAAATGAGGTTGGGGCGTGGTCTGCATCAATTACGTAAATGAGCCTGCACAACATGCATTTGACGCGCGCGTCTTGTTGCTTATTGCACGCGAATAAAGGGGGCGGAGCTAATTAGCCTAATTATTCAAATTGGGGGCGTGGCATGTAAATGAGGTTGGGGCGTGGTCTGCATTAATTATGTAAATCAGACTGCACAACATGCATTCGACGCGCGCGTCTTGTTGCTAATTACACGCGAATGCAGGGGGCGGGGCTAATTAGCCTAATTATTCAAATTGGGGGCGCGGTCTGCATTAATTATGTAAATGAGGTTGGGGGCGTGGTCTGCATCAATTATGTAAATGAGCCTGCACAACATGCATTTGTTGCTAATTACACAACAGGAGGGGAGGAGCTTAGTCGACTCATGCAAATTGGGGGCGGGGCATGGTCTGGAAATGCGTGTGGGCGTGGTTCGCAAACATTATGCTCGCATACATTATGCTAATGAGGGCGTTAAGGTAGGTTTCCCAGCACGTAAAAAATGCAGACGACCGTATGTAAATGAAGGGGAGGAGCTTAGTCGACTCGTGCAAATTGGGGGCGGGGCATGGTTTGGAAATGCGTGTGGGCGTGGTGCGCATAAATTATGCTAATGAGGGCGTTAAGGTAGGTTTCCTAGCGCGTAAAAAATGCAGACGACCGTATGTAAATGAAGGGGAGGAGCTTAGTCGACATATGCAAATTGGGGGCGGGGCATGGTTTGGAAATGCGTGTGGGTGTGGTTCGCATAAATTATGCTAATGAGGGCGTTAAGGTAGGTTTCCTAGCGCGTAAAAAATGCAGACGACCGTATGTAAATGAAGGGGAGGAGCTTAGAAGAAATATGCAAATTGGGGGCGGGGCATGGTTTGGAAATGCGTGTGGGCGTGGTGCGCATACATTATGCTCGCATAAATTATGCTAATGAGGGCGTTAAGTGGCCTTTCCCAGCGCGTAAAATATGCAGACGGCCGTATGTAAATGAAGGGGAGGAGCTTAGACGACATATGCAAATTGGGGGCGGGGCAGGGTTTGGAAATGCGTGTGGGCGTGGTGCGCATACATTATGCTCGCATACATTATGCTAATGAGGGCGTTAAGGCAGGTTTCGCAGCGCGTAAAAAAAGCAGACGACCGTATGTAAATGAAGGGGAGGAGCTTAGTCGACGTATGCAAATTGGGGGGGGTGCATGATTTGGAAATGCGTGTGGGTGTGGTTCGCATAAATTATGCTAATGAGGCTGTTAAGTGGCCTTTCCCAGCGCGTAAAATATGCAGACGGCCGTATGTAAATGAAGGGGAGGAGCTTAGACGACATATGCAAATTGGGGGCGGGGCATGGTTTGGAAATGCGTGTGGGCGTGGTGCGCATACATTATGCTTGCATACATTATGCTAATGAGGGCGTTAAGGCAGGTTTCGCAGCGCGTAAAAAAAGCAGACGACCGTATGTAAATGAAGGGGAGGAGCTTAGTCGACGTATGCAAATTGGGGGCGGTGCATGATTTGGAAATGCGTGTGGGCGTGGTGCGCATACATTATGCTCGCATAAATTATGCTAATGAGGGCGTTAAGTGGCCTTTCCCAGCGCGTAAAATATGCAGACGGCCGTATGTAAATGAAGGGGAGGAGCTTAGACGACATATGCAAATTGGGGGCGGGGCAGGGTTTGGAAATGCGTGTGGGCGTGGTGCGCATACATTATGCTCGCATACATTATGCTAATGAGGGCGTTAAGGCAGGTTTCGCAGCGCGTAAAAAAAGCAGACGACCGTATGTAAATGAAGGGGAGGAGCTTAGTCGACGTATGCAAATTGGGGGCGGTGCATGATTTGGAAATGCGTGTGGGTGTGGTTCGCATAAATTATGCTAATGAGGCTGTTAAGTGGCCTTTCCCAGCGCGTAAAATATGCAGACGGCCGTATGTAAATGAAGGGGAGGAGCTTAGACGACATATGCAAATTGGGGGCGGGGCATGGTTTGGAAATGCGTGTGGGCGTGGTGCGCATACATTATGCTCGCATACATTATGCTAATGAGGGCGTTAAGGCAGGTTTCGCAGCGCGTAAAAAAAGCAGACGACCGTATGTAAATGAAGGGGAGGAGCTTAGTCGACGTATGCAAATTGGGGGCGGTGCATGATTTGGAAATGCGTGTGGGTGTGGTTCGCATAAATTATGCTAATGAGGCTGTTAAGTGGCCTTTCCCAGCGCGTAAAAAATGCAGATGACCGTATGTAAATGAAGGGGAGGAGCTTAGACGACATATGCAAATTGGGGGCGGGGCATGGTTTGGAAATGCGTGTGGGCGTGGTGCGCATACATTATGCTCGCATAAATTATGCTAATGAGGGCGTTAAGTGGCCTTTCCCAGCGCGTAAAATATGCAGACGGCCGTATGTAAATGAAGGGGAGGAGCTTAGACGACATATGCAAATTGGGGGCGGGGCAGGGTTTGGAAATGCGTGTGGGCGTGGTGCGCATACATTATGCTCGCATACATTATGCTAATGAGGGCGTTAAGTGGCCTTTCCCAGCGCGTAAAAAATGCAGATGACCGTATGTAAATGAAGGGGAGGAGCTTAGACGACATATGCAAATTGGGGGCGGGGCATGGTTTGGAAATGCGTGTGGGCGTGGTGCGCATACATTATGCTCGCATACATTATGCTAATGAGGGCGTTAAGGCAGGTTTCGCAGCGCGTAAAAAAAGCAGACGACTGTATGTAAATGAAGGGGAGGAGCTTAGTCGACGTATGCAAATTGGGGGCGGTGCATGATTTGGAAATGCGTGTGGGTGTGGTTCGCATAAATTATGCTAATGAGGCTGTTAAGTGGCCTTTCCCAGCGCGTAAAAAATGCAGATGACCGTATGTAAATGAAGGGGAGGAGCTTAGACGACATATGCAAATTGGGGGCGGGGCATGGTTTGGAAATGTGTGTGGGTGTGGTTCGCATAAATTATGCTAATGAGGCTGTTAAGTGGCGTTTCCCAGCGCGTAAAAAATGCAGACGACCGTATGTAAATGAAGGGGAGGAGCTTAGTCGACGTATGCAAATTGGGGGCGGGGCATGATTTGGAAATGCGTGTGGGCGTGGTTTGCATACATTATGCTCGCATACATTATGCTAATGAGGGCGTTAAGGTGGGTTTTCCAGCGCGTAAAAAATGCAGACGACCGTATGTAAATGAAGGGGAGGAGCTTAGTCGACGTATGAAAATTGGGGGCGGTGCATGGTTTGTAAATGTGTGTGGGTGTGGTTCGCATAAATTATGCTCGCATACATTATGCTAATGAGGGTGTTAAGGTAGGTTTCCCAGCGCGTAAAAAATTCAGACGACCGTATGTAAATGAAGGGGAGGAGCTTAGTCGAAGTATGCAAATTGGGGGCGGGGCATGGTTTGGAAATGCGTGTGGGCGTGGTTTGCATACATTATGCTCGCATACATTATGCTAATGAGGGCGTTAAGGTGGGTTTTCCAGCGCGTAAAAAATGCAGACGACCGTATGTAAATGAAGGGGAGGAGCTTAGTCGACGTATGAAAATTGGGGGCGGTGCATGGTTTGGAAATGTGTGTGGGTGTGGTTCGCATAAATTATGCTAATGAGGCTGTTAAGTGGCGTTTCCCAGCGCGTAAAAAATGCAGACGACCGTATGTAAATGAAGGGGAGGAGCTTAGTCGACGTATGCAAATTGGGGGCGGGGCATGGTTTGGAAATGCGTGTGGGCGTGGTTTGCATACATTATGCTCGCATACATTATGCTAATGAGGGCGTTAAGGTGGGTTTTCCAGCGCGTAAAAAATGCAGACGACCGTATGTAAATGAAGGGGAGGAGCTTAGTCGACGTATGAAAATTGGGGGCGGTGCATGGTTTGGAAATGTGTGTGGGTGTGGTTCGCATAAATTATGCTCGCATACATTATGCTAATGAGGGTGTTAAGGTAGGTTTCCCAGCGCGTAAAAAATTCAGACGACCGTATGTAAATGAAGGGGAGGAGCTTAGTCGAAGTATGCAAATTGGGGGCGGGGCATGGATTGGAAATGCGTTTGGGTGTGGTTCGCATACATTATGCTCGCATACATTATGCTAATGAGGGTGTTAAGGTAGGTTCCCCAGCGCGTAAAAAATGCAGACGACCGTATGTAAATGAAGGGGAGGAGCTTAGTCGACATATGCAAATTGGGGGCGGGGCATGGTTTGGAAATGCGTGTGGGCGTGGTTTGCATAGATTATGCTCGCATACATCATGCTAATGAGGGTGTTAAGGTAGGTTTCCCAGGGCTTAAAAATACAGTCGACCGTAGTGAGCATTCGTTCCACGAACGCATTCATTCAATGAATGAATGAATAAATAAATAAAGTGCAAACGAACGAGCGAACGAACGCACGTGCACGCACGCACACTTTATTATTTATTCATTCATTCACGCACGCACGCACGCACGCACGCACGCACGCACTAGGGTGGATCTTAAATGACCTTTTTTAGATTTTCTTGAGTCTCACCCCCCAATTATGTTCCAATGTACAAAAAACTGATTTGGTTAAAATTTGGTTGAATTTGAAGCATATTTAGAGGTAGCTCAATCAAGTCAAAGATTGTACATTTTATTGGTCAAAATCGAATTGCACTGCAGGCACATATAAGTTATACATTACACATTATTCTTATACTAAGCACAGAAATTATATTTTTTTAAGCTTACAAATCTAAACACAAATCTGATTACATGTTTGTCATATGTCAATCCAGAATTAATGTATTGTAGGAAATAGCAAAGCAAAGAATGACAATTTGCTATTTTTCATTTAACGTGCACAATGACATGTCTTTATTGCACACTCTTCAATCACACTCACAACACACAACAAGCACACAGTCCCACTTCCTTGTTTACCCCCAAAACCCCTGAAAGTCACTTCAGTATTTAATAGTAATTCAGTAGTTACTGATCAATTAAAGTTTGTTTACGGCTATCGGGATACTTGTGCCGATGGTTCTGCACAATTTGCAGCAAGTATTGGAGTTGGGACTCATCTTTAGTAATGAGACCACAATATTCTTGTATTAGGGCAACCCCACACTCTGCATGACCATTGACAACATTCATCGCCTTCACTACAGCCAGAGCTTCTTGGTAGTCCACCCTGGGCTCCCACTCATCGGGATCAACGTCAAGGAAGTCATCTGGGAGATCCATCATTTTGAAAAGCACCTTGGATTTGGGAAACACAAAATCATCAATGTTCTTCCTTGCAATTGTTCCAAGGTCAACAGTAATTCTCTTCATATGCCCCTGTTCATCATCTTCATTTCCATCTTTCATGGCTCTCACCATCAGCCTCTTTGTTTGCGTGCTCAATTGACTGTCAAACATTGCAAGTCTGACGATCTCTGGAGCCAAATACCATAAGTGATTGGAAAACTTTTGAGAAGCAGCTTTAGACACCTCAGCATTTATTGATGAATATTCCAGCAACGATTTTAACAGCTGCCAAGTCATTTAGTGGAGCGCTGACAGCAACAGGTGCCATCATCCATGCCTTCACATAAATGCAAACTGTAAACATGCACAAATCCATGCATGCTTTTTCTTCCCTGAGGGTCAGTTTGAATTGGCCATGAAACATCCAGATCTTCAAACAATAAATAACCTTTGCCATCCAACGGGCATGATGGGTAGCTACTGGAGCTCTGAACCAGATACATCGCTGCTCGAGGTATCCGGTTCAGCAATAAATGCTGAGGTGTCTAAAGCTGCTTCTCAAAGGTTTTCCAATCACTTATGGTGAACAGGGGCATATGAAGAGAATTACTGTTGACCTTGGAACAATTGCAAGGAAGAACATTGAAGATTTTGTGTCTCCCAAATCCAAGGTGCTTTTCAAAATGATGGATCTCCCAGATGACTTCCTTGACGTTGATCCCGATGAGTGGGAGCCCAGGGTGGACTACCAAGAAGCTCTGGCTGTAGTGAAGGCGATGAATGTTGTCAATGATCATGCAGAGCGTGGGGTTGCCCTAATACAAGAATATTGTGGTCTCATTACTAAAGATGAGTCCCAACTCCAATACTTGCTGCAAATTGTGCAGAACCATCGGCACAAGTATCCCGATAGCCGTAAACAAACTTTAATTGATCAGTAACTACTAAGGGTGTCGGAAAAAATCGATATGAATCGATTATCGGTTTCAACACTAGCGATACGGCCGCATCGATGCGCGTTTACCCGGATCGGTCCAAATCGCGGCCGTATCGGTCGATGTATCGGTCCTAAAGTAATTAATCGGATTAATCGGATTTTAGCATTAAATAATTAACCTGCTGTGAAATTCTGAACTTACTTACTCATCGTTTACTGTTACAAATCATTACTTCAAAAGTGAGCGCTCTGCTAGCACAGTCAGTGCTGCAGTGAGTGCAACGGAAAAAAAAAGAAAAAGCTGCCTGCTGCTCTGTCCTCCAAATAGAGCTGTGTTTCTACGTACTGCAGTCACTGTCCTGCGGAAAGCCGCAGATCTACAAGCCCACAGGGTGTTGCATGTGGATGGGTTGTAAACTTATAGATCTGCTACTTCCGATGCAGCGTGTATGACGCTCGCATGTGCGACACACAGCGACTTGTAAACAAACCAACAACGTGTTAGTTGAGTTCCATCACTATGGATTCATTATTCCAGTGGAGAAACGCAAGTTTGGATTTTATAAGAATGCGACAGTAATGGATTGGATTATAACACTTTTCCCAGTAGAACCCGGTTCTACTAGAACCATCAGAAGTCCCCGCGCTTGTCGACAGCAAAGGTAATAATCACAGCATCAGCTTTTATGGCAAAGGGCTACTATAGAGTATTGGTTTTCAAAGTGGGGTCCGGGGACCCCCAAGGGTCCTTGAGGGAGTTCTAGGGGGTCCTCGGCGAAATGATAGGAACCAAATGGACCCTTGGGTATGTGTAACTCAGGGGAGTGTACAAATGGAACCAAATGGACCCTAATGAACCCTTGGGTATGTGTAACTCAGGGGAGTGTACAAATGGAACCAAATGGACCCTAATGAACCCTTGGGTATGTGTAACTCAGGGGAGTGTACAAATGGAACCAAATGGACCCTAATGAACCCTTGGGTAAACTTAAGACAGCCTGATCCATGTCAAACTGGAGGTCCTTGACATTGATTTTTTTAGAACTACTGCAGTAGAGCCATAAGATAACAAGTAGACATGATGTGTGCCAGACTTCAAATGTTGCACTTATAGCCTACTTTATACTGCTGTTGTTACTGTTGTAAAGTGGATCTCTTTGAAATGATCGTATTGACTGAATAACAGCAGGCTCTTTTACTAGTTTTATTTGGTGATCTGATCTGTGGCATTGCTGAGGATTGATCTGATCTGTGGCATTGGTGAGGATGTATTTTAGTTTTTCAGTGTTATTATAGCAGTTTTGCAAAGTACAATTATTGCACTGTACTGAAGCCTGAAGGGCCAGGCCTTTTGTGTGTTTGTTTTATATTTCTCCACCTGACCAACTGTAACTGCTAAAGTGAAGTTCTTAGAAATGGGTGTGTGAGACAGATTTTCAAACCATGTCAGTAGGCTTTGTAGTTTACATTAATTATTTTTTGTATCTACATGTCTGTGTTTATTTTATGATTTGTCATCCATCTTTCTTTACAATTTTCTGTTATTCCATGGTCTTTTATGAGATATCCATTATTTGAAGGTCAGCAATGCTACTTTATAGATTATAGCTTCTTAATTGAATGGAAAATTAATGTTTCATTAAACGTATGTATCAGATCACACCGTATCGCATCGAATCGTATCGAATCGTATCGAATCCAATCGAATCGCATAAAATCCACAAAATCGAAATCGTATCGAAATCGTATCGAAATTGCACCGTATCGAATCGTATCGAATCGTTCTGTATGTAAGCCGTATCGTTTCCGAATCGAATCGTTAGCCCATGTATCGGATACGTATCGAATCGCCTTGTAGGGGATGGATACACACCCCTAGTAACTACTGAATTACTATTAAATACTGCAGTGACTTTCAGGGGTTTTGGGGGTAAACAAGGAAGTGAGGCTGTGTGCTTGTTGTGTGTTGTGAGTATGATTGAAGCAATAAAGACATGTCATTGTGCACGTTAAATGAAAAATAGCAATTTGTCATTCTTTGCTTTGCTATTTCCTACAATACATTAATTCTGGTTCGACATATGACAAACATGTAATCAGATTTGTGTTTAGATTTGTAAGCTTAAAAAAATATAATTTCTGTGATTAGTATAAGAATAATGTGTAATGTATAACTTAAATGTGCCTGCAGTGCAATTCGATTTTGACCAATAAAATGTACAATCTTTGACTTGATTGAGCTACCTCTAAATATGCTTCAAATTCAACCAAATTTTAACCAAAGCAGTTTTTTGTACATTGGAACATAATTGGGGGGTGAGACTCAAGAAAATCTAAAAAAGGTCATTTAAGATCCACCCTAGCACGCACGCACGCACACTTTATTTTTTAATTAATTCATGAATACAGCCTGCGATATGCGTGAAATCTTGCAAGCACATTCCCACTAGGTCAAGGAACAGATGCCTCCCTTCTCACATTGGCCTGTTATAGCGCCACCAGCGGGTCAACTTTTGCATAACACATTTTTGGAACAAAATGCCTCAAATCATGCATGCAGCTAATTTCAGTAACGTCAAAGAGAGCACTGCCTGCGATCTTGACATTTTGTACTTTTATAGACATTGTTTTCTGGCTTGAAGCGAGCCCACAATTGTTTCGAAGGAACAATATTTTCTAGTTTTAATTTTTTTATTGTTTTCTCTTTAAAAAATATGTAGTTTATAAAGTTTGGCGAGATAGGAAGTCATAAAAATGAGTTGTCAATGCCCCTGATGGATGAATTTGTTAATGCTCTATACCAGGGGTTCTCAAACCTTTTTAGGCCGTGACCCCCAAAATAAACATATTTGAACAGGGGACCCCCACGCTGACAAGCACTTGGAATTGTAGGTATTACATTTAATGTGACTCGGTTCCACAGATAAATATTGTGAAAATAGCTATTTTCACAATGTTCGCCTCTTGCTTACTTAATATTTGACAGTTTGGCCAGTCCTGTCGAATATTCGAATACTTTGAGGTCGAATAATTCGAATACCAAAAATCACTATTCGTGAATGCCCTAACTTGCCGATCTTCACTGTTGGTAGACGGTGAATTAGCCATGGCTGTTTGTTCAGTAATTAATAATCCTAAAAAGTAATCCTAAAAGTCTAATCATATAAATGCTAACAACTTCAAATTGTCTTATACTATGTCTCTCTCTTACCCTGCAGTATCTTATATACTAGCTTACCTGACGTCTGGTCTGACGTCACACATTTAACACTAATCTTTGCCTAACAACGCCCACGGAGGCTTGCCCTCCGTGGGCATATTCAGGACATGACTGGATGGCCAAAGACTGTTCACTCCTGTCCGTCTGTGTTAGTATTGATTTTGACAGCAAATTTCTATTTAGTTTTAGTCATAGTCCTTTGAATTAAACATCATTTAGTTAGTCATATTTTAGTCGAGGTTTAGTCGACCATATATCATAAGATTTCAGTCGACTTTGTCGGGCCTTGATGCTGTCGTAAACGGTAGTTGGTAAATGGTGCATTTATATAGCACCTTTATCCAAGTTGTCATCAGTGAAAAAAGGTAGTCAGTCAACGCATTTCTCGTCATAGTTTTAGTCAACAAAATCAGCCATGTGCCCGTTCATTTGTGAACATCTTATCTCCAGCACCGCTGGACTGATCTGGACCGATTTGCATGAGTTTTGGATGAAATCGTTAGTAGTGTAGCACAAATGGGCTATATGGGGAGTTGCATCATGGTCCAATTAATGAATTTATTGTACAACCTACGGTTCAAGAGCTATAGGCCTCTAAATGTGAAGCGGCCTATTATAGGGCCATCAGGAGGCAGATTTGAGAAATAGGGGGGTGGAGGTTCTTCCTTGGCCCACTGCGCCAGTGTAAAGTGTCACGCCGTTCGGCTCAGCTGTTCCCAATATAGTAGAGATAGCCAGTTTGCTTCTCGTAGTTTTGCTGTGCACTACTATTCTTTTTGGATTATTACTGACTCTGCCTTCTCCTCTCCTCCCCAGTTTTCCGGGTCCCGTGCTGGGTTGGAGCAGTGGCGGAGTCAATTACCTTCTTGCCCCCCTCGTGCTTTTTACACTGTGTTCCAGTGTAAATAAACGTGCCCGGGTGGGCTTTAACCCTCTAAGGCCCGCATTAAGAAATACTTGAAATAAAAAATTGAAAAAAATCAGATGGTGTTGTAGGAGTCCTATTAAGAGGAAAATGTAATGTTTTTTTCAAAAAAATGTTTTTGTAAGATTTTATAGCCATAAATCAAAAATCATAAATCATGCTCTAATTTACATATGGGGGATATTTTTCACAATAATAACATATGTACATGTTCTAGACATTCTAATGATCACCAAAAAAAATAGTACAGGCATTTTACTTATGTTTTTGTGAGGTATAGCTTCCATGAAAAAGTGAGATGTTGTTCGTCAAAACTCTGGAATTTCAGCGGGTGTGGCGGGTGTGAATGTCAGCCCCTGTGGGGGGTATTTATATGCAAATATTGTGGCCAATGGCATTGTAATACTAAACAATAGAATCCAATGGTGGTGTTTAGGTGGTAGGGGGAGCTAAAATAAAATGATTTAAACCTTTTTTTGGATAAAATACAAACGTTGTAATATTACAACCGTGGGCCTTAGAGGGTTAACCGTCTACTGCCTCCTCCTTGATGTGCGTTTGGGTCAACTCACATCAGTCGGATGTAATAACAGATTAGCCGTCACATACAGAAGGACTGTGAGTTCGTCAGGATTCACATTAGGGCTGGGCATTATCATCCTAGCCGACTGTTATTCAACATCAATATTTGATGAAAATTGCAGGCTGTGACATCAATTTCCTTTGTAAATGTTTCAAAATCCTTTCAAAAATAGAGAAAATAGATGATCTTGAGGGCTCACAACGCATCACACTACAACACGTTTTGATAACATTTCACACTGTTTTAGGGGTGTATTATTCAGTGATAATGAAAGTGGCCGGGGGCCATCTTGTCCCTACTGGCCTTACAGCGTGGAAATGTTAAGTTTTTTATAGATTTTTTACACCATTATAATGTTCTCGTTTTGATCATTAGACCCAATCACTTTATATCGGTAGGCCTACGTCTCCAGCTTCAGGATATGTATGATACTGATTTACTACGAGACTGTGGCATTATGAGTTCAGTAGTTTACAATCTAGGCATTTAGCAGACGTTCTTAATTCAGAGCGACAGTGGTTCTCAAAACTTTTATTTTTTCCGTCATAACTAAACATCCTAACATAACTACGGCCGTACGCTACCCTGATTGGTCGAGGACTGGCTGGCCACCTCTGAAAACCGAATCTAGCAATGCTCGTAACACGGGCCATGGTGGAAGTCCTTATAAGGTCAGCACACATTCTAGTGAGGAGAATGAATGGAAAATGTACCAATTATATTTTTATTAGAATGAAATACAATCACTGAATATACCTTTAAGTAGAACTACAAAATAAGGCTCAAGTGATTAAAACCAGAAAAAGACTTGACTATGCAAGATGATATCGAGTCTCATATCACAATATTGATATATCGATATATTGCCCAGCCCTAATAATAATGGACTCTACACCAGTGGTTCTCAAAGTGGATTTCAGGGACTGTCTATTGGTTCCTTTATGGGGGCTGTATTTTGATTGTCTTAAGTACCAGCTCTTATGCCTTAACTTAAAGGCCTGTCCATACTGTCTGCGACCACCAAACTTTTCATCAGAGAGTTCTTACTTTCCGACGAGCAGCTTTCCGAACTCTAATTCGGGGTAATGCTTTCCAGAAGATTGACGAAGAGTGACGTCATGTTGGAGTTGAACCAGACGGAAGGTTTGGTGGTAGGAGACAGTGTGGACAGGCCTTGAAGTTAAGGCATTAGAGCTGGTACTCAAGACAATCAAAATAGAGCCCTCAGGGTCTAAATTGACCCATACAAGTATGTGACTCTGACAAATGGAACCAAATTGGTTCCATTTACTGTCAGGGTAAAGAGGAGAGCTTGAAATGTAAATGTTTGAGAACCACTGCTCTACACCAGGGGTCGGCAACCTTTTTGGCAAGTGCCATGTTTTTTTTTTATATTCTTCTGTGTCTGTGTGCCATACCAACATTACATTTAATTATCAACCTCATCAAAATTAAAATTGAATACAGATTTTGGTTTTCCTAACCTTCTTGTTTTTAAATATATTTGGAGCGGTGCAAACCGCTTCCCACATTTGACTTAGTGTGTAGTCATTTCCCCATGTCTCTATGTGTGTGTATGTATGTATGCAGTACCAACAGCTGAAATACTGGCATCCCCATCTAGTGGCCCAGGTCTTTTGGTAAATGGAATGAATACATACATTTATACATATTTATTTTGTTTTATTTATTAACTATATGTGTGTGTGTGTGTGTGTGTGTGTGTGTGTGTGTGTGTGTGTGTGTGTGTGTAGGCTATAGATTGAATTGCTGTTCCAAGCAACATTGTAATAACATAATATGATATGATTGCGACCGTCAGGTCGCATGTTACTACCAAAACCTCCACCGGCTGTCTGTCAGTCGGTCGGTCACGTCACACACGCGTGTGTGTGCGCACATGCCTTATGTTTTATTGTCTCCCTAATTTATATTATCTGATACTTCCTTTGTATATTTTGAAACGCATAGCATCATTCAGCGTCCTCTTCACGTTGGTTGCAACGGCCTTCCTTTTTTCCCCCTTCTTTTACCGTTTCTTGATGAAAAAAAAAATATTTCTTCTCTTCTGGTTGCCAATTCGCAGCACCTTCCCGCGACCCCACTTTGGGTCGCGACCCATACTTTGAGAACCGCTGATCTACACCATATCTCTTCGACACAAATAGCAGATCTATAATCTCACGTGGCAGCCTGACATAGGCCTACTGTGAGCTAGTCGCAGTGTTTCTCAAATGGGGGTACGTGTACCCCTAGGGGTACGTGGAGGTACTGCAGGGGGTACTCAGAAAATGCCCCCAAAAAAAGATAAATAGAAGTATAAATCACGATAATATTTTACATAGTTAAGTAACTAAGAACAATTGAATTAGAAGGAGAAAAAAACATGTACGACCCTTGGAGAAACTTATTGTGAGCCTGACAGTTATTAACCCCAAATACATGGTATCAGGCAACTGGGATGTGTTTGAATGTTGTTTGAATGTAAGTTATTGACATAAAAGCTGGACTGAAATGTCATGGCCACAGTGTTGAAAATATGTCTCTTCAGGAGGCACTGTTTGAAACTCTCACTCCCCATTTTTTGGGATGTTATACTCTTGAAATGGGGGGGTTATCATAGCATCATATACCACTAGTTATGGTTTTAATTGCAGTTTTGTATGGAAAATGTTGTTGGGTAAAGGGGGTACTTGGATTCAAAAATCAGGGAAAGGGGGTACTCAAGCTAAAAAAGATTGAGAAACACTGAGCTAGTGGATCACATCCACTTACGCTGAATGTTGGACTATTAGACAGGCCCAGCAAAGCCGGATGCTGGTTCATGAGGTTAACTATACGGAAGACCTGGGATTATTTGATACTTTAGCTATTGAAAAATAGCAGATATACAAGCTCACAGGAGGGGTCCCTGGAACAACATATTTTGAGATGGGGGTCCCCGGCCAAATGCATGTAATTTTGAGGGACCATTGACATGAACAAGTTTGAGAACCACTGATTTAGAAGGATTTAGAAGACATTTATAGAATCAGGGCAAAATAGACAAAAAAGACTTGCGCAAATTTAAAGTGGTTAAAGTCTAGAGGGACGAAGACGCGTTCCCGGCCTTTAATGGCTTAACACCAACAGTGTCAAACAGTTTGTCCTCACCAGACTTGGTGGGCATGCGTGTGTGTGTGTGTGTGTGTGTGTGTGCGCGTGCGTGCGTGCGTGCGTGCGTGCGTGCGTGCGTGCGCGCGTGCGTGCGGTTTAATTTATACTTTTGCTTGCCGAAAATAAACGATTTTCAAGCTTCCGTTTTTGTTTCCGATGTGAAAATCTATAATTTTCAACAAGCGACACACATCTAGCCTTCATGTAGAGGGGCTGATTGCAGTATTATTTATTCACCGTTAAGTTTCTTTAAGTCTGCAGTTTTGACAATACAGTCTTATACAGTTGTTTACCGATGTTTCTGGTTGACATTGGCACATTTCACTCAGGTTTTTTCATGTCACTCATGTCACTTTGTCTGCTGACATCACTCAGCAACGAAATAAAAATAAAATAAACAAAAATAAAAATAAAACAATTCACAGGATCACCCATGATGTGCACTGCATTGTAGTTTCAAATGCACTACATTGCAGGCATTTTTAAGTAAAAAACTAAAAAAGAAGAAGACACGTGTGACATGCATGATCTGGGCACATTGCCCCAGGAAATGTGCCAATCTCAACCCAAAACAACGATATGACTTTTACTCTTGATTTCATTGAGGAGCTTGAAAGGTTTCCATTTTTTACTAGCAAAAACGTACTGTTTTATAGTTTCATAAAGCATTTCTCAGTGATACTGTGCTCTTGGTCCCATAGCATGTCATTATTATTACATTTCTTTTAATATATATTTTTTATTTTAGAGAGAAATTACAGAAGTTCACATTGAACTTTTGAAACCCCTCAGTTGCTTTGGTCCTGTGTGGATAAAGCATAAAACTGTAATCTGACTTTGACAATGGAATAGAAGTGGAATCAATGGAATAAAACAGGAACTGAAAGAACATAACTGCATTCAGTAGAAAACAATTGGAATCGATCATCATATTGGAACTGGCATTCATTTGTTTCTTATGATGTCTGCTTCGTCTTTATGATCGTCTAGTAACCAATCATCTAAGGTAATCTCAAAAAAGCTAAAAGAATTAGCTTAAAGGGGAACTTCCCTTTATAACTTTTCTGGGGTGATTTTCACATCTACTTAAGCGTTAGTATGCACCCCAGACAGTCAGAAGTGTCTTGATTCAATATTTACATCTTTGATATTTATTTGATCAAACATGCATTCCTGCTAAATGGAAAGACTTATTGTTATTGATGAGCTATTTCATTATGTTGATATTGTTAAGACATCTTGCGTGAAATAACTGAAAAAGCCAAGGTCTCCCCCTTGATTCAAAGGGCAATATCAGTCACAAGCAGGGATGTGTGGTTGAATGAGTTTAAAGGAACTATAGTCAACTTTTTCTTGAAAAACAGATGCTAAAATAAAAATAATGTTTCGAAAATATTTTATAAAAAAGATTAAGCTTCATTATGTGTTTCTATTCTACTTTGTTTACATCCCTTATCAATCCATATAAAAGAATGGAAGAGGGAAAGTCAGCCTGACAATGGCCAAAATGTATGGGGGTTAGTGTGGAATGCATGTCTGATCAAAGGAACATAAAGTATCTACATACTGAATCAAGGAGTAGGAGTAGACGTGAAAGTGACCCAAGAGCAATCACATTTTGGTTTTCCACATTCCTTAAGCCACGTGACAAGTACAGTATTCTTTATAACATTGTCCTTAACAGACAGAACTTTAAGGAATGCAGATTGCAGTCAAACACTATACACACAATGTCTTATATAAATACCATAGTCCCCATAATGACTATATATTTACAGTCAAAATACCATCGTCCCGTAATGACTTCATATTTACAGGCAGTCCCCATAACACTTAACATATTTATACAGTCTAATACCACATTTCCCATTACGTCTTCATAATTACACTCATGATATTCCACAGTCCACATAATAGCTGCATTTTTACAGTCACCCCACCCCACCCTACCAGGCACTTGGAATTGTAGGAGTTGGCATTACATTTAGTTTGACAATCTATTCCATTGTGAAAATAGCAGATTTTACATGCTCTCAACGCCTCGCAACGCTATTTTCACATGTTCTCTCTCCAATATTTGAAATTTGGCCAATGTTTAACCAGAGATACTTAAAAAAAAGAAAAAAAGTCTTAAAAGTCCTTAAATTGTCACTTAAAAGTGTGCTGATACCCTGTATACACTTACACTGTATGTTGTTCTGTTTACCGATGAGTGAGAAGCCAATCATCTGGGGACCCCCAAAAAATCATTTGGGGACCACTCTGGGGGTCCCGGCCCACAGGTTGAGAATCACAGCGCTATAGGGTTGAAACTTTGTGCCTGAGCTCCCAGTAGAGTGGATTGAAGTTGACAGTGTGCAGACCTCCCTTCCTCTTCTCAGTAACATAAATTACACCTCACAAAAAAAAATAGAGGCAAATCTTTGCTGTATACAAAGGAACTCAACCACTCCGGTGGAAACAAAATCCTTGTAAAACAGAAAAAAGAAAAGAAAAAAGCCTTTAAGCTTCTTCAAAGTCAAATTTGAGGGATACAAAAATATATATATATAACAAAGTAAAATATATTGTTTAACACAATAACAAGACATGACCCCCAAACATGTCATAAGGTGCAACTGGGTCGTTGCTTTAAGGCCAAGAGCACTTTGGTAGAGGTTTGAGTTGTGTAGTTAACCAGGGGCGTCAATTGGGTATGGCAGGGGTATGCAGCTGCCATACCCTGGGTCCAGGGGGGGAAAATAAAAGTTACTTTTAAATATAAATCCATGAACGTCTCCTTGTCTATCTGTGCTGGTTATTATGTTGTTAAATTACAGTAAAATAACTACAAATGCAACATTTTACAAAATGGTCACTTTAACAAGGTATTATAATTATATTCTCCACACTTGTATTCTCCCCACCTTGACAAAATGGTATATTCCCAGGTTCCGCAGGTCAGCTGCCATATCAAGAAACCATAGAAACGGGGGGACAAAAAATAAAATGTACTTCTTAAAATAAATGTATCGTGCCTGTTGCTAAGGTATGGCAACATGACTTGTGTCTTGCACGCGCTTGCCAAGACACCAGTCATGTTGCCATACCTCACCTTTTGCTGAACTGACACCACTGTCCATACACACCATTTGGCTGACCATTTGCTAACCCCAATTACATTACGTTCAATCTCACCAAACACTCTTTTCCTTCAACATTTATACAAGATGTATATGCTGTGGCTCAACCTAAGTAGCGCAAGGGATAGTTACAGTACACCACATTAACATATTACTATGGTCATTCTGAATGGTAGATACATTAGGTCAGTGTTTCTCAACCACTGTGCCTGGGGACCTTTGGTGTGCCCCTGAGAAGGGTCAAGTGTGCCCCTTGAAACTGCTTGAAAGCCAGTATTGTATTTATTGTTTTAAAAATGATTTAAACTAGTGAAAACAGCCGATCTACAAGCACACAACCCGATCTACAAGCACACAACGCCTCGCACCGCGAGGCGTTGTGTGCTTCTAGATCTGCTGTTTTCACTACTGTTGTGCGACAGCCTTGTATGATGAAGAAGGGCTTTACTTTGCGAAGAAACATACAAATTTGAAACTTGGAGATACAAGGTTTCTTCCCGACTGTGACGATATTTACACCCCCGTATTATGTTGGTGTGCCCATGGATTCTTGGGACATGAAAAGTGTGCCCATGCAGAAAAAAGGTTGAGAAACACTGCATTAGGTTACCTTTATTAGGGACAAACTTAAGCGAGTGGCTGAATATTCAGAACCGCGAGAGGCCATCCTCTGGGCCATCAGCTAGAAACTGATGACCAAGCCCGTTGCCACACTTGCCGCACAGCACCTGATGATATAAAACATGATCATACATTCAATTAACAACATCATGTATCCCAACAAAGGCACACATCCCAACAGAGGAGGTTCCTCCCACAGCTGAAGAATTTAGGGCTGTCACCATGATGACATCTCACATGACGATTAATTGTCACTCAAATAATTGCGATTAACGATTTAGTTGTGTTTTTGTCGCTGACAATTACATTCCTGTTTGGCTTGTAGGCTTTGAAGTTGCACATGGCAGACATGACACATAACCTAAATATACAAAGAAATGACAGACATATTTGACAACTTTATACTCCAAAAAGAACATAGTGGAAATAGCCGATCTACGAGCTCACAACGCATGCAACGCGTTGTGAGCTTGTAGATCTGCCATTTCCACTATTTTTGAAACCTTTTGAAATAATCAGTACTAATGGATAGTGATTTACATGTACACTGTTAACTGTGTGAGTCGTGACAGACGTCCCATCACATGTGTTAAGTGCAATGAGCAATGTATTATGATAATTACTGTACCTTGTAAGTTCAATTATTCAAGTATATGCACTGGCCATTGCCATATGCCTCTAATGTTGTATTTAGTTTGCTGTTGTTTTCTTTCATTTGTAAATAGGCCTATGTGTCAGTAGTTTTAATTTATGAACGAAATAGCTTTTTTTTTTTTTGAATATTTTTTGAAATTATAATTAAAAAACTAAATGTAGGAAACAAATGACCCATAAAAATGTGTGTGCGACCCAAAAATCGGTCCCGGCCAATGTTTTGGGAAACAGTGAGGTATATGACACTAGAAGATACTTAGGCCTACCTAGTGTCATCTTTTCAGAAGTGTCCATGAGCAAGGCAGTGGCGCCAGTTCAGCAAAGGCTAGGGTATGGCAAAGATGGGAGTCCTCGTGGAAAAGAGGCATTACATTTTATATAACACGGTTCTATTGTGAAAATACCAGATCTACATGCTCACAACGCCTCGCGCTTTGTGAGCATGTAGATCGGCTATTTTCACAATGGGTAAACATGGGTATGGCAGCTGCATACCCCTGCCATACCCAATTGACGCCCCTGGAGCAAGGCACTGCACACATCATTCACACACTGTGTGAGCATGTGAGCATCACCTACTGTAAATCCATTTTTGCCAAACTTAAATCAGCTAGCTACCCTGTGTGTGCATTATGGGGACTGATGTCTCACCTTGTAAGCAGTGAGTGACTCCATTAGCTTGGTGACACTGTCCTCTCTGATGGTGTCGGTGAAGGCAGGCCAGGGGGTAGCCCCATATAGAACCTCACCCGTCGCTGCGTCCTGTTGTGCTCCGAGATGAGGTCCTAGAAACATGGCCACCGGAATCTTGCGACAGCCTCCACATCACAGTTGGAAAACACACAAAACGAAATTTTGTCCAAAAAGTAACGGCAGTTCCGAGCTCCCAGGTTGTGAAAACCTAACAGCGGTACATAAAACTTGAACCGCGGCATGAAACAACCCCTTAAAATCGCTAGTTTTGTCAGCCGGTAATGTTTACAAGCCTGGAAGTTGCAGCCGGAATGGCAGCATTAGCGCCCTCTCTGGTCGAACGTAGCCCCAACCGTCGCTGCATTCGAACAGACATTCGACCAGAGAGGGCGCTAATGCTGCCATTCCGGCTGCAACTTCCAGGCTTGTAAACATTACCGGCTGACAAAACTAGCGATTTTAAGGGGTTGTTTCATGCCGCGGTTCAAGTTTTATGTACCGCTGTTAGGTTTTCACAACCTGGGAGCTCGGAACTGCCGTTACTTTTTGGACAAAATTTCGTTTTGTGTGTTTTCCAACTGTGATGTGGAGGCTGTCGCAAGATTCCGGTGGCCATGTTTCTAGGACCTCATCTCGGAGCACAACAGGACGCAGCGACGGGTGAGGTTCTATATGGGGCTAGCCAGGGGGAGGAGTGGGCATACTTGGACCGACTGGAGAACAGCGGGTGGTCACACTGGGAACACACATAGATACCTGGACATACAGCGACGTTAATACCTGATTAAAACTCACAGAAACAGCGTGGGCAAGGCTTTCCCCCTTCACTGGCATCAATCGCGTTAAATGTTATTTTTCCAGGTTCTTTTCAGTTAAAAGCACAAACATATAGCTATTAGCTGACCTAATTAAATATTAGATAAGCGAAATAAATTAATCCTATCCCCGTACATGGCTGTTACATCATCAAACCATCTGAGTACTCGCCTGGTTTAAAATGATCCTTGTAGATCTCGCCACCGAAAAATCGACAAAAAGACATTTTGTGCAGCTGTCGTGACGTGAACGCTGATCAGTCTCTCTTGTCAGTGTTTGTTTGTGTTTGATCAGGTTCACATGTCTATCAAATGGTCTGCGAGGACGAGGAGGAGAATCCACACACGTGAGAGCACAGAGCAGCAGCAGCATAATCCTTTCCCCGCCCACTGCTAAGATTTCCGTCATCAACATAGCCCCGCCTCCACCATGAGA
Source organism: Nannobrachium achirus (assembly GCF_963921795.1). Taxonomy (NCBI): domain Eukaryota; kingdom Metazoa; phylum Chordata; class Actinopteri; order Myctophiformes; family Myctophidae; genus Nannobrachium; species Nannobrachium achirus. Next base: position 54,321,936 of record NC_137822.1, read on the forward strand.
TTGTATGTACAGTTGTACACACTACACACTATGCCAGTGGTTCTCAAACGTTTCAGGCTGTGACCCCCGAAATAATCATATTTTAATTGGGGACCCCGGCACCCTGACGAGCACTAAGAGTTGAGGAATTTTGTATAACACAGCGTTGCGAGGCGTTGTGAGCATGTAGATCGGTAATTTTCACAATGTCTGCCTCTAATATTTGACAATTTGGCCCATGTTTAATTTGTAGTTTCAGAGGTATTAACAAAATCAATAACCAAAGACAATGAACGTGAATGTGTTGATATTTCAATCAAAGATCATAGGATATTCGCATTATCAACTGTAGTGTTATATACAGTTGATAATATATAGAAATAGTAAATATACAGTATAAATATTTTAAACTGTCCCCATTTCTTTTATACATGAACTGACCCATGAATTATTTTAGACCCATGAAATTATTTTAACAGGTGACAATTATTTAAATATTAGAGCAAGTGACCTAAACGACACAACAGTCACAATATAGAGCTGTTTGACACTGTTACTGAGCCAACACTCTATAGCAATGATTACTGTCACAATATAGAGCTATTTAACACTGTTACTGAACAAACACTCTATAGCAACGATTACTGTCACAATATAGAGCTATGTGACACTGTTACTGAGCCAACACTCTATAGCAACGATTACTGTCACTGTTCCGTTATTTTTGAATTCCCCCCTAGGGGGTCCTCAGAGTTACAACAGGGGGTCCTCCAAATCTTTGAGTGATAGAGAGTTTTTTTCTTTCCTTTTTTATATTAATCACTTTTTCCCTAGTGTCCATATTCTGAGAACTTTAGCCAAAAATAGCCCATCTACAAGCTTGTAGATGGGCTATTTTCAGCACAGAGGTTTGGTGTAGAGGGGAAAAAGAGCAGACTAAGTACAGACTAGTGAAAAGTCAAGTTTATCAAGTATTGACGGCTCAAGTGGTTAAATATGTGAAAACACAAATTGACATGAATCCAAAAGACACTGATGACAATGAAACTATATGGAATCTATGAACAGGTTGTGGGGGTCCCTGCTTCATCTCTCTCTGCTAAGGGGTGGGTCCCTGCTTAAAACCCCGGATTTTTAATCGTTCAACACAGGAGCCAAACAAACACTATAGCAATGATTACTGTGACAACGTGGGGCAGTTTAACCCTGTTACTGAACACAGATACTGATTCCTACCTGCAGCAGCAGTGCAACATGCATGCTGCTTCTCCAACACAGACTGGTGCACTGCACTTCCTGGTGTGTCAGGTGAGTGACTGGGGGAGAATTCCTTGGGTAGAGCGCCATCTGTTGATGGGGACCTACTGATTGGTTTTATTTCACCAGACTCTAGCTGGCTCCAGGGGGTTGGGGGGGGGCCGCGGCCGCTTCGCGGCCGCTGCCAGAGCACGCAGTCCGGCTTGGGTGCCCTCCGAGACCTCGGTGTCTGAGTCTGGAGCTCTGTGAAAAAAAAGAAAAAAGAAAAAAAGCCAGCTGCTGAGCGGGCGTGCGTGCGTGCTTGCGTGCGTTCAGTGCAATGTGAATGCATGTGACCAATTGATAGGAAGATAGATAGATACGTAATAAACATGAACTAAAAGGAGATCCCAGTAATGTTTTTGGCTTATTTCCACAGGGAAGTCATTCATGAATGAACACATTATTGATATAGGACTGTCATAGGTACAGTGTCATTGACAGTACAGTTCACTGGTACAAGGTCAACTAAAAGGTGATCCTAGAAAAGACTAAGTCAGGGGGAAACAATTTAAAAAATAAAACAATAAAAACAGCCGATCTACAAGGCTGCATGTGGGCTTGTGGATCAGCTGTTTTGGGTAAATGTGGGTTATTTATCTAATGCAGTATTGATCCCTTTATCGAGTGATTGATTGAAGACAGTACAGTACAGTACAGTTCACTGGTACAAGCTCAACTAAAAGGAGCTTTATTTATTTCATTAATTATTATTATATAAGGCCCCTATCGAGACTGACTATTTATTTATTTATTTATTTATTTCCCTCCCCGACTATGTTTCCTTCCATCCATCCATCCATCCATCCATCTTCAACCGCTTATCCGGAATCGGGTCTCCGCCCCCCCCCGGGCGTCTGCCTATCGGCTAAATAAATAAATAAATAAATAAATAACGTGCTTCCTTCCTTCCTTCCTTCCTTCCTTCCTTCCTTCCTTCCTTAAATAAATAATTCATTAAATAGCGTGCTTGCTTCCTTGCTTCCTTTCTTCCTTCCTTCCTTCAATAAATAAATAAATAAATATATAAATAAATATATAAATAGCGTACATCTTTCTTTCTTTCTTTCTTTCTTTCTTTCTTTCTTTCTTTCTTTCTTTCTTTCTTTCTTTCTTTCTTTCTTTCTTTCTTTCTTCCTTCCTTCCTTCCTTCCTTCCTTCCTTCAATAAATAAATAAATAAATAAATAAATAAATAATCTCATTTACATATTGTTATGTAAATGAGGCTACATTAATTATGCAAATGATTATTATGTAAATGAGGCTGCATTAATTATGCAAATGAGGTTGGGGGCGTGGTCTGCATTAATTATGTAAATGAGACTGCACAACATGCATTCGACGTGCGCGTCTTGTTGCTAATTAGCCTAATTATGCAAATGTGTTGGGGGCGTGGTCTGCAGTAATTATGCAAATGAGGTTGGGGCATGGTCTGCCGTAATTATGCAAATGAGGTTGGGGGCGTGGTCTGCATTAATTATGTAAATGAGACTGCACAACATGCATTCCACGCGCGCGTCTTGTTGCTTATTGCACGCGAATGCAGGGGGCGGAGCTAATTAGCCTAATTATTCAAATTGGGGGCGTGGCATGTAAATGAGGTTGGGGGCGTGGTCTGCATCAATTATGTAAATGAGCCTGCACAACATGCATTTGTTGCTAATTACACGCAAATGCAGGGGGTGGGGCTAATTAGCCTAATTATTCAAATTGGGGGCGCGGTCTGCATTAATTATGTAAATGAGGTTGGGGCGTGGTCTGCATCAATTACGTAAATGAGCCTGCACAACATGCATTTGACGCGCGCGTCTTGTTGCTTATTGCACGCGAATAAAGGGGGCGGAGCTAATTAGCCTAATTATTCAAATTGGGGGCGTGGCATGTAAATGAGGTTGGGGCGTGGTCTGCATTAATTATGTAAATGAGACTGCACAACATGCATTCGACGCGCGCGTCTTGTTGCTAATTACACGCGAATGCAGGGGGCGGGGCTAATTAGCCTAATTATTCAAATTGGGGGCGCGGTCTGCATTAATTATGTAAATGAGGTTGGGGGCGTGGTCTGCATCAATTATGTAAATGAGCCTGCACAACATGCATTTGTTGCTAATTACACAACAGGAGGGGAGGAGCTTAGTCGACTCATGCAAATTGGGGGCGGGGCATGGTCTGGAAATGCGTGTGGGCGTGGTTCGCAAACATTATGCTCGCATACATTATGCTAATGAGGGCGTTAAGGTAGGTTTCCCAGCACGTAAAAAATGCAGACGACCGTATGTAAATGAAGGGGAGGAGCTTAGTCGACTCGTGCAAATTGGGGGCGGGGCATGGTTTGGAAATGCGTGTGGGCGTGGTGCGCATAAATTATGCTAATGAGGGCGTTAAGGTAGGTTTCCTAGCGCGTAAAAAATGCAGACGACCGTATGTAAATGAAGGGGAGGAGCTTAGTCGACATATGCAAATTGGGGGCGGGGCATGGTTTGGAAATGCGTGTGGGCGTGGTGCGCATACATTATGCTCGCATACATTATGCTAATGAGGGCGTTAAGTGGCCTTTCCCAGCGTGTAAAATATGCAGACGGCCGTATGTAAATGAAGGGGAGGAGCTTAGGCGACATATGCAAATTGGGGGCGGGGCAGGGTTTGGAAATGCGTGTGGGCGTGGTGCGCATACATTATGCTCGCATACATTATGCTAATGACGGCGTTAAGGCAGGTTTCGCAGCGCGTAAAAAAAGCAGACGACCGTATGTAAATGAAGGGGAGGAGCTTAGTCGACGTATGCAAATTGGGGGCGGTGCATGATTTGGAAATGCGTGTGGGTGTGGTTCGCATAAATTATGCTAATGAGGCTGTTAAGTGGCCTTTCCCAGCGCGTAAAATATGCAGACGGCAGTATGTAAATGAAGGGGAGGAGCTTAGACGACATATGCAAATTGGGGGCGGGGCATGGTTTGGAAATGCGTGTGGGCGTGGTGCGCATACATTATGCTCGCATACATTATGCTAATGAGGGCGTTAAGGTAGGTTTCCCAGCGCGTAAAAAATGCAGATGACCGTATGTAAATGAAGGGGAGGAGCTTAGACGACATATGCAAATTGGGGGCGGGGCATGGTTTGGAAATGCGTGTGGGCGTGGTGCGCATACATTATGCTCGCATACATTATGCTAATGAGGGCGTTAAGGCAGGTTTCGCAGCGCGTAAAAAAAGCAGACGACCGTATGTAAATGAAGGGGAGGAGCTTAGTCGACGTATGCAAATTGGGGGCGGTGCATGATTTGGAAATGCGTGTGGGTGTGGTTCGCATAAATTATGCTAATGAGGCTGTTAACACATTGACCGCCATTTTAACATTCACTGTAGGCTCCCCTGCCATTTTGTTTAAGCATTTTCTTCATATTTAGACATTTTTCCTAAATTCCCTGTTTGCACGAAAATGGCATACAGTGCATGGATTAAAAGAGGACATCCTCTAGTCTCTCCAAAAAATATTTTTTTGTATGTATGATGTAGCAATCTAGAGTTTTGGCCATTTCAAACCCCTTGTTTTTTCAAAATCCAGGTGGAAATTCAAAATAATTGGAGTTATTGACCTTTTTGTGAATGATCTGTTTTCAAGTGGATAACTCACTTGAGATGTGTCTTTATGGCTTCAGGCATTATCAGATAAGTGTACTAATGTAATTATGTAATAGGATTTATTTTTAGAATTTTCTGTTTAGAAAAATGCAGAGAAAAATATTTTTATTGGCTATATCTGACCAAAAAACTCACATACTATATTGCAGTATTTCTGTGAGTATTTCTGTGAGCCCCCACTTGGGGGCGCTTTCTCTCTGTCTCTGTGTGTCTGCTGGTTGTCTTTTGCTCTGTACAGGTGCACACACACAAATAGACATAAAAGGGGGCATGAGTCTTTTTTCTAACATGTCCTAGAATGTGAAAATAGCAGATCTACAAGCTCTACAAGCTCAACACATCGCTCTGAGACTGTGACACATTGAGAGCTTGTCATTCAATTTTATATGAGATACTTCAATGGTTTCCAGTGGAAATAAGCTTAGTCTTTTCATGGATCTCCTTTTAGTAGACCTTGTACCAGTGAACTGTACCGTCATGAAACTGTACCTTTTCCTATGCAAACTTCTAATAAAGTCTTCAATCAATCAATCAAAGTCGAGCTTGTAGATCTGCTATTTTCACATTCTAGGACATGTTGGAAAAATGTCTCCCCCTGCCCCTAAAAAAATCCTCTGCACTGCCCTGCTAAACAGCTCCTCTGCGTCTTTGCTCGTTAGTAACGACACTAGTTGATCTCTTGCTTTTTGGGAGGAGCGTGGTGGGGGAGCGTGGGAGTTTTGGTGGTGGTCCGTGAGAAGTGTTGGCTGGAGACCAGGCAGGGTAATGAGAGGACGGACCCCCTTCCAGGGACCACTTCACTTGTCTCTGACTCAACTGGATCGCGTCGTGAACTTTATGTAATCGGGCAGTTTTATTGATTGATTTTGTAAGAGTTGATTATCGTGTTCCCACTGCTCTGCGGAGCGAAGCGTTGGGCCCGCGGACCCCCTGTTAGAAAGCCGACCAGGGACCCCCCTTTGCAAAGGACCGCCTGGCGCCAATGGCCTGCTTGGCTGCTTGTGGACCATTACAAAACAATATATTATAGCCTGGATATATGGATTATAACCTGTGGATTCTAATCAACCATCATCATTCTCAGGTATGTTTTAGAAGCATTTATATGGCGAATTGGCGATAATTATTTTGTATCTAGAGAGAGAGAGAGAGAGAGAGAGAGAGACAGATCTCTGAATCAGAGACTCTGATAGCACTGTGCTGATCAGGACAGGGGGACCACTGAAACAGACAGTGGTCCGTGGACCACCAGCCAGCAAAGAGATGTTCACACACGTACACACACACACACACACACACACACACACACACACACACACACACACACACACACACACACACACACACAGCTGTTCTCACACTTTTTTTTTCTTCTCTTTTTTTTCCGCCAGCCTTGTGTGCGCAAAATGCGTCACTGTGCCAGTTCACTGTGGGTTATGGGGAGATTTATATGCATTTGTATTGCAATTTATACATTATTACAGTCTTTTTTTCAAACACACTTACTTTGATGTGTGATATTTTAGGTTCTCTGTAAGATAAAAGGATAAAAATTTGTCACGAGCTGGGGGAGAGTGTAATTAAACATTACATTATATAAAAGCAAATTCTCGGGACTATCGGGCCTGGCGGGGAACGACATTGGGATTTTCTCGGGACTATCGGGGGAGGCGGGGAATGAGTTAAGTGGCCTTTCCCAGCGCGTAAAATATGCAGACGGCCGTATGTAAATGAAGGGGAGGAGCTTAGACGACATATGCAAATTGGGGGCGGGGCATGGTTTGGAAATGCGTGTGGGCGTGGTGCGCATACATTATGCTCGCATACATTATGCTAATAAGGGCGTTAAGGCAGGTTTCGCAGCGCGTAAAAAAAGCAGACGACCGTATGTAAATGAAGGGGAGGAGCTTAGTCGACGTATGCAAATTGGGGGCGGTGCATGATTTGGAAATGCGTGTGGGCGTGGTGCGCATACATTATGCTCGCATAAATTATGCTAATGAGGGCGTTAAGTGGCCTTTCCCAGCGCGTAAAATATGCAGACGGCCGTATGTAAATGAAGGGGAGGAGCTTAGACGACATATGCAAATTGGGGGCGGGGCAGGGTTTGGAAATGCGTGTGGGCGTGGTGCGCATACATTATGCTCGCATACATTATGCTAATGAGGGCGTTAAGGCAGGTTTCGCAGCGCGTAAAAAAAGCAGACGACCGTATGTAAATGAAGGGGAGGAGCTTAGTCGACGTATGCAAATTGGGGGCGGTGCATGATTTGGAAATGCGTATGGGTGTGGTTCGCATAAATTATGCTAATGAGGCTGTTAAGTGGCCTTTCCCAGCGCGTAAAATATGCAGACGGCCGTATGTAAATGAAGGGGAGGAGCTTAGACGACATATGCAAATTGGGGGCGGGGCATGGTTTGGAAATGCGTGTGGGCGTGGTGCGCATACATTATGCTCGCATACATTATGCTAATGAGGGCGTTAAGGCAGGTTTCGCAGCGCGTAAAAAAAGCAGACGACCGTATGTAAATGAAGGGGAGGAGCTTAGTCGACGTATGCAAATTGGGGGCGGTGCATGATTTGGAAATGCGTGTGGGTGTGGTTCGCATAAATTATGCTAATGAGGCTGTTAAGTGGCCTTTCCCAGCGCGTAAAAAATGCAGATGACCGTATGTAAATGAAGGGGAGGAGCTTAGACGACATATGCAAATTGGGGGCGGGGCATGGTTTGGAAATGCGTGTGGGCGTGGTGCGCATACATTATGCTCGCATAAATTATGCTAATGAGGGCGTTAAGTGGCCTTTCCCAGCGCGTAAAATATGCAGACGGCCGTATGTAAATGAAGGGGAGGAGCTTAGAAGACATATGCAAATTGGGGGCGGGGCATGGTTTGGAAATGCGTGTGGGCGTGGTTTGCATACATTATGCTCGCATACATTATGCTAATGAGGGCGTTAAGGTGGGTTTTCCAGCGCGTAAAAAATGCAGACGACCGTATGTAAATGAAGGGGAGGAGCTTAGTCGACGTATGAAAATTGGGGGCGGTGCATGGTTTGGAAATGTGTGTGGGTGTGGTTCGCATAAATTATGCTAATGAGGCTGTTAAGTGGCGTTTCCCAGCGCGTAAAAAATGCAGACGACCGTATGTAAATGAAGGGGAGGAGCTTAGTCGACGTATGCAAATTGGGGGCGGTGCATGATTTGGAAATGCGTGTGGGCGTGGTGCGCATACATTATGCTCGCATAAATTATGCTAATGAGGGCGTTAAGTGGCCTTTCCCAGCGCGTAAAATATGCAGACGGCCGTATGTAAATGAAGGGGAGGAGCTTAGACGACATATGCAAATTGGGGGCGGGGCAGGGTTTGGAAATGCGTGTGGGCATGGTGCGCATACATTATGCTCGCATACATTATGCTAATGAGGGCGTTAAGGCAGGTTTCGCAGCGCGTAAAAAAAGCAGACGACCGTATGTAAATGAAGGGGAGGAGCTTAGTCGACGTATGCAAATTGGGGGCGGTGCATGATTTGGAAATGCGTGTGGGTGTGGTTCGCATAAATTATGCTAATGAGGCTGTTAAGTGGCCTTTCCCAGCGCGTAAAATATGCAGACGGCCGTATGTAAATGAAGGGGAGGAGCTTAGACGACATATGCAAATTGGGGGCGGGGCATGGTTTGGAAATGCGTGTGGGCGTGGTTTGCATACATTATGCTCGCATACATCATGCTAATGAGGGTGTTAAGGTAGGTTTCCCAGGGCTTAAAAATACAGTCGACCGTAGTGAGCATTCGTTCCACGAACGCATTCATTCAATGAATGAATGAATAAATAAATAAAGTGCAAACGAACGAACGAGCGAACGAACGCACGTGCACGCACGCACACTTTATTATTTATTCATTCATGCACGCACGCACGCACGCACGCACGCACGCACGCACGCACGCACGCACGCACACTTTATTTTTTAATTAATTCATGAATACAGCCTGCGATATGCGTGAAATCTTGCAAGCACATTCCCACTAGGTCAAGGAACAGATGCCTCCCTTCTCACATTGGCCTGTTATAGCGCCACCAGCGGGTCAACTTTTGCATAACACATTTTTGGAACAAAATGCCTCAAATCATGCATGCAGCTAATTTCAGTAACGTCAAAGAGAGCACTGCCTGCGATCTTGACATTTTGTACTTTTATAGACATTGAAGCGAGCCCACAATTGTTTCGAAGGAACAATATTTTCTAGTTTTAATTTTTTTATTGTTTTCTCTTTAAAAAATATGTAGTTTATAAAGTTTGGCGAGATAGGAAGTCATAAAAATGAGTTGTCAATGCCCCTGATGGATGAATTTGTTAATGCTCTATACCAGGGGTTCTCAAACCTTTTTAGGCCGTGACCCCCAAAATAAACATATTTGAACAGGGGACCCCCACGCTGACAAGCACTTGGAATTGTAGGTATTACATTTAATGTGACTCGGTTCCACAGATAAATATTGTGAAAATAGCTATTTTCACAATGTTCGCCTCTTGCTTACTTAATATTTGACAGTTTGGCCAGTCCTGTCGAATATTCGAATACTTTGAGGTCGAATAATTCGAATACCAAAAATCACTATTCGTGAATGCCCTAACTTGCCGATCTTCACTGTTGGTAGACGGTGAATTAGCCATGGCTGTTTGTTCAGTAATTAATAATCCTAAAAAGTAATCCTAAAAGTCTAATCATATAAATGCTAACAACTTCAAATTGTCTTATACTATGTCTCTCTCTTACCCTGCAGTATCTTATATACTAGCTTACCTGACGTCTGGTCTGACGTCACACATTTAACACTAATCTTTGCCTAACAACGCCCACGGAGGCTTGCCCTCCGTGGGCATATTCAGGACATGACTGGATGGCCAAAGACTGTTCACTCCTGTCCGTCTGTGTTAGTATTGATTTTGACAGCAAATTTCTATTTAGTTTTAGTCATAGTCCTTTGAATTAAACATCATTTAGTTAGTCATATTTTAGTCGAGGTTTAGTCGACCATATATCATAAGATTTCAGTCGACTTTGTCGGGCCTTGATGCTGTCGTAAACGGTAGTTGGTAAATGGTGCATTTATATAGCACCTTTATCCAAGTTGTCATCAGTGAAAAAAGGTAGTCAGTCAACGCATTTCTCGTCATAGTTTTAGTCAACAAAATCAGCCATGTGCCCGTTCATTTGTGAACATCTTATCTCCAGCACCGCTGGACTGATCTGGACCGATTTGCATGAGTTTTGGATGAAATCGTTAGTAGTGTAGCACAAATGGGCTATATGGGGAGTTGCATCATGGTCCAATTAATGAATTTATTGTACAACCTACGGTTCAAGAGCTATAGGCCTCTAAATGTGAAGCGGCCTATTATAGGGCCATCAGGAGGCAGATTTGAGAAATAGGGGGGTGGAGGTTCTTCCTTGGCCCACTGCGCCAGTGTAAAGTGTCACGCCGTTCGGCTCAGCTGTTCCCAATATAGTAGAGATAGCCAGTTTGCTTCTCGTAGTTTTGCTGTGCACTACTATTCTTTTTGGATTATTACTGACTCTGCCTTCTCCTCTCCTCCCCAGTTTTCCGGGTCCCGTGCTGGGTTGGAGCAGTGGCGGAGTCAATTACCTTCTTGCCCCCCTCGTGCTTTTTACACTGTGTTCCAGTGTAAATAAACGTGCCCGGGTGGGCTTTAACCCTCTAAGGCCCGCATTAAGAAATACTTGAAATAAAAAATTGAAAAAAATCAGATGGTGTTGTAGGAGTCCTATTAAGAGGAAAATGTAATGTTTTTTTCAAAAAAATGTTTTTGTAAGATTTTATAGCCATAAATCAAAAATCATAAATCATGCTCTAATTTACATATGGGGGATATTTTTCACAATAATAACATATGTACATGTTCTAGACATTCTAATGATCACCAAAAAAAATAGTACAGGCATTTTACTTATGTTTTTGTGAGGTATAGCTTCCATGAAAAAGTGAGATGTTGTTCGTCAAAACTCTGGAATTTCAGCGGGTGTGGCGGGTGTGAATGTCAGCCCCTGTGGGGGGTATTTATATGCAAATATTGTGGCCAATGGCATTGTAATACTAAACAATATAATCCAATGGTGGTGTTTAGGTGGTAGGGGGAGCTAAAATAAAATGATTTAAACCTTTTTTTGGATAAAATACAAACGTTGTAATATTACAACCGTGGGCCTTAGAGGGTTAACCGTCTACTGCCTCCTCCTTGATGTGCGTTTGGGTCAACTCACATCAGTCGGATGTAATAACAGATTAGCCGTCACATACAGAAGGACTGTGAGTTCGTCAGGATTCACATTAGGGCTGGGCATTATCATCCTAGCCGACTGTTATTCAACATCAATATTTGATGAAAATTGCAGGCTGTGACATCAATTTCCTTTGTAAATGTTTCAAAATCCTTTCAAAAATAGAGAAAATAGATGATCTTGAGGGCTCACAACGCATCACACTACAACACGTTTTGATAACATTTCACACTGTTTTAGGGGTGTATTATTCAGTGATAATGAAAGTGGCCGGGGGCCATCTTGTCCCTACTGGCCTTACAGCGTGGAAATGTTAAGTTTTTTATAGATTTTTTACACCATTATAATGTTCTCGTTTTGATCATTAGACCCAATCACTTTATATCGGTAGGCCTACGTCTCCAGCTTCAGGATATGTATGATACTGATTTACTACGAGACTGTGGCATTATGAGTTCAGTAGTTTACAATCTAGGCATTTAGCAGACGTTCTTAATTCAGAGCGACAGTGGTTCTCAAAACTTTTATTTTTTCCGTCATAACTAAACATCCTAACATAACTACGGCCGTACGCTACCCTGATTGGTCGAGGACTGGCTGGCCACCTCTGAAAACCGAATCTAGCAATGCTCGTAACACGGGCCATGGTGGAAGTCCTTATAAGGTCAGCACACATTCTAGTGAGGAGAATGAATGGAAAATGTACCAATTATATTTTTATTAGAATGAAATACAATCACTGAATATACCTTTAAGTAGAACTACAAAATAAGGCTCAAGTGATTAAAACCAGAAAAAGACTTGACTATGCAAGATGATATCGAGTCTCATATCACAATATTGATATATCGATATATTGCCCAGCCCTAATAATAATGGACTCTACACCAGTGGTTCTCAAAGTGGATTTCAGGGACTGTCTATTGGTTCCTTTATGGGGGCTGTATTTTGATTGTCTTAAGTACCAGCTCTTATGCCTTAACTTAAAGGCCTGTCCATACTGTCTGCGACCACCAAACTTTTCATCAGAGAGTTCTTACTTTCCGACGAGCACCTTTCCGAACTCTAATTCGGGGTAATGCTTTCCAGAAGATTGACGAAGAGTGACGTCATGTTGGAGTTGAACCAGACGGAAGGTTTGGTGGTAGGAGACAGTGTGGACAGGCCTTGAAGTTAAGGCATTAGAGCTGGTACTCAAGACAATCAAAATAGAGCCCTCAGGGTCTAAATTGACCCATACAAGTATGTGACTCTGACAAATGGAACCAAATTGGTTCCATTTACTGTCAGGGTAAAGAGGAGAGCTTGAAATGTAAATGTTTGAGAACCACTGCTCTACACCAGGGGTCGGCAACCTTTTTGGCAAGTGCCATGTTTTTTTTTTATATTCTTCTGTGTCTGTGTGCCATACCAACATTACATTTAATTATCAACCTCATCAAAATTAAAATTGAATACAGATTTTGGTTTTCCTAACCTTCTTGTTTTTAAATATATTTGGAGCGGTGCAAACCGCTTCCCACATTTGACTTAGTGTGTAGTCATTTCCCCATGTCTCTATGTGTGTGTATGTATGTATGCAGTACCAACAGCTGAAATACTGGCATCCCCATCTAGTGGCCCAGGTCTTTTGGTAAATGGAATGAATACATACATTTATACATATTTATTTTGTTTTATTTATTAACTATATGTGTGTGTGTGTGTGTGTGTGTGTGTGTGTGTGTGTGTGTGTGTGTGTAGGCTATAGATTGAATTGCTGTTCCAAGCAACATTGTAATAACATAATATGATATGATTGCGACCGTCAGGTCGCATGTTACTACCAAAACCTCCACCGGCTGTCTGTCAGTCGGTCGGTCACGTCACACACGCGTGTGTGTGCGCACATGCCTTATGTTTTATTGTCTCCCTAATTTATATTATCTGATACTTCCTTTGTATATTTTGAAACGCATAGCATCATTCAGCGTCCTCTTCACGTTGGTTGCAACGGCCTTCCTTTTTTCCCCCTTCTTTTACCGTTTCTTGATGAAAAAAAAAATATTTCTTCTCTTCTGGTTGCCAATTCGCAGCACCTTCCCGCGACCCCACTTTGGGTCGCGACCCATACTTTGAGAACCGCTGATCTACACCATATCTCTTCGACACAAATAGCAGATCTATAATCTCACGTGGCAGCCTGACATAGGCCTACTGTGAGCTAGTCGCAGTGTTTCTCAAATGGGGGTACGTGTACCCCTAGGGGTACGTGGAGGTACTGCAGGGGATACTCAGAAAATGCCCCCAAAAAAAGATAAATAGAAGTATAAATCACGATAATATTTTACATAGTTAAGTAACTAAGAACAATTGAATTAGAAGGAGAAAAAAACATGTACGACCCTTGGAGAAACTTATTGTGAGCCTGACAGTTATTAACCCCAAATACATGGTATCAGGCAACTGGGATGTGTTTGAATGTTGTTTGAATGTAAGTTATTGACATAAAAGCTGGACTGAAATGTCATGGCCACAGTGTTGAAAATATGTCTCTTCAGGAGGCACTGTTTGAAACTCTCACTCCCCATTTTTTGGGATGTTATACTCTTGAAATGGGGGGGTTATCATAGCATCATATACCACTAGTTATGGTTTTAATTGCAGTTTTGTATGGAAAATGTTGTTGGGTAAAGGGGGTACTTGGATTCAAAAATCAGGGAAAGGGGGTACTCAAGCTAAAAAAGATTGAGAAACACTGAGCTAGTGGATCACATCCACTTACGCTGAATGTTGGACTATTAGACAGGCCCAGCAAAGCCGGATGCTGGTTCATGAGGTTAACTATACGGAAGACCTGGGATTATTTGATACTTTAGCTATTGAAAAATAGCAGATATACAAGCTCACAGGAGGGGTCCCTGGAACAACATATTTTGAGATGGGGGTCCCCGGCCAAATGCATGTAATTTTGAGGGACCATTGACATGAACAAGTTTGAGAACCACTGATTTAGAAGGATTTAGAAGACATTTATAGAATCAGGGCAAAATATTCAAAGACTTGCGCAAATTCAAAGTGGTTAAAGTCTAGAGGGACGAAGACGCGTTCCCGGCCTTTAATGGCTTAACACCAACAGTGTCAAACAGTTTGTCCTCACCAGACTTGGTGGGCATGCATGTGTGTGTGTGTGTGTGTGTGTGTGTGCGCGTGCGCGCGCGCCTGCGTGCGGTTTAATTTATACTTTTGCTTGCCGAAAATAACCGATTTTCAAGCTTCCGTTTTTGTTTCCGATGTGAAAATCTATTATTTTCAACAAGCGACACACATCTAGCCTTCGTGTAGAGGGGCTGATTGCAGTGTTATTTATTCACCGTTAAGTTTCTTTAAGTCTGCAGTTTTGACAATACAGTCTTATACAGTTGTTTACCGATGTTTCTGGTTGACATTGGCACATTTCACTCAGGTTTTTTCATGTCACTCATGTCACTTTGTCTGCTGACATCACTCAGCAACGAAATAAAAATAAAATAAACAAAAATAAAAATAAAACAATTCACAGGATCACCCCATGATGTGCACTGCATTGTAGTTTCAAATGCACTACATTGCAGGCATTTTTAAGTAAAAAACTAAAAAAGAAGAAGACACGTGTGACATGCATGATCTGGGCAGATTGCCCCAGGAAATGTGCCAATCTCAACCCAAAACAACGATATGACTTTTACTCTTGATTTCATTGAGGAGCTTGAAAGGTTTCCATGTTTTACTAGTAAAAACGCACTGTTTTATAGTTTCATAAAGCATTTCTCAGTGATACTGTGCTCTTGGTCCCATAGCATGTCATTATTATTACATTTCTTTTAATATATATGTTTTATTTTAGAGAGAAATTACAGAAGTTCACATTGAACTTTTGAAACCCCTCAGTTGCTTTGGTCCTGTGTGGATAAAGCATAAAACTGTAATCTGACTTTGACAATGGAATAGAAGTGGAATCAATGGAATAAAACAGGAACTGAAAGAACATAACTGCATTCAGTAGAAAACAATTGGAATCGATCATCATATTGGAACTGGCATTCATTTGCTTCTTATGATGTCTGCTTCGTCTTTATGATCGTCTAGTAACCAATCATCTAAGGTAATCTCAAAAAAGCTAAAAGAATTAGCTTAAAGGGGAACTTCCCTTTATAACTTTTCTGGGGTGATTTTCACATCTACTTAAGCGTTAGTATGCACCCCAGACAGTCAGAAGTGTCTTGATTCAATATTTACATCTTTGATATGTATTTGATCAAACATGCATTCCTGCTAAATGGAAAGACTTATTGTTATTGATGAGCTATTTCATTATGTTGATATTGTTAAGACATCTTGCGTGAAATAACTGAAAAAGCCAAGGTCTCCCCCTTGATTCAAAGGGCACTATCAGTCACAAGCAGGGATGTGTGGTTGAATGAGTTTAAAGGAACTATAGTCAACTTTTTCTTGAAAAACAGATGCTAAAATAAAAATAATGTTTCGAAAATATTTTATAAAAAAGATTAAGCTTCATTATGTGTTTCTATTCTACTTTGTTTACATCCCTTATCAATCCATATAAAAGAATAGAAGAGGGAAAGTCAGCCTGACAATGGCCAAAATGTATGGGGGTTAGTGTGGAATGCATGTCTGATCAAAGGAACATAAAGTATCTACATACTGAATCAAGGAGTAGGAGTAGACGTGAAAGTGACCCAAGAGCAATCACATTTTGGTTTTCCACATTCCTTAAGCCACGTGACAAGTACAGTATTCTTCATAACATTGTCCTTAGCAGACAGAACTTTAAGGAATGCAGATTGCAGTCAAACACTATACACACAATGTCTTATATAAATACCATAGTCCCCATAATGACTTTATATTTACAGTCAAAATACCATCGTCCCGTAATGACTTCATATTTACAGGCAGTCCCCATAAACACTTAACATATTTATACAGTCTAATACCACATTTCCCATTAGGTCTTCATAATTACACTCATAGGATATTCCACAGTCCCAATAACTGCATTTTTACAGTCAAATGCCATAGTCTCCATATTGTCTCTATATGTACAGTTAAATACCACAGTCCCCATAATTTATTTTATATTTGCACTCAAATACCATAGTCTCCAAATTGTCTTTAGCCTATATTTACAGTAACGTATCCTTGGTCCCCATAATTTCCTTATATTTACAGAGAAATACCACAGTCCCAGGGCGTCCCGGTATAGCACAGGGGTACAGTAACTAAGTTACAGCCCTGAATCTGCGGTTCGAATCCTCCATCCGTGGTGCCTCCGGCTTGGCCGGCGCACCAACGAACACGGCTGGCTGTGTTCGCGGGTGGGAACCTGGCAGCGGGTGGGTGCGATCTCTGTTGCTGCACAATAGCGACTCCTGCAGGTTGTTCGGGGTGCCTGCGCGTTCGGCAGAGAGGAGGAGTGGAGTGTTCCTCTGCATGCATTACATCCTCGAGGTGAAACTCCTCGCTGTCGGGTGAAAAGAAAGTGGCCGGCGACGTCACACGCCTCAGAGGAGGCACGCGGTTGTCTACTACACCGTCCCCAGATCAAACAAGTGGCCGTTGGCAGTGACTATACACATGGGGGAGAATTGGCAAATAACTTAATTGGGAAGAGAATTTGAAGAAAAAAAGAAAGTGTCTTTATATTTAAATTCAAATAACATGGTCCCCATTGATGTCTATATTTACAGTACAGTTACAAGTCCATGGTGTTCACTCTTGTATTTTGTTTCGACAGATGTTTTTTCCCCCCTCAGTGTGTCCTTGGAGCGTGATACGGACATCCTGTGTGGGTGAGGTGTTAGGAGACTTCTTGAACGAGTCTATGAAAGGGTGGAAAAAGCACATTTGATAATAGCGTGTTAGTACAGTGGTTCTCAACCTCTGGGTCGGGACCCCCAGAGGGGTCCCCAAATTATTTCGAGGGGTCCCCAGATGATTCACTTAATGTGCAACATTGTGACAAAGTGACAATTTAAGGACATTTTAATACCTCTAAAATGACAAATTAAACATTTGCCAAATTGTCAAATATTAGAGGCAGAAATTGGGAAAATAGCTGATCTACATGCTCATAACGCCTCGCAACGCGAGGCCTGGTGGCACTCTTCTTGTGCCACCAGGCCTTTACACACGTATGAGATGTGTTAGGTCATGTTTGAGGTTACAGAGAGAGGTGACAACAGGTCAAAAGATGAGAATCCACAGGAAACGCCGCTCCCCCTGACAGAAAGGCTGAATCTACTAACTAGATACACAGGTCTACTGATGATCAGGGATCATTAGAACTGAGATTTGTAAGCACAAGGTTCTTAGTTTGATGCCAACATATGTTTAACCTGCATCCAAATGTAGCAGTGACTCATAGCCTCAGCCAGATGACCTAAAAAATAAAGGATACCACTTTGGTCTAGTGCAGGGGTCTTCAACGTTTTCAGGCCAAGGACCCCTTAGTTGAGGGAGAGATGAAGCAGGGACCCCGACAACCTTTTCATAGATTCCATATTGTTTCATCGTTTGACAGCACAATCATCAGTGTATTTTGGATTCTTGACAATTTGTGTTTTCAGATATTTAACCACTTGAGCCATCATTACCTAATAAACTTGACCTTTTACTCGTACTTAGTCTGCTGTTTCCCTTCTACACCAAACCTGCCGATCTACAAGCTCACAGCGCCTCGCAGCGCGGTCCCTGTCCCTGATATAATATTTCGAGATGGGGGTCTTTTAATATTTTTGACCAGAGTCTATAAATTTCTTCTAAATTCTTTTTTGGTTTTAGGTTTTTGAAAAACGCATGTATTCAAAGATTTTCAAAAATAGCAGATATACAAGCTCTCAGCGCAGCACCAGCTAAAGCATAACATAATGCTTAAAGTAATATTATAATAATGCGTTCCAGTTCTAAATGGGTTAATTCTCATTTGATTCTTCCATGCCAGCGTCTATGCACAACTCAATGTTTTGCTCGCACAACAGAAACAGACACCGTTCTGGTGTACATGGTACTGTGTGTACCATTTTTATGAACAACAACAAAAAGGTACAGTATGAAAATACAATTAAATGTAGCTTAAAAACAATGTAAGCATGTAAGTTCTTTTAGAAAACAGTGAAGCATCCCAACAGGTGAAGAGGAGGAAGGGGACTCTGCACACTGATGAAGGCCCGCTATAGCAGTGGTTCTCAACCTTTCCAGGCCGCGACCCCCCCCCCCCCAAAAAAAAAACATATTTCAACTGGGGGGACCCCCCCCCACCCCACCCCACCCTACCAGGCACTTGGAATTGTAGGAGTTGGCATTACATTTAGTTTGACAATCTATTCCATTGTGAAAATAGCAGATTTTACATGCTCTCAACGCCTCGCAACGCTATTTTCACATGTTCTCTCTCCAATATTTGAAATTTGGCCAATGTTTAACCAGAGATACTTAAAAAAAAGAAAAAAAGTCTTAAAAGTCCTTAAATTGTCACTTAAAAGTGTGCTGATACCCTGTATACACTTACACTGTATGTTGTTCTGTTTACCGATGAGTGAGAAGCCAATCATCTGGGGACCCCCAAAAAATCATTTGGGGACCACTCTGGGGGTCCCGGCCCACAGGTTGAGAATCACAGCGCTATAGGGTTGAAACTTTGTGCCTGAGCTCCCAGTAGAGTGGATTGAAGTTGACAGTGTGCAGACCTCCCTTCCTCTTCTCAGTAACATAAATTACACCTCACAAAAAAAAATAGAGGCAAATCTTTGCTGTATACAAAGGAACTCAACCACTCCGGTGGAAACAAAATCCTTGTAAAACAGAAAAAAGAAAAGAAAAAAGCCTTTAAGCTTCTTCAAAGTCAAATTTGAGGGATACAAAAAAATATATATATAACAAAGTAAAATATATTGTTTAACACAATAACAAGACATGACCCCCAAACATGTCATAAGGTGCAACTGGGTCGTTGCTTTAAGGCCAAGAGCACTTTGGTAGAGGTTTGAGTTGTGTAGTTAACCAGGGGCGTCAATTGGGTATGGCAGGGGTATGCAGCTGCCATACCCTGGGTCCAGGGGGGGAAAATAAAAGTTACTTTTAAATATAAATCCATGAACGTCTCCTTGTCTATCTGTGCTGGTTATTATGTTGTTAAATTACAGTAAAATAACTACAAATGCAACATTTTACAAAATGGTCACTTTAACAAGGTATTATAATTATATTCTCCACACGTGTATTCTCCCCACCTTGACAAAATGGTATATTCCCAGGTTCCGCAGGTCAGCTGCCATATCAAGAAACCATAGAAACGGGGGGACAAAAAATAAAATGTACTTCTTAAAATAAATGTATCGTGCCTGTTGCTAAGGTATGGCAACATGACTTGTGTCTTGCACGCGCTTGCCAAGACACCAGTCATGTTGCCATACCTCACCTTTTGCTGAACTGACACCACTGTCCATACACACCATTTGGCTGACCATTTGCTAACCCCAATTACATTACGTTCAATCTCACCAAACACTCTTTTCCTTCAACATTTATACAAGATGTATATGCTGTGGCTCAACCTAAGTAGCGCAAGGGATAGTTACAGTACACCACATTAACATATTACTATGGTCATTCTGAATGGTAGATACATTAGGTCAGTGTTTCTCAACCACTGTGCCTGGGGACCTTTGGTGTGCCCCTGAGAAGGGTCAAGTGTGCCCCTTGAAACTGCTTGAAAGCCAGTATTGTATTTATTGTTTTAAAAATGATTTAAACTAGTGAAAACAGCCGATCTACAAGCACACAACCCGATCTACAAGCACACAAGGCGTTGTGTGCTTCTAGATCTGCTGTTTTCACTACTGTTGTGCGACAGCCTTGTATGATGAAGAAGGGCTTTACTTTGCGAAGAAACATACAAATTTGAAACTTGGAGATACAAGGTTTCTTCCCGACTGTGACGATATTTACACCCCCGTATTATGTTGGTGTGCCCATGGATTCTTGGGACATGAAAAGTGTGCCCATGCAGAAAAAAGGTTGAGAAACACTGCATTAGGTTACCTTTATTAGGGACAAACTTAAGCGAGTGGCTGAATATTCAGAACCGCGAGAGGCCATCCTCTGGGCCATCAGCTAGAAACTGATGACCAAGCCCGTTGCCACACTTGCCGCACAGCACCTGATGATATAAAACATGATCATACATTCAATTAACAACATCATGTATCCCAACAAAGGCACACATCCCAACAGAGGAGGTTCCTCCCACAGCTGAAGAATTTAGGGCTGTCACCATGATGACATCTCACATGACGATTAATTGTCACTCAAATAATTGCGATTAACGATTTAGTTGTGTTTTTGTCGCTGACAATTACATTCCTGTTTGGCTTGTAGGCTTTGAAGTTGCACATGGCAGACATGACACATAACCTAAATATACAAAGAAATGACAGACATATTTGACAACTTTATACTCCAAAAAGAACATAGTGGAAATAGCCGATCTACGAGCTCACAACGCATGCAACGCGTTGTGAGCTTGTAGATCTGCCATTTCCACTATTTTTGAAACCTTTTGAAATAATCAGTACTAATGGATAGTGATTTACATGTACACTGTTAACTGTGTGAGTCGTGACAGACGTCCCATCACATGTGTTAAGTGCAATGAGCAATGTATTATGATAATTACTGTACCTTGTAAGTTCAATTATTCAAGTATATGCACTGGCCATTGCCATATGCCTCTAATGTTGTATTTAGCTTGCTGTTGTTTTCTTTCATTTGTAAATAGGCCTATGTGTCAGTAGTTTTAATTTATGAACGAAATAGCTTTTTTTTTTTAGAATATTTTTTGAAATTATAATTAAAAAACTAAATGTAGGAAACAAATGACCCATAAAAATGTGTGTGCGACCCAAAAATCGGTCCCGGCCAATGTTTTGGGAAACAGTGAGGTATATGACACTAGAAGATACTTAGGCCTACCTAGTGTCATCTTTTCAGAAGTGTCCATGAGCAAGGCAGTGGCGCCAGTTCAGCAAAGGCTAGGGTATGGCAAAGATGGGAGTCCTCGTGGAAAAGAGGCATTACATTTTATATAACACGGTTCTATTGTGAAAATACCAGATCTACATGCTCACAACGCCTCGCGCTTTGTGAGCATGTAGATCGGCTATTTTCACAATGGGTAAACATGGGTATGGCAGCTGCATACCCCTGCCATACCCAATTGACGCCCCTGGAGCAAGGCACTGCACACATCATTCACACACTGTGTGAGCATGTGAGCATCACCTACTGTAAATCCATTTTTGCCAAACTTAAATCAGCTAGCTACCCTGTGTGTGCATTATGGGGACTGATGTCTCACCTTGTAAGCAGTGAGTGACTCCATTAGCTTGGTGACACTGTCCTCTCTGATGGTGTCGGTGAAGGCAGGCCAGGGGGAGGAGTGGGCATACTTGGACCGACTGGAGAACAGCGGGTGGTCACACTGGGAACACACATAGATACCTGGACATACAGCGACGTTAATACGTGATTAAAACTCACAGAAACAGCGTGGGCAAGGCTTTCCCCCTTCACTGGCATCAATCGCGTTAAATGTTATTTTTCCAGGTTCTTTTCAGTTAAAAGCACAAACATATAGCTATTAGCTGACCTAATTAAATATTAGATAAGCGAAATAAATTAATCCTATCCCCGTACATGGCTGTTACATCTAGGGTTGCCAACTCCCAGAGTTTCAAATACGGGACACTTTATAAGGAAACATGCGCCGCCAAAGGCGGCGCCGAAAAATCGCATATTTTCGGTTATAAATGGGCATTTTCCTATATTAAATCATATTTTTCCTTTCACAATATTAATTCGGGTGTCTTTGGGCCGAAAAATCGCATATTTTCGGTTATAAAGTTGGCTAAAACGGGCATTTTCCTATATTAAATCATATGTTTCCTTTCACAATATTAATTCGGGTGTCTCTCAATTTTCCAAAACATATCGCCTAGGTCTACCTGGTCCTTATGTGCCCACTCTCTGGTACCCAACACTAGTTTAATCATATTGGCATACAGCAATAACCATTAGGTTTTAAAAACAAAATCAACGCATGCTTATGTTATTTCACATACCAGCCTGTCTGGGGTCGCTTTAGTTGGCAGACAAGATTACTGTAGTGCTCCCAGGAATACCAATATCCATGGCTTATTTTCTGTTGCTTGCCTGCTTTTTCACCTTTTTGTTTAGCCTATCACCTATCATGGATTCATGTCTAATATGTTTGTACACAATCTTCTGTCACACGTTTTTTTAAGACATTAAACAATGTTCTGAGCCGAGCACTGTCGTATGGTCGCTCGCACGCACTCGTTTCGTCTCTCGCAGGCAACTTGTGGAGTGAACCTACAGCCCATGCTTGGGAAGGGAGTGTGTAGGGGGCGGAGCGACTGTGTCTTAGCAACACTCAGAGCCGTATGTTAATAAGCCAATCAGCTGCTTACAAACAGCGCAGCGCCTCTCACAGCAATGGGATGCAGCACTTATCGTCTCAGAGGAGAGCAGAGTGGAAGTGGAAGCTCTCTGACAGGCAGAATCGCTGTCATTTCTCAATTAAATCATCCCGTCATTCATATTTATCCCCCAACCTTAAAATACGGGACAAAGAGCGTCCCGTTTCAGTTCACTACGGGACACGTCTTTTAGTTTCCAAAAAAGGGACGATCCCGTATTTTACGGGACGGTTGGTAACCCTAGTTACATCATCAAACCATCTGAGTACTCGCCTGGTTTAAAATGATCCTTGTAGATCTCGCCACCGAAAAATCGACAAAAAGACATTTTGTGCAGCTGTCGTGACGTGAACGCTGATCAGTCTCTCTTGTCAGTGTTTGTTTGTGTTTGATCAGGTTCACATGTCTATCAAATGGTCTGCGAGGACGAGGAGGAGAATCCACACACGTGAGAGCACAGAGCAGCAGCAGCATAATCCTTTCCCCGCCCACTGCTAAGATTTCCGTCATCAACATAGCCCCGCCTCCACCATGAGATTGTATGTACAGTTGTACACACTACACACTATGCCAGTGGTTCTCAAACGTTTCAGGCTGTGACCCCCGAAATAATCATATTTTAATTGGGGACCCCGGCACCCTGACGAGCACTAAGAGTTGAGGAATTTTGTATAACACAGCGTTGCGAGGCGTTGTGAGCATGTAGATCGGTAATTTTCACAATGTCTGCCTCTAATATTTGACAATTTGGCCCATGTTTAATTTGTAGTTTCAGAGGTATTAACAAAATCAATAACCAAAGACAATGAACGTGAATGTGTTGATATTTCAATCAAAGATCATAGGATATTCGCATTATCAACTGTAGTGTTATATACAGTTGATAATATATAGAAATAGTAAATATACAGTATAAATATTTTAAACTGTCCCCATTTCTTTTATACATGAACTGACCCATGAATTATTTTAGACCCATGAAATTATTTTAACAGGTGACAATTATTTAAATATTAGAGCAAGTGACCTAAACGACACAACAGTCACAATATAGAGCTGTTTGACACTGTTACTGAGCCAACACTCTATAGCAATGATTACTGTCACAATATAGAGCTATTTAACACTGTTACTGAACAAACACTCTATAGCAACGATTACTGTCACAATATAGAGCTATGTGACACTGTTACTGAGCCAACACTCTATAGCAACGATTACTGTCACTGTTCCGTTATTTTTGAATTCCCCCCTAGGGGGTCCTCAGAGTTACAACAGGGGGTCCTCCAAATCTTTGAGTGATAGAGAGTTTCTTTCTTTCCTTTTTTATATTAATCACTTTTTCCCTAGTGTCCATATTCTGAGAACTTTAGCCAAAAATAGCCCATCTACAAGCTTGTAGATGGGCTATTTTCAGCAAAGAGGTTTGGTGTAGAGGGGAAAAAGAGCAGACTAAGTACAGACTAGTGAAAAGTCAAGTTTATCAAGTATTGACGGCTCAAGTGGTTAAATATGTGAAAACACAAATTGACATGAATCCAAAAGACACTGATGACAATGAAACTATATGGAATCTATGAACAGGTTGTGGGGGTCCCTGCTTCATCTCTCTCTGCTAAGGGGTCCCTGCTTAAAACCCCGGATTTTTAATCGTTCAACACAGGAGCCAAACAAACACTATAGCAATGATTACTGTCACAATATAGAGCTATTTAACACTGTTACTGAACACTCTATAGCAATGATTACTGTCACAATATAGAGAGAGCTATTTGATTGAAACTTGCTAAATGAAACTAAATGAATATACAGCACAAGCAGCATTCCCCTAATGTAAAAAAAGGGAGGAAAAAACAAAATGCTGACATTGATGTGACTTCTAAATAATAGGACTTGTTGTGTCGCATTGGGTTCAGCCCGCTTTTCATCTCAGTGAGTTGAGAATGGAAACACTGCCCTCGTGTGGATTCTTTCATATCACACTGTAACACTGTTACTGAACAAACACGCTATGGGAACGATTGATTCCTGTCACAATAGAGAGCCGTTTAACACTAGCCTGGCTCCAGCCAATAGACCCGCCCACTCTCTGAGTGAACTGCATCTCTTGGTCTGGATATGTCATATGACGAGTCTCTTGATTCGGTTCAAAGCCGTATCTTGGCGAACCGACCAATGAATTCAAAGCAAGACGGAAAAAAATCTACAGAAACAGTGGAGGGAGGGGTGGCTGCGTGGCTCACCAGAGTTCTTAATTGCTCCCTTTGAACTTCAAAAGGACTCCGAACTGCAGGCATTGATTGAGCCATACAAGTGTCGAGTAGCTCGTTAGTGATTCTCTCTAATCAGTGAAACATCAAAGACACTGACCTGTTGGGTGCATGTCATTGAGGGGAGGGGGAGGAGGGATTGTTTTGTGTGCAAAAGTCAAACACAACCCTCCCACCAGATCGCTTGTGATTGGGAATTTCAAATTTTAAATCCCCTCCCCTTTGAAATCTCAACACAATGGCTCAGGCTCAGACTCTTAAGCTCCAGCGCAGAGTCTGAAATCAGGCTAGTTTAACACTGTTACTGAACAAGCACTCTATAGCAATGATTACTGTGACAACGTGGGGCAGTTTAACCCTGTTACTGAACACAGATACTGATTCCTACCTGCAGCAGCAGTGCAACATGCATGCTGCTTCTCCAACACAGACTGGTGCACTGCACTTCCTGGTGTGTCAGGTGAGTGACTGGGGGAGAATTCCTTGGGTAGAGCGACATCTGTTGATGGGGACCTACTGATTGGTTTTATTTCACCAGACTCTAGCTGGCTCCAGGGGGTTGGGGGGGGGCCGCGGCCGCTTCGCGGCCGCTGCCAGAGCACGCAGTCCGGCTTGGGTGCCCTCCGAGACCTCGGTGTCTGAGTCTGGAGCTCTGTGAAAAAAAAGAAAAAAGAAAAAAAGCCAGCTGCTGAGCGGGCGTGCGTGCGTGCTTGCGTGCGTTCAGTGCAATGTGAATGCATGTGACCAATTGATAGGAAGATAGATAGATACGTAATAAACATGAACTAAAAGGAGATCCCAGTAATGTTTTTGGCTTATTTCCACAGGGAAGTCATTCATGAATGAACACATTATTGATATAGGACTGTCATAGGTACAGTGTCATTGACAGTACAGTTCACTGGTACAAGGTCAACTAAAAGGTGATCCTAGAAAAGACTAAGTCAGGGGGAAACAATTTAAAAAATAAAACAATAAAAACAGCCGATCTACAAGGCTGCATGTGGGCTTGTGGATCAGCTGTTTTGGGTAAATGTGGGTTATTTATCTAATGCAGTATTGATCCCTTTATCGAGTGATTGATTGAAGACAGTACAGTACAGTACAGTTCACTGGTACAAGCTCAACTAAAAGGAGCTTTATTTATTTCATTAATTATTATTATATAAGGCCCCTATCGAGACTGACTATTTATTTATTTATTTATTTATTTCCCTCCCCGACTATGTTTCCTTCCATCCATCCATCCATCCATCCATCTTCAACCGCTTATCCGGAATCGGGTCTCCGCCCCCCCCCCGGGCGTCTGCCTATCGGCTAAATAAATAAATAAATAAATAAATAACGTGCTTCCTTCCTTCCTTCCTTCCTTCCTTCCTTCCTTCCTTAAATAAATAATTCATTAAATAGCGTGCTTGCTTCCTTGCTTCCTTTCTTCCTTCCTTCCTTCAATAAATAAATAAATAAATATATAAATAAATATATAAATAGCGTACATCTTTCTTTCTTTCTTTCTTTCTTTCTTTCTTTCTTTCTTTCTTTCTTTCTTCCTTCCTTCCTACCTTCCTTCAATAAATAAATAAATAAATAAATAAATAAATAATCTCATTTACATATTGTTATGTAAATGAGGCTACATTAATTATGCAAATGATTATTATGTAAATGAGGCTGCATTCATTATGCAAATGAGGTTGGGGGCGTGGTCTGCATTAATTATGTAAATGAGACTGCACAACATGCATTCGACGTGCGCGTCTTGTTGCTAATTAGCCTAATTATGCAAATGTGTTGGGGGCGTGGTCTGCAGTAATTATGCAAATGAGGTTGGGGCATGGTCTGCCGTAATTATGCAAATGAGGTTGGGGGCGTGGTCTGCATTAATTATGTAAATGAGACTGCACAACATGCATTCCACGCGCGCGTCTTGTTGCTTATTGCACGCGAATGCAGGGGGCGGAGCTAATTAGCCTAATTATTCAAATTGGGGGCGTGGCATGTAAATGAGGTTGGGGGCGTGGTCTGCATCAATTATGTAAATGAGCCTGCACAACATGCATTTGTTGCTAATTACACGCGAATGCAGGGGGTGGGGCTAATTAGCCTAATTATTCAAATTGGGGGCGCGGTCTGCATTAATTATGTAAATGAGGTTGGGGCGTGGTCTGCATCAATTACGTAAATGAGCCTGCACAACATGCATTTGACGCGCGCGTCTTGTTGCTTATTGCACGCGAATAAAGGGGGCGGAGCTAATTAGCCTAATTATTCAAATTGGGGGCGTGGCATGTAAATGAGGTTGGGGCGTGGTCTGCATTAATTATGTAAATGAGACTGCACAACATGCATTCGACGCGCGCGTCTTGTTGCTAATTACACGCGAATGCAGGGGGCGGGGCTAATTAGCCTAATTATTCAAATTGGGGGCGCGGTCTGCATTAATTATGTAAATGAGGTTGGGGGCGTGGTCTGCATCAATTATGTAAATGAGCCTGCACAACATGCATTTGTTGCTAATTACACAACAGGAGGGGAGGAGCTTAGTCGACTCATGCAAATTGGGGGCGGGGCATGGTCTGGAAATGCGTGTGGGCGTGGTGCGCATACATTATGCTCGCATACATTATGCTAATGAGGGCGTTAAGGCAGGTTTCGCAGCGCGTAAAATATGCAGACGGCCGTATGTAAATGAAGGGGAGGAGCTTAGACGACATATGCAAATTGGGGGCGTGGCAGGGTTTGGAAATGCGTGTGGGCGTGGTGCGCATACATTATGCTCGCATACATTATGCTAATGAGGGCGTTAAGGCAGGTTTCGCAGCGCGTAAAAAATGCAGACGACCGTATGTAAATGAAGGGGAGGAGCTTAGTCGAAGTATGCAAATTGGGGGCGGGGCATGGTTTGGAAATGCGTTTGGGTGTGGTTCGCATACATTATGCTCGCATACATTATGCTAATGAGGGTGTTAAGGTAGGTTCCCCAGCGCGTAAAAAATGCAGACGACCGTATGTAAATGAAGGGGAGGAGCTTAGTCGACATATGCAAATTGGGGGCGGGGCATGGTTTGGAAATGCGTGTGGGCGTGGTTTGCATAGATTATGCTCGCATACATCATGCTAATGAGGGTGTTAAGGTAGGTTTCCCAGGGCTTAAAAATACAGTCGACCGTAGTGAGCATTCGTTCCACGAACGCATTCATTCAATGAATGAATGAATAAATAAATAAAGTGCAAACGAACGAGCGAACGAACGAACGCACGTGCACGCACGCACACTTTATTATTTATTCATTCATTCACGCACGCACGCACGCACGCACGCACGCACGCACGCACGCACGCACACTTTATTTTTTAATTAATTCATGAATACAGCCTGCGATATGCGTGAAATCTTGCAAGCACATTCCCACTAGGTCAAGGAACAGATGCCTCCCTTCTCACATTGGCCTGTTATAGCGCCACCAGCGGGTCAACTTTAGCATAACACATTTTTGGAACAAAATGCCTCAAATCATGCATGCAGCTAATTTCAGTAACGTCAAAGAGAGCACTGCCTGCGATCTTGACATTTTGTACTTTTATAGACATTGTTTTCTGGCTTGAAGCGAGCCCACAATTGTTTCGAAGGAACAATATTTTCTAGTTTTAATTTTTTTATTGTTTTCTCTTTAAAAAATATGTAGTTTATAAAGTTTGGCGAGATAGGAAGTCATAAAAATGAGTTGTCAATGCCCCTGATGGATGAATTTGTTAATGCTCTATACCAGGGGTTCTCAAACCTTTTTAGGCCGTGACCCCCAAAATAAACATATTTGAACAGGGGACCCCCACGCTGACAAGCACTTGGAATTGTAGGTATTACATTTAATGTGACTCGGTTCCACAGATAAATATTGTGAAAATAGCTATTTTCACAATGTTCGCCTCTTGCTTACTTAATATTTGACAGTTTGGCCAGTCCTGTCGAATATTCGAATACTTTGAGGTCGAATAATTCGAATACCAAAAATCACTATTCGTGAATGCCCTAACTTGCCGATCTTCACTGTTGGTAGACGGTGAATTAGCCATGGCTGTTTGTTCAGTAATTAATAATCCTAAAAAGTAATCCTAAAAGTCTAATCATATAAATGCTAACAACTTCAAATTGTCTTATACTATGTCTCTCTCTTACCCTGCAGTATCTTATATACTAGCTTACCTGACGTCTGGTCTGACGTCACACATTTAACACTAATCTTTGCCTAACAACGCCCACGGAGGCTTGCCCTCCGTGGGCATATTCAGGACATGACTGGATGGCCAAAGACTGTTCACTCCTGTCCGTCTGTGTTAGTATTGATTTTGACAGCAAATTTCTATTTAGTTTTAGTCATAGTCCTTTGAATTAAACATCATTTAGCTAGTCATATTTTAGTCGAGGTTTAGTCGACCATATATCATAAGATTTCAGTCGACTTTGTCGGGCCTTGATGCTGTCGTAAACGGTAGTTGGTAAATGGTGCATTTATATAGCACCTTTATCCAAGTTGTCATCAGTGAAAAAAGGTAGTCAGTCAACGCATTTCTCGTCATAGTTTTAGTCAACAAAATCAGCCATGTGCCCGTTCATTTGTGAACATCTTATCTCCAGCACCGCTGGACTGATCTGGACCGATTTGCATGAGTTTTGGATGAAATCGTTAGTAGTGTAGCACAAATGGGCTATATGGGGAGTTGCATCATGGTCCAATTAATGAATTTATTGTACAACCTACGGTTCAAGAGCTATAGGCCTCTAAATGTGAAGCGGCCTATTATAGGGCCATCAGGAGGCAGATTTGAGAAATAGGGGGGTGGAGGTTCTTCCTTGGCCCACTGGGCCAGTGTAAAGTGTCACGCCGTTCGGCTCAGCTGTTCCCAATATAGTAGAGATAGCCAGTTTGCTTCTCGTAGTTTTGCTGTGCACTACTATTCTTTTTGGATTATTACTGACTCTGCCTTCTCCTCTCCTCCCCAGTTTTCCGGGTCCCGTGCTGGGTTGGAGCAGTGGCGGAGTCAATTACCTTCTTGCCCCCCTCGTGCTTTTTACACTGTGTTCCAGTGTAAATAAACGTGCCCGGGTGGGCTTTAACCGTCTACTGCCTCCTCCTTGATGTGCGTTTGGGTCAACTCACATCAGTCGGATGTAATAACAGATTAGCCGTCACATACAGAAGGACTGTGAGTTCGTCAGGATTCACATTAGGGCTGGGCATTATCATCCTAGCCGACTGTTATTCAACATCAATATTTGATGAAAATTGCAGGCTGTGACATCAATTTCCTTTGTAAATGTTTCAAAATCCTTTCAAAAATAGAGAAAATAGATGATCTTGAGGGCTCACAACGCATCACACTACAACACGTTTTGATAACATTTCACACTGTTTTAGGGGTGTATTATTCAGGGATAATGAAAGTGGCCGGGGGCCATCTTGTCCCTACTGGCCTTACAGCGTGGAAATGTTAAGTTTTTTATAGATTTTTTACACCATTATAATGTTCTCGTTTTGATCATTAGACCCAATCACTTTATATCGGTAGGCCTACGTCTCCAGCTTCAGGATATGTATGATACTGATTTACTACGAGACTGTGGCATTATGAGTTCAGTAGTTTACAATCTAGGCATTTAGCAGACGTTCTTAATTCAGAGCGACAGTGGTTCTCAAAACTTTTCTTTTTTCCGTCATAACTAAACATCCTAACATAACTACGGCCGTACGCTACCCTGATTGGTCGAGGACTGGCTGGCCACCTCTGAAAACCGAATCTAGCAATGCTCGTAACACGGGCCATGGTGGAAGTCCTTATAAGGTCAGCACACATTCTAGTGAGGAGAATGAATGGAAAATGTACCAATTATATTTTTATTAGAATGAAATACAATCACTGAATATACCTTTAAGTAGAACTACAAAATAAGGCTCAAGTGATTAAAACCAGAAAAAGACTTGACTATGCAAGATGATATCGAGTCTCATATCACAATATTGATATATGGATATATTGCCCAGCCCTAATAATAATGGACTCTACACCAGTGGTTCTCAAAGTGGATTTCAGGGACTGTCTATTGGTTCCTTTATGGGGGCTGTATTTTGATTGTCTTAAGTACCAGCTCTTATGCCTTAACTTAAAGGCCTGTCCATACTGTCTGCGACCACCAAACTTTTCATCAGAGAGTTCTTACTTTCCGACGAGCAGCTTTCCGAACTCTAATTCGGGGTAATGCTTTCCAGAAGATTGACGAAGAGTGACGTCATGTTGGAGTTGAACCAGACGGAAGGTTTGGTGGTAGGAGACAGTGTGGACAGGCCTTGAAGTTAAGGCATTAGAGCTGGTACTCAAGACAATCAAAATAGAGCCCTCAGGGTCTAAATTGACCCATACAAGTATGTGACTCTGACAAATGGAACCAAATTGGTTCCATTTACTGTCAGGGTAAAGAGGAGAGCTTGAAATGTAAATGTTTGAGAACCACTGCTCTACACCAGGGGTCGGCAACCTTTTTGGCAAGTGCCATGTTTTTTTTTAATATTCTTCTGTGTCTGTGTGCCATACCAACATTACATTTAATTATCAACCTCATCAAAATTAAAATTGAATACAGATTTTGGTTTTCCTAACCTTCTTGTTTTTAAATATATTCGGAGCGGTGCAAACCGCTTCCCACATTTGACTTAGTGTGTAGTCATTTCCCCATGTCTCTATGTGTGTGTATGTATGTATGCAGTACCAACAGCTGAAATACTGGCATCCCCATCTAGTGGCCCAGGTCTTTTGGTAAATGGAATGAATACATACATTTATACATATTTATTTTGTTTTATTTATTAACTATATGTGTGTGTGTGTGTGTGTGTGTGTGTGTGTGTGTGTGTGTGTGTGTGTGTGTGTGTGTGTGTGTGTGTGTGTGTGTGTGTGTAGGCTATAGATTGAATTGCTGTTCCAAGCAACATTGTAATAACATAATATGATATGATTGCGACCGTCAGGTCGCATGTTACTACCAAAACCTCCACCGGCTGTCTGTCAGTCGGTCGGTCACGTCACACGCGTGCCTTATGTTTTATTGTCTCCCTAATTTATATTATCTGATACTTCCTTTGTATATTTTGAAACGCATAGCATCATTCAGCGTCCTCTTCACGTTGGTTGCAACGGCCTTCCTTTTTTTCCCCTTCTTTTACCGTTTCTTGATAAAAAAAAAAATATTTCTTCTCTTCTGGTTGCCAATTCGCAGCGCCTTCCCGCGACCCCACTTTGGGTCGCGACCCATACTTTGAGAACCGCTGATCTACACCATATCTCTTCGACACAAATAGCAGATCTATAATCTCACGTGGCAGCGTGACATAGGCCTACTGTGAGCTGGTGGATCACATACACTTACGCCGAATGTTGGACTATTAGACAGGCCCAGCAAAGCCGGATGCTGGTTCATGAGGTTAACTATACGGAAGACCTGGGATTATTTGATACTTTAGCTATTGATAAATAGCAGATATACAAGCTCACAGGGGGGGTCCCTGGAACAACATATTTTGAGATGGGGGTCCCCAGCCAAATGCATGTAATTTTGAGGGACCATTGACATGAACAAGTTTGAGAACCACTGATTTAGAAGGATTTCGAAGACATTTATAGAATCAGGGCAAAATATTCAAAGACTTGCGCAAATTCAAAGTGGTTAAAGTCTAGAGGGACGAAGACGCGTTCCCGGCCTTTAATGGCTTAACACCAACAGTGTCAAACAGTTTGTCCTCACCAGACTTGGTGGGCATGCATGTGTGTGTGTGTGTGTGTGTGTGTGTGTGTGTGTGTGTGTGTGTGTGTGTGCGCGCGCGCCTGCACCTGCGTGCGGTTTAATTTATACTTTTGCTTGCCGAAAATAACCGATTTTCAAGCTTCCGTTTTTGTTTCCGATGTGAAAATCTATTATTTTCAACAAGCGACACACATCTAGCCTTCATGTAGAGGGGCTGATTGCAGTATTATTTATTCACCGTTAAGTTTCTTTAAGTCTGCAGTTTTGACAATACAGTCTTATACAGTTGTTTACCGATGTTTCTGGTTGACATTGGCACATTTCACTCAGGTTTTTTCATGTCACTCATGTCACTTTGTCTGCTGACATCACTCAGCAACGAAATAAAAATAAAATAAACAAAAATAAAAATAAAACAATTCACAGGATCACCCCATGATGTGCACTGCATTCTAGTTTCAAATGCACTACATTGCAGGCATTTTTAAGTAAAAAACTAAAAAAGAAGAAGACACGTGTGACATGCATGATCTGGGCCAATCTCAACCCAAAACAACGATATGACTTTTACTCTTGATTTCATTGAGGAGCTTGAAAGGTTTCCATTTTGTACTAGTAAAAACGTACTGTTTTATAGTTTCATAAAGCATTTCTCAGTGATACTGTGCTCTTGGTCCCATAGCATGTCATTATTATTACATTTCTTTTAATATATATGTTTTATTTTAGAGAGAAATTACAGAAGTTCACATTGAACTTTTGAAACCCCTCAGTTGCTTTGGTCCTGTGTGGATAAAGCATAAAACTGTAATCTGACTTTGACAATGGAATAGAAGTGGAATCAATGGAATAAAACAGGAACTGAAAGAACATAACTGCATTCAGTAGAAAACAATTGGAATCGATCATCATATTGGAACTGGCATTCATTTGTTTCTTATGATGTCTGCTTCGTCTTTATGATCGTCTAGTAACCAATCATCTAAGGTAATCTCAAAAAAGCTAAAAGAATTAGCTTAAAGGGGAACTTCCCTTTATAACTTTTCTGGGGTGATTTTCACATCTACTTAAGCGTTAGTATGCACCCCAGACAGTCAGAAGTGTCTTGATTCAATATTTACATCTTTGATATGTATTTGATCAAACATGCATTCCTGCTAAACGGAAAGACGTATTGTTATTGATGAGCTATTTCATTATGTTGATATTGTTAAGACATCTTGCGTGAAATAACTGAAAAAGCCAAGGTCTCCCCCTTGATTCAAAGGGCAATATCAGTCACAAGCAGGGATTGTGTGGTTGAATGAGTTTAAAGGAACTATAGTCAACTCTTTCTTGAAAAACAGATGCTAAAATAAAAATAATGTTTCGAAAATATTTTATAAAAAAGATTAAGCTTCATTATGTGTTTCTATTCTACTTTGTTTACATCCCTTATCCATCCATATAAAAGAATAGAAGAGGGAAAGTCAGCCTGACAATGGCCAAAATGTATGGGGGTTAGTGTGGAATGCATGTCTGATCAAAGGAACATAAAGTATCTACATACTGAATCAAGGAGTAGGAGTAGACGTGAAAGTGACCCAAGAGCAATCACATTTTGGTTTTCCACATTCCTTAAGCCACGTGACAAGTACAGTATTCTTCATAACATTGTCCTTAGCAGACAGAACTTTAAGGAATGCAGATTGCAGTCAAACACTATACACACAATGTCTTATATAAATACCATAGTCCCCATAATGACTTTATATTTACAGTCAAAATACCATCGTCCCGTAATGACTTCATATTTACAGGCAGTCCCCATAAACACTTAACATATTTATACAGTCTAATACCACATTTCCCATTACGTCTTCATAATTACACTCATGATATTCCACAGTCCACATAATAGCTGCATTTTTACAGTCAAATGCCATAGTCTCCATATTGTCTCTATATGTACAGTTAAATACCACAGTCCCCATAATTTATTTTATATTTGCACTCAAATACCATAGTCTCCAAATTGTCTTTAGCCTATATTTACAGTAACGTATCCTTGGTCCCCATAATTTCCTTATATCTACAGAGAAATACCACAGTCCCAGGGCGTCCCGGTATAGCACAGGGGTAACTAAGTTACAGCACTGAATCTGCGGTTCGATTCCTCCATCCGTGGTGCCTCCGGCTTGGCCGCGCGCACCAACGAACACGGCTGGCTGTGTTCGCGGGTGGGAACCTGGCAGCGGGTGGTGGGTGCGATCTCTGTTGCTGCACTATAGCGACTCCTGCAGGTTGTTCGGGGTGCCTGCGCGTTCGGCAGAGAGGAGGAGTGGAGTGTTCCTCTGCATGCATTACATCCTCGAGGTGAAACTCCTCGCTGTCGGGTGAAAAGAAAGTGGCCGGCGACGTCACACGCCTCAGAGGAGGCACACGGTTGTCTACTACACCGTCCCCAGATCAAACAAGTGGCCGTTGGCAGTGACTATACACATGGGGGGGAATTGGCAAATAACTTAATTGGGAAGAGAATTTGAAGAAAAAAAGAAAGTGTCTTTATATTTAAATTCAAATAACATGGTCCCCATTGATGTCTATATTTACAGTACAGTTACAAGTCCATGGTGTTCACTCTTGTATTTTGTTTCGACAGATGTTTTTTTCCCCCTCGTTGTGTCCTTGGAGCGTGATACGGACATTCTGTGTGGGTGAGGTGTTAGGAGACTTCTTGAACGAGTCTATGAAAGGGTGGAAAAAGCACATTTGATAATAGCGTGTTAGTACAGTGGTTCTCAACCTCTGGGTCGGGACCCCCAGAGGGGTCCCCAAATTATTTCGAGGGGTCCCCAGATGATTCACTTAATGTGCAACATTGTGACAAAGTGACAATTTAAGGACGTTTTAATACCTCTAAAATGACAAATTAAACATTTGCCAAATTGTCAAATATTAGAGGCAGAAATTGGGAAAATAGCTGATCTACATGCTCGCCTCGCAACGCGAGGCCTGGTGGCACTCTTCTTGTGCCACCAGGCCTTTACACACGTATGAGATGTGTTAGGTCATGTTTGAGGTTACAGAGAGAGGTGACAACAGGTCAAAAGATGAGAATCGCCGATGAGGAAAACGCCGCTCCCCCTGACAGAAAGGCTGAATCTACTAACTAGATACACAGGTCTACTGATGATCAGGGATCATTAGAACTGAGATTTGTAAGCACAAGGTTCTTAGTTTGATGCCAACATATGTTTAACCTGCATCCAAATGTAGCAGTGACTCATAGCCTCAGCCAGATGACCTAAAAAATAAAGGATACCACTTTGGTCTAGTGCAGGGGTCTTCAACGTTTTCAGGCCAAGGACCCCTTAGTTGAGGGAGAGATGAAGCAGGGACCCCGACAACCTTTTCATAGATTCCATATTGTTTCATCGTTTGACAGCACAATCATCAGTGTATTTTGGATTCTTGACAATTTGTGTTTTCAGATATTTAACCACTTGAGCCATCATTACCTAATAAACTTGACCTTTTACTCGTACTTAGTCTGCTGTTTCCCTTCTACACCAAACCTGCCGATCTACAAGCTCACAGCGCCTCGCAGCGCGGTCCCTGTCCCTGATATAATATTTCGAGATGGGGGTCTTTTAATATTTTTGACCAGAGTCTATAAATTTCTTCTAAATTCTTTTTTGGTTTTAGGTTTTTGAAAAACGCATGTATTCAAAGATTTTCAAAAATAGCAGATATACAAGCTCTCAGCGCAGCACCAGCTAAAGCATAACATAATGCTTAAAGTAATATTATAATAATGCGTTCCAGTTCTAAATGGGTTAATTCTCATTTGATTCTTCCATGCCAGCGTCTATGCACAACTCAATGTTTTGCTCGCACAACAGAAACAGACACCGTTCTGGTGTACATGGTACTGTGTGTACCATTTTTATGAACAACAACAAAAAGGTACAGTATGAAAATACAATTAAATGTAGCTTAAAAACAATGTAAGCATGTAAGTTCTTTTAGAAAACAGTGAAGCATCCCAACAGGTGAAGAGGAGGAAGGGGACTCTGCACACTGATGAAGGCCCGCTATAGCAGTGGTTCTCAACCTTTCCAGGCCGCGACCCCCCCCCCAAAAAAAAAACATATTTCAACTGGGGGGACCCCCCCCACCCCACCCCACCCTACCAGGCACTTGGAATTGTAGGAGTTGGCATTACATTTAGTTTGACAATCTATTCCATTGTGAAAATAGCAGATTTTACATGCTCTCAACGCCTCGCAGCGCTATTTTCACATGTTCTCTCTCCAATATTTGAAATTTGGCCAATGTTTAACCAGAGATACTTAAAAAAAAGAAAAAAAGTCTTAAAAGTCCTTAAATTGTCACTTAAAAGTGTGCTGATACCCTGTATACACTTACACTGTATGTTGTTCTGTTTACCGATGAGTGAGAAGCCAATCATCTGGGGACCCCCAAAAAATCATTTGGGGACCACTCTGGGGGTCCCGGCCCACAGGTTGAGAATCACAGCGCTATAGGGTTGAAACTTTGTGCCTGAGCTCCCAGTAGAGTGGATTGAAGTTGACAGTGTGCAGACCTCCCTTCCTCTTCTCAGTAACATAAATTACACCTCACAAAAAAAAATAGAGGCAAATCTTTGCTGTATACAAAGGAACTCAACCACTCCGGTGGAAACAAAATCCTTGTAAAACAGAAAAAAGAAAAGAAAAAAGCCTTTAAGCTTCTTCAAAGTCAAATTTGAGGGATACAAAAAAATATATATATAACAAAGTAAAATATATTGTTTAACACAATAACAAGACATGACCCCCAAACATGTCATAAGGTGCAACTGGGTCGTTGCTTTAAGGCCAAGAGCACTTTGGTAGAGGTTTGAGTTGTGTAGTTAACCAGGGGCGTCAATTGGGTATGGCAGGGGTATGCAGCTGCCATACCCTGGGTCCAGGGGGGGAAAATAAAAGTTACTTTTAAATATAAATCCATGAACGTCTCCTTGTCTATCTGTGCTGGTTATTATGTTGTTAAATTACAGTAAAATAACTACAAATGCAACATTTTACAAAATGGTCACTTTAACAAGGTATTATAATTATATTCTCCACACTTGTATTCTCCCCACCTTGACAAAATGGTATATTCCCAGGTTCCGCAGGTCAGCTGCCATATCAAGAAACCATAGAAGCGGGGGGACAAAAAATAAAATGTACTTCTTAAAATAAATGTATCGTGCCTGTTGCTAAGGTATGGCAACATGACTTGTGTCTTGCACGCGCTTGCCAAGACACCAGTCATGTTGCCATACCCCACCTTTTGCTGAACTGACACCACTGTCCATACACACCATTTGGCTGACCATTTGCTAACCCCAATTACATTACGTTCAATCTCACCAAACACTCTTTTCCTTCAACATTTATACAAGATGTATATGCTGTGGCTCAACCTAAGTAGCGCAAGGGATAGTTACAGTACACCACATTAACATATTACTATGGTCATTCTGAATGGTAGATACATTAGGTCAGTGTTTCTCAACCACTGTGCCTGGGGACCTTTGGTGTGCCCCTGAGAAGGGTCAAGTGTGCCCCTTGAAACTGCTTGAAAGCCAGTATTGTATTTATTGTTTTAAAAATGATTTAAACTAGTGAAAACAGCCGATCTACAAGCACACAACCCGATCTACAAGCACACAACGCCTCGCACCGCGAGGCGTTGTGTGCTTCTAGATGTGCTGTTTTCACTACTGTTGTGCGACAGCCTTGTATGATGAAGAAGGGCTTTACTTTGCGAAGAAACATACAAATTTGAAACTTGGAGATACAAGGTTTCTTCCCGACTGTGACGATATTTACACCCCCGTATTATGTTGGTGTGCCCATGGATTCTTGGGACATGAAAAGTGTGCCCATGCAGAAAAAAGGTTGAGAAACACTGCATTAGGTTACCTTTATTAGGGACAAACTTAAGCGAGTGGCTGAATATTCAGAACCGCGAGAGGCCATCCTCTGGGCCATCAGCTAGAAACTGATGACCAAGCCCGTTGCCACACTTGCCGCACAGCACCTGATGATATAAAACATGATCATACATTCAATTAACAACATCATGTATCCCAACAAAGGCACACATCCCAACAGAGGAGGTTCCTCCCACAGCTGAAGAATTTAGGGCTGTCACCATGATGACATCTCACATGACGATTAATTGTCACTCAAATAATTGCGATTAACGATTTAGTTGTGTTTTTGTCGCTGACAATTACATTCCTGTTTGGCTTGTAGGCTTTGAAGTTGCACATGGCAGACATGACACATAACCTAAATATACAAAGAAATGACAGACATATTTGACAACTTTATACTCCAAAAAGAACATAGTGGAAATAGCCGATCTACGAGCTCACAACGCATGCAACGCGTTGTGAGCTTGTAGATCTGCCATTTCCACTATTTTTGAAACCTTTTGAAATAATCAGTACTAATGGATAGTGATTTACATGTACACTGTTAACTGTGTGAGTCGTGACAGACGTCCCATCACATGTGTTAAGTGCAATGAGCAATGTATTATGATAATTACTGTACCTTGTAAGTTCAATTATTCAAGTATATGCACTGGCCATTGCCATATGCCTCTAATGTTGTATTTAGTTTGCTGTTGTTTTCTTTCATTTGTAAATAGGCCTATGTGTCAGTAGTTTTAATTTATGAACGAAATAGCTTTTTTTTTTTTTGAATATTTTTTGAAATTATAATTAAAAAACTAAATGTAGGAAACAAATGACCCATAAAAATGTGTGTGCGACCCAAAAATCGGTCCCGGCCAATGTTTTGGGAAACAGTGAGGTATATGACACTAGAAGATACTTAGGCCTACCTAGTGTCATCTTTTCAGAAGTGTCCATGAGCAAGGCAGTGGCGCCAGTTCAGCAAAGGCTAGGGTATGGCAAAGATGGGAGTCCTCGTGGAAAAGAGGCATTACATTTTATATAACACGGTTCTATTGTGAAAATACCAGATCTACATGCTCACAACGCCTCGCGCTTTGTGAGCATGTAGATCGGCTATTTTCACAATGGGTAAACATGGGTATGGCAGCTGCATACCCCTGCCATACCCAATTGACGCCCCTGGAGCAAGGCACTGCACACATCATTCACACACTGTGTGAGCATGTGAGCATCACCTACTGTAAATCCATTTTTGCCAAACTTAAATCAGCTAGCTACCCTGTGTGTGCATTATGGGGACTGATGTCTCACCTTGTAAGCAGTGAGTGACTCCATTAGCTTGGTGACACTGTCCTCTCTGATGGTGTCGGTGAAGGCAGGCCAGGGGGAGGAGTGGGCATACTTGGACCGACTGGAGAACAGCGGGTGGTCACACTGGGAACACACATAGATACCTGGACATACAGCGACGTTAATACCCGATTAAAACTCACAGAAACAGCGTGGGCAAGGCTTTCCCCCTTCACTGGCATCAATCGCGTTAAATGTTATTTTTCCAGGTTCTTTTCAGTTAAAAGCACAAACATATAGCTATTAGCTGACCTAATTAAATATTAGATAAGCGAAATAAATTAATCCTATCCC
Organism: Nannobrachium achirus; assembly: GCF_963921795.1. Classification (NCBI taxonomy): domain Eukaryota; kingdom Metazoa; phylum Chordata; class Actinopteri; order Myctophiformes; family Myctophidae; genus Nannobrachium; species Nannobrachium achirus. Next base: position 54,362,367 of record NC_137822.1, read on the forward strand.
CGTACATGGCTGTTACATCATCAAACCATCTGAGTACTCGCCTGGTTTAAAATGATCCTTGTAGATCTCGCCACCGAAAAATCGACAAAAAGACATTTTGTGCAGCTGTCGTGACGTGAACGCTGATCAGTCTCTCTTGTCAGTGTTTGTTTGTGTTTGATCAGGTTCACATGTCTATCAAATGGTCTGCGAGGACGAGGAGGAGAATCCACACGCGTGAGAGCACAGAGCAGCAGCAGCATAATCCTTTCCCCGCCCACTGCTAAGATTTCCGTCATCAACATAGCCCCGCCTCCACCATGAGATTGTATGTACAGTTGTACACACTACACACTATGCCAGTGGTTCTCAAACGTTTCAGGCTGTGACCCCCGAAATAATCATATTTTAATTGGGGACCCCGGCACCCTGACGAGCACTAAGAGTTGAGGAATTTTGTATAACACAGCGTTGCGAGGCGTTGTGAGCATGTAGATCGGTAATTTTCACAATGTCTGCCTCTAATATTTGACAATTTGGCCCATGTTTAATTTGTAGTTTCAGAGGTATTAACAAAATCAATAACCAAAGACAATGAACGTGAATGTGTTGATATTTCAATCAAAGATCATAGGATATTCGCATTATCAACTGTAGTGTTATATACAGTTGATAATATATAGAAATAGTAAATATACAGTATAAATATTTTAAACTGTCCCCATTTCTTTTATACATGAACTGACCCATGAATTATTTTAGACCCATGAAATTATTTTAACAGGTGACAATTATTTAAATATTAGAGCAAGTGACCTAAACGACACAACAGTCACAATATAGAGCTGTTTGACACTGTTACTGAGCCAACACTCTATAGCAATGATTACTGTCACAATATAGAGCTATTTAACACTGTTACTGAACAAACACTCTATAGCAACGATTACTGTCACAATATAGAGCTATGTGACACTGTTACTGAGCCAACACTCTATAGCAACGATTACTGTCACTGTTCCGTTATTTTTGAATTCCCCCCTAGGGGGTCCTCAGAGTTACAACAGGGGGTCCTCCAAATCTTTGAGTGATAGAGAGTTTTTTTCTTTCCTTTTTTATATTAATCACTTTTTCCCTAGTGTCCATATTCTGAGAACTTTAGCCAAAAATAGCCCATCTACAAGCTTGTAGATGGGCTATTTTCAGCACAGAGGTTTGGTGTAGAGGGGAAAAAGAGCAGACTAAGTACAGACTAGTGAAAAGTCAAGTTTATCAAGTATTGACGGCTCAAGTGGTTAAATATGTGAAAACACAAATTGACATGAATCCAAAAGACACTGATGACAATGAAACTATATGGAATCTATGGGTCCCTGCTTCATCTCTCTCTGCTAAGGGGTCCCTGCTTAAAACCCCGGATTTTTAATCGTTCAACACAGGAGCCAAACAAACACTATAGCAATGATTACTGTCACAATATAGAGCTATTTAACACTGTTACTGAACACTCTATAGCAATGATTACTGTCACAATATAGAGAGAGCTATTTGATTGAAACTTGCTAAATGAAACTAAATGAATATACAGCACAAGCAGCATTCCCCTAATGTAAAAAAAGGGAGGAAAAAACAAAATGCTGACATTGATGTGACTTCTAAATAATAGGACTTGTTGTGTCGCATTGGGTTCAGCCCGCTTTTCATCTCAGTGAGTTGAGAATGGAAACACTGCCCTCGTGTGGATTCTTTCATATCACACTGTAACACTGTTACTGAACAAACACGCTATGGGAACGATTGATTCCTGTCACAATAGAGAGCCGTTTAACACTGTTACTGAACAAGCACTCTATAGCAATGATTACTGTGACAACGTGGGGCAGTTTAACCCTGTTACTGAACACAGATACTGATTCCTACCTGCAGCAGCAGTGCAACATGCATGCTGCTTCTCCAACACAGACTGGTGCACTGCACTTCCTGGTGTGTCAGGTGAGTGACTGGGGGAGAATTCCTTGGGTAGAGCGACATCTGTTGATGGGGACCTACTGATTGGTTTTATTTCACCAGACTCTAGCTGGCTCCAGGGGGTTGGGGGGGGGCCGCGGCCGCTTCGCGGCCGCTGCCAGAGCACGCAGTCCGGCTTGGGTGCCCTCCGAGACCTCGGTGTCTGAGTCTGGAGCTCTGTGAAAAAAAAGAAAAAAGAAAAAAAGCCAGCTGCTGAGCGGGCGTGCGTGCGTGCTTGCGTGCGTTCAGTGCAATGTGAATGCATGTGACCAATTGATAGGAAGATAGATAGATACGTAATAAACATGAACTAAAAGGAGATCCCAGTAATGTTTTTGGCTTATTTCCACAGGGAAGTCATTCATGAATGAACACATTATTGATATAGGACTGTCATAGGTACAGTGCCATTGACAGTACAGTTCACTGGTACAAGGTCAACTAAAAGGTGATCCTAGAAAAGACTAAGTCAGGGGGAAACAATTTAAAAAATAAAACAATAAAAACAGCCGATCTACAAGGCTGCATGTGGGCTTGTGGATCAGCTGTTTTGGGTAAATGTGGGTTATTTATCTAATGCAGTATTGATCCCTTTATCGAGTGATTGATTGAAGACAGTACAGTACAGTACAGTTCACTGGTACAAGCTCAACTAAAAGGAGCTTTATTTATTTCATTAATTATTATTATATAAGGCCCCTATCGAGACTGACTATTTATTTATTTATTTATTTATTTCCCTCTCCGACTATGTTTCCTTCCATCCATCCATCCATCCATCCATCTTCAACCGCTTATCCGGAATCGGGTCTCCGCCCCCCCCCCCGGGCGTCTGCCTATCGGCTAAATAAATAAATAAATAAATAAATAAATAACGTGCTTCCTTCCTTCCTTCCTTCCTTCCTTCCTTCCTTCCTTCCTTCCTTCCTTAAATAAATAATTCATTAAATAGCGTGCTTGCTTCCTTGCTTCCTTTCTTCCTTCCTTCCTTCAATAAATAAATAAATATATAAATAAATATATAAATAGCGTACATCTTTCTTTCTTTCTTTCTTTCTTTCTTTCTTTCTTTCTTTCTTTCTTTCTTTCTTTCTTTCTTCCTTCCTTCCTTCCTTCCTTCCTTCCTTCCTTCCTTCCTTCCTTCCTTCCTTCCTTCCTTCCTTCAATAAATAAATAAATAAATAAATAAATAATCTCATTTACATATTGTTATGTAAATGAGGCTACATTAATTATGCAAATGATTATTATGTAAATGAGGCTGCATTAATTATGCAAATGAGGTTGGGGGCGTGGTCTGCATTAATTATGTAAATGAGACTGCACAACATGCATTCGACGTGCGCGTCTTGTTGCTAATTAGCCTAATTATGCAAATGTGTTGGGGGCGTGGTCTGCAGTAATTATGCAAATGAGGTTGGGGCATGGTCTGCCGTAATTATGCAAATGAGGTTGGGGGCGTGGTCTGCATTAATTATGTAAATGAGACTGCACAACATGCATTCCACGCGCGCGTCTTGTTGCTTATTGCACGCGAATGCAGGGGGCGGAGCTAATTAGCCTAATTATTCAAATTGGGGGCGTGGCATGTAAATGAGGTTGGGGGCGTGGTCTGCATCAATTATGTAAATGAGCCTGCACAACATGCATTTGTTGCTAATTACACGCGAATGCAGGGGGTGGGGCTAATTAGCCTAATTATTCAAATTGGGGGCGCGGTCTGCATTAATTATGTAAATGAGGTTGGGGCGTGGTCTGCATCAATTACGTAAATGAGCCTGCACAACATGCATTTGACGCGCGCGTCTTGTTGCTTATTGCACGCGAATAAAGGGGGCGGAGCTAATTAGCCTAATTATTCAAATTGGGGGCGTGGCATGTAAATGAGGTTGGGGCGTGGTCTGCATTAATTATGTAAATGAGACTGCACAACATGCATTCGACGCGCGCGTCTTGTTGCTAATTACACGCGAATGCAGGGGGCGGGGCTAATTAGCCTAATTATTCAAATTGGGGGCGCGGTCTGCATTAATTATGTAAATGAGGTTGGGGGCGTGGTCTGCATCAATTATGTAAATGAGCCTGCACAACATGCATTTGTTGCTAATTACACAACAGGAGGGGAGGAGCTTAGTCGACTCATGCAAATTGGGGGCGGGGCATGGTCTGGAAATGCGTGTGGGCGTGGTTCGCAAACATTATGCTCGCATACATTATGCTAATGAGGGCGTTAAGGTAGGTTTCCCAGCACGTAAAAAATGCAGACGACCGTATGTAAATGAAGGGGAGGAGCTTAGTCGACTCGTGCAAATTGGGGGCGGGGCATGGTTTGGAAATGCGTGTGGCCGTGGTGCGCATACATTATGCTCGCATACATTATGCTAATGAGGGCGTTAAGGCAGGTTTCGCAGCGCGTAAAAAAAGCAGACGACCGTATGTAAATGAAGGGGAGGAGCTTAGTCGACGTATGCAAATTGGGGGCGGTGCATGATTTGGAAATGCGTGTGGGTGTGGTTCGCATAAATTATGCTAATGAGGCTGTTAAGTGGCCTTTCCCAGCGCGTAAAATATGCAGACGGCCGTATGTAAATGAAGGGGAGGAGCTTAGACGACATATGCAAATTGGGGGCGGGGCATGGTTTGGAAATGCGTGTGGGCGTGGTGCGCATACATTATGCTCGCATACATTATGCTAATGAGGGCGTTAAGGCAGGTTTCGCAGCGCGTAAAAAAAGCAGACGACCGTATGTAAATGAAGGGGAGGAGCTTAGTCGACGTATGCAAATTGGGGGCGGTGCATGATTTGGAAATGCGTGTGGGCGTGGTGCGCATACATTATGCTCGCATAAATTATGCTAATGAGGGCGTTAAGTGGCCTTTCCCAGCGCGTAAAATATGCAGACGGCCGTATGTAAATGAAGGGGAGGAGCTTAGACGACATATGCAAATTGGGGGCGGGGCAGGGTTTGGAAATGCGTGTGGGCGTGGTGCGCATACATTATGCTCGCATACATTATGCTAATGAGGGCGTTAAGGCAGGTTTCGCAGCGCGTAAAAAAAGCAGACGACCGTATGTAAATGAAGGGGAGGAGCTTAGTCGACGTATGCAAATTGGGGGCGGTGCATGATTTGGAAATGCGTGTGGGTGTGGTTCGCATAAATTATGCTAATGAGGCTGTTAAGTGGCCTTTCCCAGCGCGTAAAATATGCAGACGGCCGTATGTAAATGAAGGGTAGGAGCTTAGACGACATATGCAAATTGGGGGCGGGGCATGGTTTGGAAATGCGTGTGGGCGTGGTGCGCATACATTATGCTCGCATACATTATGCTAATGAGGGCGTTAAGGCAGGTTTCGCAGCGCGTAAAAAAAGCAGACGACCGTATGTAAATGAAGGGGAGGAGCTTAGTCGACGTATGCAAATTGGGGGCGGTGCATGGTTTGGAAATGTGTGTGGGTGTGGTTCGCATAAATTATGCTCGCATACATTATGCTAATGAGGGTGTTAAGGTAGGTTTCCCAGCGCGTAAAAAATTCAGACGGCCGTATGTAAATGAAGGGGAGGAGCTTAGTCGAAGTATGCAAATTGGGGGCGGGGCATGGATTGGAAATGCGTTTGGGTGTGGTTCGCATACATTATGCTCGCATACATTATGCTAATGAGGGTGTTAAGGTAGGTTCCCCAGCGCGTAAAAAATGCAGACGACCGTATGTAAATGAAGGGGAGGAGCTTAGTCGACTCGTGCAAATTGGGGGCGGGGCATGGTTTGGAAATGCGTGTGGGCGTGGTGCGCATACATTATGCTCGCATACATTATGCTAATGAGGGCGTTAAGGCAGGTTTCGCAGCGCGTAAAAAAAGCAGACGACCGTATGTAAATGAAGGGGAGGAGCTTAGTCGACGTATGCAAATTGGGGGCGGTGCATGATTTGGAAATGCGTGTGGGTGTGGTTCGCATAAATTATGCTAAAAAGGCTGTTAAGTGGCCTTTCCCAGCGCGTAAAATATGCAGACGGCCGTATGTAAATGAAGGGGAGGAGCTTAGACGACATATGCAAATTGGGGGCGGGGCATGGTTTGGAAATGCGTGTGGGCGTGGTGCGCATACATTATGCTCGCATACATTATGCTAATGAGGGCGTTAAGGCAGGTTTCGCAGCGCGTAAAAAAAGCAGACGACCGTATGTAAATGAAGGGGAGGAGCTTAGTCGACGTATGCAAATTGGGGGCGGTGCATGATTTGGAAATGCGTGTGGGCGTGGTGCGCATACATTATGCTCGCATAAATTATGCTAATGAGGGCGTTAAGTGGCCTTTCCCAGCGCGTAAAATATGCAGACGGCCGTATGTAAATGAAGGGGAGGAGCTTAGACGACATATGCAAATTGGGGGCGGGGCAGGGTTTGGAAATGCGTGTGGGCGTGGTGCGCATACATTATGCTCGCATACATTATGCTAATGAGGGCGTTAAGGCAGGTTTCGCAGCGCGTAAAAAAAGCAGACGACCGTATGTAAATGAAGGGGAGGAGCTTAGTCGACGTATGCAAATTGGGGGCGGTGCATGATTTGGAAATGCGTGTGGGTGTGGTTCGCATAAATTATGCTAATGAGGCTGTTAAGTGGCCTTTCCCAGCGCGTAAAATATGCAGACGGCCGTATGTAAATGAAGGGTAGGAGCTTAGACGACATATGCAAATTGGGGGCGGGGCATGGTTTGGAAATGCGTGTGGGCGTGGTGCGCATACATTATGCTCGCATACATTATGCTAATGAGGGCGTTAAGGCAGGTTTCGCAGCGCGTAAAAAAAGCAGACGACCGTATGTAAATGAAGGGGAGGAGCTTAGTCGACGTATGCAAATTGGGGGCGGTGCATGGTTTGGAAATGTGTGTGGGTGTGGTTCGCATAAATTATGCTCGCATACATTATGCTAATGAGGGTGTTAAGGTAGGTTTCCCAGCGCGTAAAAAATTCAGACGGCCGTATGTAAATGAAGGGGAGGAGCTTAGTCGAAGTATGCAAATTGGGGGCGGGGCATGGATTGGAAATGCGTTTGGGTGTGGTTCGCATACATTATGCTCGCATACATTATGCTAATGAGGGTGTTAAGGTAGGTTCCCCAGCGCGTAAAAAATGCAGACGACCGTATGTAAATGAAGGGGAGGAGCTTAGTCGACATATGCAAATTGGGGGCGGGGCATGGTTTGGAAATGCGTGTGGGCGTGGTTTGCATAGATTATGCTCGCATACATCATGCTAATGAGGGTGTTAAGGTAGGTTTCCCAGGGCTTAAAAATACAGTCGACCGTAGTGAGCATTCGTTCCACGAACGCATTCATTCAATGAATGAATGAATAAATAAATAAAGTGCAAACGAACGAGCGAACGAACGAACGCACGTGCACGCACGCACACTTTATTATTTATTCATTCATTCACGCACGCACGCACGCACGCACGCACGCACGCACGCACGCACGCACACACGCACACTTTATTTTTTAATTAATTCATGAATACAGCCTGCGATATGCGTGAAATCTTGCAAGCACATTCCCACTAGGTCAAGGAACAGATGCCTCCCTTCTCACATTGGCCTGTTATAGCGCCACCAGCGGGTCAACTTTTGCATAACACATTTTTGGAACAAAATGCCTCAAATCATGCATGCAGCTAATTTCAGTAACGTCAAAGAGAGCACTGCCTGCGATCTTGACATTTTGTACTTTTATAGACATTGTTTTCTGGCTTGAAGCGAGCCCACAATTGTTTCGAAGGAACAATATTTTCTAGTTTTAATTTTTTTATTGTTTTCTCTTTAAAAAATATGTAGTTTATAAAGTTTGGCGAGATAGGAAGTCATAAAAATGAGTTGTCAATGCCCCTGATGGATGAATTTGTTAATGCTCTATACCAGGGGTTCTCAAACCTTTTTAGGCCGTGACCCCCAAAATAAACATATTTGAACAGGGGACCCCCACGCTGACAAGCACTTGGAATTGTAGGTATTACATTTAATGTGACTCGGTTCCACAGATAAATATTGTGAAAATAGCTATTTTCACAATGTTCGCCTCTTGCTTACTTAATATTTGACAGTTTGGCCAGTCCTGTCGAATATTCGAATACTTTGAGGTCGAATAATTCGAATACCAAAAATCACTATTCGTGAATGCCCTAACTTGCCGATCTTCACTGTTGGTAGACGGTGAATTAGCCATGGCTGTTTGTTCAGTAATTAATAATCCTAAAAAGTAATCCTAAAAGTCTAATCATATAAATGCTAACAACTTCAAATTGTCTTATACTATGTCTCTCTCTTACCCTGCAGTATCTTATATACTAGCTTACCTGACGTCTGGTCTGACGTCACACATTTAACACTAATCTTTGCCTAACAACGCCCACGGAGGCTTGCCCTCCGTGGGCATATTCAGGACATGACTGGATGGCCAAAGACTGTTCACTCCTGTCCGTCTGTGTTAGTATTGATTTTGACAGCAAATTTCTATTTAGTTTTAGTCATAGTCCTTTGAATTAAACATCATTTAGTTAGTCATATTTTAGTCGAGGTTTAGTCGACCATATATCATAAGATTTCAGTCGACTTTGTCGGGCCTTGATGCTGTCGTAAACGGTAGTTGGTAAATGGTGCATTTATATAGCACCTTTATCCAAGTTGTCATCAGTGAAAAAAGGTAGTCAGTCAACGCATTTCTCGTCATAGTTTTAGTCAACAAAATCAGCCATGTGCCCGTTCATTTGTGAACATCTTATCTCCAGCACCGCTGGACTGATCTGGACCGATTTGCATGAGTTTTGGATGAAATCGTTAGTAGTGTAGCACAAATGGGCTATATGGGGAGTTGCATCATGGTCCAATTAATGAATTTATTGTACAACCTACGGTTCAAGAGCTATAGGCCTCTAAATGTGAAGCGGCCTATTATAGGGCCATCAGGAGGCAGATTTGAGAAATAGGGGGGTGGAGGTTCTTCCTTGGCCCACTGCGCCAGTGTAAAGTGTCACGCCGTTCGGCTCAGCTGTTCCCAATATAGTAGAGATAGCCAGTTTGCTTCTCGTAGTTTTGCTGTGCACTACTATTCTTTTTGGATTATTACTGACTCTGCCTTCTCAGGGCCGATTCTAGGGTAGAGCGAACGGTGCGGTCGCACAGGGCCCCGCACCTGCAAGGGCCCCGCGCTAGGCTTGGTTAATTGATTTAGTTTTGTTTTCATATAAAATCTTCACACAAACACCGCAATCTGCAGGACGGAGACAGAGCCTGTCAAAGATGGCTGTGATATCTCCCTGACAACCAGCAACAACCAGTGAAACGGCTGACTGTCCCTTCGGGCTATGGGATTTACTGTATCTAGTTTTGAGACACGGGATCTTACAACTTGATTCAGCGTTCCCTTCCCTTCCGTTACTTACTTATAAAGGTTGAGAGAGAGCATCATATCTGCGCGAGGTAAGGCCAGGGTAATGTTCTACTAAGTTATGAGAAATCCCCTCATCTGACAACATGACGATCTTGTGTCTGATTGATAGCCTAGTAGTAGTGAAGTAAATACATGGTCCCATCCAGCTATTGCATTCATTCTGCAGGAGTCTGCATTGTGGCCGTGTACAATAAAAGCAGCAGAATAAACATATGCTTCTGTCTAACCGTGTTAGAGGTAGAGTTGCTGCATAATTCCATAGCATTTATAGATGCACAGCCACAGAAAATCGTTTGCGCACACGTGCGCGTGCAAGTAAAAAAAGAAATGCGCCGGGGGGGGGGGGGTTCGGACAGACCTCGCTCAGGGCCCCGCATTTCTCCCAGTCGGCCCTGTGCCTTCTCCTCTCCTCCCCAGTTTTCCGGGTCCCGTGCTGGGTTGGAGCAGTGGAGTCAATTACCTTCTTGCCCCCCTCGTGCTTTTTACACTGTGTTCCAGTGTAAATAAACGTGCCCGGGTGGGCTTTAACCGTCTACTGCCTCCTCCTTGATGTGCATTTGGGTCAACTCACATCAGTCGGATGTAATAACAGATTAGCCGTCACATACAGAAGGACTGTGAGTTCGTCAGGATTCACATTAGGGCTGGGCATTATCATCCTAGCCGACTGTTATTCAACATCAATATTTGATGAAAATTGCAGGCTGTGACATCAATTTCCTTTGTAAATGTTTCAAAATCCTTTCAAAAATAGAGAAAATAGATGATCTTGAGGGCTCACAACGCATCACACTACAACACGTTTTGATAACATTTCACACTGTTTTAGGGGTGTATTATTCAGTGATAATGAAAGTGGCCGGGGGCCATCTTGTCCCTACTGGCCTTACAGCGTGGAAATGTTACGTTTTTTATAGATTTTTTACACCATTATAATGTTCTCGTTTTGATCATTAGACCCAATCACTTTATATCGGTAGGCCTACGTCTCCAGCTTCAGGATATGTATGATACTGAATTACTACGAGACTGTGGCATTATGAGTTCAGTAGTTTACAATCTAGGCATTTAGCAGACGTTCTTAATTCAGAGCGACAGTGGTTCTCAAAACTTTTCTTTTTTCCGTCATAACTAAACATCCTAACATAACTACGGCCGTACGCTACCCTGATTGGTCGAGGACTGGCTGGCCACCTCTGAAAACCGAATCTAGCAATGCTCGTAACACGGGCCATGGTGGAAGTCCTTATAAGGTCAGCACACATTCTAGTGAGGAGAATGAATGGAAAATGTACCAATTATATTTTTATTAGAATGAAATACAATCACTGAATATACCTTTAAGTAGAACTACAAAATAAGGCTCAAGTGATTAAAACCAGAAAAAGACTTGACTATGCAAGATGATATCGAGTCTCATATCACAATATTGATATATGGATATATTGCCCAGCCCTAATAATAATGGACTCTACACCAGTGGTTCTCAAAGTGGATTTCAGGGACTGTCTATTGGTTCCTTTATGGGGGCTGTATTTTGATTGTCTTAAGTACCAGCTCTTATGCCTTAACTTAAAGGCCTGTCCATACTGTCTGCGACCACCAAACTTTTCATCAGAGAGTTCTTACTTTCCGACGAGCAGCTTTCCGAACTCTAATTCGGGGTAATGCTTTCCAGAAGATTGACGAAGAGTGACGTCATGTTGGAGTTGAACCAGACGGAAGGTTTGGTGGTAGGAGACAGTGTGGACAGGCCTTGAAGTTAAGGCATTAGAGCTGGTACTCAAGACAATCAAAATAGAGCCCTCAGGGTCTAAATTGACCCATACAAGTATGTGACTCTGACAAATGGAACCAAATTGGTTCCATTTACTGTCAGGGTAAAGAGGAGAGCTTGAAATGTAAATGTTTGAGAACCACTGCTCTACACCAGGGGTCGGCAACCTTTTTGGCAAGTGCCATGTTTTTTTTTAATATTCTTCTGTGTCTGTGTGCCATACCAACATTACATTTAATTATCAACCTCATCAAAATTAAAATTGAATACAGATTTTGGTTTTCCTAACCTTCTTGTTTTTAAATATATTCGGAGCGGTGCAAACCGCTTCCCACATTTGACTTAGTGTGTAGTCATTTCCCCATGTCTCTATGTGTGTGTATGTATGTATGCAGTACCAACAGCTGAAATACTGGCATCCCCATCTAGTGGCCCAGGTCTTTTGGTAAATGGAATGAATACATACATTTATACATATTTATTTTGTTTTATTTATTAACTATATGTGTGTGTGTGTGTGTGTGTGTGTGTGTGTGTGTGTGTGTGTGTGTGTGTGTGTGTAGGCTATAGATTGAATTGCTGTTCCAAGCAACATTGTAATAACATAATATGATATGATTGCGACCGTCAGGTCGCATGTTACTACCAAAACCTCCACCGGCTGTCTGTCAGTCGGTCGGTCACGTCACACGCGTGTGTGCGCGCACATGCCTTATGTTTTATTGTCTCCCTAATTTATATTATCTGATACTTCCTTTGTATATTTTGAAACGCATAGCATCATTCAGCGTCCTCTTCACGTTGGTTGCAACGGCCTTCCTTTTTTTTCCCCTTCTTTTACCGTTTCTTGATAAAAAAATTATATTTCTTCTCTTCTGGTTGCCAATTCGCAGCACCTTCCCGCGACCCCACTTTGGGTCGCGACCCATACTTTGAGAACCGCTGATCTACACCATATCTCTTCGACACAAATAGCAGATCTATAATCTCACGTGGCAGCGTGACATAGGCCTACTGTGAGATAGTGGATCACATACACTTACGCCGAATGTTGGACTATTAGACAGGCCCAGCGAAGCCGGATGCTGGTTCATGAGGTTAACTATACGGAAGACCTGGGATTATTTGATACCTATTGAAAAATAGCAGATATACAAGCTCACAGGAGGGGTCCCTGGAACAACATATTTTGAGATGGGGGTCCCCAGCCAAATGCATGTAATTCTGAGGGCCCATTGACATGAACAAGTTTGAGAACCACTGATTTAGAAGGATTTAGAAGACATTTATAGAATCAGGGCAAAATATTCAAAGACTTGCGCAAATTCAAAGTGGTTAAAGTCTAGAGGGACGAAGACGCGTTCCCGGCCTTTAATGGCTTAACACCAACAGTGTCAAACAGTTTGTCCTCACCAGACTTGGTGGGCATGCATGTGTGTGTGTGTGTGTGCGTGCGTGCGTGCGTGCGTGTGTGTGTGCGTGCGCGCGCGCGCGCCTGCGTGCGGTTTAATTTATACTTTTGCTTGCCGAAAATAAACGATTTTCAAGCTTCCGTTTTTGTTTCCGATGTGAAAATCTATTATTTTCAACAAGCGACACACATCTAGCCTTCATGTAGAGGGGCTGATTGCAGTATTATTTATTCACCGTTAAGTCTCTTTAAGTCTGCAGTTTTGACAATACAGTCTTATACAGTTGTTTACCGATGTTTCTGGTTGACATTGGCACATTTCACTCAGGTTTTTTCATGTCACTCATGTCACTTTGTCTGCTGACATCACTCAGCAACGAAATAAAAATAAAATAAACAAAAATAAAAATAAAACAATTCACAGGAGGCTAGCAGTGATCACCCCATGATGTGCACTGCATCAAATGCACTACATTGCAGGCATTTTTTTTGAGTAAAAAACTAAAAAAGAAGACACGTGTGACATGCATGATCTGGGCAGATTGCCCCAGGAAATGTGCCAATCTCAACCCAAAACAACAATATGACTTTTACTCTTGATTTCATTGAGGAGCTTGAAAGGTTTCCATTTTTTACTAGTAAAAACGTACTGTTTTATAGTTTCATAAAGCATTTCTCAGTGATACTGTGCTCTTGGTCCCATAGCATGTCATTATTATTACATTTCTTTTAATATATATTTTTATTTTAGAGAGAAATTACAGAAGTTCACATTGAACTTTTGAAACCCCTCAGTTGCTTTGGTCCTGTGTGGATAAAGCATAAAACTGTAATCTGACTTTGACAATGGAATAGAAGTGGAATCAATGGAATAAAACAGGAACTGAAAGAACATAACTGCATTCAGTAGAAAACAATTGGAATCGATCATCATATTGGAACTGGCATTCATTTGTTTCTTATGATGTCTGCTTCGTCTTTATGATCGTCTAGTAACCAATCATCTAAGGTAATCTCAAAAAAGCTAAAAGAATTAGCTTAAAGGGGAACTTCCCTTTATAACTTTTCTGGGGTGATTTTCACATCTACTTAAGCGTTAGTATGCACCCCAGACAGTCAGAAGTGTCTTGATTCAATATTTACATCTTTGATATTTATTTGATCAAACATGCATTCCTGCTAAACGGAAAGACTTATTGTTATTGATGAGCTATTTCATTATGTTGATATTGTTAAGACATCTTGCGTGAAATAACTGAAAAAGCCAAGGTCTCCCCCTTGATTCAAAGGGCAATATCAGTCACAAGCAGGGATTGTGTGGTTGAATGAGTTTAAAGGAACTATAGTCAACTCTTTCTTGAAAAACAGATGCTAAAATAAAAATAATGTTTCTAAAATATTTTATAAAAAAGATTAAGCTTCATTATGTGTTTCTATTCTACTTTGTTTACATCCCTTATCAATCCATATAAAAGAATAGAAGAGGGAAAGTCAAAATGTATGGGGGTTAGTGTGGAATGCATGTCTGATCAAAGGAACATAAAGTATCTACATACTGAATCAAGGAGTAGGAGTAGACGTGAAAGTGACCCAAGAGCAATCACATTTTGGTTTTCCACATTCCTTAAGCCACGTGGCAAGTACCGTATTCTTTATAACATTGTCCTTAGCAGACAGAACTTTAAGGAATGCAGATTGCAGTCAAACACTATACACACAATGTCTTATATAAATACCATAGTCCCCATAATGAGTTTATATTTACAGTCAAAATACCATCGTCCCGTAATGACTTCATATTTACAGGCAGTCCCCATAACACTTAACATATTTATACAGTCTAATACCACATTTCCCATTACGTCTTCATAATTACACTCATGATATTCCACAGTCCACATAATAGCTGCATTTTTACAGTCAAATGCCATAGTCTCCATATTGTCTCTATATGTACAGTTAAATACCACAGTCCCCATAATTTATTTTATATTTGCACTCAAATACCATAGTCTCCAAATTGTCTTTAGCCTATATTTACAGTAACGTATCCTTGGTCCCCATAATTTCCTTATATTTACAGAGAAATACCACAGTCCCAGGGCGTCCCGGTATAGCACAGGGGTACAGTAACTAAGTTACAGCCCTGAATCTGCGGTTCGAATCCTCCATCCGTGGTGCCTCCGGCTTGGCCGGCGCACCAACGAACACGGCTGGCTGTGTTCGCGGGTGGGAACCTGGCTGCGGGTGGGTGCGATCTCTGTTGCTGCACAATAGCGACTCCTGCAGGTTGTTCGGGGTGCCTGCGCGTTCGGCAGAGAGGAGGAGTGTAGTGGTTCCTCTGCATGCATTACATCCTCGAGGTGAAACTCCTCGCTGTCGGGTGAAAAGAAAGTGGCCGGCGACGTCACACGCCTCAGAGGAGGCACGCGGTTGTCTACTACACCGTCCCCAGATCAAACAAGTGGCCGTTGGCAGTGACTATACACATGGGGGGAATTGGCAAATAACTACATTGGGTAGAGAATTTGAAGAAGAAAAAAAAGAAGTGTCTTTATATTTAAATTCAAATAACATGGTCCCCAATCCCCATTGATGTCTATATTTACAGTACAGTTACAAGTCCATGGTGTTCACTCTTGTATTTTGTTTCGACAGATGTTTTTTTTCCCCTCGTTGTGTCCTTGGAGCGTGATACGGACATTCTGTGTGGGTGAGGTGTTAGGAGACTTCTTGAACGAGTCTATGAAAGGGTGGAAAAAGCACATTTGATAATAGCGTGTTAGTACAGTGGTTCTCAACCTCTGGGTCGGGACCCCCAGAGGGGTCCCCAAATTATTTCGAGGGGTCCCCAGATGATTCACTTAATGTGCAACATTGTGACAAAGTGACAATTTAAGGACGTTTTAATACCTCTAAAATGACAAATTAAACATTTGCCAAATTGTCAAATATTAGAGGCAGAAATTGGGAAAATAGCTGATCTACATGCTCATAACGCCTCGCAACGCGAGGCCTGGTGGCACTCTTCTTGTGCCACCAGGCCTTTACACACGTATGAGATGTGTTAGGTCATGTTTGAGGTTACAGAGAGAGGTGACAACAGGTCAAAAGATGAGAATCCACAGGAAACGCCGCTCCCCCTGACAGAAAGGCTGAATCTACTAACTAGATACACAGGTCTACTGATGATCAGGGATCATTAGAACTGAGATTTGTAAGCACAAGGTTCTTAGTTTGATGCCAACATATGTTTAACCTGCATCCAAATGTAGCAGTGACTCATAGCCTCAGCCAGATGACCTAACAAATAAAGGATACCACTTTGGTCTAGTGCAGGGGTCTTCAACGTTTTCAGGCCAAGGACCCCTTAGTTGAGGGAGAGATGAAGCAGGGACCCCGACAACCTTTTCATAGATTCCATATTGTTTCATCGTTTGACAGCACAATCATCAGTGTATTTTGGATTCTTGACAATTTGTGTTTTCAGATATTTAACCACTTGAGCCATCATTACCTAATAAACTTGACCTTTTACTCGTACTTAGTCTGCTGTTTCCCTTCTACACCAAACCTGCCGATCTACAAGCTCACAGCGCCTCGCAGCGCGGTCCCTGTCCCTGATATAATATTTCGAGATGGGGGTCTTTTAATATTTTTGACCAGAGTCTATAAATTTCTTCTAAATTCTTTTTTGGTTTTAGGTTTTTGAAAAACGCATGTATTCAAAGATTTTCAAAAATAGCAGATATACAAGCTCTCAGCGCAGCACCAGCTAAAGCATAACATAATGCTTAAAGTAATATTATAATAATGCGTTCCAGTTCTAAATGGGTTAATTCTCATTTGATTCTTCCATGCCAGCGTCTATGCACAACTCAATGTTTTGCTCGCACAACAGAAACAGACACCGTTCTGGTGTACATGGTACTGTGTGTACCATTTTTATGAACAACAACAAAAAGGTACAGTATGAAAATACAATTAAATGTAGCTTAAAAACAATGTAAGCATGTAAGTTCTTTTAGAAAACAGTGAAGCATCCCAACAGGTGAAGAGGAGGAAGGGGACTCTGCACACTGATGAAGACCCGCTATAGCAGTGGTTCTCAACCTTTCCAGGCCGCGACCCCCCCCCCCCCCAAAAAAAAACATATTTCAACTGGGGGGACCCCCCCCACCCCACCCCACCCTACCAGGCACTTGGAATTGTAGGAGTTGGCATTACATTTAGTTTGACAATCTATTCCATTGTGAAAATAGCAGATTTTACATGCTCTCAACGCCTCGCAACGCTATTTTCACATGTTCTCTCTCCAATATTTGAAATTTGGCCAATGTTTAACCAGAGATACTTAAAAAAAAGAAAAAAAGTCTTAAAAGTCCTTAAATTGTCACTTAAAAGTGTGCTGATACCCTGTATACACTTACACTGTATGTTGTTCTGTTTACCGATGAGTGAGAAGCCAATCATCTGGGGACCCCCAAAAAATCATTTGGGGACCACTCTGGGGGTCCCGGCCCACAGGTTGAGAATCACAGCGCTATAGGGTTGAAACTTTGTGCCTGAGCTCCCAGTAGAGTGGATTGAAGTTGACAGTGTGCAGACCTCCCTTCCTCTTCTCAGTAACATAAATTACACCTCACAAAAAAAAATAGAGGCAAATCTTTGCTGTATACAAAGGAACTCAACCACTCCGGTGGAAACAAAATCCTTGTAAAACAGAAAAAAGAAAAGAAAAAAGCCTTTAAGCTTCTTCAAAGTCAAATTTGAGGGATACAAAAATATATATATATAACAAAGTAAAATATATTGTTTAACACAATAACAAGACATGACCCCCAAACATGTCACAAGGTGCAACTGGGTCGTTGCTTTAAGGCCAAGAGCACTTTGGTAGAGGTTTGAGTTGTGTAGTTAACCAGGGGCGTCAATTGGGTATGGCAGGGGTATGCAGCTGCCATACCCTGGGTCCAGGGGGGGAAAATAAAAGTTACTTTTAAATATAAATCCATGAACGTCTCCTTGTCTATCTGTGCTGGTTATTATGTTGTTAAATTACAGTAAAATAACTACAAATGCAACATTTTACAAAATGGTCACTTTAACAAGGTATTATAATTATATTCTCCACACTTGTATTCTCCCCACCTTGACAAAATGGTATATTCCCAGGTTCCGCAGGTCAGCTGCCATATCAAGAAACCATAGAAACGGGGGGACAAAAAATAAAATGTACTTCTTAAAATAAATGTATCGTGCCTGTTGCTAAGGTATGGCAACATGACTTGTGTCTTGCACGCGCTTGCCAAGACACCAGTCATGTTGCCATACGTTAGCTTTTTCTTTACTGACGCCACTGTAGTTAACTTGCCATGATGCAAAAACTAAGGTCAGAAACCTAAAATAATTTCTCCATTGATTAGAAACTGAATCAATCATTCAAAAAATATGCTCCTCATTGACTTACATTGTACAGTGAAGAGGCTCAGTATGAGCCCTTTTAAGATTCAAGATTCAAGATTAATTTATTTGGTCCCGAAGGAAATTTGTCTTGGACATTTTAGCCTGGAAACAAAACAAAGCTGATCCAGAACACCAATCTTTTTAGCCCGTGACCCAAAAGACAAACTAGACGTTGGCCTGGGACCCACACTAGTGAAAACAGCAGATCAACAAGCCCACAACACGTCGCTTTGTGGGCTTGTAGATCGGCTATTTTCACTACTGCTTAAACATTTTGTTTTCTAATTTATGGGGATTTCTTAGATTTTTCTTTGATGAAATTCAGCGACTCAGCAAATTTGGTTTTTAATTAATGAAAAAAAAAGCTTTGTTTGCGTTTTGTTTACAGGTTATAAGAACCCACATTGCAGTGGTCTTGCTGTACAATGCAAGTCAATGAGGAGCAATTTTCTCTTTTTTTATTATTATCATGGCAAGCTAAATACACAACCCAAACCTCTTCCAAAGTGGCCTTGCCCATTAAGACAACATGGCGGATATCCATTAACATCAAGAAATCCTTCTATTTACATCAAGGAGGAGTCCCTTCATCATCACTGTATGTCCTTCTTCACTCACTCACATTAACCTGAGTGGACTGGTGCACTGCACTTCCTGGTGTGTCAGGTGAGTGACTGGGGGAGAATTCCTTGGCTACAGCGCCATCTATGGATGGGGACCTACTGAGGTTCTAGAGGCATGCAGTCTACCGCACTTCCAGGGGGTTGAGGGGGGCAGCGGCCTTCGGCCGCTGCCTGGGCTCGCAAGTCCGGCTTGGTGCCGTCCCCCCACCTCGGCGCCTGACTCTGGCTGGAGCTTTACAAAAAAAAAAAAAAAAAAAAAAAAAAAGCCAGCTGCTGAGCTGACCTGCGCAGCGTGCGTGCGTGCGTGCGTGCGTTCGTTCAGTGCAATGTGAATGCATGTGACTTAGGAAGATAGATAGATAGATACGTAATAAACATGATTTGGTACATGTTTATGTGTGACGTCCAGGGGCACACGCAGGTGGAGGAGAAAAAATAAATAATCTAATAATAACAATGTATACAGACGGAGCTGCTTCTGTCCTGATCTGTTGCATCTATTTCCTGTAGTAGGCTGCTACCATTTCAAAATAAAACATGTGTTGAATGATCACTTTACAAATATCCAATACAATGACTCTTGTTTTGAAATGTCCACTGGTATGACAGGAAGCTATGACAGGGCCCCTTAGTGCTGCTGACGGAACACAGGCTGAAGAGACGTTCTGAACTTCTGAAGTAAAAACAACACTCTCGGGCATTATGGAATATAAAGTTTCAACACACGACTTTGGGGAACAGTTAATATTTGCCATGCTCTCTAAAACCAAGACACTGTGGAATATGGAACAAAACGTGCCCAACTGGTCTTGTTGTTGTCATCCACCTTACTTTAGCAGGTGAGTTAAGTAATTAATATAAATAATGCTGGTTTGCAGTGATGCATCACTGTCAATTAAACTGTGTGCTGTCATTAATGTAGGCCTAGTTGTCTTAATGGATGATATTTATAATGCTGTTTTGGAAAAACGGCGTGGTGATGTTTGTAGTGTGAAGACTAATGTCAGAGTTGTTGTGTTGGAGTGCCATAGGGAAGAGTTCATTAGCACCAGAGAGAGATGGAGACAGTGAGACATTACTTGGTTGGGCTACATATTGTCATGAATTAGATGGCGAGTGTGTAGATGTCTTCTGTTGGAGCCTGGTGTCCCGCATTTGCGCTGTCTGCATTTGCGCTGTAGAAAAAAGGTGGTTGTTGTTGTTGTTGTTGTTGTTGTTGTTGTTGTGGGGCACTTGGTGAAAATCTCGCATCGGGGCACACCGGGGGCTAGTTTCGCCACTGACTGACAGTACAGTTCACTGGTACAAGCTCAACTAAAAGGTGATCCTAGAAAAGACTAAGTCAGGGGGAAAAAAGGGGGAAACAATTTAAAAACTAAAACAATAAAAACAGCCGATCTACAAGGCTGCATGTGGGCTTGTGGATCAGCTGTTTTGGGTAAATGTGGGTTATTTATCTAATGCAGTATTGATCCCTTTATCGAGTGATTGATTGAAGACTTTATGACAAGTTTCATGACAGTACAGTTCACTGGTACAAGCTCAACTAAAAGGAGCTTTATTCATTTATTGAATGAATTATTTCCCTGTCTCCACACCAGGCCCAACTGCGCCGCCACTGACTGATAAATTGCGACCGTCAGGTCGCAGTTACTATCGAAACATCGACCAGGTGTCTGTCTGTCCGTCACACTTTTGCCCTGCTCATATCTCCGCAACCGCTGACCCGATCCAAATTTTGCACAGACAGTCCTTGCCCTCCACCCATCGATTCTCACATCCTCTTCTAGCGCCACCATGAGGCCGAAACTCTTTCTGGACACTGCTCCTACAAATCTTGGCCTAAAATCACACAAATCGGTACACACTTGCTCTACACTCATGTCATCAACATGGATCTGTCCCATTTAGCGCCACCTTCAGGCCGATTTTTTAAAACCCATTTTTGGACACTACTCCTACAGATTTTGCCCTAAAATCACGCAAATCGCTACGCAGTCAGTATATATTAGGGAGTCTTACTGGTTTAATTATTTATTTATCTATTTATTTATTTACTTCCCGACTATGTCTTGTTGCTAATTACACGCGAATGCAGGGGGCGGAGCTAATTAGCGTAATTATTTAAATTGGGGGGCGTGGTCTGCATTAATTATGCAAATGAGGTTGGGGCTTGGTCTGCATTAATTATGTAAATGAGACTGCACAACATGCATTTGACGCGCGCGTCTTGTTGCTAATTACACGCGAATGCAGGGGGCGGAGCTAATTAGCGTAATTATTTAAATTGGGGGGCGTGGTCTGCATTAATTATGCAAATGAGGTTGGGGCGTGGTCTGCATTAATTATGTAAATGAGACTGCACAACATGCATTTGACGCGCGCGTCTTGTTGCTAATTACACGCGAATGCAGGGGGAGCTAATTAGCGTAATTATTTAAATTGGGGGGCGTGGTCTGCATTAATTATGCAAATGAGGTTGGGGCGTGGTCTTTATTAATTATGTAAATGAGACTGCACAACATGCATTTGACGCGCGCGTCTTGTTGCTAATTACACGCGAATGCAGGGGGAGCTAATTAGCGTAATGATTTAAATTGGGGGGCGTGGTCTGCATTAATTATGCAAATGAGGTTGGGGCGTGGTCTGCATTAATTATGTAAATGAGACTGCACAACATGCATTTGACGCGCGCGTCTTGTTGCTAATTACACGCGAATGCAGGGGGCGGAGCTAATTAGTGTAATTATTTAAATTGGGGGGCGTGGTCTGCATTAATTATGCAAATGAGGTTGGGGCGTGGTCTTTATTAATTATGTGAGACGCACGCATCTCATTTACATATTATTATGTAAATGAGGCTGCATTAATTATGTAAATGAGGCTGTTAAGTGGCGTTTCCCAGCGCGTAAAAAATGCAGACGGCCGTATGTAAATGAAGGGGAGGAGCTTAGTCGAAGTATGCAAATTGGGGGCGGGGCATGGTTTGGAAATGCGTGTGGGCGTGGTTTGCATACATTATGCTCGCATACATTATGCTAATGAGGGCGTTAAGGTGGGTTTTCCAGCGCGTAAAAAATGCAGACGACCGTATGTAAATGAAGGGGAGGAGCTTAGTCGACGTATGAAAATTGGGGGCGGTGCATGGTTTGGAAATGTGTGTGGGTGTGGTTCGCATAAATTATGCTAATGAGGCTGTTAAGTGGCGTTTCCCAGCGCGTAAAAAATGCAGACGACCGTATGTAAATGAAGGGGAGGAGCTTAGTCGACGTATGCAAATTGGGGGCGGGGCATGGTTTGGAAATGCGTGTGGGCGTGGTTTGCATACATTACGCTCGCATACATTATGCTAATGAGGGCGTTAAGGTGGGTTTTCCAGCGCGTAAAAAATGCAGACGACCGTATGTAAATGAAGGGGAGGAGCTTAGTCGACGTATGAAAATTGGGGGCGGTGCATGGTTTGGAAATGTGTGTGGGTGTGGTTCGCATAAATTATGCTAATGAGGCTGTTAAGTGGCGTTTCCCAGCGCGTAAAAAATGCAGACGACCGTATGTAAATGAAGGGGAGGAGCTTAGTCGACGTATGCAAATTGGGGGCGGGGCATGGTTTGGAAATGCGTGTGGGCGTGGTTTGCATACATTATGCTCGCATACATTATGCTAATGAGGGCGTTAAGGTGGGTTTTCCAGCGCGTAAAAAATGCAGACGACCGTATGTAAATGAAGGGGAGGAGCTTAGTCGACGTATGAAAATTGGGGGCGGTGCATGGTTTGGAAATGTGTGTGGGTGTGGTTCGCATAAATTATGCTAATGAGGCTGTTAAGTGGCGTTTCCCAGCGCGTAAAAAATGCAGACGACCGTATGTAAATGAAGGGGAGGAGCTTAGTCGACGTATGCAAATTGGGGGCGGGGCATGGTTTGGAAATGCGTGTGGGCGTGGTTTGCATACATTATGCTCGCATACATTATGCTAATGAGGGCGTTAAGGTGGGTTTTCCAGCGCGTAAAAAATGCAGACGACCGTATGTAAATGAAGGGGAGGAGCTTAGTCGACGTATGAAAATTGGGGGCGGTGCATGGTTTGGAAATGTGTGTGGGTGTGGTTCGCATAAATTATGCTAATGAGGCTGTTAAGTGGCGTTTCCCAGCGCGTAAAAAATGCAGACGACCGTATGTAAATGAAGGGGAGGAGCTTAGTCGACGTATGCAAATTGGGGGCGGGGCATGGTTTGGAAATGCGTGTGGGCGTGGTGTGCATACATTATGCTCGCATACATTATGCTAATGAGGGCGTTAAGGTGGGTTTTCCAGCGCGTAAAAAATGCAGACGACCGTATGTAAATGAAGGGAGGAGCTTAGTCGACGTATGAAAATTGGGGGCGGTGCATGGTTTGGAAATGTGTGTGGGTGTGGTTCGCATAAATTATGCTCGCATACATTATGCTAATGAGGGTGTTAAGGTAGGTTTCCCAGCGCGTAAAAAATTCAGACGACCGTATGTAAATGAAGGGGAGGAGTTTAGTCGAAGTATGCAAATTGGGGGCGGGGCATGGTTTGGAAATGCGTGTGGGCGTGGTTTGCATACATTATGCTCGCATACATTATGCTAATGAGGGCGTTAAGGTGGGTTTTCCAGCGCGTAAAAAATGCAGACGACCGTATGTAAATGAAGGGGAGGAGCTTAGTCGACGTATGAAAATTGGGGGCGGTGCATGGTTTGGAAATGTGTGTGGGTGTGGTTCGCATAAATTATGCTAATGAGGCTGTTAAGTGGCGTTTCCCAGCGCGTAAAAAATGCAGACGACCGTATGTAAATGAAGGGGAGGAGCTTAGTCGACGTATGCAAATTGGGGGCGGGGCATGGTTTGGAAATGCGTGTGGGCGTGGTTTGCATACATTATGCTCGCATACATTATGCTAATGAGGGCGTTAAGGTGGGTTTTCCAGCGCGTAAAAATGCAGACGACCGTATGTAAATGAAGGGGAGGAGCTTAGTCGACGTATGAAAATTGGGGGCGGTGCATGGTTTGGAAATGTGTGTGGGTGTGGTTCGCATAAATTATGCTCGCATACATTATGCTAATGAGGGTGTTAAGGTAGGTTCCCCAGCGCGTAAAAAATGCAGACGACCGTATGTAAATGAAGGGGAGGAGCTTAGTCGACATATGCAAATTGGGGGCGGGGCATGGTTTGGAAATGCGTGTGGGCGTGGTTTGCATAGATTATGCTCGCATACATCATGCTAATGAGGGTGTTAAGGTAGGTTTCCCAGGGCTTAAAAATACAGTCGACCGTAGTGAGCATTCGTTCCACGAACGCATTCATTCAATGAATGAATGAATAAATAAATAAAGTGCAAACGAACGAGCGAACGAACGCACGTGCACGCACGCACACTTTATTATTTATTCATTCATTCACGCACGCACGCACGCACGCACGCACACTTTATTTTTTAATTAATTCATGAATACAGCCTGCGATATGCGTGAAATCTTGCAAGCACATTCCCACTAGGTCAAGGAACAGATGCCTCCCTTCTCACATTGGCCTGTTATAGCGCCACCAGCGGGTCAACTTTTGCATAACACATTTTTGGAACAAAATGCCTCAAATCATGCATGCAGCTAATTTCAGTAACGTCAAAGAGAGCACTGCCTGCGATCTTGACATTTTGTACTTTTATAGACATTGTTTTCTGGCTTGAAGCGAGCCCACAATTGTTTCGAAGGAACAATATTTTCTAGTTTTAATTTTTTTATTGTTTTCTCTTTAAAAAATATGTAGTTTATAAAGTTTGGCGAGATAGGAAGTCATAAAAATGAGTTGTCAATGCCCCTGATGGATGAATTTGTTAATGCTCTATACCAGGGGTTCTCAAACCTTTTTAGGCCGTGACCCCCAAAATAAACATATTTGAACAGGGGACCCCCACGCTGACAAGCACTTGGAATTGTAGGTATTACATTTAATGTGACTCGGTTCCACAGATAAATATTGTGAAAATAGCTATTTTCACAATGTTCGCCTCTTGCTTACTTAATATTTGACAGTTTGGCCAGTCCTGTCGAATATTCGAATACTTTGAGGTCGAATAATTCGAATACCAAAAATCACTATTCGTGAATGCCCTAACTTGCCGATCTTCACTGTTGGTAGACGGTGAATTAGCCATGGCTGTTTGTTCAGTAATTAATAATCCTAAAAAGTAATCCTAAAAGTCTAATCATATAAATGCTAACAACTTCAAATTGTCTTATACTATGTCTCTCTCTTACCCTGCAGTATCTTATATACTAGCTTACCTGACGTCTGGTCTGACGTCACACATTTAACACTAATCTTTGCCTAACAACGCCCACGGAGGCTTGCCCTCCGTGGGCATATTCAGGACATGACTGGATGGCCAAAGACTGTTCACTCCTGTCCGTCTGTGTTAGTATTGATTTTGACAGCAAATTTCTATTTAGTTTTAGTCATAGTCCTTTGAATTAAACATCATTTAGTTAGTCATATTTTAGTCGAGGTTTAGTCGACCATATATCATAAGATTTCAGTCGACTTTGTCGGGCCTTGATGCTGTCGTAAACGGTAGTTGGTAAATGGTGCATTTATATAGCACCTTTATCCAAGTTGTCATCAGTGAAAAAAGGTAGTCAGTCAACGCATTTCTCGTCATAGTTTTAGTCAACAAAATCAGCCATGTGCCCGTTCATTTGTGAACATCTTGACTGATCTGGACCGATTTGCATGAGTTTTGGATGAAATCGTTAGTAGTGTAGCACAAATGGGCTATATGGGGAGTTGCATCATGGTCCAATTAATGAATTTATTGTACAACCTACGGTTCAAGAGCTATAGGCCTCTAAATGTGAAGCGGCCTATTATAGGGCCATCAGGAGGCAGATTTGAGAAATAGGGGGGTGGAGGTTCTTCCTTGGCCCACTGCGCCAGTGTAAAGTGTCACGCCGTTCGGCTCAGCTGTTCCCAATATAGTAGAGATAGCCAGTTTGCTTCTCGTAGTTTTGCTGTGCACTACTATTCTTTTTGGATTATTACTGACTCTGCCTTCTCCTCTCCTCCCCAGTTTTCCGGGTCCCGTGCTGGGTTGGAGCAGTGGCGGAGTCAATTACCTTCTTGCCCCCCTCGTGCTTTTTACACTGTGTTCCAGTGTAAATAAACGTGCCCGGGTGGGCTTTAACCGTCTACTGCCTCCTCCTTGATGTGCGTTTGGGTCAACTCACATCAGTCGGATGTAATAACAGATTAGCCGTCACATACAGAAGGACTGTGAGTTCGTCAGGATTCACATTAGGGCTGGGCATTATCATCCTAGCCGACTGTTATTCAACATCAATATTTGATGAAAATTGCAGGCTGTGACATCAATTTCCTTTGTAAATGTTTCAAAATCCTTTCAAAAATAGAGAAAATAGATGATCTTGAGGGCTCACAACGCATCACACTACAACACGTTTTGATAACATTTCACACTGTTTTAGGGGTGTATTATTCAGTGATAATGAAAGTGGCCGGGGGCCATCTTGTCCCTACTGGCCTTACAGCGTGGAAATGTTAAGTTTTTTATAGATTTTTTACACCATTATAATGTTCTCGTTTTGATCATTAGACCCAATCACTTTATATCGGTAGGCCTACGTCTCCAGCTTCAGGATATGTATGATACTGATTTACTACGAGACTGTGGCATTATGAGTTCAGTAGTTTACAATCTAGGCATTTAGCAGACGTTCTTAATTCAGAGCGACAGTGGTTCTCAAAACTTTTCTTTTTTCCGTCATAACTAAACATCCTAACATAACTACGGCCGTACGCTACCCTGATTGGTCGAGGACTGGCTGGCCACCTCTGAAAACCGAATCTAGCAATGCTCGTAACACGGGCCATGGTGGAAGTCCTTATAAGGTCAGCACACATTCTAGTGAGGAGAATGAATGGAAAATGTACCAATTATATTTTTATTAGAATGAAATACAATCACTGAATATACCTTTAAGTAGAACTACAAAATAAGGCTCAAGTGATTAAAACCAGAAAAAGACTTGACTATGCAAGATGATATCGAGTCTCATATCACAATATTGATATATGGATATATTGCCCAGCCCTAATAATAATGGACTCTACACCAGTGGTTCTCAAAGTGGATTTCAGGGACTGTCTATTGGTTCCTTTATGGGGGCTGTATTTTGATTGTCTTAAGTACCAGCTCTTATGCCTTAACTTAAAGGCCTGTCCATACTGTCTGCGACCACCAAACTTTTCATCAGAGAGTTCTTACTTTCCGACGAGCAGCTTTCCCAACTCTAATTCGGGGTAATGCTTTCCAGAAGATTGACGAAGAGTGACGTCATGTTGGAGTTGAACCAGACGGAAGGTTTGGTGGTAGGAGACAGTGTGGACAGGCCTTGAAGTTAAGGCATTAGAGCTGGTACTCAAGACAATCAAAATAGAGCCCTCAGGGTCTAAATTGACCCATACAAGTATGTGACTCTGACAAATGGAACCAAATTGGTTCCATTTACTGTCAGGGTAAAGAGGAGAGCTTGAAATGTAAATGTTTGAGAACCACTGCTCTACACCAGGGGTCGGCAACCTTTTTGGCAAGTGCCATGTTTTTTTTTAATATTCTTCTGTGTCTGTGTGCCATACCAACATTACATTTAATTATCAACCTCATCAAAATTAAAATTGAATACAGATTTTGGTTTTCCTAACCTTCTTGTTTTTAAATATATTCGGAGCGGTGCAAACCGCTTCCCACATTTGACTTAGTGTGTAGTCATTTCCCCATGTCTCTATGTGTGTGTATGTATGTATGCAGTACCAACAGCTGAAATACTGGCATCCCCATCTAGTGGCCCAGGTCTTTTGGTAAATGGAATGAATACATACATTTATACATATTTATTTTGTTTTATTTATTAACTATATGTGTGTGTGTGTGTGTGTGTGTGTGTGTGTGTGTGTGTGTGTGTGTGTGTGTGTGTGTGTGTGTAGGCTATAGATTGAATTGCTGTTCCAAGCAACATTGTAATAACATAATATGATATGATTGCGACCGTCAGGTCGCATGTTACTACCAAAACCTCCACCGGCTGTCTGTCAGTCGGTCGGTCACGTCACACGCGCGTGTGTGTGCGCACATGCCTTATGTTTTATTGTCTCCCTAATTTATATTATCTGATACTTCCTTTGTATATTTTGAAACGCATAGCATCATTCAGCGTCCTCTTCACGTTGGTTGCAACGGCCTTCCTTTTTTTCCCCCTTCTTTTACCGTTTCTTGATAAAAAAAAAAGATTTCTTCTCTTCTGGTTGCCAATTCGCAGCACCTTCCCGCGACCCCACTTTGGGTCGCGACCCATACTTTGAGAACCGCTGATCTACACCATATCTCTTCGACACAAATAGCAGATCTATAATCTCACGTGGCAGCGTGACATAGGCCTACTGTGAGCTATAGTGGATCACATACACTTACGCCGGATGTTGGACTATTAGACAGGCAGGGACGTGCTGGCCATTGGGAAAAGCGGGACAACTCCCGAACGGCCGGTTCATTCCCGGCCGGTGCAGGCCGACCATTAGGAAAAACATAAAAAATAAAATGTCTGCCTTCGTTCCATTTTGGGGGCTGGGCGGCCAACAAAGTAAATCGTCACTGTCGGGCACAAAAGTAGTGAAAACAGCCGATCTACAAGCACACAACGCCTCGCACCGCGAGGCGTTGTGTGCTTGTAGATCGGCTGTTTTCACTAGTTTAAATCATTTTTAAAATGATAAATACAAAACAAACGGTTCTGGACATATAAGGTTTCCACTCGACAATGACGAAATATAACAAAAAAAAAGGGCCTCTCCAACTCTTTTTCCCGGGCTGAATCAGGGGCCCAGCACGTCCCTGTAGACAGGCCCAGCAAAGCCGGATGCTGGTTCATGAGGTTAACTATACGGAAGACCTGGGATTATTTGATACTTTAGCTATTGAAAAATAGCAGATATACAAGCTCACAGGAGGGGTCCCTGGAACAACATATTTTGAGATGGGGGTCCCCGGCCAAATGCATGTAATTTTGAGGGACCGTTGACATGAACAAGTTTGAGAACCACTGATTTAGAAGGATTTCGAAGACATTTATAGAATCAGGGCAAAATATTCAAAGTATATATGTGTGTGTGTGTGTGTGTGTGTGTGTGTGTGTGTGTGTGTGTGTGTGTGTGTGTGTGTGTGTGTGTGTGTGTGTGTGTGTGTGTGTGTGTGTGTGCGCGCGCGCCTGCACCTGCGTGCGGTTTAATTTATACTTTTGCTTGCCGAAAATAACCGATTTTCAAGCTTCCGTTTTTGTTTCCGATGTGAAAATCTATAATTTTCAACAAGCGACACACATCTAGCCTTCATGTAGAGGGGCTGATTGCAGTGTTATTTATTCACCGTTAAGTTTCTTTAAGTCTGCAGTTTTGACAATACAGTCTTATACAGTTGTTTACCGATGTTTCTGGTTGACATTGGCACATTTCACTCAGGTTTTTTCATGTCACTCATGTCACTTTGTCTGCTGACATCACTCAGCAACGAAATAAAAATAAAATAAACAAAAATAAAAATAAAACAATTCACAGGAGGCTCGCAGTGATCACCCCATGATGTGCACTGCATTGTAGTTTCAAATGCATTACATTGCAGGCATTCTTTTTAGAGTAAAAACCTAAAAAAGACGAAGAAACGTGTGACATGCATGATCTGGGCAGATTGCCCCAGGAAATGTGCCAATCTCAACCCAAAACAACGATATGACTTTTACTCTTGATTTCATTGAGGAGCTTGAAAGGTTTCCATTTTCTACTAGTAAAAACGTACTGTTTTATAGTTTCATAAAGCATTTCTCAGTGATACTGTGCTCTTGGTCCCATAGCATGTCATTATTATTACATTTCTTTTAATATATATGTTTTATTTTAGAGAGAAATTACAGAAGTTCACATTGAACTTTTGAAACCCCTCAGTTGCTTTGGTCCTGTGTGGATAAAGCATAAAACTGTAATCTGACTTTGACAATGGAATAGAAGTGGAATCAATGGAATAAAACAGGAACTGAAAGAACATAACTGCATTCAGTAGAAAACAATTGGAATCGATCATCATATTGGAACTGGCATTCATTTGTTTCTTATGATGTCTGCTTCGTCTTTATGATCGTCTAGTAACCCATCATCTAAGGTAATCTCAAAAAAGCTAAAAGAATTAGCTTAAAGGGGAACTTCCCTTTATAACTTTTCTGGGGTGATTTTCACATCTACTTAAGCGTTAGTATGCACCCCAGACAGTCAGAAGTGTCTTGATTCAATATTTACATCTTTGATATTTATTTGATCAAACATGCATTCCTGCTAAACGGAAAGACTTATTGTTATTGATGAGCTATTTCATTATGTTGATATTGTTAAGACATCTTGCGTGAAATAACTGAAAAAGCCAAGGTCTCCCCCTTGATTCAAAGGGCAATATCAGTCACAAGCAGAGATGTGTGGTTGAATGAGTTTAAAGGAACTTTAGTCAACTTTTTCTTGAAAAACAGATGCTAAAATAAAAACGTTTCGGAAATATTTTATAAAAAAGATTAAGCTTCATACGTGTTTCTATTCTACTTTGTTTACATCCCTTATCAATCCATATAAAAGAATAGAAGAGGGAAAGTCTAGCCTGACAATGTATTGCATGTCTGATCAAAGGAACATAAAGTATCTACATACTGAATCAAGGAGTAGGAGTAGACGTGAAAGTGACCCAAGAGCAATCACATTTTGGTTTTCCACATTCCTTAAGCCACGTGACAAGTACAGTATTCTTCATAACATTGTCCTTAACAGACAGAACTTTAAGGAATGCAGATTGCAGTCAAACACTATACACACAATGTCTTATATAAATATCATAGTCCCCATAATGACTTTATATTTACAGTCAAAATACCATCGTCCCGTAATGACTTCATATTTACAGGCAGTCCCCATAACACTTAACATATTTATACAGTCTAATACCACATTTCCCATTACGTCTTCATAATTACACTCATGATATTCCACAGTCCACATAATAGCTGCATTTTTACAGTCAAATGCCATAGTCTCCATATTGTCTCTATATGTACAGTTAAATACCACAGTCCCCATAATTTATTTTATATATGCACTCAAATAACATAGTCTCCAAATTGTCTTTAGCCTATATTTACAGTAACGTATCCTTGGTCCCCATAATTTCCTTATATTTACAGAGAAATACCACAGTCCCAGGGCGTCCCGGTATAGCACAGGGGTACAGTAACTAAGTTACAGCCCTGAATCTGCGGTTCGAATCCTCCATCCGTGGTGCCTCCGGCTTGGCCGGCGCACCAACGAACACGGCTGGCTGTGTTCGCGGGTGGGAACCTGGCTGCGGGTGGGTGCGATCTCTGTTGCTGCACAATAGCGACTCCTGCAGGTTGTTCGGGGTGCCTGCGCGTTCGGCAGAGAGGAGGAGTGGAGTGTTCCTCTGCATGCATTACATCCTCGAGGTGAAACTCCTCGCTGTCGGGTGAAAAGAAAGTGGCCGGCGACGTCACACGCCTCAGAGGAGGCACGCGGTTGTCTACTACACCGTCCCCAGATCAAACAAGTGGCCGTTGGCAGTGACTATACACATGAGGGAATTGGCAAATAACTACATTGGGAAGAGAATTTGAAGAAGAAGAAAAAAAAAAAGTGTCTTTATATTTAAATTCAAATAACATGGTCCCCATTGATGTCTATATTTACAGTACAGTTACAAGTCCATGGTGTTCATTCTTGAATCTTGTTTTTGTTTTTGTCAAGATGTTTTTTTCCCCCTCGTTGTGTCCTTGGAGCGTGACACGGACATTCTGTGTGGGTGTTGGGAGACTTCTTGAACGAGTCTATGAAAGGGTGGAAAAAGCATATTTGATAATAGCGTGTTAGTACAGTGGTTCTCAACCTGTGGGTCGGGACCCCCAGAGGGGTCCCCAAATTATTTTGAGGGGTCCCCAGATGATTGACTTAATGTGCAACATTGTTTTCTCACTCAACAGTAACGTTTAAGTGCATAGAGGGTATCTGTACATTTATAAAGTGATAATTTAAGGACGTTTTAATACCTCTAAAATGACAAATTAAACATTTGCCAAATTGTCAAATATTGGAGGCAGAAATTGGGAAAATAGCTGATCTACATGCTCACAACGCCTCGCAACGCGTGAGCAATCTGCTTATCACCTGACGGGGGGGATTTTCCCTGGTAGGACGTAGCGCATAGAAGGAACCCGTTATTCCAACCAGTTCCTTTCCCCTCCATCAGGTGCCCCGGCTGTCCAGGGGGAGGCAGTATAGAAACCAGGATTACTTACTTACTTAATTACCAGAATTCTTTTATTTTTTATTTTTTTTACCTACACGAATTCTAATCAATGGAGCGACTGTTTTTGATTTCCACCTGTGGAGTTTGTCAAGGTAGCTACACAACCCAATCCTCCACCAAAGTTGCCTTGCCCTTTAAATGTGAATGTTGGGGGTTGGTGGCCATAGACCATATTCACACCGTGGCCATCTTGGATCACATGACCACATGGGGTGGCAACGCAGCCAATCAAGCTGTTGGGTAAGGCAAGACCCACCCGCAGAAGCTTCTGATTGGCTGTGTTGCCACCCCATGTGGTCATGTGATCAAAGATGGCCGCTGTGTGAATATGGTCTATTGCCATCCCCTGGGAATTGAAACGCATGTGAAACCCATGTCAACGTCTTGTGGGCCGTTTACACAAGAGCACTAGTAATAAAGATGAAGAAACAATCTTTTGGAAACCCTGCGTGATGAGATGTGAGAGCAACATGTCTGCTGAGTGAATATGATCCATTAACAGACAGATATTCACCTGTTACTTGTTAAGATGGGAGCTGATCTTGTCTTTTCTGATTATGTTTGTGTAGGGAATCTGAAACAGAAAGTAAACACATATTCATTCTACAGCATATGATGTCACTGGCATCGCCAGTGGTGATGCCAGTGCTGGCGCACAATTTGGCCATACATGGCCTACTTGCTGGGCCCCTGATTCAGCCCGGGAAAAAGAGTTGGAGAGGCCCTCATTGTGCGCTATAGAGAGAGATCTCTCTCTATAGCGCTGCTGCTGCTCAAAGATTTGCCATTTCAGATCATGACAAGTGACAATTGCCAGTGGGCCGATTACATGAGTTATATTTTGTCGTTGTCGGGTGGAAACCTTGTATGTCCAAAACTGTTTTGTTTTGTATTTATCATTAAAAAAATTATTTAAACTAGTGAAAACAGCCGATCATGTGTGCTTGTAGATCTGCTGTTTTCACTACTTTTGTGCGACGGCCTTGTATGATGAAGCAGGGCTTTGCTTTGCGAAAAAATGTACAAATTTGAAACTTGGAGATACGAGGTTTCTGCCCGACAGTGACGATTTACTTTGTTGGCTGCCCAGCCCCCAAAAAGATTTTTATTTTTTTTTATTTTTTATTTTTTCTTTTTCTAATGGCCGGCCTGGACTGGCCGGGAATAAACTGGCCATTCGGGAGTTGTCCCGCTTTGGCCAGCACGTCCCTGCCTACTTACGCAAGTTGGCAACTCAACAGAGTGAAGTTCTAGTTTTGTCTTTGTAGTAGCTGTTTAGAAAGTTTATTTGAATAAAGTGTATTCTCACCATTTGCAGCTGTTGGACCATCTCTTCTCTGTAAGCCAGTTCTCGTTTCATTTGGTCCTGGAAATTATCTGAAATCCATTCAAAAAATAAAGAAAAAGTATGTTTCACCCGCTGGAATACAGCATCTCTGACATTAAAAAGACTCTTTCTGCTGTAAATTGACTAACAGTTTGAATGGTTGTCTAACTTAAAGGAGCTATAGTCAACTTTTTCTTGAAAAACGGATGCTAAAATAAAAATAATGTTTCGAAAATATTTTATAAAAAAATAAGCTTCATAATATGTGTTTCTATTCAAAAAATGACCACAAAAAGCATATAATAATGATAAAATAATTATTTTGGCCATTGTCAGGCCGACACTTTGTTTACATTCTAGTCTATAGACTAGGATGTAAACAAAGTGTCGGCCCTACAATGAAAAAGTTGACTATATTAAAGGCACATTTCTACATAGTCTCTTGTATTCTAGTCTATGTATCATATATGTGTATCATGTATGTGTACTTGTGTGTTCCTATATGAGTGATCTGTCCGGTAGCCTAACGGTGTATATCAGGGGGTCTTCAACGTTTTCAGGCCAAGGACCCCTTAGTTGAGAGAGAGATGAAGCAGGGACCCCCCGCAACCTTTTCATAGATTCCATATAGTTTCATTGTTTGACCGCGCAATCATCAGTGTATTTTGGATTCATGTCAGTTTGTCTCTTCAGATATTTAACCACTTGAACAATACTAAAAGGAGCTATAGTAAAATTTTTCTTGAAAAACGAATGCTAAATTAAAAATAATATTCGAAAATATTTTATAAAAAATATATAATTCAAATATGTGTTTCTGTTCAAAGATGTCCACAAAAAGCGTAAAATAATGATAAAATAATCATTTTGGCCATTGTCGGGCCGACACTTTGTTTACATCCTATCAATCCATGTAAAAGAAAAGACTAGGATGTAAACAAAGTGTCAGCCTGACAATGGCCAAAATGATTATTTTATTATTATTTTACGCTTTTTGTGGACATTTTTTGAACAGAAACACATATGAAGCATATTTTTTTTATAATTTCTTTTTTTTATTTTAGCATGTTTTTCAAGAAAAAGTTGACCATAGCTCCTTTAATAAACTTGACCTTTCACTCTGTACTTAGTCTGCTCTTTTTCCCCTCCACACCAAATCTCTTTGCCAAAAATAGCCGATCTACAAGCTCATAGCTTGTAGATCTGCTATTTTTGCTACTGTAAAAAGGAGAAACAAAGTTTCTATCATACAAAGATCTGGAGGACCCCCTGTAGTGACTCTGAGGACCCCCTGTTGAAGACCCTTGGTGTATGCGAATGAACATGAAGACGGACGCGCAGAAAGAAAGACGTTGCGACTTACGGAAAACGGGAAAGGAGGAGGTGCCTTTCAGTGCGTGGAACTCCTGCTCCAGTCTCCTCCTGAAGTCAATCTGCTCCAGGAGAACCTTCTGCAACTCCTCTGTAGGAACCACAGTAGCAGGGACGTGCAGGGAATGTTAGAGAGGCAGGGGGGGATGACATTTCTAAAAGGGCCTGTGGTAGAAATATTTATAGCGTAACAAATATGTGTCTAAAGAAAATCTCACAAGGCTACTCATTTAGATGTACCTGCAGCTGTCAATCTAACAGCTGACGTCCATGGACTGTGACTTCTACTCCTACTCTGTGTCAGCATAAAATCTGTACTAAGTGATGCTATACATGGTCATTGCAACTCAGTCAGCCTTATTATATACTGTATGGTACTTAGTATAGCTGTTTAGATTCTCTCTCCTTCTAGGGAGTGCACCTTGGTGTATAAGAGGTGTCCCATATGACACTTCAGGAAGGTCTTCTGCCGCATTCTCTGATACTGTGTATGCTGTTTCTCTGTTGCTGAATCTTCTTCAATAAATGGTTGACTTCACCCTGACTGGATATTAATATTTTTCTATCATAGGCCTTTTGGTGAAAATATCGAAAATCGCAGAGCTCCAAGCTCACGGGCCAGTTATTTCCGGTGCTTGCATACCACACTGAACTAAGGATAATCATGTCAATACTGGAGATGTGACGTATAAGGTAGGGCATTGACCAAGTCGACTCCCACCAGGAAGCCGACTTGGTCAGACGGGTACAGACGGGTTAAAGGGGCGGGGGCTCAAGCCCTTTTTGAAGTCTATGTGTGCACGTGCCTGGACTGTAGGAGAGTCAACAGAAACTAGAAAGGCGAGGTTTCACTCTGATTTGAGCACCATTGGTTTTCTATTATAATTGTTGTTGAAGTTGAACACAAATATAAAAGATGAAATAAAAGTGTGGAGGTACTTGGAGCATGCACAAGAAATGTGTTTTTTTTTTTACTTAAGCCCCTTTTCCACTGACATGGCCGAACACCACACCACTCCACACCGCCCACTTGTGCCAGGTTTTCCACTACAAGGACCTGGGTAGAGTGGTGTGAAAGTGGTACTAAACGTGGTACTAAAAAGTATCCAATCTAGAGTAGGTCTGAGCTAGGCCAGACAGGGCCAGACAGGGCCAAACACTTCATAATGACTGATCACTCACAGACTTTTCATTTAGACCAGGATATAGTTGTAACACATGATAATAGATTGTATTATAATCACAGTTATAATCTAGTATAGTGTATTATAATTATCATAGTAATATATTATAATAATTATAGTGTATCATAATCACAGTTATAATCCATTATAGTCTATTATAATTAGGATAGTTGTAATACAAATTTATATTGTATTCAATCACAGTTAAAAGGGTCCATTTGTTTGGTGTGGTGTAGTGTAGTGTAGTGTGGTGCTAAAGCTGCAGTGGACAGGGGGCTATAGAAATTCAATTTCAAAAGTGTAGGGGACTGGACTTTCTTTTGATGTTACCTTTCTCCATGTTTTCAACATCCTTCTTCTGTGGTGCCGGTGAGGAGGAACCTTGGTTTTGGTCAGCTGAGGAAAAATACATAAATAAATAAAGAAACCTTTCAAACTTCTTGTTTCAAAATATAATAGATTAGGAGGAGAAGAGAGGAGAAATGTTCAAGTAAAAACATCATTGCAATATCACATTTCTGCCACAAGGTGTCAGCATGACTCCATCATAACAAGATGGAATACTGTAATACTGTATGGTAAGGTTCTACACATGTTTCCCTATAGAATCAGCATGCATGTATGTATGTACACATCTTAAAACTGAAGTAAATATTTAACAAATACTACGAAATGTGAGAGACAGTAAAAAGCAAACATGGCAATAAGCTGTGATCTACATCATTAAATAAATACAGTTGAATTAATGAATTAATAGACTATTGTATCATTACACTAAGAAACAATTGACAGAAACAAACAAAAGTTTGTCTGCCTTTTGCATTAAATCGGTTAGTTCACAATGCTATCTTCTACTATGATCTATATATTATAGTTACTGCATTATCATCTGTATTATGACACATGAAACACTAGTGGGCCTATAGGCTACCCAATAGTCTACTACTGTATATCCATCTGTCTTTGTCTGTCTGTCTGTCTGTCTGTCTGTCTGTCTGTCTGTCTGTCTGTCTGTCTGTCTGTCTGTCTGTCTGTCTGTCTGTCTGTCTGTCTGGCTGTCTGGCTGTCTATCTGTCTATCGATCTGGATGACAGGAGAAGGGAAAGTTTTGGGGAACCGAACATGAAATGATGGGAGGGAGATCCTTTTTCCAAAAGAAAGAAAGAAAGAAAGAAAGAAAGAAAGAAAGAAAGAAAGAAGGGAAGAGAGAGAGAGAAATAAAGAGAAAGGGAAAGAGAGTTGGAGTGAGAAGCAGAGAGTGAGAAAAGGGGAAGAGAGAGACAATGTTGTTTTTGACGGCAAATTTTGATTTAGTTTGAGTCCTAATCTTTTGAATAAAATGTCATTAAGTTTTAGTCATAATTTAGTCACCTGAAAAGTCTAATTTTAGGCGACTAAATCAACAGTTGATTTAGTCAACTGAAATGTATTTTGGCAGGCCTTGATGGCATCGTAATGACTGATTCTACACTTGGCGTTGTGAGCTTGTAGATCTGCTATTTTCAGCATGCAACACCTGAGAGCAACCAACCAAACATAACATTACTCTCTTCTCCACTTGTCCCTAACGTTTTAGTCTAAATTGTCAATATATTTAGTCTTAATAGTTTTAGTCATCACAGCTTAGTTTTCATTTAGTTTTCTTCAGTGAAAAAAAAAACGCAGTCGACAAACATTTTTCGTCATAGTTTTAGTCGACAAAATCAACACTGCAGAGAGAGAAAAGCTGGAAGCGAGACAGAGAAAAGGGAAGAGAGAGGGAGAAAAGGAGGGAGAGAGAGAAAAGGGGGAAGAGAGAGGGGGGGGGGGGGCAGAGGCGTCAATTGGGTATGGCAGGGGTATGCAGCTGCCATACCCTGGGTCCATGGGGGGAGAATAAAAGTTACTTTTAAATATAAATCCATGAATGTCTCTTTGTCTATCTGTGCTGGTTATTATGTTGTTAAATTACAGTAAAATAACTACAAATGCAACATTTTACAAAATGGTCACTTTAACAAGGTATTATAATTATATTCTCCACACTTGTATTCTCCCCACCTTGACAAAATGGTATATTCCCAGGTTCCGCAGGTCAGCTGCCATATCAAGAAACCATAGAAACGGGGGGACAAAAAATAAAATGTACTTCTTAAAATAAATGTATCGTGCCTGTTGCTAAGGTATGGCAAGTTGCAACATGACTTGTGTCTTGCACGCGCTTGCCAAGACACCAGTCATGTTGCCATACCTCACCTTTTGCTGAACTGACACCACTGTCCATACACACCATTTGGCTGACCATTTGCTAACCCCAATTACATTACGTTCAATCTCACCAAACACTCTTTTCCTTCAACATTTATACAAGATGTATATGCTGTGGCTCAACCTAAGTAGCGCAAGGGATAGTTACAGTACACCACATTAACATATTACTATGGTCATTCTGAATGGTAGATACATTAGGTCAGTGTTTCTCAACCACTGTGCCTGGGGACCTTTGGTGTGCCCCTGAGAAGGGTCAAGTGTGCCCCTTGAAACTGCTTGAAAGCCAGTATTGTATTTATTGTTTTAAAAATGATTTAAACTAGTGAAAACAGCCGATCTACAAGCACACAACCCGATCTACAAGCACACAAGGCGTTGTGTGCTTCTAGATCTGCTGTTTTCACTACTGTTGTGCGACAGCCTTGTATGATGAAGAAGGGCTTTACTTTGCGAAGAAACATACAAATTTGAAACTTGGAGATACAAGGTTTCTTCCCGACTGTGACGATATTTACACCCCCGTATTATGTTGGTGTGCCCATGGATTCTTGGGACATGAAAAGTGTGCCCATGCAGAAAAAAGGTTGAGAAACACTGCATTAGGTTACCTTTATTAGGGACAAACTTAAGCGAGTGGCTGAATATTCAGAACCGCGAGAGGCCATCCTCTGGGCCATCAGCTAGAAACTGATGACCAAGCCCGTTGCCACACTTGCCGCACAGCACCTGATGATATAAAACATGATCATACATTCAATTAACAACATCATGTATCCCAACAAAGGCACACATCCCAACAGAGGAGGTTCCTCCCACAGCTGAAGAATTTAGGGCTGTCACCATGATGACATCTCACATGACGATTAATTGTCACTCAAATAATTGCGATTAACGATTTAGTTGTGTTTTTGTCGCTGACAATTACATTCCTGTTTGGCTTGTAGGCTTTGAAGTTGCACATGGCAGACATGACACATAACCTAAATATACAAAGAAATGACAGACATATTTGACAACTTTATACTCCAAAAAGAACATAGTGGAAATAGCCGATCTACGAGCTCACAACGCATGCAACGCGTTGTGAGCTTGTAGATCTGCCATTTCCACTATTTTTGAAACCTTTTGAAATAATCAGTACTAATGGATAGTGATTTACATGTACACTGTTAACTGTGTGAGTCGTGACAGACGTCCCATCACATGTGTTAAGTGCAATGAGCAATGTATTATGATAATTACTGTACCTTGTAAGTTCAATTATTCAAGTATATGCACTGGCCATTGCCATATGCCTCTAATGTTGTATTTAGTTTGCTGTTGTTTTCTTTCATTTGTAAATAGGCCTATGTGTCAGTAGTTTTAATTTATGAACGAAATAGCTTTTTTTTTTTTTAGAATATTTTTTGAAATTATAATTATAAAACTAAATGTAGGAAACAAATGACCCATAAAAATGTGTGTGCGACCCAAAAATCGGTCCCGGCCAATGTTTTGGGAAACAGTGAGGTATATGACACTAGAAGATACTTAGGCCTACCTAGTGTCATCTTTTCAGAAGTGTCCATGAGCAAGGCAGTGGCGCCAGTTCAGCAAAGGCTAGGGTATGGCAAAGATGGGAGTCCTCGTGGAAGAGAGGCATTACATTTTATATAACACGGTTCTATTGTGAAAATACCAGATCTACATGCTCACAACGCCTCGCGCTTTGTGAGCATGTAGATCGGCTATTTTCACAATGGGTAAACATGGGTATGGCAGCTGCATACCCCTGCCATACCCAATTGACGCCCCTGGAGCAAGGCACTGCACACATCATTCACACACTGTGTGAGCATGTGAGCATCACCTACTGTAAATCCATTTTTGCCAAACTTAAATCAGCTAGCTACCCTGTGTGTGCATTATGGGGACTGATGTCTCACCTTGTAAGCAGTGAGTGACTCCATTAGCTTGGTGACACTGTCCTCTCTGATGGTGTCGGTGAAGGCAGGCCAGGGGGAGGAGTGGGCATACTTGGACCGACTGGAGAACAGCGGGTGGTCACACTGGGAACACACATAGATACCTGGACATACAGCGACGTTAATACCTGATTAAAACTCACAGAAACAGCGTGGGCAAGGCTTTCCCCCTTCACTGGCATCAATCGCGTTAAATGTTATTTTTCCAGGTTCTTTTCAGTTAAAAGCACAAACATATAGCTATTAGCTGACCTATTTAAATATTAGATAAGCGAAATAAATTAATCCTATCCCCGTACATGGCTGTTACATCATCAAACCATCTGAGTACTCGCCTGGTTTAAAATGATCCTTGTAGATCTCGCCACCGAAAAATCGACAAAAAGACATTTTGTGCAGCTGTCGTGACGTGAACGCTGATCAGTCTCTCTTGTCAGTGTTTGTTTGTGTTTGATCAGGTTCACATGTCTATCAAATGGTCTGCGAGGACGAGGAGGAGAATCCACACACGTGAGAGCACAGAGCAGCAGCAGCATAATCCTTTCCCAGCCCACTGCTAAGATTTCCGTCATCAACATAGCCCCGCCTCCACCATGAGATTGTATGTACAGTTGTACACACTACACACTATGCCAGTGGTTCTCAAACGTTTCAGGCTGTGACCCCCGAAATAATCATATTTTAATTGGGGACCCCGGCACCCTGACGAGCACTAAGAGTTGAGGAATTTTGTATAACACAGCGTTGCGAGGCGTTGTGAGCATGTAGATCGGTAATTTTCACAATGTCTGCCTCTAATATTTGACAATTTGGCCCATGTTTAATTTGTAGTTTCAGAGGTATTAACAAAATCAATAACCAAAGACAATGAACGTGAATGTGTTGATATTTCAATCAAAGATCATAGGATATTCGCATTATCAACTGTAGTGTTATATACAGTTGATAATATATAGAAATAGTAAATATACAGTATAAATATTTTAAACTGTCCCCATTTCTTTTATACATGAACTGACCCATGAATTATTTTAGACCCATGAAATTATTTTAACAGGTGACAATTATTTAAATATTAGAGCAAGTGACCTAAACGACACAACAGTCACAATATAGAGCTGTTTGACACTGTTACTGAGCCAACACTCTATAGCAATGATTACTGTCACAATATAGAGCTATTTAACACTGTTACTGAACAAACACTCTATAGCAACGATTACTGTCACAATATAGAGCTATGTGACACTGTTACTGAGCCAACACTCTATAGCAACGATTACTGTCACTGTTCCGTTATTTTTGAATTCCCCCCTAGGGGGTCCTCAGAGTTACAACAGGGGGTCCTCCAAATCTTTGAGTGATAGAGAGTTTTTTTCTTTCCTTTTTTATATTAATCACTTTTTCCCTAGTGTCCATATTCTGAGAACTTTAGCCAAAAATAGCCCATCTACAAGCTTGTAGATGGGCTATTTTCAGCACAGAGGGTTTGGTGTAGAGGGGAAAAAGAGCAGACTAAGTACAGACTAGTGAAAAGTCAAGTTTATCAAGTATTGACGGCTCAAGTGGTTAAATATGTGAAAACACAAATTGACATGAATCCAAAAGACACTGATGACAATGAAACTATATGGAATCTATGAACAGGTTGTGGGGGTCCCTGCTTCATCTCTCTCTGCTAAGGGGTCCCTGCTTAAAACCCCGGATTTTTAATCGTTCAACACAGGAGCCAAACAAACACTATAGCAATGATTACTGTCACAATATAGAGCTATTTAACACTGTTACTGAACACTCTATAGCAATGATTACTGTCACAATATAGAGAGAGCTATTTGATTGAAACTTGCTAAATGAAACTAAATGAATATACAGCACAAGCAGCATTCCCCTAATGTAAAAAAAGGGAGGAAAAAACAAAATGCTGACATTGATGTGACTTCTAAATAATAGGACTTGTTGTGTCGCATTGGGTTCAGCCCGCTTTTCATCTCAGTGAGTTGAGAATGGAAACACTGCCCTCGTGTGGATTCTTTCATATCACACTGTAACACTGTTACTGAACAAACACGCTATGGGAACGATTGATTCCTGTCACAATAGAGAGCCGTTTAACACTGTTACTGAACAAGCACTCTATAGCAATGATTACTGTGACAACGTGGGGCAGTTTAACCCTGTTACTTACTGAACACAGATACTGATTCCTACCTGCAGCAGCAGTGCAACATGCATGCTGCTTCTCCAACACAGACTGGTGCACTGCACTTCCTGGTGTGTCAGGTGAGTGACTGGGGGAGAATTCCTTGGGTAGAGCGACATCTGTTGATGGGGACCTACTGATTGGTTTTATTTCACCAGACTCTAGCTGGCTCCAGGGGGTTGGGGGGGGGCCGCGGCCGCTTCGCGGCCGCTGCCAGAGCACGCAGTCCGGCTTGGGTGCCCTCCGAGACCTCGGTGTCTGAGTCTGGAGCTCTGTGAAAAAAAAGAAAAAAGAAAAAAAGCCAGCTGCTGAGCGGGCGTGCGTGCGTGCTTGCGTGCGTTCAGTGCAATGTGAATGCATGTGACCAATTGATAGGAAGATAGATAGATACGTAATAAACATGAACTAAAAGGAGATCCCAGTAATGTTTTTGGCTTATTTCCACAGGGAAGTCATTCATGAATGAACACATTATTGATATAGGACTGTCATAGGTACAGTGTCATTGACAGTACAGTTCACTGGTACAAGGTCAACTAAAAGGTGATCCTAGAAAAGACTAAGTCAGGGGGAAACAATTTAAAAAATAAAACAATAAAAACAGCCGATCTACAAGGCTGCATGTGGGCTTGTGGATCAGCTGTTTTGGGTAAATGTGGGTTATTTATCTAATGCAGTATTGATCCCTTTATCGAGTGATTGATTGAAGACAGTACAGTACAGTACAGTTCACTGGTACAAGCTCAACTAAAAGGAGCTTTATTTATTTCATTAATTATTATTATATAAGGCCCCTATCGAGACTGACTATTTATTTATTTATTTATTTATTTCCCTCCCCGACTATGTTTCCTTCCATCCATCCATCCATCCATCCATCTTCAACCGCTTATCCGGAATCGGGTCTCCGCCCCCCCCCCGGGCGTCTGCCTATCGGCTAAATAAATAAATAAATAACATGCTTCCTTCCTTCCTTCCTTCCTTCCTTCCTTCCTTCCTTAAATAAATAATTCATTAAATAGCGTGCTTGCTTCCTTGCTTCCTTTCTTCCTTCCTTCCTTCAATAAATAAATAAATAAATATATAAATAAATATATAAATAGCGTACATCTTTCTTTCTTTCTTTCTTTCTTTCTTTCTTTCTTTCTTTCTTTCTTTCTTTCTTTCTTTCTTTCTTTCTTTCTTTCTTTCTTTCTTTCTTTCTTCCTTCCTTCCTTCCTTCAATAAATAAATAAATAAATAAATAAATAAATAAATAAATAATCTCATTTACATATTGTTATGTAAATGAGGCTACATTAATTATGCAAATGATTATTATGTAAATGAGGCTGCATTAATTATGCAAATGAGGTTGGGGCGTGGTCTGCATTAATTATGTAAATGAGACTGCACAACATGCATTCGACGTGCGCGTCTTGTTGCTAATTAGCCTAATTATGCAAATGTGTTGGGGGCGTGGTCTGCAGTAATTATGCAAATGAGGTTGGGGCATGGTCTGCCGTAATTATGCAAATGAGGTTGGGGGCGTGGTCTGCATTAATTATGTAAATGAGACTGCACAACATGCATTCCACGCGCGCGTCTTGTTGCTTATTGCACGCGAATGCAGGGGCGGAGCTAATTAGCCTAATTATTCAAATTGGGGGCGTGGCATGTAAATGAGGTTGGGGGCGTGGTCTGCATCAATTATGTAAATGAGCCTGCACAACATGCATTTGTTGCTAATTACACGCGAATGCAGGGGGTGGGGCTAATTAGCCTAATTATTCAAATTGGGGGCGCGGTCTGCATTAATTATGTAAATGAGGTTGGGTCGTGGTCTGCATCAATTACGTAAATGAGCCTGCACAACATGCATTTGACGCGCGCGTCTTGTTGCTTATTGCACGCGAATAAAGGGGGCGGAGCTAATTCGCCTAATTATTCAAATTGGGGGCGTGGCATGTAAATGAGGTTGGGGCGTGGTCTGCATTAATTATGTAAATGAGACTGCACAACATGCATTCGACGCGCGCGTCTTGTTGCTAAT
Organism: Nannobrachium achirus; assembly: GCF_963921795.1. Lineage (NCBI taxonomy): Eukaryota > Metazoa > Chordata > Actinopteri > Myctophiformes > Myctophidae > Nannobrachium > Nannobrachium achirus. Next base: position 54,406,844 of record NC_137822.1, read on the forward strand.
TACACGCGAATGCAGGGGGCGGGGCTAATTAGCCTAATTATTCAAATTGGGGGCGCGGTCTGCATCAATTATGTAAATGAGCCTGCACAACATGCATTTGTTGCTAATTACACAACAGGAGGGGAGGAGCTTAGTCGACTCATGCAAATTGGGGGCGGGGCATGGTCTGGAAATGCGTGTGGGCGTGGTTCGCAAACATTATGCTCGCATACATTATGCTAATGAGGGCGTTAAGGTAGGTTTCCCAGCACGTAAAAAATGCAGACGACCGTATGTAAATGAAGGGGAGGAGCTTAGTCGACTTGTGCAAATTGGGGGCGGGGCATGGTTTGGAAATGCGTGTGGGTGTGGTTCGCATTAATTATGCTAATGAGGCTGTTAAGTGGCATTTCCCAGCGCGTAAAAAATGCAGACGGCAGTATGTAAATGAAGGGGAGGAGCTTAGAAGAAATATGCAAATTGGGGGCGGGGCATGGTTTGGAAATGCGTGTGGGCGTGGTGCGCATACATTATGCTCGCATACATTATGCTAATGAGGGCGTTAAGGCAGGTTTCGCAGCGCGTAAAAAAAGCAGACGACCGTATGTAAATGAAGGGGAGGAGCTTAGTCGACGTATGCAAATTGGGGGCGGTGCATGATTTGGAAATGCGCGTGGGTGTGGTTCGCATAAATTATGCTAATGAGGCTGTTAAGTGGCCTTTCCCAGCGCGTAAAAAATGCAGATGACCGTATGTAAATGAAGGGGAGGAGCTTAGACGACATATGCAAATTGGGGGCGGGGCATGGTTTGGAAATGCGTGTGGGCGTGGTGCGCATACATTATGCTCGCATAAATTATGCTAATGAGGGCGTTAAGTGGCCTTTCCCAGCGCGTAAAATATGCAGACGGCCGTATGTAAATGAAGGGGAGGAGCTTAGACGACATATGCAAATTGGGGGCGGGGCATGGTTTGGAAATGCGTGTGGGCGTGGTGCGCATACATTATGCTCGCATACATTATGCTAATGAGGGCGTTAAGGCAGGTTTCGCAGCGCGTAAAAAAAGCAGACGACCGTATGTAAATGAAGGGGAGGAGCTTAGTCGACGTATGCAAATTGGGGGCGGTGCATGATTTGGAAATGCGTGTGGGCGTGGTGCGCATACATTATGCTCGCATAAATTATGCTCGCATAAATTATGCTAATGAGGGCGTTAAGTGGCCTTTCCCAGCGCGTAAAATATGCAGACGGCCGTATGTAAATGAAGGGGAGGAGCTTAGACGACATATGCAAATTGGGGGCGGGGCATGGTTTGGAAATGCGTGTGGGCGTGGTGCGCATACATTATGCTCGCATACATTATGCTAATGAGGGCGTTAAGGCAGGTTTCGCAGCGCGTAAAAAAAGCAGACGACCGTATGTAAATGAAGGGGAGGAGCTTAGTCGACGTATGCAAATTGGGGGCGGTGCATGATTTGGAAATGCGTGTGGGTGTGGTTCGCATAAATTATGCTAATGAGGCTGTTAAGTGGCCTTTCCCAGCGCGTAAAATATGCAGACGGCCGTATGTAAATGAAGGGGAGGAGCTTAGACGACATATGCAAATTGGGGGCGGGGCATGGTTTGGAAATGCGTGTGGGCGTGGTGCGCATACATTATGCTCGCATACATTATGCTAATGAGGGCGTTAAGGCAGGTTTCGCAGCGCGTAAAAAAAGCAGACGACCGTATGTAAATGAAGGGGAGGAGCTTAGTCGACGTATGCAAATTGGGGGCGGTGCATGATTTGGAAATGCGTGTGGGTGTGGTTCGCATAAATTATGCTAATGAGGCTGTTAAGTGGCCTTTCCCAGCGCGTAAAATATGCAGACGGCCGTATGTAAATGAAGGGGAGGAGCTTAGTCGACGTATGAAAATTGGGGGCGGTGCATGGTTTGGAAATGTGTGTGGGTGTGGTTCGCATAAATTATGCTCGCATACATTATGCTAATGAGGGTGTTAAGGTAGGTTTCCCAGCGCGTAAAAAATGCAGATGACCGTATGTAAATGAAGGGGAGGAGCTTAGTCGACATATGCAAATTGGGGGCGGTGCATGGTTTGGAAATGCGTGTGGGCGTGGTGCGCATACATTATGCTCGCATACATTATGCTAATGAGGGCGTTAAGGTAGGTTTCCCAGCGCGTAAAAAATGCAGATGACCGTATGTAAATGAAGGGGAGGAGCTTAGTCGACATATGCAAATTGGGGGCGGGGCATGGTTTGGAAATGCGTGTGGGCGTGGTTTGCATAGATTATGCTCGCATACATCATGCTAATGAGGGTGTTAAGGTAGGTTTCCCAGGGCTTAAAAATACAGTCGACCGTAGTGAGCATTCGTTCCACGAACGCATTCATTCAATGAATGAATGAATAAATAAATAAAGTGCAAACGAACGAGCGAACGAACGCACGTGCACGCACGCACACTTTATTATTTATTCATTCATTCACGCACGCAAGCACGCACGCACGCACGCACGCACGCACGCACGCACGCACGCACGCACACTTTATTTTTTAATTAATTCATGAATACAGCCTGCGATATGCGTGAAATCTTGCAAGCACATTCCCACTAGGTCAAGGAACAGATGCCTCCCTTCTCACATTGGCCTGTTATAGCGCCACCAGCGGGTCAACTTTTGCATAACACATTTTTGGAACAAAATGCCTCAAATCATGCATGCAGCTAATTTCAGTAACGTCAAAGAGAGCACTGCCTGCGATCTTGACATTTTGTACTTTTATAGACATTGTTTTCTGGCTTGAAGCGAGCCCACAATTGTTTCGAAGGAACAATATTTTCTAGTTTTAATTTTTTTATTGTTTTCTCTTTAAAAAATATGTAGTTTATAAAGTTTGGCGAGATAGGAAGTCATAAAAATGAGTTGTCAATGCCCCTGATGGATGAATTTGTTAATGCTCTATACCAGGGGTTCTCAAACCTTTTTAGGCCGTGACCCCCAAAATAAACATATTTGAACAGGGGACCCCCACGCTGACAAGCACTTGGAATTGTAGGTATTACATTTAATGTGACTCGGTTCCACAGATAAATATTGTGAAAATAGCTATTTTCACAATGTTCGCCTCTTGCTTACTTAATATTTGACAGTTTGGCCAGTCCTGTCGAATATTCGAATACTTTGAGGTCGAATAATTCGAATACCAAAAATCACTATTCGTGAATGCCCTAACTTGCCGATCTTCACTGTTGGTAGACGGTGAATTAGCCATGGCTGTTTGTTCAGTAATTAATAATCCTAAAAAGTAATCCTAAAAGTCTAATCATATAAATGCTAACAACTTCAAATTGTCTTATACTATGTCTCTCTCTTACCCTGCAGTATCTTATATACTACTGACGTCTGGTCTGACGTCACACATTTAACACTAATCTTTGCCTAACAACGCCCACGGAGGCTTGCCCTCCGTGGGCATATTCAGGACATGACTGGATGGCCAAAGACTGTTCACTCCTGTCCGTCTGTGTTAGTATTGATTTTGACAGCAAATTTCTATTTAGTTTTAGTCATAGTCCTTTGAATTAAACATCATTTAGTTAGTCATATTTTAGTCGAGGTTTAGTCGACCATATATCATAAGATTTCAGTCGACTTTGTCGGGCCTTGATGCTGTCGTAAACGGTAGTTGGTAAATGGTGCATTTATATAGCACCTTTATCCAAGTTGTCATCAGTGAAAAAAGGTAGTCAGTCAACGCATTTCTCGTCATAGTTTTAGTCAACAAAATCAGCCATGTGCCCGTTCATTTGTGAACATCTTATCTCCAGCACCGCTGGACTGATCTGGACCGATTTGCATGAGTTTTGGATGAAATCGTTAGTAGTGTAGCACAAATGGGCTATATGGGGAGTTGCATCATGGTCCAATTAATGAATTTATTGTACAACCTACGGTTCAAGAGCTATAGGCCTCTAAATGTGAAGCGGCCTATTATAGGGCCATCAGGAGGCAGATTTGAGAAATAGGGGGGTGGAGGTTCTTCCTTGGCCCACTGCGCCAGTGTAAAGTGTCACGCCGTTCGGCTCAGCTGTTCCCAATATAGTAGAGATAGCCAGTTTGCTTCTCGTAGTTTTGCTGTGCACTACTATTCTTTTTGGATTATTACTGACTCTGCCTTCTCCTCTCCTCCCCAGTTTTCCGGGTCCCGTGCTGGGTTGGAGCAGTGGCGGAGTCAATTACCTTCTTGCCCCCCTCGTGCTTTTTACACTGTGTTCCAGTGTAAATAAACGTGCCCGGGTGGGCTTTAACCGTCTACTGCCTCCTCCTTGATGTGCGTTTGGGTCAACTCACATCAGTCGGATGTAATAACAGATTAGCCGTCACATACAGAAGGACTGTGAGTTCGTCAGGATTCACATTAGGGCTGGGCATTATCATCCTAGCCGACTGTTATTCAACATCAATATTTGATGAAAATTGCAGACTGTGACATCAATTTCCTTTGTAAATGTTTCAAAATCCTTTCAAAAATAGAGAAAATAGATGATCTTGAGGGCTCACAACGCATCACACTACAACACGTTTTGATAACATTTCACACTGTTTTAGGGGTGTATTATTCAGTGATAATGAAAGTGGCCGGGGGCCATCTTGTCCCTACTGGCCTTACAGCGTGGAAATGTTAAGTTTTTTATAGATTTTTTACACCATTATAATGTTCTCGTTTTGATCATTAGACCCAATCACTTTATATCGGTAGGCCTACGTCTCCAGCTTCAGGATATGTATGATACTGATTTACTACGAGACTGTGGCATTATGAGTTCAGTAGTTTACAATCTAGGCATTTAGCAGACGTTCTTAATTCAGAGCGACAGTGGTTCTCAAAACTTTTCTTTTTTCCGTCATAACTAAACATCCTAACATAACTACGGCCGTACGCTACCCTGATTGGTCGAGGACTGGCTGGCCACCTCTGAAAACCGAATCTAGCAATGCTCGTAACACGGGCCATGGTGGAAGTCCTTATAAGGTCAGCACACATTCTAGTGAGGAGAATGAATGGAAAATGTACCAATTATATTTTTATTAGAATGAAATACAATCACTGAATATACCTTTAAGTAGAACTACAAAATAAGGCTCAAGTGATTAAAACCAGAAAAAGACTTGACTATGCAAGATGATATCGAGTCTCATATCACAATATTGATATATGGATATATTGCCCAGCCCTAATAATAATGGACTCTACACCAGTGGTTCTCAAAGTGGATTTCAGGGACTGTCTATTGGTTCCTTTATGGGGGCTGTATTTTGATTGTCTTAAGTACCAGCTCTTATGCCTTAACTTAAAGGCCTGTCCATACTGTCTGCGACCACCAAACTTTTCATCAGAGAGTTCTTACTTTCCGACGAGCAGCTTTCCGAACTCTAATTCGGGGTAATGCTTTCCAGAAGATTGACGAAGAGTGACGTCATGTTGGAGTTGAACCAGACGGAAGGTTTGGTGGTAGGAGACAGTGTGGACAGGCCTTGAAGTTAAGGCATTAGAGCTGGTACTCAAGACAATCAAAATAGAGCCCTCAGGGTCTAAATTGACCCATACAAGTATGTGACTCTGACAAATGGAACCAAATTGGTTCCATTTACTGTCAGGGTAAAGAGGAGAGCTTGAAATGTAAATGTTTGAGAACCACTGCTCTACACCAGGGGTCGGCAACCTTTTTGGCAAGTGCCATGTTTTTTTTTTATATTCTTCTGTGTCTGTGTGCCATACCAACATTACATTTAATTATCAACCTCATCAAAATTAAAATTGAATACAGATTTTGGTTTTCCTAACCTTCTTGTTTTTAAATATATTTGGAGCGGTGCAAACCGCTTCCCACATTTGACTTAGTGTGTAGTCATTTCCCCATGTCTCTATGTGTGTGATGCAGTACCAACAGCTGAAATACTGGCATCCCCATCTAGTGGCCCAGGTCTTTTGGTAAATGGAATGAATACATACATTTATACATATTTATTTTGTTTTATTTATTAACTATATATGTGTGTGTGTGTGTGTGTGTGTGTGTGTGTGTGTAGGCTATAGAGTTGCTGTTCCAAGCAACATTGTAATAACATAATATGATATGATTGCGTCAGGTCGCATGTTACTACCAAAACCTCCACCGGCTGTCTGTCAGTCGGTCGGTCACGTCACACGCGTGTGTGTGTGCGCACATGCCTTATGTTTTATTGTCTCCCTAATTTATATTATCTGATACTTCCTTTGTATATTTTGAAACGCATAGCATCATTCAGCGTCCTCTTCACGTTGGTTGCAACGGCCTTCCTTTTTTTCCCCTTCTTTTACCGTTTCTTGATAAAAAAAATTATATTTCTTCTCTTCTGGTTGCCAATTCGCAGCACCTTATCCCGCGACCCCACTTTGGGTCGCGACCCATACTTTGAGAACCGCTGATCTACACCATATCTCTTCGACACAAATAGCAGATCTATAATCTCACGTGGCAGCGTGACATAGGCCTACTGTGAGATAGTGGATCACATACACTTACGCCGAATGTTGGACTATTAGACAGGCCCAGCGAAGCCGGATGCTGGTTCATGAGGTTAACTATACGTAAGACCTGGGAGTATTTGATACTTTAGCTATTGAAAAATAGCAGATATACAAGCTCACAGGAGGGGTCCCTGGAACAACATATTTTGAGATGGGGGTCCCCGGCCAAATGCATGTAATTCTGAGGGACCGTTGACATGAACAAGTTTGAGAACCACTGATTTAGAAGGATTTAGAAGACATTTATAGAATCAGGGCAAAATATTCAAAGACTTGCGCAAATTCAAAGTGGTTAAAGTCTAGAGGGACGAAGACGCGTTCCCTGCCTTTAATGGCTTAACACCAATAGTGTCAAACAGTTTGTCCTCACCAGACTTGGTGGGCATGCATGTGTGTGTGTGTGTGTGTGTGTGTGTGTGTGTGTGTGTGTGTGTGTGTGTGTGTGTGTGTGTGTGTGTGTGCGTGCGTGCGCGCGCGCCTGCGTGCGGTTTAATTTATACTTTTGCTTGCCGAAAATAACCGATTTTCAAGCTTCCGTTTTTGTTTCCGATGTGAAAATCTATTATTTTCAACAAGCGACACACATCTAGCCTTCATGTAGAGGGGCTGATTGCAGTATTATTTATTCACCGTTAAGTTTCTTTAAGTCTGCAGTTTTGACAATACAGTCTTATACAGTTGTTTACCGATGTTTCTGGTTGACATTGGCACATTTCACTCAGGTTTTTTCATGTCACTCATGTCACTTTGTCTGCTGACATCACTCAGCAACGAAATAAAAATAAAATAAACAAAAATAAAAATAAAACAATTCACAGGATCACCCCATGATGTGCACTGCATTGTAGTTTCAAATGCACTACATTGCAGGCATTTTTAAGTAAAAAACTAAAAAAGAAGAAGACACGTGTGACATGCATGATCTGGGCAGATTGCCCCAGGAAATGTGCCAATCTCAACCCAAAACAACGATATGACTTTTACTCTTGATTTCATTGAGGAGCTTGAAAGGTTTCCATTTTTTACTAGTAAAAACGTACTGTTTTATAGTTTCATGAAGCATTTCTCAGTGATACTGTGCTCTTGGTCCCATAGCATGTCATTATTATTACATTTCTTTTAATATATATTTTTTATTTTAGAGAGAAATTACAGAAGTTCACATTGAACTTTTGAAACCCCTCAGTTGCTTTGGTCCTGTGTGGATAAAGCATAAAACTGTAATCTGACTTTGACAATGGAATAGAAGTGGAATCAATGGAATAAAACAGGAACTGAAAGAACATAACTGCATTCAGTAGAAAACAATTGGAATCGATCATCATATTGGAACTGGCATTCATTTGTTTCTTATGATGTCTGCTTCGTCTTTATGATCGTCTAGTAACCCATCATCTAAGGTAATCTCAAAAAAGCTAAAAGAATTAGCTTAAAGGGGAACTTCCCTTTATAACTTTTCTGGGGTGATTTTCACATCTACTTAAGCGTTAGTATGCACCCCAGACAGTCAGAAGTGTCTTGATTCAATATTTACATCTTTGATATTTATTTGATCAAACATGCATTCCTGCTAAACGGAAAGACTTATTGTTATTGATGAGCTATTTCATTATGTTGATATTGTTAAGACATCTTGCGTGAAATAACTGAAAAAGCCAAGGTCTCCCCCTTGATTCAAAGGGCAATATCAGTCACAAGCAGAGATGTGTGGTTGAATGAGTTTAAAGGAACTTTAGTCAACTTTTTCTTGAAAAACAGATGCTAAAATAAAAACGTTTCGGAAATATTTTATAAAAAAGATTAAGCTTCATACGTGTTTCTATTCTACTTTGTTTACATCCCTTATCAATCCATATAAAAGAATAGAAGAGGGAAAGTCTAGCCTGACAATGTATTGCATGTCTGATCAAAGGAACATAAAGTATCTACATACTGAATCAAGGAGTAGGAGTAGACGTGAAAGTGACCCAAGAGCAATCACATTTTGGTTTTCCACATTCCTTAAGCCACGTGACAAGTACAGTATTCTTCATAACATTGTCCTTAACAGACAGAACTTTAAGGAATGCAGATTGCAGTCAAACACTATACACACAATGTCTTATATAAATATCATAGTCCCCATAATGACTTTATATTTACAGTCAAAATACCATCGTCCCGTAATGACTTCATATTTACAGGCAGTCCCCATAACACTTAACATATTTATACAGTCTAATACCACATTTCCCATTACGTCTTCATAATTACACTCATGATATTCCACAGTCCACATAATAGCTGCATTTTTACAGTCAAATGCCATAGTCTCCATATTGTCTCTATATGTACAGTTAAATACCACAGTCCCCATAATTTATTTTATACATGCACTCAAATAACATAGTCTCCAAATTGTCTTTAGCCTATATTTACAGTAACGTATCCTTGGTCCCCATAATTTCCTTATATTTACAGAGAAATACCACAGTCCCAGGGCGTCCCGGTATAGCACAGGGGTACAGTAACTAAGTTACAGCCCTGAATCTGCGGTTCGAATCCTCCATCCGTGGTGCCTCCGGCTTGGCCGGCGCACCAACGAACACGGCTGGCTGTGTTCGCGGGTGGGAACCTGGCTGCGGGTGGGTGCGATCTCTGTTGCTGCACAATAGCGACTCCTGCAGGTTGTTCGGGGTGCCTGCGCGTTCGGCAGAGAGGAGGAGTGGAGTGTTCCTCTGCATGCATTACATCCTCGAGGTGAAACTCCTCGCTGTCGGGTGAAAAGAAAGTGGCCGGCGACGTCACACGCCTCAGAGGAGGCACGCGGTTGTCTACTACACCGTCCCCAGATCAAACAAGTGGCCGTTGGCAGTGACTATACACATGAGGGAATTGGCAAATAACTACATTGGGAAGAGAATTTGAAGAAGAAGAAAAAAAAAAAGTGTCTTTATATTTAAATTCAAATAACATGGTCCCCATTGATGTCTATATTTACAGTACAGTTACAAGTCCATGGTGTTCATTCTTGAATCTTGTTTTTGTTTTTGTCAAGATGTTTTTTTCCCCCTCGTTGTGTCCTTGGAGCGTGACACGGACATTCTGTGTGGGTGTTGGGAGACTTCTTGAACGAGTCTATGAAAGGGTGGAAAAAGCATATTTGATAATAGCGTGTTAGTACAGTGGTTCTCAACCTGTGGGTCGGGACCCCCAGAGGGGTCCCCAAATTATTTTGAGGGGTCCCCAGATGATTGACTTAATGTGCAACATTGTTTTCTCACTCAACAGTAACGTTTAAGTGCATAGAGGGTATCTGTACATTTATAAAGTGATAATTTAAGGACGTTTTAATACCTCTAAAATGACAAATTAAACATTTGCCAAATTGTCAAATATTGGAGGCAGAAATTGGGAAAATAGCTGATCTACATGCTCACAACGCCTCGCAACGCGTGAGCAATCTGCTTATCACCTGACGGGGGGGATTTTCCCTGGTAGGACGTAGCGCATAGAAGGAACCCGTTATTCCAACCAGTTCCTTTCCCCTCCATCAGGTGCCCCGGCTGTCCAGGGGGAGGCAGTATAGAAACCAGGATTACTTACTTACTTAATTACCAGAATTCTTTTATTTTTTATTTTTTTTACCTACACGAATTCTAATCAATGGAGCGACTGTTTTTGATTTCCACCTGTGGAGTTTGTCAAGGTAGCTACACAACCCAATCCTCCACCAAAGTTGCCTTGCCCTTTAAATGTGAATGTTGGGGGTTGGTGGCCATAGACCATATTCACACCGTGGCCATCTTGGATCACATGACCACATGGGGTGGCAACGCAGCCAATCAAGCTGTTGGGTAAGGCAAGACCCACCCGCAGAAGCTTCTGATTGGCTGTGTTGCCACCCCATGTGGTCATGTGATCAAAGATGGCCGCTGTGTGAATATGGTCTATTGCCATCCCCTGGGAATTGAAACGCATGTGAAACCCATGTCAACGTCTTGTGGGCCGTTTACACAAGAGCACTAGTAATAAAGATGAAGAAACAATCTTTTGGAAACCCTGCGTGATGAGATGTGAGAGCAACATGTCTGCTGAGTGAATATGATCCATTAACAGACAGATATTCACCTGTTACTTGTTAAGATGGGAGCTGATCTTGTCTTTTCTGATTATGTTTGTGTAGGGAATCTGAAACAGAAAGTAAACACATATTCATTCTACAGCATATGATGTCACTGGCATCGCCAGTGGTGATGCCAGTGCTGGCGCACAATTTGGCCATACATGGCCTACTTGCTGGGCCCCTGATTCAGCCCGGGAAAAAGAGTTGGAGAGGCCCTCATTGTGCGCTATAGAGAGAGATCTCTCTCTATAGCGCTGCTGCTGCTCAAAGATTTGCCATTTCAGATCATGACAAGTGACAATTGCCAGTGGGCCGATTACATGAGTTATATTTTGTCGTTGTCGGGTGGAAACCTTGTATGTCCAAAACTGTTTTGTTTTGTATTTATCATTAAAAAAATTATTTAAACTAGTGAAAACAGCCGATCATGTGTGCTTGTAGATCTGCTGTTTTCACTACTTTTGTGCGACGGCCTTGTATGATGAAGCAGGGCTTTGCTTTGCGAAAAAATGTACAAATTTGAAACTTGGAGATACGAGGTTTCTGCCCGACAGTGACGATTTACTTTGTTGGCTGCCCAGCCCCCAAAAAGATTTTTATTTTTTTTTATTTTTTTTATTTTCTTTTTCTAATGGCCGGCCTGGACTGGCCGGGAATAAACTGGCCATTCGGGAGTTGTCCCGCTTTGGCCAGCACGTCCCTGCCTACTTACGCAAGTTGGCAACTCAACAGAGTGAAGTTCTAGTTTTGTCTTTGTAGTAGCTGTTTAGAAAGTTTATTTGAATAAAGTGTATTCTCACCATTTGCAGCTGTTGGACCATCTCTTCTCTGTAAGCCAGTTCTCGTTTCATTTGGTCCTGGAAATTATCTGAAATCCATTCAAAAAATAAAGAAAAAGTATGTTTCACCCGCTGGAATACAGCATCTCTGACATTAAAAAGACTCTTTCTGCTGTAAATTGACTAACAGTTTGAATGGTTGTCTAACTTAAAGGAGCTATAGTCAACTTTTTCTTGAAAAACGGATGCTAAAATAAAAATAATGTTTCGAAAATATTTTATAAAAAAATAAGCTTCATAATATGTGTTTCTATTCAAAAAATGACCACAAAAAGCATATAATAATGATAAAATAATTATTTTGGCCATTGTCAGGCCGACACTTTGTTTACATTCTAGTCTATAGACTAGGATGTAAACAAAGTGTCGGCCCTACAATGAAAAAGTTGACTATATTAAAGGCACATTTCTACATAGTCTCTTGTATTCTAGTCTATGTATCATATATGTGTATCATGTATGTGTACTTGTGTGTTCCTATATGAGTGATCTGTCCGGTAGCCTAACGGTGTATATCAGGGGGTCTTCAACGTTTTCAGGCCAAGGACCCCTTAGTTGAGAGAGAGATGAAGCAGGGACCCCCCGCAACCTTTTCATAGATTCCATATAGTTTCATTGTTTGACCGCGCAATCATCAGTGTATTTTGGATTCATGTCAGTTTGTCTCTTCAGATATTTAACCACTTGAACAATACTAAAAGGAGCTATAGTAAAATTTTTCTTGAAAAACGAATGCTAAATTAAAAATAATATTCGAAAATATTTTATAAAAAATATATAATTCAAATATGTGTTTCTGTTCAAAGATGTCCACAAAAAGCGTAAAATAATGATAAAATAATCATTTTGGCCATTGTCGGGCCGACACTTTGTTTACATCCTATCAATCCATGTAAAAGAAAAGACTAGGATGTAAACAAAGTGTCAGCCTGACAATGGCCAAAATGATTATTTTATTATTATTTTACGCTTTTTGTGGACATTTTTTGAACAGAAACACATATGAAGCATATTTTTTTTATAATTTCTTTTTTTTATTTTAGCATGTTTTTCAAGAAAAAGTTGACCATAGCTCCTTTAATAAACTTGACCTTTCACTCTGTACTTAGTCTGCTCTTTTTCCCCTCCACACCAAATCTCTTTGCCAAAAATAGCCGATCTACAAGCTCATAGCTTGTAGATCTGCTATTTTTGCTACTGTAAAAAGGAGAAACAAAGTTTCTATCATACAAAGATCTGGAGGACCCCCTGTAGTGACTCTGAGGACCCCCTGTTGAAGACCCTTGGTGTATGCGAATGAACATGAAGACGGACGCGCAGAAAGAAAGACGTTGCGACTTACGGAAAACGGGAAAGGAGGAGGTGCCTTTCAGTGCGTGGAACTCCTGCTCCAGTCTCCTCCTGAAGTCAATCTGCTCCAGGAGAACCTTCTGCAACTCCTCTGTAGGAACCACAGTAGCAGGGACGTGCAGGGAATGTTAGAGAGGCAGGGGGGGATGACATTTCTAAAAGGGCCTGTGGTAGAAATATTTATAGCGTAACAAATATGTGTCTAAAGAAAATCTCACAAGGCTACTCATTTAGATGTACCTGCAGCTGTCAATCTAACAGCTGACGTCCATGGACTGTGACTTCTACTCCTACTCTGTGTCAGCATAAAATCTGTACTAAGTGATGCTATACATGGTCATTGCAACTCAGTCAGCCTTATTATATACTGTATGGTACTTAGTATAGCTGTTTAGATTCTCTCTCCTTCTAGGGAGTGCACCTTGGTGTATAAGAGGTGTCCCATATGACACTTCAGGAAGGTCTTCTGCCGCATTCTCTGATACTGTGTATGCTGTTTCTCTGTTGCTGAATCTTCTTCAATAAATGGTTGACTTCACCCTGACTGGATATTAATATTTTTCTATCATAGGCCTTTTGGTGAAAATATCGAAAATCGCAGAGCTCCAAGCTCACGGGCCAGTTATTTCCGGTGCTTGCATACCACACTGAACTAAGGATAATCATGTCAATACTGGAGATGTGACGTATAAGGTAGGGCATTGACCAAGTCGACTCCCACCAGGAAGCCGACTTGGTCAGACGGGTACAGACGGGTTAAAGGGGCGGGGGCTCAAGCCCTTTTTGAAGTCTATGTGTGCACGTGCCTGGACTGTAGGAGAGTCAACAGAAACTAGAAAGGCGAGGTTTCACTCTGATTTGAGCACCATTGGTTTTCTATTATAATTGTTGTTGAAGTTGAACACAAATATAAAAGATGAAATAAAAGTGTGGAGGTACTTGGAGCATGCACAAGAAATGTGTTTTTTTTTTTACTTAAGCCCCTTTTCCACTGACATGGCCGAACACCACACCACTCCACACCGCCCACTTGTGCCAGGTTTTCCACTACAAGGACCTGGGTAGAGTGGTGTGAAAGTGGTACTAAACGTGGTACTAAAAAGTATCCAATCTAGAGTAGGTCTGAGCTAGGCCAGACAGGGCCAGACAGGGCCAAACACTTCATAATGACTGATCACTCACAGACTTTTCATTTAGACCAGGATATAGTTGTAACACATGATAATAGATTGTATTATAATCACAGTTATAATCTAGTATAGTGTATTATAATTATCATAGTAATATATTATAATAATTATAGTGTATCATAATCACAGTTATAATCCATTATAGTCTATTATAATTAGGATAGTTGTAATACAAATTTATATTGTATTCAATCACAGTTAAAAGGGTCCATTTGTTTGGTGTGGTGTAGTGTAGTGTAGTGTGGTGCTAAAGCTGCAGTGGACAGGGGGCTATAGAAATTCAATTTCAAAAGTGTAGGGGACTGGACTTTCTTTTGATGTTACCTTTCTCCATGTTTTCAACATCCTTCTTCTGTGGTGCCGGTGAGGAGGAACCTTGGTTTTGGTCAGCTGAGGAAAAATACATAAATAAATAAAGAAACCTTTCAAACTTCTTGTTTCAAAATATAATAGATTAGGAGGAGAAGAGAGGAGAAATGTTCAAGTAAAAACATCATTGCAATATCACATTTCTGCCACAAGGTGTCAGCATGACTCCATCATAACAAGATGGAATACTGTAATACTGTATGGTAAGGTTCTACACATGTTTCCCTATAGAATCAGCATGCATGTATGTATGTACACATCTTAAAACTGAAGTAAATATTTAACAAATACTACGAAATGTGAGAGACAGTAAAAAGCAAACATGGCAATAAGCTGTGATCTACATCATTAAATAAATACAGTTGAATTAATGAATTAATAGACTATTGTATCATTACACTAAGAAACAATTGACAGAAACAAACAAAAGTTTGTCTGCCTTTTGCATTAAATCGGTTAGTTCACAATGCTATCTTCTACTATGATCTATATATTATAGTTACTGCATTATCATCTGTATTATGACACATGAAACACTAGTGGGCCTATAGGCTACCCAATAGTCTACTACTGTATATCCATCTGTCTTTGTCTGTCTGTCTGTCTGTCTGTCTGTCTGTCTGTCTGTCTGTCTGTCTGTCTGTCTGTCTGTCTGTCTGGCTGTCTGGCTGTCTATCTGTCTATCGATCTGGATGACAGGAGAAGGGAAAGTTTTGGGGAACCGAACATGAAATGATGGGAGGGAGATCCTTTTTCCAAAAGAAAGAAAGAAAGAAAGAAAGAAAGAAAGAAAGAAAGAAAGAAGGGAAGAGAGAGAGAGAAATAAAGAGAAAGGGAAAGAGAGTTGGAGTGAGAAGCAGAGAGAGAGAAAAGGGGAAGAGAGAGACAGTGTTGTTTTTGACGGCAAATTTTGATTTAGTTTGAGTCCTAATCTTTTGAATAAAATGTCATTAAGTTTTAGTCATAATTTAGTCACCTGAAAAGTCTAATTTTAGGCGACTAAATCAACAGTTGATTTAGTCAACTGAAATGTATTTTGGCAGGCCTTGATGGCATCGTAATGACTGATTCTACACTTGGCGTTGTGAGCTTGTAGATCTGCTATTTTCAGCATGCAACACCTGAGAGCAACCAACCAAACATAACATTACTCTCTTCTCCACTTGTCCCTAACGTTTTAGTCTAAATTGTCAATATATTTAGTCTTAATAGTTTTAGTCATCACAGCTTAGTTTTCATTTAGTTTTCTTCAGTGAAAAAAAAAACGCAGTCGACAAACATTTTTCGTCATAGTTTTAGTCGACAAAATCAACACTGCAGAGAGAGAAAAGCTGGAAGCGAGACAGAGAAAAGGGAAGAGAGAGGGAGAAAAGGAGGGAGAGAGAGAAAAGGGGGAAGAGAGAGGGGGGGGGGGGGCAGAGGCGTCAATTGGGTATGGCAGGGGTATGCAGCTGCCATACCCTGGGTCCATGGGGGGAGAATAAAAGTTACTTTTAAATATAAATCCATGAATGTCTCTTTGTCTATCTGTGCTGGTTATTATGTTGTTAAATTACAGTAAAATAACTACAAATGCAACATTTTACAAAATGGTCACTTTAACAAGGTATTATAATTATATTCTCCACACTTGTATTCTCCCCACCTTGACAAAATGGTATATTCCCAGGTTCCGCAGGTCAGCTGCCATATCAAGAAACCATAGAAACGGGGGGACAAAAAATAAAATGTACTTCTTAAAATAAATGTATCGTGCCTGTTGCTAAGGTATGGCAAGTTGCAACATGACTTGTGTCTTGCACGCGCTTGCCAAGACACCAGTCATGTTGCCATACCTCACCTTTTGCTGAACTGACACCACTGTCCATACACACCATTTGGCTGACCATTTGCTAACCCCAATTACATTACGTTCAATCTCACCAAACACTCTTTTCCTTCAACATTTATACAAGATGTATATGCTGTGGCTCAACCTAAGTAGCGCAAGGGATAGTTACAGTACACCACATTA
Organism: Nannobrachium achirus; assembly: GCF_963921795.1. Lineage (NCBI taxonomy): Eukaryota > Metazoa > Chordata > Actinopteri > Myctophiformes > Myctophidae > Nannobrachium > Nannobrachium achirus. The sequence goes on from NC_137822.1 coordinate 54,423,268, forward strand.
ACATATTACTATGGTCATTCTGAATGGTAGATACATTAGGTCAGTGTTTCTCAACCACTGTGCCTGGGGACCTTTGGTGTGCCCCTGAGAAGGGTCAAGTGTGCCCCTTGAAACTGCTTGAAAGCCAGTATTGTATTTATTGTTTTAAAAATGATTTAAACTAGTGAAAACAGCCGATCTACAAGCACACAACCCGATCTACAAGCACACAAGGCGTTGTGTGCTTCTAGATCTGCTGTTTTCACTACTGTTGTGCGACAGCCTTGTATGATGAAGAAGGGCTTTACTTTGCGAAGAAACATACAAATTTGAAACTTGGAGATACAAGGTTTCTTCCCGACTGTGACGATATTTACACCCCCGTATTATGTTGGTGTGCCCATGGATTCTTGGGACATGAAAAGTGTGCCCATGCAGAAAAAAGGTTGAGAAACACTGCATTAGGTTACCTTTATTAGGGACAAACTTAAGCGAGTGGCTGAATATTCAGAACCGCGAGAGGCCATCCTCTGGGCCATCAGCTAGAAACTGATGACCAAGCCCGTTGCCACACTTGCCGCACAGCACCTGATGATATAAAACATGATCATACATTCAATTAACAACATCATGTATCCCAACAAAGGCACACATCCCAACAGAGGAGGTTCCTCCCACAGCTGAAGAATTTAGGGCTGTCACCATGATGACATCTCACATGACGATTAATTGTCACTCAAATAATTGCGATTAACGATTTAGTTGTGTTTTTGTCGCTGACAATTACATTCCTGTTTGGCTTGTAGGCTTTGAAGTTGCACATGGCAGACATGACACATAACCTAAATATACAAAGAAATGACAGACATATTTGACAACTTTATACTCCAAAAAGAACATAGTGGAAATAGCCGATCTACGAGCTCACAACGCATGCAACGCGTTGTGAGCTTGTAGATCTGCCATTTCCACTATTTTTGAAACCTTTTGAAATAATCAGTACTAATGGATAGTGATTTACATGTACACTGTTAACTGTGTGAGTCGTGACAGACGTCCCATCACATGTGTTAAGTGCAATGAGCAATGTATTATGATAATTACTGTACCTTGTAAGTTCAATTATTCAAGTATATGCACTGGCCATTGCCATATGCCTCTAATGTTGTATTTAGTTTGCTGTTGTTTTCTTTCATTTGTAAATAGGCCTATGTGTCAGTAGTTTTAATTTATGAACGAAATAGCTTTTTTTTTTTTTAGAATATTTTTTGAAATTATAATTATAAAACTAAATGTAGGAAACAAATGACCCATAAAAATGTGTGTGCGACCCAAAAATCGGTCCCGGCCAATGTTTTGGGAAACAGTGAGGTATATGACACTAGAAGATACTTAGGCCTACCTAGTGTCATCTTTTCAGAAGTGTCCATGAGCAAGGCAGTGGCGCCAGTTCAGCAAAGGCTAGGGTATGGCAAAGATGGGAGTCCTCGTGGAAGAGAGGCATTACATTTTATATAACACGGTTCTATTGTGAAAATACCAGATCTACATGCTCACAACGCCTCGCGCTTTGTGAGCATGTAGATCGGCTATTTTCACAATGGGTAAACATGGGTATGGCAGCTGCATACCCCTGCCATACCCAATTGACGCCCCTGGAGCAAGGCACTGCACACATCATTCACACACTGTGTGAGCATGTGAGCATCACCTACTGTAAATCCATTTTTGCCAAACTTAAATCAGCTAGCTACCCTGTGTGTGCATTATGGGGACTGATGTCTCACCTTGTAAGCAGTGAGTGACTCCATTAGCTTGGTGACACTGTCCTCTCTGATGGTGTCGGTGAAGGCAGGCCAGGGGGAGGAGTGGGCATACTTGGACCGACTGGAGAACAGCGGGTGGTCACACTGGGAACACACATAGATACCTGGACATACAGCGACGTTAATACCTGATTAAAACTCACAGAAACAGCGTGGGCAAGGCTTTCCCCCTTCACTGGCATCAATCGCGTTAAATGTTATTTTTCCAGGTTCTTTTCAGTTAAAAGCACAAACATATAGCTATTAGCTGACCTATTTAAATATTAGATAAGCGAAATAAATTAATCCTATCCCCGTACATGGCTGTTACATCATCAAACCATCTGAGTACTCGCCTGGTTTAAAATGATCCTTGTAGATCTCGCCACCGAAAAATCGACAAAAAGACATTTTGTGCAGCTGTCGTGACGTGAACGCTGATCAGTCTCTCTTGTCAGTGTTTGTTTGTGTTTGATCAGGTTCACATGTCTATCAAATGGTCTGCGAGGACGAGGAGGAGAATCCACACACGTGAGAGCACAGAGCAGCAGCAGCATAATCCTTTCCCAGCCCACTGCTAAGATTTCCGTCATCAACATAGCCCCGCCTCCACCATGAGATTGTATGTACAGTTGTACACACTACACACTATGCCAGTGGTTCTCAAACGTTTCAGGCTGTGACCCCCGAAATAATCATATTTTAATTGGGGACCCCGGCACCCTGACGAGCACTAAGAGTTGAGGAATTTTGTATAACACAGCGTTGCGAGGCGTTGTGAGCATGTAGATCGGTAATTTTCACAATGTCTGCCTCTAATATTTGACAATTTGGCCCATGTTTAATTTGTAGTTTCAGAGGTATTAACAAAATCAATAACCAAAGACAATGAACGTGAATGTGTTGATATTTCAATCAAAGATCATAGGATATTCGCATTATCAACTGTAGTGTTATATACAGTTGATAATATATAGAAATAGTAAATATACAGTATAAATATTTTAAACTGTCCCCATTTCTTTTATACATGAACTGACCCATGAATTATTTTAGACCCATGAAATTATTTTAACAGGTGACAATTATTTAAATATTAGAGCAAGTGACCTAAACGACACAACAGTCACAATATAGAGCTGTTTGACACTGTTACTGAGCCAACACTCTATAGCAATGATTACTGTCACAATATAGAGCTATTTAACACTGTTACTGAACAAACACTCTATAGCAACGATTACTGTCACAATATAGAGCTATGTGACACTGTTACTGAGCCAACACTCTATAGCAACGATTACTGTCACTGTTCCGTTATTTTTGAATTCCCCCCTAGGGGGTCCTCAGAGTTACAACAGGGGGTCCTCCAAATCTTTGAGTGATAGAGAGTTTTTTTCTTTCCTTTTTTATATTAATCACTTTTTCCCTAGTGTCCATATTCTGAGAACTTTAGCCAAAAATAGCCCATCTACAAGCTTGTAGATGGGCTATTTTCAGCACAGAGGTTTGGTGTAGAGGGGAAAAAGAGCAGACTAAGTACAGACTAGTGAAAAGTCAAGTTTATCAAGTATTGACGGCTCAAGTGGTTAAATATGTGAAAACACAAATTGACATGAATCCAAAAGACACTGATGACAATGAAACTATATGGAATCTATGAACAGGTTGTGGGGGTCCCTGCTTCATCTCTCTCTGCTAAGGGGTCCCTGCTTAAAACCCCGGATTTTTAATCGTTCAACACAGGAGCCAAACAAACACTATAGCAATGATTACTGTCACAATATAGAGCTATTTAACACTGTTACTGAACACTCTATAGCAATGATTACTGTCACAATATAGAGAGAGCTATTTGATTGAAACTTGCTAAATGAAACTAAATGAATATACAGCACAAGCAGCATTCCCCTAATGTAAAAAAAGGGAGGAAAAAACAAAATGCTGACATTGATGTGACTTCTAAATAATAGGACTTGTTGTGTCGCATTGGGTTCAGCCCGCTTTTCATCTCAGTGAGTTGAGAATGGAAACACTGCCCTCGTGTGGATTCTTTCATATCACACTGTAACACTGTTACTGAACAAACACGCTATGGGAACGATTGATTCCTGTCACAATAGAGAGCCGTTTAACACTGTTACTGAACAAGCACTCTATAGCAATGATTACTGTGACAACGTGGGGCAGTTTAACCCTGTTACTTACTGAACACAGATACTGATTCCTACCTGCAGCAGCAGTGCAACATGCATGCTGCTTCTCCAACACAGACTGGTGCACTGCACTTCCTGGTGTGTCAGGTGAGTGACTGGGGGAGAATTCCTTGGGTAGAGCGACATCTGTTGATGGGGACCTACTGATTGGTTTTATTTCACCAGACTCTAGCTGGCTCCAGGGGGTTGGGGGGGGGCCGCGGCCGCTTCGCGGCCGCTGCCAGAGCACGCAGTCCGGCTTGGGTGCCCTCCGAGACCTCGGTGTCTGAGTCTGGAGCTCTGTGAAAAAAAAGAAAAAAGAAAAAAAGCCAGCTGCTGAGCGGGCGTGCGTGCGTGCTTGCGTGCGTTCAGTGCAATGTGAATGCATGTGACCAATTGATAGGAAGATAGATAGATACGTAATAAACATGAACTAAAAGGAGATCCCAGTAATGTTTTTGGCTTATTTCCACAGGGAAGTCATTCATGAATGAACACATTATTGATATAGGACTGTCATAGGTACAGTGTCATTGACAGTACAGTTCACTGGTACAAGGTCAACTAAAAGGTGATCCTAGAAAAGACTAAGTCAGGGGGAAACAATTTAAAAAATAAAACAATAAAAACAGCCGATCTACAAGGCTGCATGTGGGCTTGTGGATCAGCTGTTTTGGGTAAATGTGGGTTATTTATCTAATGCAGTATTGATCCCTTTATCGAGTGATTGATTGAAGACAGTACAGTACAGTACAGTTCACTGGTACAAGCTCAACTAAAAGGAGCTTTATTTATTTCATTAATTATTATTATATAAGGCCCCTATCGAGACTGACTATTTATTTATTTATTTATTTATTTCCCTCCCCGACTATGTTTCCTTCCATCCATCCATCCATCCATCCATCTTCAACCGCTTATCCGGAATCGGGTCTCCGCCCCCCCCCCGGGCGTCTGCCTATCGGCTAAATAAATAAATAAATAACATGCTTCCTTCCTTCCTTCCTTCCTTCCTTCCTTCCTTCCTTAAATAAATAATTCATTAAATAGCGTGCTTGCTTCCTTGCTTCCTTTCTTCCTTCCTTCCTTCAATAAATAAATAAATAAATATATAAATAAATATATAAATAGCGTACATCTTTCTTTCTTTCTTTCTTTCTTTCTTTCTTTCTTTCTTTCTTTCTTTCTTTCTTTCTTTCTTTCTTTCTTTCTTTCTTTCTTTCTTTCTTTCTTCCTTCCTTCCTTCCTTCAATAAATAAATAAATAAATAAATAAATAAATAAATAAATAAATAAATAATCTCATTTACATATTGTTATGTAAATGAGGCTACATTAATTATGCAAATGATTATTATGTAAATGAGGCTGCATTAATTATGCAAATGAGGTTGGGGCGTGGTCTGCATTAATTATGTAAATGAGACTGCACAACATGCATTCGACGTGCGCGTCTTGTTGCTAATTAGCCTAATTATGCAAATGTGTTGGGGGCGTGGTCTGCAGTAATTATGCAAATGAGGTTGGGGCATGGTCTGCCGTAATTATGCAAATGAGGTTGGGGGCGTGGTCTGCATTAATTATGTAAATGAGACTGCACAACATGCATTCCACGCGCGCGTCTTGTTGCTTATTGCACGCGAATGCAGGGGCGGAGCTAATTAGCCTAATTATTCAAATTGGGGGCGTGGCATGTAAATGAGGTTGGGGGCGTGGTCTGCATCAATTATGTAAATGAGCCTGCACAACATGCATTTGTTGCTAATTACACGCGAATGCAGGGGGTGGGGCTAATTAGCCTAATTATTCAAATTGGGGGCGCGGTCTGCATTAATTATGTAAATGAGGTTGGGTCGTGGTCTGCATCAATTACGTAAATGAGCCTGCACAACATGCATTTGACGCGCGCGTCTTGTTGCTTATTGCACGCGAATAAAGGGGGCGGAGCTAATTCGCCTAATTATTCAAATTGGGGGCGTGGCATGTAAATGAGGTTGGGGCGTGGTCTGCATTAATTATGTAAATGAGACTGCACAACATGCATTCGACGCGCGCGTCTTGTTGCTAATTACACGCGAATGCAGGGGGCGGGGCTAATTAGCCTAATTATTCAAATTGGGGGCGCGGTCTGCATCAATTATGTAAATGAGCCTGCACAACATGCATTTGTTGCTAATTACACAACAGGAGGGGAGGAGCTTAGTCGACTCATGCAAATTGGGGGCGGGGCATGGTCTGGAAATGCGTGTGGGCGTGGTTCGCAAACATTATGCTCGCATACATTATGCTAATGAGGGCGTTAAGGTAGGTTTCCCAGCACGTAAAAAATGCAGACGACCGTATGTAAATGAAGGGGAGGAGCTTAGTCGACTTGTGCAAATTGGGGGCGGGGCATGGTTTGGAAATGCGTGTGGGTGTGGTTCGCATTAATTATGCTAATGAGGCTGTTAAGTGGCATTTCCCAGCGCGTAAAAAATGCAGACGGCAGTATGTAAATGAAGGGGAGGAGCTTAGAAGAAATATGCAAATTGGGGGCGGGGCATGGTTTGGAAATGCGTGTGGGCGTGGTGCGCATGCATTATGCTCGCATACATTATGCTAATGAGGGCGTTAAGGCAGGTTTCGCAGCGCGTAAAAAAAGCAGACGACCGTATGTAAATGAAGGGGAGGAGCTTAGTCGACGTATGCAAATTGGGGGCGGTGCATGATTTGGAAATGCGCGTGGGTGTGGTTCGCATAAATTATGCTAATGAGGCTGTTAAGTGGCCTTTCCCAGCGCGTAAAAAATGCAGATGACCGTATGTAAATGAAGGGGAGGAGCTTAGACGACATATGCAAATTGGGGGCGGGGCATGGTTTGGAAATGCGTGTGGGCGTGGTGCGCATACATTATGCTCGCATAAATTATGCTAATGAGGGCGTTAAGTGGCCTTTCCCAGCGCGTAAAATATGCAGACGGCCGTATGTAAATGAAGGGGAGGAGCTTAGACGACATATGCAAATTGGGGGCGGGGCATGGTTTGGAAATGCGTGTGGGCGTGGTGCGCATACATTATGCTCGCATACATTATGCTAATGAGGGCGTTAAGGCAGGTTTCGCAGCGCGTAAAAAAAGCAGACGACCGTATGTAAATGAAGGGGAGGAGCTTAGTCGACGTATGCAAATTGGGGGCGGTGCATGATTTGGAAATGCGTGTGGGCGTGGTGCGCATACATTATGCTCGCATAAATTATGCTCGCATAAATTATGCTAATGAGGGCGTTAAGTGGCCTTTCCCAGCGCGTAAAATATGCAGACGGCCGTATGTAAATGAAGGGGAGGAGCTTAGACGACATATGCAAATTGGGGGCGGGGCATGGTTTGGAAATGCGTGTGGGCGTGGTGCGCATACATTATGCTCGCATACATTATGCTAATGAGGGCGTTAAGGCAGGTTTCGCAGCGCGTAAAAAAAGCAGACGACCGTATGTAAATGAAGGGGAGGAGCTTAGTCGACGTATGCAAATTGGGGGCGGTGCATGATTTGGAAATGCGTGTGGGTGTGGTTCGCATAAATTATGCTAATGAGGCTGTTAAGTGGCCTTTCCCAGCGCGTAAAATATGCAGACGGCCGTATGTAAATGAAGGGGAGGAGCTTAGACGACATATGCAAATTGGGGGCGGGGCATGGTTTGGAAATGCGTGTGGGCGTGGTGCGCATACATTATGCTCGCATACATTATGCTAATGAGGGCGTTAAGGCAGGTTTCGCAGCGCGTAAAAAAAGCAGACGACCGTATGTAAATGAAGGGGAGGAGCTTAGTCGACGTATGCAAATTGGGGGCGGTGCATGATTTGGAAATGCGTGTGGGTGTGGTTCGCATAAATTATGCTAATGAGGCTGTTAAGTGGCCTTTCCCAGCGCGTAAAATATGCAGACGGCCGTATGTAAATGAAGGGGAGGAGCTTAGACGACATATGCAAATTGGGGGCGGGGCAGGGTTTGGAAATGCGTGTGGGCGTGGTGCGCATACATTATGCTCGCATACATTATGCTAATGAGGGCGTTAAGGTAGGTTTCCCAGCGCGTAAAAAATGCAGATGACCGTATGTAAATGAAGGGGAGGAGCTTAGTCGACATATGCAAATTGGGGGCGGGGCATGGTTTGGAAATGCGTGTGGGCGTGGTTTGCATAGATTATGCTCGCATACATCATGCTAATGAGGGTGTTAAGGTAGGTTTCCCAGGGCTTAAAAATACAGTCGACCGTAGTGAGCATTCGTTCCACGAACGCATTCATTCAATGAATGAATGAATAAATAAATAAAGTGCAAACGAACGAGCGAACGAACGCACGTGCACGCACGCACACTTTATTATTTATTCATTCATTCACGCACGCAAGCACGCACGCACGCACGCACGCACGCACGCACGCACGCACGCACGCACACTTTATTTTTTAATTAATTCATGAATACAGCCTGCGATATGCGTGAAATCTTGCAAGCACATTCCCACTAGGTCAAGGAACAGATGCCTCCCTTCTCACATTGGCCTGTTATAGCGCCACCAGCGGGTCAACTTTTGCATAACACATTTTTGGAACAAAATGCCTCAAATCATGCATGCAGCTAATTTCAGTAACGTCAAAGAGAGCACTGCCTGCGATCTTGACATTTTGTACTTTTATAGACATTGTTTTCTGGCTTGAAGCGAGCCCACAATTGTTTCGAAGGAACAATATTTTCTAGTTTTAATTTTTTTATTGTTTTCTCTTTAAAAAATATGTAGTTTATAAAGTTTGGCGAGATAGGAAGATGAATTTGTTAATGCTCTATACCAGGGGTTCTCAAACCTTTTTAGGCCGTGACCCCCAAAATAAACATATTTGAACAGGGGACCCCCACGCTGACAAGCACTTGGAATTGTAGGTATTACATTTAATGTGACTCGGTTCCACAGATAAATATTGTGAAAATAGCTATTTTCACAATGTTCGCCTCTTGCTTACTTAATATTTGACAGTTTGGCCAGTCCTGTCGAATATTCGAATACTTTGAGGTCGAATAATTCGAATACCAAAAATCACTATTCGTGAATGCCCTAACTTGCCGATCTTCACTGTTGGTAGACGGTGAATTAGCCATGGCTGTTTGTTCAGTAATTAATAATCCTAAAAAGTAATCCTAAAAGTCTAATCATATAAATGCTAACAACTTCAAATTGTCTTATACTATGTCTCTCTCTTACCCTGCAGTATCTTATATACTACTGACGTCTGGTCTGACGTCACACATTTAACACTAATCTTTGCCTAACAACGCCCACGGAGGCTTGCCCTCCGTGGGCATATTCAGGACATGACTGGATGGCCAAAGACTGTTCACTCCTGTCCGTCTGTGTTAGTATTGATTTTGACAGCAAATTTCTATTTAGTTTTAGTCATAGTCCTTTGAATTAAACATCATTTAGTTAGTCATATTTTAGTCGAGGTTTAGTCGACCATATATCATAAGATTTCAGTCGACTTTGTCGGGCCTTGATGCTGTCGTAAACGGTAGTTGGTAAATGGTGCATTTATATAGCACCTTTATCCAAGTTGTCATCAGTGAAAAAAGGTAGTCAGTCAACGCATTTCTCGTCATAGTTTTAGTCAACAAAATCAGCCATGTGCCCGTTCATTTGTGAACATCTTATCTCCAGCACCGCTGGACTGATCTGGACCGATTTGCATGAGTTTTGGATGAAATCGTTAGTAGTGTAGCACAAATGGGCTATATGGGGAGTTGCATCATGGTCCAATTAATGAATTTATTGTACAACCTACGGTTCAAGAGCTATAGGCCTCTAAATGTGAAGCGGCCTATTATAGGGCCATCAGGAGGCAGATTTGAGAAATAGGGGGGTGGAGGTTCTTCCTTGGCCCACTGCGCCAGTGTAAAGTGTCACGCCGTTCGGCTCAGCTGTTCCCAATATAGTAGAGATAGCCAGTTTGCTTCTCGTAGTTTTGCTGTGCACTACTATTCTTTTTGGATTATTACTGACTCTGCCTTCTCCTCTCCTCCCCAGTTTTCCGGGTCCCGTGCTGGGTTGGAGCAGTGGCGGAGTCAATTACCTTCTTGCCCCCCTCGTGCTTTTTACACTGTGTTCCAGTGTAAATAAACGTGCCCGGGTGGGCTTTAACCGTCTACTGCCTCCTCCTTGATGTGCGTTTGGGTCAACTCACATCAGTCGGATGTAATAACAGATTAGCCGTCACATACAGAAGGACTGTGAGTTCGTCAGGATTCACATTAGGGCTGGGCATTATCATCCTAGCCGACTGTTATTCAACATCAATATTTGATGAAAATTGCAGGCTGTGACATCAATTTCCTTTGTAAATGTTTCAAAATCCTTTCAAAAATAGAGAAAATAGATGATCTTGAGGGCTCACAACGCATCACACTACAACACGTTTTGATAACATTTCACACTGTTTTAGGGGTGTATTATTCAGTGATAATGAAAGTGGCCGGGGGCCATCTTGTCCCTACTGGCCTTACAGCGTGGAAATGTTAAGTTTTTTATAGATTTTTTACACCATTATAATGTTCTCGTTTTGATCATTAGACCCAATCACTTTATATCGGTAGGCCTACGTCTCCAGCTTCAGGATATGTATGATACTGATTTACTACGAGACTGTGGCATTATGAGTTCAGTAGTTTACAATCTAGGCATTTAGCAGACGTTCTTAATTCAGAGCGACAGTGGTTCTCAAAACTTTTCTTTTTTCCGTCATAACTAAACATCCTAACATAACTACGGCCGTACGCTACCCTGATTGGTCGAGGACTGGCTGGCCACCTCTGAAAACCGAATCTAGCAATGCTCGTAACACGGGCCATGGTGGAAGTCCTTATAAGGTCAGCACACATTCTAGTGAGGAGAATGAATGGAAAATGTACCAATTATATTTTTATTAGAATGAAATACAATCACTGAATATACCTTTAAGTAGAACTACAAAATAAGGCTCAAGTGATTAAAACCAGAAAAAGACTTGACTATGCAAGATGATATCGAGTCTCATATCACAATATTGATATATGGATATATTGCCCAGCCCTAATAATAATGGACTCTACACCAGTGGTTCTCAAAGTGGATTTCAGGGACTGTCTATTGGTTCCTTTATGGGGGCTGTATTTTGATTGTCTTAAGTACCAGCTCTTATGCCTTAACTTAAAGGCCTGTCCATACTGTCTGCGACCACCAAACTTTTCATCAGAGAGTTCTTACTTTCCGACGAGCAGCTTTCCGAACTCTAATTCGGGGTAATGCTTTCCAGAAGATTGACGAAGAGTGACGTCATGTTGGAGTTGAACCAGACGGAAGGTTTGGTGGTAGGAGACAGTGTGGACAGGCCTTGAAGTTAAGGCATTAGAGCTGGTACTCAAGACAATCAAAATAGAGCCCTCAGGGTCTAAATTGACCCATACAAGTATGTGACTCTGACAAATGGAACCAAATTGGTTCCATTTACTGTCAGGGTAAAGAGGAGAGCTTGAAATGTAAATGTTTGAGAACCACTGCTCTACACCAGGGGTCGGCAACCTTTTTGGCAAGTGCCATGTTTTTTTTTTATATTCTTCTGTGTCTGTGTGCCATACCAACATTACATTTAATTATCAACCTCATCAAAATTAAAATTGAATACAGATTTTGGTTTTCCTAACCTTCTTGTTTTTAAATATATTTGGAGCGGTGCAAACCGCTTCCCACATTTGACTTAGTGTGTAGTCATTTCCCCATGTCTCTATGTGTGTGATGCAGTACCAACAGCTGAAATACTGGCATCCCCATCTAGTGGCCCAGGTCTTTTGGTAAATGGAATGAATACATACATTTATACATATTTATTTTGTTTTATTTATTAACTATATATGTGTGTGTGTGTGTGTGTGTGTGTGTGTGTGTGTAGGCTATAGAGTTGCTGTTCCAAGCAACATTGTAATAACATAATATGATATGATTGCGTCAGGTCGCATGTTACTACCAAAACCTCCACCGGCTGTCTGTCAGTCGGTCGGTCACGTCACACGCGTGTGTGTGTGCGCACATGCCTTATGTTTTATTGTCTCCCTAATTTATATTATCTGATACTTCCTTTGTATATTTTGAAACGCATAGCATCATTCAGCGTCCTCTTCACGTTGGTTGCAACGGCCTTCCTTTTTTTCCCCTTCTTTTACCGTTTCTTGATAAAAAAAATTATATTTCTTCTCTTCTGGTTGCCAATTCGCAGCACCTTATCCCGCGACCCCACTTTGGGTCGCGACCCATACTTTGAGAACCGCTGATCTACACCATATCTCTTCGACACAAATAGCAGATCTATAATCTCACGTGGCAGCGTGACATAGGCCTACTGTGAGATAGTGGATCACATACACTTACGCCGAATGTTGGACTATTAGACAGGCCCAGCGAAGCCGGATGCTGGTTCATGAGGTTAACTATACGTAAGACCTGGGAGTATTTGATACTTTAGCTATTGAAAAATAGCAGATATACAAGCTCACAGGAGGGGTCCCTGGAACAACATATTTTGAGATGGGGGTCCCCGGCCAAATGCATGTAATTCTGAGGGACCGTTGACATGAACAAGTTTGAGAACCACTGATTTAGAAGGATTTAGAAGACATTTATAGAATCAGGGCAAAATATTCAAAGACTTGCGCAAATTCAAAGTGGTTAAAGTCTAGAGGGACGAAGACGCGTTCCCTGCCTTTAATGGCTTAACACCAATAGTGTCAAACAGTTTGTCCTCACCAGACTTGGTGGGCATGCATGTGTGTGTGTGTGTGTGTGTGTGTGTGTGTGTGTGTGTGTGTGTGTGTGTGTGTGTGTGTGTGTGTGTGTGTGCGTGCGTGCGCGCGCGCCTGCGTGCGGTTTAATTTATACTTTTGCTTGCCGAAAATAACCGATTTTCAAGCTTCCGTTTTTGTTTCCGATGTGAAAATCTATTATTTTCAACAAGCGACACACATCTAGCCTTCATGTAGAGGGGCTGATTGCAGTATTATTTATTCACCGTTAAGTTTCTTTAAGTCTGCAGTTTTGACAATACAGTCTTATACAGTTGTTTACCGATGTTTCTGGTTGACATTGGCACATTTCACTCAGGTTTTTTCATGTCACTCATGTCACTTTGTCTGCTGACATCACTCAGCAACGAAATAAAAATAAAATAAACAAAAATAAAAATAAAACAATTCACAGGATCACCCCATGATGTGCACTGCATTGTAGTTTCAAATGCACTACATTGCAGGCATTTTTAAGTAAAAAACTAAAAAAGAAGAAGACACGTGTGACATGCATGATCTGGGCAGATTGCCCCAGGAAATGTGCCAATCTCAACCCAAAACAACGATATGACTTTTACTCTTGATTTCATTGAGGAGCTTGAAAGGTTTCCATTTTTTACTAGTAAAAACGTACTGTTTTATAGTTTCATGAAGCATTTCTCAGTGATACTGTGCTCTTGGTCCCATAGCATGTCATTATTATTACATTTCTTTTAATATATATTTTTTATTTTAGAGAGAAATTACAGAAGTTCACATTGAACTTTTGAAACCCCTCAGTTGCTTTGGTCCTGTGTGGATAAAGCATAAAACTGTAATCTGACTTTGACAATGGAATAGAAGTGGAATCAATGGAATAAAACAGGAACTGAAAGAACATAACTGCATTCAGTAGAAAACAATTGGAATCGATCATCATATTGGAACTGGCATTCATTTGTTTCTTATGATGTCTGCTTCGTCTTTATGATCGTCTAGTAACCCATCATCTAAGGTAATCTCAAAAAAGCTAAAAGAATTAGCTTAAAGGGGAACTTCCCTTTATAACTTTTCTGGGGTGATTTTCACATCTACTTAAGCGTTAGTATGCACCCCAGACAGTCAGAAGTGTCTTGATTCAATATTTACATCTTTGATATTTATTTGATCAAACATGCATTCCTGCTAAACGGAAAGACTTATTGTTATTGATGAGCTATTTCATTATGTTGATATTGTTAAGACATCTTGCGTGAAATAACTGAAAAAGCCAAGGTCTCCCCCTTGATTCAAAGGGCAATATCAGTCACAAGCAGAGATGTGTGGTTGAATGAGTTTAAAGGAACTTTAGTCAACTTTTTCTTGAAAAACAGATGCTAAAATAAAAACGTTTCGGAAATATTTTATAAAAAAGATTAAGCTTCATACGTGTTTCTATTCTACTTTGTTTACATCCCTTATCAATCCATATAAAAGAATAGAAGAGGGAAAGTCTAGCCTGACAATGTATTGCATGTCTGATCAAAGGAACATAAAGTATCTACATACTGAATCAAGGAGTAGGAGTAGACGTGAAAGTGACCCAAGAGCAATCACATTTTGGTTTTCCACATTCCTTAAGCCACGTGACAAGTACAGTATTCTTCATAACATTGTCCTTAACAGACAGAACTTTAAGGAATGCAGATTGCAGTCAAACACTATACACACAATGTCTTATATAAATATCATAGTCCCCATAATGACTTTATATTTACAGTCAAAATACCATCGTCCCGTAATGACTTCATATTTACAGGCAGTCCCCATAACACTTAACATATTTATACAGTCTAATACCACATTTCCCATTACGTCTTCATAATTACACTCATGATATTCCACAGTCCACATAATAGCTGCATTTTTACAGTCAAATGCCATAGTCTCCATATTGTCTCTATATGTACAGTTAAATACCACAGTCCCCATAATTTATTTTATATATGCACTCAAATAACATAGTCTCCAAATTGTCTTTAGCCTATATTTACAGTAACGTATCCTTGGTCCCCATAATTTCCTTATATTTACAGAGAAATACCACAGTCCCAGGGCGTCCCGGTATAGCACAGGGGTACAGTAACTAAGTTACAGCCCTGAATCTGCGGTTCGAATCCTCCATCCGTGGTGCCTCCGGCTTGGCCGGCGCACCAACGAACACGGCTGGCTGTGTTCGCGGGTGGGAACCTGGCTGCGGGTGGGTGCGATCTCTGTTGCTGCACAATAGCGACTCCTGCAGGTTGTTCGGGGTGCCTGCGCGTTCGGCAGAGAGGAGGAGTGGAGTGTTCCTCTGCATGCATTACATCCTCGAGGTGAAACTCCTCGCTGTCGGGTGAAAAGAAAGTGGCCGGCGACGTCACACGCCTCAGAGGAGGCACGCGGTTGTCTACTACACCGTCCCCAGATCAAACAAGTGGCCGTTGGCAGTGACTATACACATGAGGGAATTGGCAAATAACTACATTGGGAAGAGAATTTGAAGAAGAAGAAAAAAAAAAAGTGTCTTTATATTTAAATTCAAATAACATGGTCCCCATTGATGTCTATATTTACAGTACAGTTACAAGTCCATGGTGTTCATTCTTGAATCTTGTTTTTGTTTTTGTCAAGATGTTTTTTTCCCCCTCGTTGTGTCCTTGGAGCGTGACACGGACATTCTGTGTGGGTGTTGGGAGACTTCTTGAACGAGTCTATGAAAGGGTGGAAAAAGCATATTTGATAATAGCGTGTTAGTACAGTGGTTCTCAACCTGTGGGTCGGGACCCCCAGAGGGGTCCCCAAATTATTTTGAGGGGTCCCCAGATGATTGACTTAATGTGCAACATTGTTTTCTCACTCAACAGTAACGTTTAAGTGCATAGAGGGTATCTGTACATTTATAAAGTGATAATTTAAGGACGTTTTAATACCTCTAAAATGACAAATTAAACATTTGCCAAATTGTCAAATATTGGAGGCAGAAATTGGGAAAATAGCTGATCTACATGCTCACAACGCCTCGCAACGCGTGAGCAATCTGCTTATCACCTGACGGGGGGGATTTTCCCTGGTAGGACGTAGCGCATAGAAGGAACCCGTTATTCCAACCAGTTCCTTTCCCCTCCATCAGGTGCCCCGGCTGTCCAGGGGGAGGCAGTATAGAAACCAGGATTACTTACTTACTTAATTACCAGAATTCTTTTATTTTTTATTTTTTTTACCTACACGAATTCTAATCAATGGAGCGACTGTTTTTGATTTCCACCTGTGGAGTTTGTCAAGGTAGCTACACAACCCAATCCTCCACCAAAGTTGCCTTGCCCTTTAAATGTGAATGTTGGGGGTTGGTGGCCATAGACCATATTCACACCGTGGCCATCTTGGATCACATGACCACATGGGGTGGCAACGCAGCCAATCAAGCTGTTGGGTAAGGCAAGACCCACCCGCAGAAGCTTCTGATTGGCTGTGTTGCCACCCCATGTGGTCATGTGATCAAAGATGGCCGCTGTGTGAATATGGTCTATTGCCATCCCCTGGGAATTGAAACGCATGTGAAACCCATGTCAACGTCTTGTGGGCCGTTTACACAAGAGCACTAGTAATAAAGATGAAGAAACAATCTTTTGGAAACCCTGCGTGATGAGATGTGAGAGCAACATGTCTGCTGAGTGAATATGATCCATTAACAGACAGATATTCACCTGTTACTTGTTAAGATGGGAGCTGATCTTGTCTTTTCTGATTATGTTTGTGTAGGGAATCTGAAACAGAAAGTAAACACATATTCATTCTACAGCATATGATGTCACTGGCATCGCCAGTGGTGATGCCAGTGCTGGCGCACAATTTGGCCATACATGGCCTACTTGCTGGGCCCCTGATTCAGCCCGGGAAAAAGAGTTGGAGAGGCCCTCATTGTGCGCTATAGAGAGAGATCTCTCTCTATAGCGCTGCTGCTGCTCAAAGATTTGCCATTTCAGATCATGACAAGTGACAATTGCCAGTGGGCCGATTACATGAGTTATATTTTGTCGTTGTCGGGTGGAAACCTTGTATGTCCAAAACTGTTTTGTTTTGTATTTATCATTAAAAAAATTATTTAAACTAGTGAAAACAGCCGATCATGTGTGCTTGTAGATCTGCTGTTTTCACTACTTTTGTGCGACGGCCTTGTATGATGAAGCAGGGCTTTGCTTTGCGAAAAAATGTACAAATTTGAAACTTGGAGATACGAGGTTTCTGCCCGACAGTGACGATTTACTTTGTTGGCTGCCCAGCCCCCAAAAAGATTTTTATTTTTTTTTATTTTTTTTATTTTCTTTTTCTAATGGCCGGCCTGGACTGGCCGGGAATAAACTGGCCATTCGGGAGTTGTCCCGCTTTGGCCAGCACGTCCCTGCCTACTTACGCAAGTTGGCAACTCAACAGAGTGAAGTTCTAGTTTTGTCTTTGTAGTAGCTGTTTAGAAAGTTTATTTGAATAAAGTGTATTCTCACCATTTGCAGCTGTTGGACCATCTCTTCTCTGTAAGCCAGTTCTCGTTTCATTTGGTCCTGGAAATTATCTGAAATCCATTCAAAAAATAAAGAAAAAGTATGTTTCACCCGCTGGAATACAGCATCTCTGACATTAAAAAGACTCTTTCTGCTGTAAATTGACTAACAGTTTGAATGGTTGTCTAACTTAAAGGAGCTATAGTCAACTTTTTCTTGAAAAACGGATGCTAAAATAAAAATAATGTTTCGAAAATATTTTATAAAAAAATAAGCTTCATAATATGTGTTTCTATTCAAAAAATGACCACAAAAAGCATATAATAATGATAAAATAATTATTTTGGCCATTGTCAGGCCGACACTTTGTTTACATTCTAGTCTATAGACTAGGATGTAAACAAAGTGTCGGCCCTACAATGAAAAAGTTGACTATATTAAAGGCACATTTCTACATAGTCTCTTGTATTCTAGTCTATGTATCATATATGTGTATCATGTATGTGTACTTGTGTGTTCCTATATGAGTGATCTGTCCGGTAGCCTAACGGTGTATATCAGGGGGTCTTCAACGTTTTCAGGCCAAGGACCCCTTAGTTGAGAGAGAGATGAAGCAGGGACCCCCCGCAACCTTTTCATAGATTCCATATAGTTTCATTGTTTGACCGCGCAATCATCAGTGTATTTTGGATTCATGTCAGTTTGTCTCTTCAGATATTTAACCACTTGAACAATACTAAAAGGAGCTATAGTAAAATTTTTCTTGAAAAACGAATGCTAAATTAAAAATAATATTCGAAAATATTTTATAAAAAATATATAATTCAAATATGTGTTTCTGTTCAAAGATGTCCACAAAAAGCGTAAAATAATGATAAAATAATCATTTTGGCCATTGTCGGGCCGACACTTTGTTTACATCCTATCAATCCATGTAAAAGAAAAGACTAGGATGTAAACAAAGTGTCAGCCTGACAATGGCCAAAATGATTATTTTATTATTATTTTACGCTTTTTGTGGACATTTTTTGAACAGAAACACATATGAAGCATATTTTTTTTATAATTTCTTTTTTTTATTTTAGCATGTTTTTCAAGAAAAAGTTGACCATAGCTCCTTTAATAAACTTGACCTTTCACTCTGTACTTAGTCTGCTCTTTTTCCCCTCCACACCAAATCTCTTTGCCAAAAATAGCCGATCTACAAGCTCATAGCTTGTAGATCTGCTATTTTTGCTACTGTAAAAAGGAGAAACAAAGTTTCTATCATACAAAGATCTGGAGGACCCCCTGTAGTGACTCTGAGGACCCCCTGTTGAAGACCCTTGGTGTATGCGAATGAACATGAAGACGGACGCGCAGAAAGAAAGACGTTGCGACTTACGGAAAACGGGAAAGGAGGAGGTGCCTTTCAGTGCGTGGAACTCCTGCTCCAGTCTCCTCCTGAAGTCAATCTGCTCCAGGAGAACCTTCTGCAACTCCTCTGTAGGAACCACAGTAGCAGGGACGTGCAGGGAATGTTAGAGAGGCAGGGGGGGATGACATTTCTAAAAGGGCCTGTGGTAGAAATATTTATAGCGTAACAAATATGTGTCTAAAGAAAATCTCACAAGGCTACTCATTTAGATGTACCTGCAGCTGTCAATCTAACAGCTGACGTCCATGGACTGTGACTTCTACTCCTACTCTGTGTCAGCATAAAATCTGTACTAAGTGATGCTATACATGGTCATTGCAACTCAGTCAGCCTTATTATATACTGTATGGTACTTAGTATAGCTGTTTAGATTCTCTCTCCTTCTAGGGAGTGCACCTTGGTGTATAAGAGGTGTCCCATATGACACTTCAGGAAGGTCTTCTGCCGCATTCTCTGATACTGTGTATGCTGTTTCTCTGTTGCTGAATCTTCTTCAATAAATGGTTGACTTCACCCTGACTGGATATTAATATTTTTCTATCATAGGCCTTTTGGTGAAAATATCGAAAATCGCAGAGCTCCAAGCTCACGGGCCAGTTATTTCCGGTGCTTGCATACCACACTGAACTAAGGATAATCATGTCAATACTGGAGATGTGACGTATAAGGTAGGGCATTGACCAAGTCGACTCCCACCAGGAAGCCGACTTGGTCAGACGGGTACAGACGGGTTAAAGGGGCGGGGGCTCAAGCCCTTTTTGAAGTCTATGTGTGCACGTGCCTGGACTGTAGGAGAGTCAACAGAAACTAGAAAGGCGAGGTTTCACTCTGATTTGAGCACCATTGGTTTTCTATTATAATTGTTGTTGAAGTTGAACACAAATATAAAAGATGAAATAAAAGTGTGGAGGTACTTGGAGCATGCACAAGAAATGTGTTTTTTTTTTTACTTAAGCCCCTTTTCCACTGACATGGCCGAACACCACACCACTCCACACCGCCCACTTGTGCCAGGTTTTCCACTACAAGGACCTGGGTAGAGTGGTGTGAAAGTGGTACTAAACGTGGTACTAAAAAGTATCCAATCTAGAGTAGGTCTGAGCTAGGCCAGACAGGGCCAGACAGGGCCAAACACTTCATAATGACTGATCACTCACAGACTTTTCATTTAGACCAGGATATAGTTGTAACACATGATAATAGATTGTATTATAATCACAGTTATAATCTAGTATAGTGTATTATAATTATCATAGTAATATATTATAATAATTATAGTGTATCATAATCACAGTTATAATCCATTATAGTCTATTATAATTAGGATAGTTGTAATACAAATTTATATTGTATTCAATCACAGTTAAAAGGGTCCATTTGTTTGGTGTGGTGTAGTGTAGTGTAGTGTGGTGCTAAAGCTGCAGTGGACAGGGGGCTATAGAAATTCAATTTCAAAAGTGTAGGGGACTGGACTTTCTTTTGATGTTACCTTTCTCCATGTTTTCAACATCCTTCTTCTGTGGTGCCGGTGAGGAGGAACCTTGGTTTTGGTCAGCTGAGGAAAAATACATAAATAAATAAAGAAACCTTTCAAACTTCTTGTTTCAAAATATAATAGATTAGGAGGAGAAGAGAGGAGAAATGTTCAAGTAAAAACATCATTGCAATATCACATTTCTGCCACAAGGTGTCAGCATGACTCCATCATAACAAGATGGAATACTGTAATACTGTATGGTAAGGTTCTACACATGTTTCCCTATAGAATCAGCATGCATGTATGTATGTACACATCTTAAAACTGAAGTAAATATTTAACAAATACTACGAAATGTGAGAGACAGTAAAAAGCAAACATGGCAATAAGCTGTGATCTACATCATTAAATAAATACAGTTGAATTAATGAATTAATAGACTATTGTATCATTACACTAAGAAACAATTGACAGAAACAAACAAAAGTTTGTCTGCCTTTTGCATTAAATCGGTTAGTTCACAATGCTATCTTCTACTATGATCTATATATTATAGTTACTGCATTATCATCTGTATTATGACACATGAAACACTAGTGGGCCTATAGGCTACCCAATAGTCTACTACTGTATATCCATCTGTCTTTGTCTGTCTGTCTGTCTGTCTGTCTGTCTGTCTGTCTGTCTGTCTGTCTGTCTGTCTGTCTGTCTGTCTGGCTGTCTGGCTGTCTGTCTGTCTGTCTGTCTGGCTGTCTGGCTGTCTATCTGTCTATCGATCTGGATGACAGGAGAAGGGAAAGTTTTGGGGAACCGAACATGAAATGATGGGAGGGAGATCCTTTTTCCAAAAGAAAGAAAGAAAGAAAGAAAGAAAGAAAGAAAGAAAGAAAGAAGGGAAGAGAGAGAGAGAAATAAAGAGAAAGGGAAAGAGAGTTGGAGTGAGAAGCAGAGAGAGAGAAAAGGGGAAGAGAGAGACAGTGTTGTTTTTGACGGCAAATTTTGATTTAGTTTGAGTCCTAATCTTTTGAATAAAATGTCATTAAGTTTTAGTCATAATTTAGTCACCTGAAAAGTCTAATTTTAGGCGACTAAATCAACAGTTGATTTAGTCAACTGAAATGTATTTTGGCAGGCCTTGATGGCATCGTAATGACTGATTCTACACTTGGCGTTGTGAGCTTGTAGATCTGCTATTTTCAGCATGCAACACCTGAGAGCAACCAACCAAACATAACATTACTCTCTTCTCCACTTGTCCCTAA
The DNA here is from genome assembly GCF_963921795.1 of Nannobrachium achirus. Classification (NCBI taxonomy): domain Eukaryota; kingdom Metazoa; phylum Chordata; class Actinopteri; order Myctophiformes; family Myctophidae; genus Nannobrachium; species Nannobrachium achirus. The sequence continues at coordinate 54,444,737 of NC_137822.1, forward strand.
CGTTTTAGTCTAAATTGTCAATATATTTAGTCTTAATAGTTTTAGTCATCACAGCTTAGTTTTCATTTAGTTTTCTTCAGTGAAAAAAAAAACGCAGTCGACAAACATTTTTCGTCATAGTTTTAGTCGACAAAATCAACACTGCAGAGAGAGAAAAGCTGGAAGCGAGACAGAGAAAAGGGAAGAGAGAGGGAGAAAAGGAGGGAGAGAGAGAAAAGGGGGAAGAGAGAGGGGGGGGGGGGGCAGAGGCGTCAATTGGGTATGGCAGGGGTATGCAGCTGCCATACCCTGGGTCCATGGGGGGAGAATAAAAGTTACTTTTAAATATAAATCCATGAATGTCTCTTTGTCTATCTGTGCTGGTTATTATGTTGTTAAATTACAGTAAAATAACTACAAATGCAACATTTTACAAAATGGTCACTTTAACAAGGTATTATAATTATATTCTCCACACTTGTATTCTCCCCACCTTGACAAAATGGTATATTCCCAGGTTCCGCAGGTCAGCTGCCATATCAAGAAACCATAGAAACGGGGGGACAAAAAATAAAATGTACTTCTTAAAATAAATGTATCGTGCCTGTTGCTAAGGTATGGCAAGTTGCAACATGACTTGTGTCTTGCACGCGCTTGCCAAGACACCAGTCATGTTGCCATACCTCACCTTTTGCTGAACTGACACCACTGTCCATACACACCATTTGGCTGACCATTTGCTAACCCCAATTACATTACGTTCAATCTCACCAAACACTCTTTTCCTTCAACATTTATACAAGATGTATATGCTGTGGCTCAACCTAAGTAGCGCAAGGGATAGTTACAGTACACCACATTAACATATTACTATGGTCATTCTGAATGGTAGATACATTAGGTCAGTGTTTCTCAACCACTGTGCCTGGGGACCTTTGGTGTGCCCCTGAGAAGGGTCAAGTGTGCCCCTTGAAACTGCTTGAAAGCCAGTATTGTATTTATTGTTTTAAAAATGATTTAAACTAGTGAAAACAGCCGATCTACAAGCACACAACCCGATCTACAAGCACACAAGGCGTTGTGTGCTTCTAGATCTGCTGTTTTCACTACTGTTGTGCGACAGCCTTGTATGATGAAGAAGGGCTTTACTTTGCGAAGAAACATACAAATTTGAAACTTGGAGATACAAGGTTTCTTCCCGACTGTGACGATATTTACACCCCCGTATTATGTTGGTGTGCCCATGGATTCTTGGGACATGAAAAGTGTGCCCATGCAGAAAAAAGGTTGAGAAACACTGCATTAGGTTACCTTTATTAGGGACAAACTTAAGCGAGTGGCTGAATATTCAGAACCGCGAGAGGCCATCCTCTGGGCCATCAGCTAGAAACTGATGACCAAGCCCGTTGCCACACTTGCCGCACAGCACCTGATGATATAAAACATGATCATACATTCAATTAACAACATCATGTATCCCAACAAAGGCACACATCCCAACAGAGGAGGTTCCTCCCACAGCTGAAGAATTTAGGGCTGTCACCATGATGACATCTCACATGACGATTAATTGTCACTCAAATAATTGCGATTAACGATTTAGTTGTGTTTTTGTCGCTGACAATTACATTCCTGTTTGGCTTGTAGGCTTTGAAGTTGCACATGGCAGACATGACACATAACCTAAATATACAAAGAAATGACAGACATATTTGACAACTTTATACTCCAAAAAGAACATAGTGGAAATAGCCGATCTACGAGCTCACAACGCATGCAACGCGTTGTGAGCTTGTAGATCTGCCATTTCCACTATTTTTGAAACCTTTTGAAATAATCAGTACTAATGGATAGTGATTTACATGTACACTGTTAACTGTGTGAGTCGTGACAGACGTCCCATCACATGTGTTAAGTGCAATGAGCAATGTATTATGATAATTACTGTACCTTGTAAGTTCAATTATTCAAGTATATGCACTGGCCATTGCCATATGCCTCTAATGTTGTATTTAGTTTGCTGTTGTTTTCTTTCATTTGTAAATAGGCCTATGTGTCAGTAGTTTTAATTTATGAACGAAATAGCTTTTTTTTTTTTTAGAATATTTTTTGAAATTATAATTATAAAACTAAATGTAGGAAACAAATGACCCATAAAAATGTGTGTGCGACCCAAAAATCGGTCCCGGCCAATGTTTTGGGAAACAGTGAGGTATATGACACTAGAAGATACTTAGGCCTACCTAGTGTCATCTTTTCAGAAGTGTCCATGAGCAAGGCAGTGGCGCCAGTTCAGCAAAGGCTAGGGTATGGCAAAGATGGGAGTCCTCGTGGAAGAGAGGCATTACATTTTATATAACACGGTTCTATTGTGAAAATACCAGATCTACATGCTCACAACGCCTCGCGCTTTGTGAGCATGTAGATCGGCTATTTTCACAATGGGTAAACATGGGTATGGCAGCTGCATACCCCTGCCATACCCAATTGACGCCCCTGGAGCAAGGCACTGCACACATCATTCACACACTGTGTGAGCATGTGAGCATCACCTACTGTAAATCCATTTTTGCCAAACTTAAATCAGCTAGCTACCCTGTGTGTGCATTATGGGGACTGATGTCTCACCTTGTAAGCAGTGAGTGACTCCATTAGCTTGGTGACACTGTCCTCTCTGATGGTGTCGGTGAAGGCAGGCCAGGGGGAGGAGTGGGCATACTTGGACCGACTGGAGAACAGCGGGTGGTCACACTGGGAACACACATAGATACCTGGACATACAGCGACGTTAATACCTGATTAAAACTCACAGAAACAGCGTGGGCAAGGCTTTCCCCCTTCACTGGCATCAATCGCGTTAAATGTTATTTTTCCAGGTTCTTTTCAGTTAAAAGCACAAACATATAGCTATTAGCTGACCTATTTAAATATTAGATAAGCGAAATAAATTAATCCTATCCCCGTACATGGCTGTTACATCATCAAACCATCTGAGTACTCGCCTGGTTTAAAATGATCCTTGTAGATCTCGCCACCGAAAAATCGACAAAAAGACATTTTGTGCAGCTGTCGTGACGTGAACGCTGATCAGTCTCTCTTGTCAGTGTTTGTTTGTGTTTGATCAGGTTCACATGTCTATCAAATGGTCTGCGAGGACGAGGAGGAGAATCCACACACGTGAGAGCACAGAGCAGCAGCAGCATAATCCTTTCCCAGCCCACTGCTAAGATTTCCGTCATCAACATAGCCCCGCCTCCACCATGAGATTGTATGTACAGTTGTACACACTACACACTATGCCAGTGGTTCTCAAACGTTTCAGGCTGTGACCCCCGAAATAATCATATTTTAATTGGGGACCCCGGCACCCTGACGAGCACTAAGAGTTGAGGAATTTTGTATAACACAGCGTTGCGAGGCGTTGTGAGCATGTAGATCGGTAATTTTCACAATGTCTGCCTCTAATATTTGACAATTTGGCCCATGTTTAATTTGTAGTTTCAGAGGTATTAACAAAATCAATAACCAAAGACAATGAACGTGAATGTGTTGATATTTCAATCAAAGATCATAGGATATTCGCATTATCAACTGTAGTGTTATATACAGTTGATAATATATAGAAATAGTAAATATACAGTATAAATATTTTAAACTGTCCCCATTTCTTTTATACATGAACTGACCCATGAATTATTTTAGACCCATGAAATTATTTTAACAGGTGACAATTATTTAAATATTAGAGCAAGTGACCTAAACGACACAACAGTCACAATATAGAGCTGTTTGACACTGTTACTGAGCCAACACTCTATAGCAATGATTACTGTCACAATATAGAGCTATTTAACACTGTTACTGAACAAACACTCTATAGCAACGATTACTGTCACAATATAGAGCTATGTGACACTGTTACTGAGCCAACACTCTATAGCAACGATTACTGTCACTGTTCCGTTATTTTTGAATTCCCCCCTAGGGGGTCCTCAGAGTTACAACAGGGGGTCCTCCAAATCTTTGAGTGATAGAGAGTTTTTTTCTTTCCTTTTTTATATTAATCACTTTTTCCCTAGTGTCCATATTCTGAGAACTTTAGCCAAAAATAGCCCATCTACAAGCTTGTAGATGGGCTATTTTCAGCACAGAGGTTTGGTGTAGAGGGGAAAAAGAGCAGACTAAGTACAGACTAGTGAAAAGTCAAGTTTATCAAGTATTGACGGCTCAAGTGGTTAAATATGTGAAAACACAAATTGACATGAATCCAAAAGACACTGATGACAATGAAACTATATGGAATCTATGAACAGGTTGTGGGGGTCCCTGCTTCATCTCTCTCTGCTAAGGGGTCCCTGCTTAAAACCCCGGATTTTTAATCGTTCAACACAGGAGCCAAACAAACACTATAGCAATGATTACTGTCACAATATAGAGCTATTTAACACTGTTACTGAACACTCTATAGCAATGATTACTGTCACAATATAGAGAGAGCTATTTGATTGAAACTTGCTAAATGAAACTAAATGAATATACAGCACAAGCAGCATTCCCCTAATGTAAAAAAAGGGAGGAAAAAACAAAATGCTGACATTGATGTGACTTCTAAATAATAGGACTTGTTGTGTCGCATTGGGTTCAGCCCGCTTTTCATCTCAGTGAGTTGAGAATGGAAACACTGCCCTCGTGTGGATTCTTTCATATCACACTGTAACACTGTTACTGAACAAACACGCTATGGGAACGATTGATTCCTGTCACAATAGAGAGCCGTTTAACACTGTTACTGAACAAGCACTCTATAGCAATGATTACTGTGACAACGTGGGGCAGTTTAACCCTGTTACTTACTGAACACAGATACTGATTCCTACCTGCAGCAGCAGTGCAACATGCATGCTGCTTCTCCAACACAGACTGGTGCACTGCACTTCCTGGTGTGTCAGGTGAGTGACTGGGGGAGAATTCCTTGGGTAGAGCGACATCTGTTGATGGGGACCTACTGATTGGTTTTATTTCACCAGACTCTAGCTGGCTCCAGGGGGTTGGGGGGGGGCCGCGGCCGCTTCGCGGCCGCTGCCAGAGCACGCAGTCCGGCTTGGGTGCCCTCCGAGACCTCGGTGTCTGAGTCTGGAGCTCTGTGAAAAAAAAGAAAAAAGAAAAAAAGCCAGCTGCTGAGCGGGCGTGCGTGCGTGCTTGCGTGCGTTCAGTGCAATGTGAATGCATGTGACCAATTGATAGGAAGATAGATAGATACGTAATAAACATGAACTAAAAGGAGATCCCAGTAATGTTTTTGGCTTATTTCCACAGGGAAGTCATTCATGAATGAACACATTATTGATATAGGACTGTCATAGGTACAGTGTCATTGACAGTACAGTTCACTGGTACAAGGTCAACTAAAAGGTGATCCTAGAAAAGACTAAGTCAGGGGGAAACAATTTAAAAAATAAAACAATAAAAACAGCCGATCTACAAGGCTGCATGTGGGCTTGTGGATCAGCTGTTTTGGGTAAATGTGGGTTATTTATCTAATGCAGTATTGATCCCTTTATCGAGTGATTGATTGAAGACAGTACAGTACAGTACAGTTCACTGGTACAAGCTCAACTAAAAGGAGCTTTATTTATTTCATTAATTATTATTATATAAGGCCCCTATCGAGACTGACTATTTATTTATTTATTTATTTATTTCCCTCCCCGACTATGTTTCCTTCCATCCATCCATCCATCCATCCATCTTCAACCGCTTATCCGGAATCGGGTCTCCGCCCCCCCCCCGGGCGTCTGCCTATCGGCTAAATAAATAAATAAATAACATGCTTCCTTCCTTCCTTCCTTCCTTCCTTCCTTCCTTCCTTAAATAAATAATTCATTAAATAGCGTGCTTGCTTCCTTGCTTCCTTTCTTCCTTCCTTCCTTCAATAAATAAATAAATAAATATATAAATAAATATATAAATAGCGTACATCTTTCTTTCTTTCTTTCTTTCTTTCTTTCTTTCTTTCTTTCTTTCTTTCTTTCTTTCTTTCTTTCTTTCTTTCTTTCTTTCTTTCTTTCTTTCTTCCTTCCTTCCTTCCTTCAATAAATAAATAAATAAATAAATAAATAAATAAATAAATAAATAAATAATCTCATTTACATATTGTTATGTAAATGAGGCTACATTAATTATGCAAATGATTATTATGTAAATGAGGCTGCATTAATTATGCAAATGAGGTTGGGGCGTGGTCTGCATTAATTATGTAAATGAGACTGCACAACATGCATTCGACGTGCGCGTCTTGTTGCTAATTAGCCTAATTATGCAAATGTGTTGGGGGCGTGGTCTGCAGTAATTATGCAAATGAGGTTGGGGCATGGTCTGCCGTAATTATGCAAATGAGGTTGGGGGCGTGGTCTGCATTAATTATGTAAATGAGACTGCACAACATGCATTCCACGCGCGCGTCTTGTTGCTTATTGCACGCGAATGCAGGGGCGGAGCTAATTAGCCTAATTATTCAAATTGGGGGCGTGGCATGTAAATGAGGTTGGGGGCGTGGTCTGCATCAATTATGTAAATGAGCCTGCACAACATGCATTTGTTGCTAATTACACGCGAATGCAGGGGGTGGGGCTAATTAGCCTAATTATTCAAATTGGGGGCGCGGTCTGCATTAATTATGTAAATGAGGTTGGGTCGTGGTCTGCATCAATTACGTAAATGAGCCTGCACAACATGCATTTGACGCGCGCGTCTTGTTGCTTATTGCACGCGAATAAAGGGGGCGGAGCTAATTCGCCTAATTATTCAAATTGGGGGCGTGGCATGTAAATGAGGTTGGGGCGTGGTCTGCATTAATTATGTAAATGAGACTGCACAACATGCATTCGACGCGCGCGTCTTGTTGCTAATTACACGCGAATGCAGGGGGCGGGGCTAATTAGCCTAATTATTCAAATTGGGGGCGCGGTCTGCATCAATTATGTAAATGAGCCTGCACAACATGCATTTGTTGCTAATTACACAACAGGAGGGGAGGAGCTTAGTCGACTCATGCAAATTGGGGGCGGGGCATGGTCTGGAAATGCGTGTGGGCGTGGTTCGCAAACATTATGCTCGCATACATTATGCTAATGAGGGCGTTAAGGTAGGTTTCCCAGCACGTAAAAAATGCAGACGACCGTATGTAAATGAAGGGGAGGAGCTTAGTCGACTTGTGCAAATTGGGGGCGGGGCATGGTTTGGAAATGCGTGTGGGTGTGGTTCGCATTAATTATGCTAATGAGGCTGTTAAGTGGCATTTCCCAGCGCGTAAAAAATGCAGACGGCAGTATGTAAATGAAGGGGAGGAGCTTAGAAGAAATATGCAAATTGGGGGCGGGGCATGGTTTGGAAATGCGTGTGGGCGTGGTGCGCATGCATTATGCTCGCATACATTATGCTAATGAGGGCGTTAAGGCAGGTTTCGCAGCGCGTAAAAAAAGCAGACGACCGTATGTAAATGAAGGGGAGGAGCTTAGTCGACGTATGCAAATTGGGGGCGGTGCATGATTTGGAAATGCGCGTGGGTGTGGTTCGCATAAATTATGCTAATGAGGCTGTTAAGTGGCCTTTCCCAGCGCGTAAAAAATGCAGATGACCGTATGTAAATGAAGGGGAGGAGCTTAGACGACATATGCAAATTGGGGGCGGGGCATGGTTTGGAAATGCGTGTGGGCGTGGTGCGCATACATTATGCTCGCATAAATTATGCTAATGAGGGCGTTAAGTGGCCTTTCCCAGCGCGTAAAATATGCAGACGGCCGTATGTAAATGAAGGGGAGGAGCTTAGACGACATATGCAAATTGGGGGCGGGGCATGGTTTGGAAATGCGTGTGGGCGTGGTGCGCATACATTATGCTCGCATACATTATGCTAATGAGGGCGTTAAGGCAGGTTTCGCAGCGCGTAAAAAAAGCAGACGACCGTATGTAAATGAAGGGGAGGAGCTTAGTCGACGTATGCAAATTGGGGGCGGTGCATGATTTGGAAATGCGTGTGGGCGTGGTGCGCATACATTATGCTCGCATAAATTATGCTCGCATAAATTATGCTAATGAGGGCGTTAAGTGGCCTTTCCCAGCGCGTAAAATATGCAGACGGCCGTATGTAAATGAAGGGGAGGAGCTTAGACGACATATGCAAATTGGGGGCGGGGCATGGTTTGGAAATGCGTGTGGGCGTGGTGCGCATACATTATGCTCGCATACATTATGCTAATGAGGGCGTTAAGGCAGGTTTCGCAGCGCGTAAAAAAAGCAGACGACCGTATGTAAATGAAGGGGAGGAGCTTAGTCGACGTATGCAAATTGGGGGCGGTGCATGATTTGGAAATGCGTGTGGGTGTGGTTCGCATAAATTATGCTAATGAGGCTGTTAAGTGGCCTTTCCCAGCGCGTAAAATATGCAGACGGCCGTATGTAAATGAAGGGGAGGAGCTTAGACGACATATGCAAATTGGGGGCGGGGCATGGTTTGGAAATGCGTGTGGGCGTGGTGCGCATACATTATGCTCGCATACATTATGCTAATGAGGGCGTTAAGGCAGGTTTCGCAGCGCGTAAAAAAAGCAGACGACCGTATGTAAATGAAGGGGAGGAGCTTAGTCGACGTATGCAAATTGGGGGCGGTGCATGATTTGGAAATGCGTGTGGGTGTGGTTCGCATAAATTATGCTAATGAGGCTGTTAAGTGGCCTTTCCCAGCGCGTAAAATATGCAGACGGCCGTATGTAAATGAAGGGGAGGAGCTTAGACGACATATGCAAATTGGGGGCGGGGCAGGGTTTGGAAATGCGTGTGGGCGTGGTGCGCATACATTATGCTCGCATACATTATGCTAATGAGGGCGTTAAGGTAGGTTTCCCAGCGCGTAAAAAATGCAGATGACCGTATGTAAATGAAGGGGAGGAGCTTAGTCGACATATGCAAATTGGGGGCGGGGCATGGTTTGGAAATGCGTGTGGGCGTGGTTTGCATAGATTATGCTCGCATACATCATGCTAATGAGGGTGTTAAGGTAGGTTTCCCAGGGCTTAAAAATACAGTCGACCGTAGTGAGCATTCGTTCCACGAACGCATTCATTCAATGAATGAATGAATAAATAAATAAAGTGCAAACGAACGAGCGAACGAACGCACGTGCACGCACGCACACTTTATTATTTATTCATTCATTCACGCACGCAAGCACGCACGCACGCACGCACGCACGCACGCACGCACGCACGCACGCACACTTTATTTTTTAATTAATTCATGAATACAGCCTGCGATATGCGTGAAATCTTGCAAGCACATTCCCACTAGGTCAAGGAACAGATGCCTCCCTTCTCACATTGGCCTGTTATAGCGCCACCAGCGGGTCAACTTTTGCATAACACATTTTTGGAACAAAATGCCTCAAATCATGCATGCAGCTAATTTCAGTAACGTCAAAGAGAGCACTGCCTGCGATCTTGACATTTTGTACTTTTATAGACATTGTTTTCTGGCTTGAAGCGAGCCCACAATTGTTTCGAAGGAACAATATTTTCTAGTTTTAATTTTTTTATTGTTTTCTCTTTAAAAAATATGTAGTTTATAAAGTTTGGCGAGATAGGAAGTCATAAAAATGAGTTGTCAATGCCCCTGATGGATGAATTTGTTAATGCTCTATACCAGGGGTTCTCAAACCTTTTTAGGCCGTGACCCCCAAAATAAACATATTTGAACAGGGGACCCCCACGCTGACAAGCACTTGGAATTGTAGGTATTACATTTAATGTGACTCGGTTCCACAGATAAATATTGTGAAAATAGCTATTTTCACAATGTTCGCCTCTTGCTTACTTAATATTTGACAGTTTGGCCAGTCCTGTCGAATATTCGAATACTTTGAGGTCGAATAATTCGAATACCAAAAATCACTATTCGTGAATGCCCTAACTTGCCGATCTTCACTGTTGGTAGACGGTGAATTAGCCATGGCTGTTTGTTCAGTAATTAATAATCCTAAAAAGTAATCCTAAAAGTCTAATCATATAAATGCTAACAACTTCAAATTGTCTTATACTATGTCTCTCTCTTACCCTGCAGTATCTTATATACTACTGACGTCTGGTCTGACGTCACACATTTAACACTAATCTTTGCCTAACAACGCCCACGGAGGCTTGCCCTCCGTGGGCATATTCAGGACATGACTGGATGGCCAAAGACTGTTCACTCCTGTCCGTCTGTGTTAGTATTGATTTTGACAGCAAATTTCTATTTAGTTTTAGTCATAGTCCTTTGAATTAAACATCATTTAGTTAGTCATATTTTAGTCGAGGTTTAGTCGACCATATATCATAAGATTTCAGTCGACTTTGTCGGGCCTTGATGCTGTCGTAAACGGTAGTTGGTAAATGGTGCATTTATATAGCACCTTTATCCAAGTTGTCATCAGTGAAAAAAGGTAGTCAGTCAACGCATTTCTCGTCATAGTTTTAGTCAACAAAATCAGCCATGTGCCCGTTCATTTGTGAACATCTTATCTCCAGCACCGCTGGACTGATCTGGACCGATTTGCATGAGTTTTGGATGAAATCGTTAGTAGTGTAGCACAAATGGGCTATATGGGGAGTTGCATCATGGTCCAATTAATGAATTTATTGTACAACCTACGGTTCAAGAGCTATAGGCCTCTAAATGTGAAGCGGCCTATTATAGGGCCATCAGGAGGCAGATTTGAGAAATAGGGGGGTGGAGGTTCTTCCTTGGCCCACTGCGCCAGTGTAAAGTGTCACGCCGTTCGGCTCAGCTGTTCCCAATATAGTAGAGATAGCCAGTTTGCTTCTCGTAGTTTTGCTGTGCACTACTATTCTTTTTGGATTATTACTGACTCTGCCTTCTCCTCTCCTCCCCAGTTTTCCGGGTCCCGTGCTGGGTTGGAGCAGTGGCGGAGTCAATTACCTTCTTGCCCCCCTCGTGCTTTTTACACTGTGTTCCAGTGTAAATAAACGTGCCCGGGTGGGCTTTAACCGTCTACTGCCTCCTCCTTGATGTGCGTTTGGGTCAACTCACATCAGTCGGATGTAATAACAGATTAGCCGTCACATACAGAAGGACTGTGAGTTCGTCAGGATTCACATTAGGGCTGGGCATTATCATCCTAGCCGACTGTTATTCAACATCAATATTTGATGAAAATTGCAGGCTGTGACATCAATTTCCTTTGTAAATGTTTCAAAATCCTTTCAAAAATAGAGAAAATAGATGATCTTGAGGGCTCACAACGCATCACACTACAACACGTTTTGATAACATTTCACACTGTTTTAGGGGTGTATTATTCAGTGATAATGAAAGTGGCCGGGGGCCATCTTGTCCCTACTGGCCTTACAGCGTGGAAATGTTAAGTTTTTTATAGATTTTTTACACCATTATAATGTTCTCGTTTTGATCATTAGACCCAATCACTTTATATCGGTAGGCCTACGTCTCCAGCTTCAGGATATGTATGATACTGATTTACTACGAGACTGTGGCATTATGAGTTCAGTAGTTTACAATCTAGGCATTTAGCAGACGTTCTTAATTCAGAGCGACAGTGGTTCTCAAAACTTTTCTTTTTTCCGTCATAACTAAACATCCTAACATAACTACGGCCGTACGCTACCCTGATTGGTCGAGGACTGGCTGGCCACCTCTGAAAACCGAATCTAGCAATGCTCGTAACACGGGCCATGGTGGAAGTCCTTATAAGGTCAGCACACATTCTAGTGAGGAGAATGAATGGAAAATGTACCAATTATATTTTTATTAGAATGAAATACAATCACTGAATATACCTTTAAGTAGAACTACAAAATAAGGCTCAAGTGATTAAAACCAGAAAAAGACTTGACTATGCAAGATGATATCGAGTCTCATATCACAATATTGATATATGGATATATTGCCCAGCCCTAATAATAATGGACTCTACACCAGTGGTTCTCAAAGTGGATTTCAGGGACTGTCTATTGGTTCCTTTATGGGGGCTGTATTTTGATTGTCTTAAGTACCAGCTCTTATGCCTTAACTTAAAGGCCTGTCCATACTGTCTGCGACCACCAAACTTTTCATCAGAGAGTTCTTACTTTCCGACGAGCAGCTTTCCGAACTCTAATTCGGGGTAATGCTTTCCAGAAGATTGACGAAGAGTGACGTCATGTTGGAGTTGAACCAGACGGAAGGTTTGGTGGTAGGAGACAGTGTGGACAGGCCTTGAAGTTAAGGCATTAGAGCTGGTACTCAAGACAATCAAAATAGAGCCCTCAGGGTCTAAATTGACCCATACAAGTATGTGACTCTGACAAATGGAACCAAATTGGTTCCATTTACTGTCAGGGTAAAGAGGAGAGCTTGAAATGTAAATGTTTGAGAACCACTGCTCTACACCAGGGGTCGGCAACCTTTTTGGCAAGTGCCATGTTTTTTTTTTATATTCTTCTGTGTCTGTGTGCCATACCAACATTACATTTAATTATCAACCTCATCAAAATTAAAATTGAATACAGATTTTGGTTTTCCTAACCTTCTTGTTTTTAAATATATTTGGAGCGGTGCAAACCGCTTCCCACATTTGACTTAGTGTGTAGTCATTTCCCCATGTCTCTATGTGTGTGATGCAGTACCAACAGCTGAAATACTGGCATCCCCATCTAGTGGCCCAGGTCTTTTGGTAAATGGAATGAATACATACATTTATACATATTTATTTTGTTTTATTTATTAACTATATATGTGTGTGTGTGTGTGTGTGTGTGTGTGTGTGTGTAGGCTATAGAGTTGCTGTTCCAAGCAACATTGTAATAACATAATATGATATGATTGCGTCAGGTCGCATGTTACTACCAAAACCTCCACCGGCTGTCTGTCAGTCGGTCGGTCACGTCACACGCGTGTGTGTGTGCGCACATGCCTTATGTTTTATTGTCTCCCTAATTTATATTATCTGATACTTCCTTTGTATATTTTGAAACGCATAGCATCATTCAGCGTCCTCTTCACGTTGGTTGCAACGGCCTTCCTTTTTTTCCCCTTCTTTTACCGTTTCTTGATAAAAAAAATTATATTTCTTCTCTTCTGGTTGCCAATTCGCAGCACCTTATCCCGCGACCCCACTTTGGGTCGCGACCCATACTTTGAGAACCGCTGATCTACACCATATCTCTTCGACACAAATAGCAGATCTATAATCTCACGTGGCAGCGTGACATAGGCCTACTGTGAGATAGTGGATCACATACACTTACGCCGAATGTTGGACTATTAGACAGGCCCAGCGAAGCCGGATGCTGGTTCATGAGGTTAACTATACGTAAGACCTGGGAGTATTTGATACTTTAGCTATTGAAAAATAGCAGATATACAAGCTCACAGGAGGGGTCCCTGGAACAACATATTTTGAGATGGGGGTCCCCGGCCAAATGCATGTAATTCTGAGGGACCGTTGACATGAACAAGTTTGAGAACCACTGATTTAGAAGGATTTAGAAGACATTTATAGAATCAGGGCAAAATATTCAAAGACTTGCGCAAATTCAAAGTGGTTAAAGTCTAGAGGGACGAAGACGCGTTCCCTGCCTTTAATGGCTTAACACCAATAGTGTCAAACAGTTTGTCCTCACCAGACTTGGTGGGCATGCATGTGTGTGTGTGTGTGTGTGTGTGTGTGTGTGTGTGTGTGTGTGTGTGTGTGTGTGTGTGTGTGTGTGTGTGTGTGCGTGCGTGCGCGCGCGCCTGCGTGCGGTTTAATTTATACTTTTGCTTGCCGAAAATAACCGATTTTCAAGCTTCCGTTTTTGTTTCCGATGTGAAAATCTATTATTTTCAACAAGCGACACACATCTAGCCTTCATGTAGAGGGGCTGATTGCAGTATTATTTATTCACCGTTAAGTTTCTTTAAGTCTGCAGTTTTGACAATACAGTCTTATACAGTTGTTTACCGATGTTTCTGGTTGACATTGGCACATTTCACTCAGGTTTTTTCATGTCACTCATGTCACTTTGTCTGCTGACATCACTCAGCAACGAAATAAAAATAAAATAAACAAAAATAAAAATAAAACAATTCACAGGATCACCCCATGATGTGCACTGCATTGTAGTTTCAAATGCACTACATTGCAGGCATTTTTAAGTAAAAAACTAAAAAAGAAGAAGACACGTGTGACATGCATGATCTGGGCAGATTGCCCCAGGAAATGTGCCAATCTCAACCCAAAACAACGATATGACTTTTACTCTTGATTTCATTGAGGAGCTTGAAAGGTTTCCATTTTTTACTAGTAAAAACGTACTGTTTTATAGTTTCATGAAGCATTTCTCAGTGATACTGTGCTCTTGGTCCCATAGCATGTCATTATTATTACATTTCTTTTAATATATATTTTTTATTTTAGAGAGAAATTACAGAAGTTCACATTGAACTTTTGAAACCCCTCAGTTGCTTTGGTCCTGTGTGGATAAAGCATAAAACTGTAATCTGACTTTGACAATGGAATAGAAGTGGAATCAATGGAATAAAACAGGAACTGAAAGAACATAACTGCATTCAGTAGAAAACAATTGGAATCGATCATCATATTGGAACTGGCATTCATTTGTTTCTTATGATGTCTGCTTCGTCTTTATGATCGTCTAGTAACCAATCATCTAAGGTAATCTCAAAAAAGCTAAAAGAATTAGCTTAAAGGGGAACTTCCCTTTATAACTTTTCTGGGGTGATTTTCACATCTACTTAAGCGTTAGTATGCACCCCAGACAGTCAGAAGTGTCTTGATTCAATATTTACATCTTTGATATTTATTTGATCAAACATGCATTCCTGCTAAACGGAAAGACTTATTGTTATTGATGAGCTATTTCATTATGTTGATATTGTTAAGACATCTTGCGTGAAATAACTGAAAAAGCCAAGGTCTCCCCCTTTGATTCAAAGGGCACTATCAGTCACAAGCAGGGATGTGTGGTTGAATGAGTTTAAAGGAACTATAGTCAACTTTTTCTTGAAAAACAGATAAAAATAATGTTTCGAAAATATTTTATAAAAAAGATTAAGCTTCATTATGTGTTTCTATTCTACTTTGTTTACATCCCTTATCAATCCATATAAAAGAATAGAAGAGGGAAAGTCAAAATGTATGGGGGTTAGTGTGGAATGCATGTCTGATCAAAGGAACATAAAGTATCTACATACTGAATCAAGGAGTAGGAGTAGACGTGAAAGTGACCCAAGAGCAATCACATTTTGGTTTTCCACATTCCTTAAGCCACGTGGCAAGTACAGTATTCTTTATAACATTGTCCTTAGCAGACAGAACTTTAAGGAATGCAGATTGCAGTCAAACACTACACACACAATGTCTTATATAAATACCATAGTCCCCATAATGACTTTATATTTACAGTCAAAATACCATCGTCCCGTAATGACTTCATATTTACAGGCAGTCCCCATAAACACTTAACATATTTATACAGTCTAATACCACATTTCCCATTACGTCTTCATAATTACACTCATGATATTCCACAGTCCACATAATAGCTGCATTTTTACAGTCAAATGCCATAGTCTCCATATTGTCTCTATATGTACAGTTAAATACCACAGTCCCCATAATTTATTTTATATTTGCACTCAAATACCATAGTCTCCAAATTGTCTTTAGCCTATATTTACAGTAACGTATCCTTGGTCCCCATAATTTCCTTATATCTACAGAGAAATACCACAGTCCCAGGGCGTCCCGGTATAGCACAGGGGTAACTAAGTTACAGCCCAGAATCTGCGGCTCGATTCCTCCATCCGCGGTGCCTCCGGCTTGGCCGCGCGCACCAACGAACACGGCCGGCTGTGTTCGCGGGTGGGAAGCTGGCAGCGGGTGGTGGGTGCGATCTCTGTTGCTGCACAATAGCGACTCCTGCAGGTTGTTCGGGGTGCCTGCGCGTTCGGCAGAGAGGAGGAGTGGAGTGTTCCTCTGCATGCATTACATCCTCGAGGTGAAACTCCTCGCTGTCGGGTGAAAAGAAAGTGGCCGGCAACGTCACAAGCCTCAGAGGAGGCACGCGGTTGTCTACTACACCGTCCCCAGATCAAACAAGTGGCCGTTGGCAGTGACTATACACATGAGGGAATTGGCAAATAACTACATTGGGAAGAGAATTTGAAGAAGAAAAAAAAAAGAAGTGTCTTTATATTTAAATTCAAATAACATGGTCCCCATTGATGTCTATATTTACAGTACAGTTACAAGTCCATGGTGTTCACTCTTGAATTTTGTTTCGTCAAGATGTTTTTTTTCCCCTCGTTGTGTCCTTGGAGCGTGATACGGACATTCTGTGTGGGTGTTGGGAGACTTCTTGAAAGAGTCTATGAAAGGGTGGAAAAAGCATATTTGATAATAGCGTGTTAGTACAGTGGTTCTCAACCTGTGGGTCGGGACCCCCAAATTATTTTGAGGGGTCCCCAGATGATTGACTTAATGTGCAACATTGTTTTCTCACTCAACAGTAAAGTATAATTGTATAGAGGGTATCTGTACATTTATAAAGTGACAATTTAAGGACGTTTTAATACCTCTAAAATGACAAATTAAACATTTGCCAAATTGTCAAATATTGGAGGCAGAAATTGGGAAAATAGCAGATCTACATGCTCACAACGCCTCGCAACGCGAGGCGTTGTGAGCATGTAGATCTGCTATTTTCACAATAGAACCGTGTTAGACAAAATGTCAACTCTTAGTGCTCGTAGGCTTAAAGGCCCATTCCCACTGGGCCAGATAACAGATATCTGGAGATATTTCTCCAGATATTTTTCCATGCAAAGTGGATGGTAGATGCAGATAAAAAAAAATATCTACCACAGATATTTGCCACAGATACGTTTATATGTGGCAAATATTTTTTTACTCTGTATCTACCATCCACTTTGCATGGAAAAATATCTGGAGAAATATCTCCAGATATCTGTTATCTGGCCCAGTGGGAATGGGCCTTAAGGTTTATCTTGGGGGTCACAGCCTGAAAAGGTTGAGAACCACTGTGTTACTATATGTTAGGGTTGTACAAACTCTTGAGTGAAATTACATTACTGCTGTAATTTTGTGATATCATTTTGAAGAAAGCCGCTTTCTGTTTATTCATGTTTCAATTCAGAAACATGGCTTACAGTAAATGAAACAATATCACGTTGTACATACGTTAGTCAGTGTGATCAGTGACCACTACTAATCTCTCATGTACAGAATGTTTTGTTAGCATTTTCTATAAATCGCCTGTAGGCTATTTCTACAGTTGTTTGCATTCATTTACATGGCTAAAAGAGTGATTTTGAGAGATGTTTCGACATACAATGTAAGTAAATGAGTAGCATATTTTGATCCAAAAAATGTATATAAGCAATAAACCCATACCGTACCATACCATACCATACCATATGTATTATTATAATTTTTAATCCCACAATTTTTGCAACCCATTTTTCACCCGGTGCCAATGCCTAAACTGTAATCCTGGGCGCTATACTCTCCCTCTGCCAACCTGGGGAGAGCCCTGAACTGAGCTCATGCTTCCTTCAGTTCATGAGGAGTGAGCAGGCTGCTTCTTATCACCTGACGGGGGGGAGTTTCCCTGGTAGGACGTAGCGCATAGAAGGAACACGTTATTCCAACCAGTTCCTTTCCCCTCCATCAGGCGCCCCGGCTGGCCAGGGGGAGGCCGTATAGAGACCTGTGGAGTTTGTCAAGGTAGCTACACAACCCAATCCTCCGACAAAGTGGCATTGCACTTTAAATGTGAATGTTGGGGGTTGGTGGCCATAGACCATATTCACACCGTGGCCACCTCATGTGGTCATGTGATCCAAGATGGCCGCGGTGTGAATATGGTCTATTGCCATCCCCTGGGAATTTAAACGCATGTGAAACCCATGTCAACGTCTTGTGGGCCGTTTACACAAGAGCACTAGTAATAAAGATGAAGAAACAATGTTTTGGAAACCCTGCATGATGAGATGTGAGAGCAACATGTCTGCTGAGTGAATATGATCCATTAACTGACAGATATTCACCTGTTACTTGTTAAGATGGGAGCTGATCTTGTCTTTTCTGATTATGTTTGTGTAGGGAATCTGAAACAGAAAGTAAACACATATTCATTCTACAGCATATGATGTCACTGGCATCGCCAGTGGTGATGCCAGTGCTGGCGCACAATTTGGCCATACATGGCCTACTTGCTGGGCCCCTGATTCAGCCCGGGAAAAAGAGTTGGAGAGGCCCTCATTGTGCGCTATAGAGAGAGATCTCTCTCTATAGCGCTGCTGCTGCTCAAAGATTTGTCATTTCAGATCATGACAAGTGACAAGCCAGTGGGCCGATTACATGAGTTATATTTTGTCGTTGTCGGGTGGAAACCTTATATGTCCAAAACTGTTTTGTTTTGTATTTATCATTAAAAAAATTATTTAAACTAGTGAAAACAGCCGATCATGTGTGCTTGTAGATCTGCTGTTTTCACTACTTTTGTGCAACGGCCTTGTATGATGAAGCAGGGCTTTGCTTTGCGAAAAAATGTACAAATTTGAAACTTGGAGATACGAGGTTTCTGCCCGACAGTGACGATTTACTTTGTTGGCTGCCCAGCCCCCAAAATGGAACGATTTTTTTTGTATTTTTTATTTCTTTTCCTAATGGCCGGCCTGGACCGGCCGGGAATAAACCGGCCATTCGGGAGTTGTCCCGCTTTTCCCAATGGCCAGCACGTCCCTGCCTACTTGTGCACAAGACGCAAGTTGGCAACTCAACAGAGTGCTGTTCTAGTTTTGTCTTTGTAGTAGCTGTTTAGAAAGTTAATTTGAATAAAGTGTATTCTCACCATTTGCAGCTGTTGGACCATCTCTTCTCTGTAAGCCAGTTCTCGTTTCATTTGGTCCTGGAAATTATCTGAAATCCATTCAAAAAATGAAGAAAAAGTATGTTTCACCCATTGGAATACAGCATCTCTGACATTAAAAAGACTCTTTCTGCTGTAAATTGACTAACAGTTTGAATGGTTGTCTAACTTAAAGGCACGTTTCTACATAGTCTCTTGTATTCTAGTCTATGTATCATATATGTGTATCATGTATGTGTACTTGTGTGTTCCTATATGAGTGATCTGTCCGGTAGCCTAACGGTGTATACCAGGGGTCTTCAACGATTTCAGGCCGAGGACCCCTTAGTTGAGAGAGAGATGAAGCAGGGACCCCCACAACCTTTTCATAGGTTCCATATAGTTTCATTGTTTGACCGCGCAATCATCAGTGTATTTTGGATTCATGTCAGTTTGTGTCTTCAGATATTTAACCACTTGAACAACAATACTAAAAGGAGCTATAGTAAACTTGTTCTTCAAAAACGCTAATGCTAAATTAAAAATAATATTCGAAAATATTTTATAAAAAATATATAATTCAAATATGTGTTTCTGTTCAAAAATGTCCACAAAAAGCATAAAATAATGATAAAATAATCATTTTGGCCATTGTCGGGCCGACACTTTGTTTACATCCTATCAATCCATATAAAAGAAAAGACTAGGATGTAAACAAAGTGTCAGCCTGACAATGGCCAAAATGATTATTTTATTATTATTTTTATGCTTTTTGTGGACATTTTTGAACAGAAACACATATATGAAGCATATTTTTTATAAAACATTATTTTTATTTTAGCATGTTTTTCAAGAACAAGTTGACTATAGCTCCTTTAATAAACTTGACCTTTCACTCTGTACTTAGTCTGCTCTTTTTCCCCTCCACACCAAATCTCTTTGCCAAAAATAGCCGATCTACAAGCTCGCAGCGCGGCACTCGGTTTTCTGAAAAACGTATGTTTCTCCGTCAGTGGTTCTCAAACTTTTTCATGGCAAGGACCGCCTAGAATTATAGGTATTTGACCACGGACCCCCATTTGAAAATATTTAGTTCCGGGGACCAAGAGAAAGACGGATTTGCGTTACAAATGTCTGCTTTAAAAATATATACAGTATATACATTCATTCAAAGATTTGCACACATTTTCAAGATTTTTCAAAAATAGCAGATCTACAAGCTCACAACGCCTCTCACTGCGAGGCGTTGTGAGCTTGTAGATCTGCTATTTTTTTCTTCTCTGAGGTGGTACTTGGTGTAAAAGGGTTGAGAACCACTGGCTTAGTTCATTTAGAATATTATAACTAAATACAATCTTTGTGACAAAGCATTACAGCATTATTTTTCATTCCTCTCACCCTCAGTGCCGTCTGGTTCTGCCTGTTCCTCGCGCTGCTTCTGTTTGAAGTTCATGACACCATGGTGCATCACCTCCTCTCCTCTCCTCTCCTCTCCTCCTCTCCTCACGAGGCACGTTGACCCACGCCTTGCGTCCAAATGTACACAGCGTCGTCTCATGTTGTCCCAAGTTGTTTAAAGAGCAATTGAACAGAGCAATGTGACATCTATATATATACATCCCTTGACATAAGCAACACTCAACTCATGCGTCTGCTCCCTATGGTCTGCTCCTAGGTAAACAGAGAAGGAGAGAGAACACTTCCTTGTCAGGTGATTGGGGAGAGCCAACCGGCTGCCGTCCTATGAGCCAGGAGAATGTATCCCATGGGCTGGGGGGCCATGGCTGGCTTGATTGGTTAAATGGTTTGGGTTTTCTAGCGTAGCTGCCATGGCAGCTAGTGTCAATTAAGGGAGATAGGTTCTTATTTCACCAGACTCTACCTGGCTCCAGGGGGTTGAGGGGGGCCGCGGCCGCTTTGCGGCCGCAGCCAGAACACGCAGTCCGGCTTGGGTGCCCTCCGAGACCTCGGTGTCTGAGTCTGGAGCTCTGAGAGAAAAAAAAAAGAAAAAAAAAAGACAGCTGCTAAGCTGAGCTGACCTGTGCGTGCGTGCATTCAGTGCAATGTGAATGCATGTGACTAATTGATAGGAAGATAGAGAGATAGATAGATACGTAATAAACATGATTTGGTACAAGCCCAACTAAAAGGAGATCCCAGTAATGTTGTTGGCTTATTTCCACAGGGAAGTCATTCATGAATGAACTAATTATTGATATAGGACTGTCATAGGTATACAGTGTCATTGACAGTACAGTTCACTGGTACAAGGTCAACTAAAAGGAGATCCTAGAAAAGACTAAGCTTATTTCCACAGGAAACCATTGAAGTATCTCATATAACATTGAATGACGGATAGAACAAAGCACTATGCAGGGGAAACAATTTAAAAAATAAAACAATAAAAACAGCCGATCTACAAGGCTGCATATGTGAGCTTGTGGATCAGCTGTTTTGGGCGCCGCCACTGTCGAGGCTGACAAATGAATGATTGCGACCGTTAGGTCGCAGTTACTATCGAAACCTCGACCAGCTGTCTGTATGTCCGTCACACTTTTGCACTGCTCATATCTCTGCAACCTATCTCTGCAACCGCTGGCCGATCCGTGCCAAATTTTGCACAGACAGTCCTTGCCCTCCACCCATCGATTCTCTCCTCCTCTTCTAGCGCCACCATGAGGCGAAACCCATTCTGGACACTACTCCTACAGATTTTGCCCTAAAATCACGCAAATCGCCACGCAGTATATATTAGGGAGTCTTACTGGTTTAATTATTTATTTATCCATGCCAAACGTTGCACACACACACACACACACACACACACACACACACACACACACACACACACACACTCCTTGGCTGTATTTATTTAATTAATGAATGAATGAATTAATTATTTCCCTGTCTGCACCAGGCCGAAAGGACACATTGGCCCCGGCAACTAACTTTCCCCCGACTGCGTAGGCTACTGATTCTTTAAATAATTAATTAATTAATTATGGCCCCGCCCCCTGCACTGGCTGGGCTCACTGGTACAAGGTCAACTAAAAGGAGCTTTATTTATTTCATTAATTATTATTATTATATGAGGCCCCTGTCGAGACTGACTATTTATTTATTTATTTATTTATTTATTTATTTATTTATTTATTTATTTATTTATTTATTTATTTATTTATTCATTCATTCATTCATTCATTCATTCATTCATTCATTCATTCATTTATTTATTTATTTATTTATTTATTTCCCTCCCTCCCGACTATGTTTCCTTCCATCCATCCATCCATCCATCCATCCATCCATCCATCCATCCATCCATCCATCCATCCATCCATCCATCTTCAACCGCTTATCCGGAATCGGGTCTCCGCCCCCCCCCCCCCCCCCCAGGCGTCTGCCTATCGGCTAAATAAATAGATAAATAAATAAATATATATAAACAAATAGCGTACATCTTCCTTCCTTCCTTCCTTCCTTCCTTCCTTCCTTCCTTCCTTCCTTCCTTCAATCAATAAATAAATAAATAATTAAATAGCGTGCAACCTTTCTTTCTTTCTTTCTTTCTTTCTTTCTTTCTTTCTTTCTTTCTTTCTTTCTTCCTTCCTTCCTAAATAAATAAATAAATAAATAAATAGCGGTCCCCGAGGGTGTCATCGCGTGAGACTGCACAACTTGCATTTGTTGCTAATTACACGCGAATGCAGGGGGGCGGGGCTAATTAGCCTAATTATTCAAATTGGGGGCGTGGTCTGCATTAATTATGTCAATGAGGTTGGGGGCGTGGTCTGCATTAATTATGTAAATGAGGCCGCATGACAAGCGTTCTCGTCATCGCGCTGACGTGTAATTACACGCAAATACAAGGGGTGGAGTCAAACTTAATGAGTGGGAGGAGTCTAACTTAATGAGTGGGCGTGGTTTCAACAAGAGGAGGAGTCTAACTTAATGAGTGGGCGTAACGTAATGATCTACAAGCTCACAACGCGTCGCATCGCGACGCGTTGTGAGCTTGTAGATCTGCTATTAATGAGTGGGCATGGTTTCAACAAGAGGGAGGAGTCTAAGTTAATGAGTGGGAGGAATCTAACTTAATGACAGACAAATGCAGACGACCGTATGTAAATGAAGGGGAGGAGCTTAGTGGACGTATGCAAATTGGGGGCGGGGCATTTTTGGAAATACGTGTGGGCGTGGTGCGCATACATTATGCTCGCATACATTATGCTAATGAGGGCGTTAAGGCAGGTTTTGCAGCGCGTAAAAAAAGCAGACGACCGTATGTAAATGAAGGGGAGGAGCTTAGACGACATATGCAAATTGGGGGCGGGGCATGTTTTAGAAATACGTGTGGGCGTGGTGCGCATACATTATGCTCGCATACATTATGCTAATGAGGTCGTTAAGGCAGGTTTCGCAGCGCGTAAAAAAGCAGACGACCGTACCGTTTGTAAATGAAGGGGAGGAGCTTCGTGGACGTATGCAAATTGGGGGCGGGGCATGGTTTGGAAATGCGTGTGGGTGTGGTTCGCATTAATTATGCGAATGAGGCTGTTAAGTGGCCTTTCCCAGCGCGTAAAAAATGCAGGCGGCCGTATGTAAATGAAGGGGAGGAGCTTAGTCGACATATGCAAATTGGGGGCGGGGCATGGTTTGGAAATGCGTGTGGGCGTGGTGCGCATACATTATGCTCGCATACATTATGCTAATGAGGGCGTTAAGGTGGGTTTTCCAGCGCGTAAAAAATGCAGACGACCGTATGGAAATGAAGGGGAGGAGCTTAGTCGACGTATGAAAATTGGGGGCGGTGCATGGTTTGGAAATGTGTGTGGGTGTGGTTCGCATAAATTATGCTAATGAGGCTGTTAAGTGGCGTTTCCCAGCGCGTAAAAAATGCAGACGACCGTATGTAAATGAAGGGGAGGAGCTTAGTCGACGTATGCAAATTGGGGGCGGGGCATGGTTTGGAAATGCGTGTGGGCGTGGTTTGCATACATTATGCTCGCATACATTATGCTAATGAGGGCGTTAAGGTGGGTTTTCCAGCGCGTAAAAAATGCAGACGACCGTATGTAAATGAAGGGGAGGAGCTTAGTCGACATATGCAAATTGGGGGCGGGGCATGGTTTGGAAATGCGTGTGGGCGTGGTTTGCATAGATTATGCTCGCATACATCATGCTAATGAGGGTGTTAAGGTAGGTTTCCCAGGGCTTAAAAATACAGTCGACCGTAGTGAGCATTCGTTCCACGAACGCATTCATTCAATGAATGAATGAATAAATAAATAAAGTGCAAACGAACGAGCGAACGAACGCACGTGCACGCACGCACACTTTATTATTTATTCATTCATTCACGCACGCACGCACGCACGCACGCACGCACGCACGCACGCACGCACGCACGCACACTTTATTTTTTAATTAATTCATGAATACAGCCTGCGATATGCGTGAAATCTTGCAAGCACATTCCCACTAGGTCAAGGAACAGATGCCTCCCTTCTCACATTGGCCTGTTATAGCGCCACCAGCGGGTCAACTTTTGCATAACACATTTTTGGAACAAAATGCCTCAAATCATGCATGCAGCTAATTTCAGTAACGTCAAAGAGAGCACTGCCTGCGATCTTGACATTTTGTACTTTTATAGACATTGTTTTCTGGCTTGAAGCGAGCCCACAATTGTTTCGAAGGAACAATATTTTCTAGTTTTAATTTTTTTATTGTTTTCTCTTTAAAAAATATGTAGTTTATAAAGTTTGGCGAGATAGGAAGTCATAAAAATGATTTGTCAATGCCCCTGATGGATGAATTTGTTAATGCTCTATACCAGGGGTTCTCAAACCTTTTTAGGCCGTGACCCCCAAAATAAACATATTTGAACAGGGGACCCCCACGCTGACAAGCACTTGGAATTGTAGGTATTACATTTAATGTGACTCGGTTCCACAGATAAATATTGTGAAAATAGCTATTTTCACAATGTTCGCCTCTTGCTTACTTAATATTTGACAGTTTGGCCAGTCCTGTCGAATATTCGAATACTTTGAGGTCGAATAATTCGAATACCAAAAATCACTATTCGTGAATGCCCTAACTTGCCGATCTTCACTGTTGGTAGACGGTGAATTAGCCATGGCTGTTTGTTCAGTAATTAATAATCCTAAAAAGTAATCCTAAAAGTCTAATCATATAAATGCTAACAACTTCAAATTGTCTTATACTATGTCTCTCTCTTACCCTGCAGTATCTTATATACTAGCTTACCTGACGTCTGGTCTGACGTCACACATTTAACACTAATCTTTGCCTAACAACGCCCACGGAGGCTTGCCCTCCGTGGGCATATTCAGGACATGACTGGATGGCCAAAGACTGTTCACTCCTGTCCGTCTGTGTTAGTATTGATTTTGACAGCAAATTTCTATTTAGTTTTAGTCATAGTCCTTTGAATTAAACATCATTTAGTTAGTCATATTTTAGTCGAGGTTTAGTCGACCATATATCATAAGATTTCAGTCGACTTTGTCGGGCCTTGATGCTGTCGTAAACGGTAGTTGGTAAATGGTGCATTTATATAGCACCTTTATCCAAGTTGTCATCAGTGAAAAAAGGTAGTCAGTCAACGCATTTCTCGTCATAGTTTTAGTCAACAAAATCAGCCATGTGCCCGTTCATTTGTGAACATCTTATCTCCAGCACCGCTGGACTGATCTGGACCGATTTGCATGAGTTTTGGATGAAATCGTTAGTAGTGTAGCACAAATGGGCTATATGGGGAGTTGCATCATGGTCCAATTAATGAATTTATTGTACAACCTACGGTTCAAGAGCTATAGGCCTCTAAATGTGAAGCGGCCTATTATAGGGCCATCAGGAGGCAGATTTGAGAAATAGGGGGGTGGAGGTTCTTCCTTGGCCCACTGCGCCAGTGTAAAGTGTCACGCCGTTCGGCTCAGCTGTTCCCAATATAGTAGAGATAGCCAGTTTGCTTCTCGTAGTTTTGCTGTGCACTACTATTCTTTTTGGATTATTACTGACTCTGCCTTCTCCTCTCCTCCCCAGTTTTCCGGGTCCCGTGCTGGGTTGGAGCAGTGGCGGAGTCAATTACCTTCTTGCCCCCCTCGTGCTTTTTACACTGTGTTCCAGTGTAAATAAACGTGCCCGGGTGGGCTTTAACCGTCTACTGCCTCCTCCTTGATGTGCGTTTGGGTCAACTCACATCAGTCGGATGTAATAACAGATTAGCCGTCACATACAGAAGGACTGTGAGTTCGTCAGGATTCACATTAGGGCTGGGCATTATCATCCTAGCCGACTGTTATTCAACATCAATATTTGATGAAAATTGCAGGCTGTGACATCAATTTCCTTTGTAAATGTTTCAAAATCCTTTCAAAAATAGAGAAAATAGATGATCTTGAGGGCTCACAACGCATCACACTACAACACGTTTTGATAACATTTCACACTGTTTTAGGGGTGTATTATTCAGTGATAATGAAAGTGGCCGGGGGCCATCTTGTCCCTACTGGCCTTACAGCGTGGAAATGTTAAGTTTTTTATAGATTTTTTACACCATTATAATGTTCTCGTTTTGATCATTAGACCCAATCACTTTATATCGGTAGGCCTACGTCTCCAGCTTCAGGATATGTATGATACTGATTTACTACGAGACTGTGGCATTATGAGTTCAGTAGTTTACAATCTAGGCATTTAGCAGACGTTCTTAATTCAGAGCGACAGTGGTTCTCAAAACTTTTATTTTTTCCGTCATAACTAAACATCCTAACATAACTACGGCCGTACGCTACCCTGATTGGTCGAGGACTGGCTGGCCACCTCTGAAAACCGAATCTAGCAATGCTCGTAACACGGGCCATGGTGGAAGTCCTTATAAGGTCAGCACACATTCTAGTGAGGAGAATGAATGGAAAATGTACCAATTATATTTTTATTAGAATGAAATACAATCACTGAATATACCTTTAAGTAGAACTACAAAATAAGGCTCAAGTGATTAAAACCAGAAAAAGACTTGACTATGCAAGATGATATCGAGTCTCATATCACAATATTGATATATCGATATATTGCCCAGCCCTAATAATAATGGACTCTACACCAGTGGTTCTCAAAGTGGATTTCAGGGACTGTCTATTGGTTCCTTTATGGGGGCTGTATTTTGATTGTCTTAAGTACCAGCTCTTATGCCTTAACTTAAAGGCCTGTCCATACTGTCTGCGACCACCAAACTTTTCATCAGAGAGTTCTTACTTTCCGACGAGCAGCTTTCCGAACTCTAATTCGGGGTAATGCTTTCCAGAAGATTGACGAAGAGTGACGTCATGTTGGAGTTGAACCAGACGGAAGGTTTGGTGGTAGGAGACAGTGTGGACAGGCCTTGAAGTTAAGGCATTAGAGCTGGTACTCAAGACAATCAAAATAGAGCCCTCGGGGTCTAAATTGACCCATACAAGTATGTGACTCTGACAAATGGAACCAAATTGGTTCCATTTACTGTCAGGGTAAAGAGGAGAGCTTGAAATGTAAATGTTTGAGAACCACTGCTCTACACCAGGGGTCGGCAACCTTTTTGGCAAGTGCCATGTTTTTTTTTAATATTCTTCTGTGTCTGTGTGCCATACCAACATTACATTTAATTATCAACCTCATCAAAATTAAAATTGAATACAGATTTTGGTTTTCCTAACCTTCTTGTTTTTAAATATATTCGGAGCGGTGCAAACCGCTTCCCACATTTGACTTAGTGTGTAGTCATTTCCCCATGTCTCTATGTGTGTGTATGTATGTATGCAGTACCAACAGCTGAAATACTGGCATCCCCATCTAGTGGCCCAGGTCTTTTGGTAAATGGAATGAATACATACATTTATACATATTTATTTTGTTTTATTTATTAACTATATGTGTGTGTGTGTGTGTGTGTGTGTGTGTGTGTGTGT
Organism: Nannobrachium achirus; assembly: GCF_963921795.1. Classification (NCBI taxonomy): domain Eukaryota; kingdom Metazoa; phylum Chordata; class Actinopteri; order Myctophiformes; family Myctophidae; genus Nannobrachium; species Nannobrachium achirus. The sequence goes on from NC_137822.1 coordinate 54,472,617, forward strand.
GTGTGTGTGTGTGTGTGTGTGTGTGTGTGTGTGTGTAGGCTATAGATTGAATTGCTGTTCCAAGCAACATTGTAATAACATAATATGATATGATTGCGACCGTCAGGTCGCATGTTACTACCAAAACCTCCACCGGCTGTCTGTCAGTCGGTCGGTCACGTCACACGCGTGTGTGCGCGCACATGCCTTATGTTTTATTGTCTCCCTAATTTATATTATCTGATACTTCCTTTGTATATTTTGAAACGCATAGCATCATTCAGCGTCCTCTTCACGTTGGTTGCAACGGCCTTCCTTTTTTTCCCCTTCTTTTACCGTTTCTTGATAAAAAAAAATATATTTCTTCTCTTCTGGTTGCCAATTCGCAGCGCCTTCCCGCGACCCCACTTTGGGTCGCGACCCATACTTTGAGAACCGCTGATCTACACCATATCTCTTCGACACAAATAGCAGATCTATAATCTCACGTGGCAGCGTGACATAGGCCTACTGTGAGCTGGTGGAACACATACACTTACGCCGAATGTTGGACTATTAGACAGGCCCAGCAAAGCCGGATGCTGGTTCATGAGGTTAACTATACGGAAGACCTGGGATTATTTGATACTTTAGCTATTGAAAAATAGCAGATATACAAGCTCACAGGAGGGGTCCCTGGAACAACATATTTTGAGATGGGGGTCCCCGGCCAAATGCATGTAATTTTGAGGGACCATTGACATGAACAAGTTTGAGAACCACTGATTTAGAAGGATTTAGAAGACATTTATAGAATCAGGGCAAAATAGACAAAAAAGACTTGCGCAAATTTAAAGTGGTTAAAGTCTAGAGCGACGAAGACGCGTTCCCGGCCTTTAATGGCTTAACACCAACAGTGTCAAACAGTTTGTCCTCACCAGACTTGGTGGGCATGCATGTGTGTGTGTGTGTGTGTGTGTGTGTGTGTGTGTGTGTGTGTGTGTGTGTGTGTGTGTGTGTGTGTGTGTGTGCGCGCGCGCGCCTGCACCTGCGTGCGGTTTAATTTATACTTTTGCTTGCCGAAAATAACCGATTTTCAAGCTTCCGTTTTTGTTTCCGATGTGAAAATCTATTATTTTCAACAAGCGACACACATCTAGCCTTCATGTAGAGGGGCTGATTGCAGTGTTATTTATTCATCGTTAAGTCTCTTTAAGTCTGCAGTTTTGACAATACAGTCTTATACAGTTGTTTACCGATGTTTCTGGTTGACATTGGCACATTTCACTCAGGTTTTTTCATGTCACTCATGTCACTTTGTCTGCTGACATCACTCAGCAACGAAATATAAATAAAATAAACAAAAATAAAAATAAAACAATTCACAGGAGGCTCGCAGTGATCACCCCATGATGTGCACTGCATTGTAGTTTCAAATGCATTACATTGCAGGCATTCTTTTTAGAGTAAAAACCTAAAAAAGACGAAGAAACGTGTGACATGCATGATCTGGGCAGATTGCCCCAGGAAATGTGCCAATCTCAACCCAAAACAACGATATGACTTTTACTCTTGATTTCATTGAGGAGCTTGAAAGGTTTCCATTTTTTACTAGTAAAAACGTACTGTTTTATAGTTTCATAAAGCATTTCTCAGTGATACTGTGCTCTTGGTCCCATAGCATGTCATTATTATTACATTTCTTTTAATATATATGTTTTATTTTAGAGAGAAATTACAGAAGTTCACATTGAACTTTTGAAACCCCTCAGTTGCTTTGGTCCTGTGTGGATAAAGCATAAAACTGTAATCTGACTTTGACAATGGAATAGAAGTGGAATCAATGGAATAAAACAGGAACTGAAAGAACATAACTGCATTCAGTAGAAAACAATTGGAATCGATCATCATATTGGAACTGGCATTCATTTGTTTCTTATGATGTCTGCTTCGTCTTTATGATCGTCTAGTAACCAATCATCTAAGGTAATCTCAAAAAAGCTAAAAGAATTAGCTTAAAGGGGAACTTCCCTTTATAACTTTTCTGGGGTGATTTTCACATCTACTTAAGCGTTAGTATGCACCCCAGACAGTCAGAAGTGTCTTGATTCAATATTTACATCTTTGATATTTATTTGATCAAACATGCATTCCTGCTAAATGGAAAGACTTATTGTTATTGATGAGCTATTTCATTATGTTGATATTGTTAAGACATCTTGCGTGAAATAACTGAAAAAGCCAAGGTCTCCCCCTTGATTCAAAGGGCAATATCAGTCACAAGCAGGGATGTGTGGTTGAATGAGTTTAAAGGAACTATAGTCAACTCTTTCTTGAAAAACAGATGCTAAAATAAAAATAATGTTTCGAAAATATTTTATAAAAAAGATTAAGCTTCATTATGTGTTTCTATTCTACTTTGTTTACATCCCTTATCAATCCATATAAAAGAATAGAAGAGGGAAAGTCTAGCCTGACAATGTATTGCATGTCTGATCAAAGGAACATAAAGTATCTACATACTGAATCAAGGAGTAGGAGTAGACGTGAAAGTGACCCAAGAGCAATCACATTTTGGTTTTCCACATTCCTTAAGCCACGTGACAAGTACAGTATTCTTCATAACATTGTCCTTAGCAGACAGAACTTTAAGGAATGCAGATTGCAGTCAAACACTATACACACAATGTCTTATATAAATACCATAGTCCCCATAATGACTTTATATTTACAGTCAAAATACCATCGTCCCGTAATGACTTCATATTTACAGGCAGTCCCCATAAACACTTAACATATTTATACAGTCTAATACCACATTTCCCATTACGTCTTCATAATTACACTCATGATATTCCACAGTCCACATAATAGCTGCATTTTTACAGTCAAATACCATAGTCTCCATATTGTCTCTATATTTACAGTTAAATACCACAGTCCCCATAATATATTTTATATTTGCACTCAAATAACATAGTCTCCAAATTGTCTTTAGCCTATATTTACAGTAACGTATCCATTGGTCCCCATAATTTCCTTATATTTACAGAGAAATACCACAGTCCCAGGGCGTCCCGGTATAGCACAGGGGTAACTAAGTTACAGCCCAGAATCTGCGGTTCGATTCCTCCATCCGTGGTGCCTCCGGCTTGGCCGCGCGCACCAACGAACACGGCGGGCTGTGTTCGCGGGTGGGAAGCTGGCAGCGGGTGGTGGGTGCGATCTCTGTTGCTGCACAATAGCGACTCCTGCAGGTTGTTCGGGGTGCCTGCGCGTTCGGCAGAGAGGAGGAGTGGAGTGTTCCTCTGCATGCATTACATCCTCGAGGTGAAACTCCTCGCTGTCGGGTGAAAACAAAGTGGCCGGCGACGTCACACGCCTCAGAGGAGGCACGCGGTTGTCTACTACACCGTCCCCAGATCAAACAAGTGGCCGTTGGCAGTGACTATACACATGAGGGAATTGGCAAATAACTACATTGGGAAGAGAATTTGAAGAAGAAAAAAAAAAGAAGTGTCTTTATATTTAAATTCAAATAACATGGTCCCCATTGATGTCTATATTTACAGTACAGTTACAAGTCCATGGTGTTCATTCTTGAATTTTGTTTCGTCAAGATGTTTTTTTTCCCCTTGTTGTGTCCTTGGAGCGTGATACGGACATTCTGTGTGGGTGTTGGGAGACTTCTTGAAAGAGTCTATGAAAGGGTGGAAAAAGCATATTTGATAATAGCGTGTTAGTACAGTGGTTCTCAACCTGTGGGTCGGGACCCCCAAATTATTTTGAGGGGTCCCCAGATGATTGACTTAATGTGCAACATTGTTTTCTCACTCAACAGTAAAGCTAAGTGTATAGAGGGTATCTGTACATTTATAAAGTGACAATTTAAGGACGTTTTAATACCTCTAAAATGACAAATTAAACATTTGCCAAATTGTCAAATATTGGAGGCAGAAATTGGGAAAATAGCAGATCTACATGCTCACAACGCCTCGCAACGCGAGGCGTTGTGAGCATGTAGATCTGCTATTTTCACAATAGAACCGTGTTAGACAAAATGTCAACTCTTAGTGCTCGTAGGCTAAAGGTTTATTTTGGGGGTCACAGCCTGAAAAGGTTGAGAACCACTGTGTTAGTATATGTTAGGGTTGTACAAACTCTTGAGTGAAATTACATTACTGCTGTAATTTTGTGATATCATTTTGAAGAAAGCCGCTTTCTGTTTATTCATGTTTCAATTCAGAAACGTGGCTTACAGTAAATGAAACAATATCACGTTGTACATACGTTAGTCAGTGTGATCAGTGACCACTACTAATCTCTCATGTACAGAATGTTTTGTTAGCATTTTCTATAAATCGCCTGTAGGCTATTTCTACAGTTGTTTGCATTCATTTACATGGCTAAAAGAGTGATTTTGAGAGATGTTTCGACATACAATGTAAGTAAATGAGTAGCATATTTTGATCCAAAAAATGTATATAAGCAATAAACCCATACCATACCATACCATACCATACCATACCATGTATTATTATTATTTTTAATCCCACAATTTTTGCAACCCATTTTTCACCCGGTGCCAATGCCTAAGCTGTAATCCTGGGCGCTATACTCTCCCTCTGCCAACCTGGGGAGAGCCCTGAACTGAGCTCATGCTTCCTTCAGTTCATGAGGAGTGAGCAGGCTGCTTCTTATCACCTGACGGGGGGGAGTTTACCTGGTAGGACGTAGCGCATAGAAGGAACACGTTATTCCAACCAGTTCCTTTCCCCTCCATCAGGCGCCCCGGCTGGCCAGGGGGAGGCAGTATAGAGACCTGTGGAGTTTGTCAAGGTAGCTACACAACCCAATCCTCCGACAAAGTGGCATTGCACTTTAAATGTGAATGTTGGGGGTTGGTGGCCATAGACCATATTCACACCGTGGCCACCTCATGTGGTCATGTGATCCAAGATGGCCGCGGTGTGAATATGGTCTATTGCCATCCCCTGGGAATTAAAACGCACGTGAAACCCATGTCAACGTCTTGTGGGCCGTTTACACAAGAGAACTAGTAATAAAGATGAAGAAACAATCTTTTGGAAACCCTGCGTGATGAGATGTGAGAGCAACATGTCTGCTGAGTGAATATGATCCATTAACTGACAGATATTCACCTGTTACTTGTTAAGATGGGAGCTGATCTTGTCTTTTCTGATTATGTTTGTGTAGGGAATCTGAAACAGAAAGTAAACACATATTCATTCTACAGCATATGATGTCACTGGCATCGCCAGTGGTGATCCCAGTGCTGGCGCACAATTTGGCCATACATGGCCTACTTGCAGGGACGTGCTGGGCCCCTGATTCAGCCCGGGAAAAAGAGTTGGAGAGGCCCTCATTGTGCGCTATAGAGAGAGATCTCTCTCTATAGCGCTGCTGCTGCTCAAAGATTTGCCATTTCAGATCATGACAAGTGACAATTGCCAGTGGGCCGATTACATGAGTTATATTTTGTCGTTGTCGGGTGGAAACCTTGTATGTCCAAAACTGTTTTGTTTTGTATTTATCATTAAAAAAATTATTTAAACTAGTGAAAACAGCCGATCATGTGTGCTTGTAGATCTGCTGTTTTCACTACTTTTGTGCGACGGCCTTGTATGATGAAGCAGGGCTTTGCTTTGCGAAAAAATGTACAAATTTGAAACTTGGAGATACGAGGTTTCTGCCCGACAGTGACGATTTACTTTGTTGGCTGCCCAGCCCCCAAAATGGAACGATTTTTATTTTTATTTTTTTTTTTTATTTTCTTTTTCTAATGGCCGGCCTGGACTGGCCGGGAATAAACTGGCCATTCGGGAGTTGTCCCGCTTTGGCCAGCACGTCCCTGCCTACTTACGCAAGTTGGCAACTCAACAGAGTGAAGTTCTAGTTTTGTCTTTGTAGTAGCTGTTTAGAAAGTTTATTTGAATAAAGTGTATTCTCACCATTTGCAGCTGTTGGACCATTTCTTCTCTGTAAGCCAGTTCTCGTTTCATTTGGTCCTGGAAATTATCTGAAATCCATTCAAAAAATAAAGAAAAAGTATGTTTCACCCATTGGAATACAGCATCTCTGACATATAACAGTTTTACTGCCAGATGTTATTATTTATTTATTGGGTCTTGTGCCAGCAAAAGCAGCCTTTGCAAGGTTATAGACAAAGATCTTTTTCTTTTTTCTTTTTTCTTTTTTCTCATTACATAGTGCACTTTGGTCATACTAGCAGTAGAGGGCAGCCTCATGCAAGAATTAATGTGAAATGGCCGCGGTAGGCTCCTATCCGTCCAGGCCACAAAATCGCTACAGAGCAATAGACCCAGAGAAAATAACAAGGAAGCGTTTTGTTACTCCATTGATGCTAACGTCCAGTGGGTTTTTGAGAGCACTTTTATGGGAGATGTGTTAACGGTACACACCCGCGCGACCCCTCATTAGTTTACATCAAAACAAGGTACAAAAGAACGAGCCAAAGAATGTACAATTGGCATCGCGCCGCCGTGAAAAATGGGGCGAACGGGAACGGCCAAAGCGGTAAAAGAGTTAAAAAGACATTACATTGACTAACAGTTTGAATGGTTTTCTAATTTAAAGGCACGTTTCTACATAGTCTCTTGTATTGTATTCTATGTATCATATACATGCTTGTGTACTTGTGTGTTCCTATTTGAGTGATCTGTCCGCTAGCCTAACGGTGTGTGCTAGGGGTCTTCAACGTTTTCAGGCCAAGGACCCCTTAGTTGAGAGAGAGATGAAGCAGGGACCCCCACAACCTTTTCATAGATTCCATATAGTTTCATTGTTTGACCGCGCAATCATCAGTGTATTTTGGATTCATGTCAGTTTGTCTCTTCAGATATTTAACCACTTGAACAATACTAAAAGGAGCTATAGTAAAATTTTTCTTGAAAAACGAATGCTAAATTAAAAATAATATTCGAAAATATTTTATAAAAAATATATAATTCAAATATGTGTTTCTGTTCAAAAATGTCCACAAAAAGCGTAAAATAATGATAAAATAATCATTTTGGCCATTGTCGGGCCGACACTTTGTTTACATCCTATCAATCCATGTAAAAGAAAAGACTAGGATGTAAACAAAGTGTCAGCCTGACAATGGCCAAAATGATTATTTTATTATTATTTTACGCTTTTTGTGGACATTTTTTGAACAGAAACACATATGAAGCATATTTTTTTTATAATTTCTTTTTTTTATTTTAGCATGTTTTTCAAGAAAAAGTTGACCATAGCTCCTTTAATAAACTTGACCTTTCACTCTGTACTTAGTCTGCTCTTTTTCCCCTCCACACCAAATCTCTTTGCCAAAAATAGCCGATCTACAAGCTCATAGCTTGTAGATCTGCTATTTTTGCTACTGTAAAAAGGAGAAACAAAGTTTCTATCATACAAAGATCTGGAGGACCCCCTGTAGTGACTCTGAGGACCCCCTGTTGAAGACCCTTGGTGTATGCGAATGAACATGAAGACGGACGCGCAGAAAGAAAGACGCTGCCACTTACGGAAAACGGGAAAGGAGGAGGTGCCTTTCAGTGCGTGGAACTCCTGCTCCAGTCTCCTCCTGAAGTCAATCTGCTCCAGGAGAACCTTCTGCAACTCCTCTGTAGGAACCACAGTAGCAGGGACGTGCAGGGAATGTTAGAGAGGCAGGGGGATGACATTTCTAAAAGGGCCTGTGGTAGAAATATTTATAGCGTAACAAATATGTGTCTAAAGAAAATCTCACAAGGCTACTCATTTAGATGTACCTGCAGCTGTCAATCTAACAGCTGACGTCCATGGACTGTGACTTCTACTCCTACTCTGTGTCAGCATAAAATCTGTACTAAGTGAGGCTATACATGGTCATTGCAACTTAACCAGTCAGCCTTATTATATACTGTATGGTACTTAGTATAGCTGTTTAGATTCTCTCTCCTTCTAGGGAGAGCCCCTTGGTGTATAAGAGGTGTCCCATATGACACTTCAGGAAGGTCTTCTGCCGCATTCTCTGATGCTGTGTATGCTGTTTCTCTGTTGCTGAATCTTCTTCAATAAATGGTTGACTTCACCCTGACTGGATATTAATATTTTTCTATCATAGGCCTTTTGGTGAAAATATCGAAAATCTCGCTCACAGGCCAGTTATTTCCGGTGCTTGCATACCACACTGAACTAAGCATAATCAAGTCAATACTGGAGATGTGGCGTAGAAGGTAGGGGCATTGACCAAGTCGACTCCCACCAGGAAGCCGACTTGGTCAGACGGGTACAGACGGTTCTGTTCGGGTCATTTTGACCCGTTTTACATTTTCATTTGGAAAAAAAAGGTAGAAGTTCACATTTTTTCCACCTGAAACTCACTGGCCTTAAAGATTCTTCTGAGATGAACATTTAAAAAAAATATTTTTGCACTACAACCATGCTACACCCCCCTCATATCTTTTTGAACCTTAAGGCGAGACACTACAGGTGAATAGGGTAAAAAAAATAACTAATAGCTACCACAATGAAACTTTTCCTGTTGATTACTTACATCAAAACTAAGATTTTTTGAATTACAAGTTTTCTGAAATCATATGTTTAGATATGCAAATGAGGCATTATATGCTCTAATAATGCCCAATTTGCAATTTAGCTCTTTCAGTGTTTAATGTGATATAGCAAAGCAGAAATGCAAACATTTACCATATATATCATATGAATTGTTTGGTATTGAGTCAAAGTCAATGTATCATGATGATTTATTAAGTTAAAATTTATATTAGAGGTTTTTTTTTAAACCAAATATCCCCAGGGTCAAAATGACCCGAACAGAACGAAGGTGTAGTGAATCTGAACAGAACTTAAGGGTTAAAAGGGCGGGGGCTCAAGCCCTTTTTGAAGTCTATGTGTGCACGTGCCTGGACAGTAGGAGAGTCAACAGAAACTAGAAAGGCGAGGTTTCACTCTGATTTGAGCACTGTTGGTTTCTATTATAATTGTTGTTGAAGTTGAACACAAATATAAAAGATGAAATAAAAGTGTGGAGGTACTTGGAGCATGCACAAGAAATGTGTTTTTTTTTTTACTTAAGCCCCTTTTCCACTGACATGGCCGAACACCACACCACTCCACACCGCCCACTTGTGCCAGGTTTTCCACTACAAGGACCTGGGTAGAGTGGTGTGAAAGTGGTACTAAACGTGGTACTAAAAAGTATCCAATCTAGAGAAGGTCTGAGCTAGGCCAGACAGGGCCAAACACTTCATAATGACTGATCACTCACAGACTTTTCATTTAGACCAGGATATAGTTGTAACACATGATAATAGATTGTATTATAATCACAGTTATAATCTAGTATAGTGTATTATAATTATCATAGTAATATATTATAATAATTATAGTGTATCATAAGCACAGTTATAATCCATTATAGTCTATTATAATTAGGATAGTTGTAATACAAATTTATATTGTATTCAATCACAGTTAAAAGAGTCCATTTGTTTGGTGTGGTGTAGTGTAGTGTGGTGCAAAGCTGCAGTGGACAGGGGGCTATAGAAATTTTCTTTTGATGTTACCTTTCTCCATGTTTTCAACATCCTTCTTCTGTGGTGCCGGTGAGGAGGAACCTTGGTTTTGGTCAGCTGAGGAAAAATAAATAAAGAAATAAATAAAGAAACCTTTCAAACTTCTTGTTTCAAAATATAATAGATTAGGAGGAGAAGAGAGGAGAAATGTTCAAGTAAAAACATCATTGCAATATCACATTTCTGCCACAAGGTGTCAGCATGACTCCATCATAACAAGATGGAGTACTGTAATACTGTATGGTAAGGTTCTACACATGTTTCTCTATAGAATCAGCATGCATGTATGTACACATCTTAAAACCGAAGTAAATATTTAACAAATACTACGAAATGTGAGAGACAGTAAAAGCTGTGATCTACATCATTAAATAAATACGGTTGAATTAATGGATTAATAGACTATTGTATCATTACACTAAGAAACAATTGACAGAAACAAACAAAAGTTTGTCTGCCTTTTGCTTTAAATCGGTTAGTTCACAATGCTATCTTCTACTATGATCTATTATATTATAGTTGCTACATTATCATCTGTATTATGACACATGAAAGACTAGTAGGCCTATAGGCTACCCAATAGTCTACTACTGTATATCCATCTATCTGTCTGTCTGTCTGTCTGTCTGTCTGTCTGTCTGTCTGTCTGTCTGTCTGTCTGTCTGTCTGTCTGGCTGTCTGGCTGTCTATCTGTCCATCGATCTGGATGACAGGAGAAGGGAAAGTTTTGGGGAACCGAACATGAAATGATGGGAGGGAGATCCTTTTTCCAAAAGAAAGAAAGAAAGAAAGAAAGAAAGAAAGAAAGAAAGAAAGAAAGACAGAGAGACAGAGAGACAGAGAGACAGAGAAATAAAGAGAAAGGGAAAGAGAGAGTTGGAGTGAGAAGCAGAGAGAAAAGGGGGAAGAGAGAAACAGTGTTTTTTTTACAGCAAATTTTGATTTAGTTTTAGTCATAGTCTTTTGAATAAAATGTAATTTAGTTTTAGTCATAATTTAGTCACATGAAACGTATTAGTTTTTAGTCGACTAAATATCATAAGACTTCAGGCGACTAAATCTACAGTTGATTTAGTCAACTGAAATGTATTTTGGCAGGCCTTGATGGCATCGTAATGAGCTTATATATCTGCTATAGTTAAAGCATAAAATAATGGTTAAAGTGGTGAAAATCTAACGTAAAGATTAGTTGAGTGTTAGTGTCGTAAACAAATGGAACCAAATTGGTCCCATAAGGGTCCATTTTACAGTTGATTTTACAGTGTATGAACTCTACCTTATTTCAGAGAGTTCAGGAAAAGTCTCTGGAATCTCTGGCATCTTGTACATGTGTCCATTAAGCCCCGCCTGGGAGAGTCAGAGAGAAAGACAGAAGGACAGAGACATTAAACATCCACCGATGAACTCTGGACCACTTGTGGAGTAGGGCTGTCACGATATGACATTTTACATGACGATTAATTGTCACTCAAATAATTTGCGATTAACGATTTCATTGTGTTTTTGTCATTGACAATTACATTTCTGTTTGGCTTTTAGGCTTTGAAGTTGCACATGGCAGATATGACACAAAACCTAAATACATGAAGAAATTACTGACATATTTGACAACTTACTACTTAAAAAATAACATTGATAGTGAAAACAGCAGATCTACAAGCACACAACGCCTCGCGGTGCGAGGCGTTGTGAGCTTGTAGATCTGCAATTTTTTTCTTCTCTGAGGTGGTACTTGGTGTAAAAGGGTTGAGAACCACTGGCTTAGTTCATTTAGAATATTCTAACTAAATACAATCTTTGTGACAAAGCATTACAGCATTATTTTCATTCCTCTCACCCTCAGTGCCGTCTGGTTCTGCCTGTTCCTCGCGCTGCTTCTGTTTGAAGTTCATGACACCATGGTGCATCCTCTCCTCTCCTCCTCTCCTCACGAGGCACGTTGACCCACGTCTTGTGTCCAAATGTACACAGCGTCGTCTCATGTTGTCCCAAGTTGTTTAAAGAGCAATTGAACAGAGCAATGTGACATCTATATACATCCCTTGACATAGTTTGAAGCAACACTCAACTCATGCGTCTGCTCCTAGGTAAACAGAGAAGGAGAGAGAACACTTCCTGGTCAGGTGATTGGGGAGAGCCAACCGGCTGCCAGGAGAATGTATCCCATGGGCTGGGGGGCCATGGCTGGCTTGATTGGTTACGTGGTTTGGGTTTTCTAGCGTAGCTGCCATGGCAGCTAGTGTCAATTAAGGGAGATAGTTTCTTATTTCACCAGACTCTACCTGGCTCCAGGGGGTTGAGGGGGGCCGCGGCCGCTTCGCGGCCGCAGCCAGAGCACGCAGTCCGGCTTGGGTGCCCTCCGAGACCTCGGTGTCTGAGTCTGGAGCTCTGAGAGAGAAAAAAAAAAAAAAAAAAGCCAGCTGCTAAGCTGAGCTGACCTGTGCGTGCGTGCATTCAGTGCAATGTGAATGCATGTGACTAATTGATAGGAAGATAGAGAGATAGATAGATACGTAATAAACATGATTTGGTACAAGCCCAACTAAAAGGAGATCCCAGTAATGTTGTTGGCTTATTTCCACAGGGAAGTCATTCATGAATGAACTAATTATTGATATAGGACTGTCATAGGTATACAGTGTCATTGACAGTACAGTTCACTGGTACAAGGTCAATTAAAAGGAGATCCTAGAAAAGACTAAGCTTATTTCCACAGGAAACCATTGAAGTATCTCATATAACATTGAATGACGGATAGAACAAAGCACTATGCAGGGGAAACAATTTAAAAAATAAAACAATAAAAACAGCCGATCTACAAGGCTGCATATGTGAGCTTGTGGATCAGCTGTTTTGGGCGCCGCCACTGTCGAGGCTGACAAATGAATGATTGCGACCGTCAGGTCGCAGTTACTATCGAAACCTCGACCAGCTGTCTGTATGTCCGTCCGTCACACTTTTGCACTGCTCATATCTCTGCAACCTATCTCTGCAACCGCTGGCCGATCCGTGCCAAATTTTGCACAGACAGTCCTTGCCCTCCACCCATCGATTCTCTCCTCCTCTTCTAGCGCCACCATGAGGCGAAACCCATTCTGGACACTACTCCTACAGATTTTGCCCTAAAATCACGCAAATCGCCACGCAGTATATATTAGGGAGTCTTACTGGTTTAATTATTTATTTATCCATGCCAAACGTTGCACACACACACACACACACACACACACACACACACACACACACACACACACACACACACACACACACACACACACACTCCTTGGCTGTATTTATTTAATTAATGAATTAATTAATTAATTATTTCCCTGTCTGCACCAGGCCGAAAGGACACATTGGCCCCGGCAACTAACTTTCCCCCGACTGCGTAGGCTACTGATTCTTTAAATAATTAATTAATTAATTATGGCCCCGCCCCCTGCACTGGCTGGGCTCACTGGTACAAGGTCAACTAAAAGGAGCTTTATTTATTTCATTAATTATTATTATTATATGAGGCCCCTGTCGAGACTGACTATTTATTTATTTATTTATTTATTTATTTATTTATTTATTTATTTATTTATTTATTTATTTATTTATTTATTCATTCATTCATTCATTCATTCATTCATTCATTCATTTATTTATTTATTTATTTCCCTCCCGACTATGTTTCCTTCCATCCATCCATCCATCCATCCATCCATCCATCCATCCATCCATCCATCCATCCATCCATCCATCCATCCATCTTCAACCGCTTATCCGGAATCGGGTCTCCGCCCCCCCCCCCCAGGCGTCTGCCTATCGGCTAAATAAATAAATAAATATAAACAAATAGCGTACATCTTTCTTCCTTCCTTCCTTCCTTCCTTCCTTCCTTCCTTCAATAAATAAATAAATAAATAATTAAATAGCGTGCAACCTTTCTTTCTTTCTTTCTTTCTTTCTTTCTTTCTTTCTTTCTTTCTTTCTTTCTTTCTTTCTTCCTTCCTTCAATAAATAAATAAATAAATAAATAAATAAATAAATAATCTCATTTACATATTGTTATGTAAATGAGGCTACATTAATTATGCAAATGATTATTATGTAAATGAGGCTGCATTAATTATGCAAATGAGGTTGGTTGGGGCGTGGTCTGCATTAATTATGTAAATGAGACTGCACAACATGCATTCGACGTGCGCGTCTTGTTGCTAATTAGCCTAATTAATTATGCAAATGTGTTGGGGGCGTGGTCTGCAGTAATTATGCAAATTAGGTGGCGTGGTCTGCATTAATTATGTAAATGAGACTGCACAACATGCATTTGACGCGCGCGTCTTGTTGCTAATTACACGCGAATGCAGGGGGTGGGGCTAATTAGCCTAATTATTCAAATTGGGGGCGCGGTCTGCATTAATTATGTAAATGAGGTTGGGGCGTGGTCTGGTCTGCATCAATTACGTAAATGAGCCTGCACAACATGCATTTGACGCGCGCGTCTTGTTGCTAATTATACGCGAATGCAGGGGGCGGGGCTAATTAGACTAATTATTCAAATTGGGGGCGTGGTCTGCATTAATCATGTAAATGAGGTTGGGGCGTGGTCTGCATTAATTATGTAAATGAGGCCGCATGACAAGCGTTCTCTTCACCGCGCTGACGTGGACGCAAATACAAGGGGTGGAGTCAAACTTAATGAGTGGGAGGAGTCTAACTTAATGAGTGGGCGTGGTTTCAACAAGAGGGAGGAGTCTGACTTAATTAGTGGGCCTAACGTAATGAGTTTTGTGGCCGTCGCACGCATTAATTATGTAAATTAAGCCGACTTATGCAAATGAGGGGGGGCGGGGCATGGTTTGGAAATGCGTGTGGGTGTGGTGCGCATACATTATGCAAATGAGGCTGTTAAGTGGCGTTTCCCAGCGCGTAAAAAATGCGTGTGGGCGTGGTGCGCATACATTATGCTCGCATACATTATGCTAATGAGGGCGTTAAGGTAGGTTTTCCAGCGCGTAAAAAAAGCAGACGACCGTATGTAAATGAAGGGGAGGAGTTTAGTCGACTTAAAAAAATTGGGGGCGGGGCATGGTTTGGAAATGCGTGTGGGCGTGATGCGCATACATTATGCTCGCATAAATTATGCTAATGAGGGCGTTAAGTGGCCTTTCCCAGCGCGTAAAATATGCAGACGACCGTATGTAAATGAAGGGGAGGAGCTTAGTCGACGAATGCAAATCGGGGGCGGTGCATGATTTGGAAATGTGTGTGGGTGTGGTTCGCATAAATTATGCTAATGAGGCTGTTAAGTGGCCTTTCCCAGCGCGTAAAAAATGCAGATGACCGTATGTAAATGAAGGGGAGGAGCTTAGACGACATATGCAAATTGGGGGCGGGGCATGGTTTGGAAATGCGTGTGGGCGTGGTGCGCATACATTATGCTCGCATAAATTATGCTAATGAGGGCGTTAAGTGGCCTTTCCCAGCGCGTAAAAAATGCAGATGGCCGTATGTAAATGAAGGGGAGGAGCTTAGACGACATATGCAAATTGGGGGCGGGGCGTGGTTTGGAAATGCGTGTGGGCGTGGTGCGCATACATTATGCTCGCATACATTATGGTAATGAGGGCGTTAAGGTAGGTTTCCCAGCGCGTAAAAAAAGCAGACGACAGTATGTAAATGAAGGGGAGGAGTTTAGTCGACTTAAAAAAATTGGGGGCGGGGCATGGTTTGGAAATGCGTGTGGGTGTGGTCCACATAAATTATGCTAATGAGGCTGTTAAGTGGCGTTTCCCAGCGCGTAAAAAATGCAGGTGGCCGTATGTAAATGAAGGGGAGGAGCTTAGTCGACATATGCAAATTGGGGGCGGGGCGTGGTTTGGAAATGCGTGTGGGCGTGGTGCGCATACATTATGCTCGCATACATTATGCTAATGAGGGCGTTAAGGTAGGTTTCCCAGCGCGTAAAAAAAGCAGACGACAGTATGTAAATGAAGGGGAGGAGTTTAGTCGACTTAAAAAAATTGGGGGCGGGGCATGGTTTGGAAATGCGTGTGGGTGTGGTCCACATAAATTATGCTAATGAGGCTGTTAAGTGGCCTTTCCCAGCGCGTAAAAAATGCAGATGACCGTATGTAAATGAAGGGGAGGAGCTTAGTCGACATATGCAAATTGGGGGCGGGGCATGGTTTGGAAATGCGTGTGGGCGTGGTGCGCATACATTATGCTCGCATAAATTATGCTAATGAGGGCGTTAAGTGGCCTTTCCCAGCGCGTAAAACATGCAGATGGCCGTATGTAAATGAAGGGGAGGAGCTTAGACGACATATGCAAATTGGGGGCGGGGCATGGTTTGGAAATGCGTGTGGGCGTGGTGCGCATACATTATGCTCGCATAAATTATGCTAATGAGGGCGTTAAGTGGCCTTTCCCAGCGCGTAAAAAATGCAGATGGCCGTATGTAAATGAAGGGGAGGAGCTTAGACGACATATGCAAATTGGGGGCGGGGCATGGTTTGGAAATGCGTGTGGGCGTGGTGCGCATACATTATGCTCGCATAAATTATGCTAATGAGGGTGTTAAGTGGCCTTTCCCAGCGCGTAAAAAATGCAGATGGCCGTATGTAAATGAAGGGGAGGAGCTTAGACGACATATGCAAATCGGGGGCGGTGCATGATTTGGAAATGCGTGTGGGTGTGGTTCGCATAAATTATGCTAATGAGGCTGTTAAGTGGCCTTTCCCAGCGCGTAAAAAATGCAGATGACCGTATGTAAATGAAGGGGAGGAGCTTAGACGACATATGCAAATTGGGGGCGGGGCATGGTTTGGAAATGCGTGTGGGCGTGGTGCGCATACATTATGCTCGCATAAATTATGCTAATGAGGGCGTTAAGTGGCCTTTCCCAGCGCGTAAAAAATGCAGATGGCCGTATGTAAATGAAGGGGAGGAGCTTAGACGACATATGCAAATTGGGGGCGGGGCGTGGTTTGGAAATGCGTGTGGGCGTGGTGCGCATACATTATGCTCGCATACATTATGGTAATGAGGGCGTTAAGGTAGGTTTCCCAGCGCGTAAAAAAAGCAGACGACAGTATGTAAATGAAGGGGAGGAGTTTAGTCGACTTAAAAAAATTGGGGGCGGGGCATGGTTTGGAAATGCGTGTGGGTGTGGTCCACATAAATTATGCTAATGAGGCTGTTAAGTGGCGTTTCCCAGCGCGTAAAAAATGCAGGTGGCCGTATGTAAATGAAGGGGAGGAGCTTAGTCGACATATGCAAATTGGGGGCGGGGCGTGGTTTGGAAATGCGTGTGGGCGTGGTGCGCATACATTATGCTCGCATACATTATGCTAATGAGGGCGTTAAGGTAGGTTTCCCAGCGCGTAAAAAAAGCAGACGACAGTATGTAAATGAAGGGGAGGAGTTTAGTCGACTTAAAAAAATTGGGGGCGGGGCATGGTTTGGAAATGCGTGTGGGTGTGGTCCACATAAATTATGCTAATGAGGCTGTTAAGTGGCCTTTCCCAGCGCGTAAAAAATGCAGATGACCGTATGTAAATGAAGGGGAGGAGCTTAGTCGACATATGCAAATTGGGGGCGGGGCATGGTTTGGAAATGCGTGTGGGCGTGGTGCGCATACATTATGCTCGCATAAATTATGCTAATGAGGGCGTTAAGTGGCCTTTCCCAGCGCGTAAAAAATGCAGATGGCCGTATGTAAATGAAGGGGAGGAGCTTAGACGACATATGCAAATTGGGGGCGGGGCATGGTTTGGAAATGCGTGTGGGCGTGGTGCGCATACATTATGCTCGCATAAATTATGCTAATGAGGGCGTTAAGTGGCCTTTCCCAGCGCGTAAAAAATGCAGATGGCCGTATGTAAATGAAGGGGAGGAGCTTAGACGACATATGCAAATTGGGGGCGGGGCATGGTTTGGAAATGCGTGTGGGCGTGGTGCGCATACATTATGCTCGCATAAATTATGCTAATGAGGGTGTTAAGTGGCCTTTCCCAGCGCGTAAAAAATGCAGATGGCCGTATGTAAATGAAGGGGAGGAGCTTAGACGACATATGCAAATTGGGGGCGGGGCATGGTTTGGAAATGCGTGTGGGCGTGGTGCGCATACATTATGCTCGCATAAATTATGCTAATGAGGGCGTTAAGTGGCCTTTCCCAGCGCGTAAAAAATGCAGGCGGCCGTATGTAAATGAAGGGGAGGAGCTTAGTCGACATATGCAAATTGGGGGCGGGCGTGGTTTGGAAATGCGTGTGGGCGTGGTGCGCATACATTATGCTCGCATACATTATGCTAATGAGGGCGTTAAGGTAGGTTTCCCAGCGCGTAAAAAAAGCAGACGACAGTATGTAAATGAAGGGGAGGAGTTTAGTCGACTTAAAAAAATTGGGGGCGGGGCATGGTTTGGAAATGCGTGTGGGTGTGGTCCACATAAATTATGCTAATGAGGCTGTTAAGTGGCGTTTCCCAGCGCGTAAAAAATGCAGGTGGCCGTATGTAAATGAAGGGGAGGAGCTTAGTCGACATATGCAAATTGGGGGCGGGGCGTGGTTTGGAAATGCGTGTGGGCGTGGTGCGCATACATTATGCTCGCATACATTATGCTAATGAGGGCGTTAAGGTAGGTTTCCCAGCGCATAAAAAAAGCAGACGACCGTATGTAAATGAAGGGGAGGAGTTTAGTCGACTTAAAAAAATTGGGGGCGGGGCATGGTTTGGAAATGTGTGTGGGTGTGGTTCGCATAAATTATGCTAATGAGGCTGTTAAGTGGCGTTTCCCAGCGCGTAAAAAATGCAGACGACCGTATGTAAATGAAGGGGAGGAGCTTAGTCGACGTATGCAAATTGGGGGCGGGGCATGGTTTGGAAATGCGTGTGGGCGTGGTTTGCATACATTTTGCTCGCATACATTATGCTAATGAGGGCGTTAAGGTGGGTTTTCCAGCGCGTAAAAAATGCAGACGACCGTATGTAAATGAAGGGAGGAGCTTAGTCGACGTATGAAAATTGGGGGCGGTGCATGGTTTGGAAATGTGTGTGGGTGTGGTTCGCATAAATTATGCTAATGAGGCTGTTAAGTGGCGTTTCCCAGCGCGTAAAAAATGCAGACGACCGTATGTAAATGAAGGGGAGGAGCTTAGTCGACGTATGCAAATTGGGGGTGGGGCATGGTTTGGAAATGCGTGTGGGCGTGGTTTGCATACATTATGCTCGCATACATTATGCTAATGAGGGCGTTAAGGTGGGTTTTCCAGCGCGTAAAAAATGCAGACGACCGTATGTAAATGAAGGGGAGGAGCTTAGTCGACGTATGAAAATTGGGGGCGGTGCATGGTTTGGAAATGTGTGTGGGTGTGGTTCGCATAAATTATGCTCGCATACATTATGCTAATGAGGGTGTTAAGGTAGGTTTCCCAGCGCGTAAAAAATTCAGACGACCGTATGTAAATGAAGGGGAGGAGCTTAGTCGAAGTATGCAAATTGGGGGCGGGGCATGGTTTGGAAATGCGTTTGGGTGTGGTTCGCATACATTATGCTCGCATACATTATGCTAATGAGGGTGTTAAGGTAGGTTCCCCAGCGCGTAAAAAATGCAGACGACCGTATGTAAATGAAGGGGAGGAGCTTAGTCGACATATGCAAATTGGGGGCGGGGCATGGTTTGGAAATGCGTGTGGGCGTGGTTTGCATAGATTATGCTCGCATACATCATGCTAATGAGGGTGTTAAGGTAGGTTTCCCAGGGCTTAAAAATACAGTCGACCGTAGTGAGCATTCGTTCCACGAACGCATTCATTCAATGAATGAATGAATAAATAAATAAAGTGCAAACGAACGAGCGAACGAACGCACGTGCACGCACGCACACTTTATTATTTATTCATTCATTCACGCACGCACGCACGCACGCACGCACACTTTATTTTTTAATTAATTCATGAATACAGCCTGCGATATGCGTGAAATCTTGCAAGCACATTCCCACTAGGTCAAGGAACAGATGCCTCCCTTCTCACATTGGCCTGTTATAGCGCCACCAGCGGGTCAACTTTTGCATAACACATTTTTGGAACAAAATGCCTCAAATCATGCATGCAGCTAATTTCAGTAACGTCAAAGAGAGCACTGCCTGCGATCTTGACATTTTGTACTTTTATAGACATTGTTTTCTGGCTTGAAGCGAGCCCACAATTGTTTCGAAGGAACAATATTTTCTAGTTTTAATTTTTTTATTGTTTTCTCTTTAAAAAATATGTAGTTTATAAAGTTTGGCGAGATAGGAAGTCATAAAAATGAGTTGTCAATGCCCCTGATGGATGAATTTGTTAATGCTCTATACCAGGGGTTCTCAAACCTTTTTAGGCCGTGACCCCCAAAATAAACATATTTGAACAGGGGACCCCCACGCTGACAAGCACTTGGAATTGTAGGTATTACATTTAATGTGACTCGGTTCCACAGATAAATATTGTGAAAATAGCTATTTTCACAATGTTCGCCTCTTGCTTACTTAATATTTGACAGTTTGGCCAGTCCTGTCGAATATTCGAATACTTTGAGGTCGAATAATTCGAATACCAAAAATCACTATTCGTGAATGCCCTAACTTGCCGATCTTCACTGTTGGTAGACGGTGAATTAGCCATGGCTGTTTGTTCAGTAATTAATAATCCTAAAAAGTAATCCTAAAAGTCTAATCATATAAATGCTAACAACTTCAAATTGTCTTATACTATGTCTCTCTCTTACCCTGCAGTATCTTATATACTAGCTTACCTGACGTCTGGTCTGACGTCACACATTTAACACTAATCTTTGCCTAACAACGCCCACGGAGGCTTGCCCTCCGTGGGCATATTCAGGACATGACTGGATGGCCAAAGACTGTTCACTCCTGTCCGTCTGTGTTAGTATTGATTTTGACAGCAAATTTCTATTTAGTTTTAGTCATAGTCCTTTGAATTAAACATCATTTAGTTAGTCATATTTTAGTCGAGGTTTAGTCGACCATATATCATAAGATTTCAGTCGACTTTGTCGGGCCTTGATGCTGTCGTAAACGGTAGTTGGTAAATGGTGCATTTATATAGCACCTTTATCCAAGTTGTCATCAGTGAAAAAAGGTAGTCAGTCAACGCATTTCTCGTCATAGTTTTAGTCAACAAAATCAGCCATGTGCCCGTTCATTTGTGAACATCTTGACTGATCTGGACCGATTTGCATGAGTTTTGGATGAAATCGTTAGTAGTGTAGCACAAATGGGCTATATGGGGAGTTGCATCATGGTCCAATTAATGAATTTATTGTACAACCTACGGTTCAAGAGCTATAGGCCTCTAAATGTGAAGCGGCCTATTATAGGGCCATCAGGAGGCAGATTTGAGAAATAGGGGGGTGGAGGTTCTTCCTTGGCCCACTGCGCCAGTGTAAAGTGTCACGCCGTTCGGCTCAGCTGTTCCCAATATAGTAGAGATAGCCAGTTTGCTTCTCGTAGTTTTGCTGTGCACTACTATTCTTTTTGGATTATTACTGACTCTGCCTTCTCCTCTCCTCCCCAGTTTTCCGGGTCCCGTGCTGGGTTGGAGCAGTGGCGGAGTCAATTACCTTCTTGCCCCCCTCGTGCTTTTTACACTGTGTTCCAGTGTAAATAAACGTGCCCGGGTGGGCTTTAACCGTCTACTGCCTCCTCCTTGATGTGCGTTTGGGTCAACTCACATCAGTCGGATGTAATAACAGATTAGCCGTCACATACAGAAGGACTGTGAGTTCGTCAGGATTCACATTAGGGCTGGGCATTATCATCCTAGCCGACTGTTATTCAACATCAATATTTGATGAAAATTGCAGGCTGTGACATCAATTTCCTTTGTAAATGTTTCAAAATCCTTTCAAAAATAGAGAAAATAGATGATCTTGAGGGCTCACAACGCATCACACTACAACACGTTTTGATAACATTTCACACTGTTTTAGGGGTGTATTATTCAGTGATAATGAAAGTGGCCGGGGGCCATCTTGTCCCTACTGGCCTTACAGCGTGGAAATGTTAAGTTTTTTATAGATTTTTTACACCATTATAATGTTCTCGTTTTGATCATTAGACCCAATCACTTTATATCGGTAGGCCTACGTCTCCAGCTTCAGGATATGTATGATACTGATTTACTACGAGACTGTGGCATTATGAGTTCAGTAGTTTACAATCTAGGCATTTAGCAGACGTTCTTAATTCAGAGCGACAGTGGTTCTCAAAACTTTTCTTTTTTCCGTCATAACTAAACCTCCTAACATAACTACGGCCGTACGCTACCCTGATTGGTCGAGGACTGGCTGGCCACCTCTGAAAACCGAATCTAGCAATGCTCGTAACACGGGCCATGGTGGAAGTCCTTATAAGGTCAGCACACATTCTAGTGAGGAGAATGAATGGAAAATGTACCAATTATATTTTTATTAGAATGAAATACAATCACTGAATATACCTTTAAGTAGAACTACAAAATAAGGCTCAAGTGATTAAAACCAGAAAAAGACTTGACTATGCAAGATGATATCGAGTCTCATATCACAATATTGATATATCGATATATTGCCCAGCCCTAATAATAATGGACTCTACACCAGTGGTTCTCAAAGTGGATTTCAGGGACTGTCTATTGGTTCCTTTATGGGGGCTGTATTTTGATTGTCTTAAGTACCAGCTCTTATGCCTTAACTTAAAGGCCTGTCCATACTGTCTGCGACCACCAAACTTTTCATCAGAGAGTTCTTACTTTCCGACGAGCAGCTTTCCGAACTCTAATTCGGGGTAATGCTTTCCAGAAGATTGACGAAGAGTGACGTCATGTTGGAGTTGAACCAGACGGAAGGTTTGGTGGTAGGAGACAGTGTGGACAGGCCTTGAAGTTAAGGCATTAGAGCTGGTACTCAAGACAATCAAAATAGAGCCCTCAGGGTCTAAATTGACCCATACAAGTATGTGACTCTGACAAATGGAACCAAATTGGTTCCATTTACTGTCAGGGTAAAGAGGAGAGCTTGAAATGTAAATGTTTGAGAACCACTGCTCTACACCAGGGGTCGGCAACCTTTTTGGCAAGTGCCATGTTTTTTTTTTAATATTCTTCTGTGTCTGTGTGCCATACCAACATTACATTTAATTATCAACCTCATCAAAATTAAAATTGAATACAGATTTTGGTTTTCCTAACCTTCTTGTTTTTAAATATATTCGGAGCGGTGCAAACCGCTTCCCACATTTGACTTAGTGTGTAGTCATTTCCCCATGTCTCTATGTGTGTGTATGTATGTATGCAGTACCAACAGCTGAAATACTGGCATCCCCATCTAGTGGCCCAGGTCTTTTGGTAAATGGAATGAATACATACATTTATACATATTTATTTTGTTTTATTTATTAACTCTCCCCACGCTTTGAACGATAACGCTCGCCCCATTTTTTACAGAACCTCGATGCCAATACGGCGCTCGTTCGGTTCGTTCGTCTGATGACTGTAAGCTGATGAGGGGTCGCGCTGCCGTTTACTGTAAACACATTTTCCGCTGTGATGGTGTAAAAAATCCATTATGCGTTAGATCAACGGAGAACAATTCACTTCCTTGTTGATTTCCTCTGGCCCGGAGGCTCTGTAGCCAGTGACTGCTCTGAATGTACGGCAACACATAGCAGGACAATTCACATTCATTCTCGCATGACGCCGCCCTCTGCTGCCTGGCAGACCAAAGTGCACTATTGCACAACCAAAAAAAATAAAAATAAATAAATAAATGTCTGTCTGTCTATCTACTATAACGTCGCAAAGGTAAGCCGCTTTTTGATGGCGCCAGACCCAATAAATAAATAAATAATCTGGCAGTAGGAGAGTTAACTATATGTGTGTGTGTGTGTGTGTGTGTGTGTGTGTGTGTGTGTGTGTGTGTGTGTGTGTGTGTGTGTGTGTAGGCTATAGATTGAATTGCTGTTCCAAGCAACATTGTAATAACATAATATGATATGATTGCGACCGTCAGGTCGCATGTTACTACCAAAACCTCCACCGGCTGTCTGTCAGTCGGTCGGTCACGTCACACGCGTGTGTGCGCGCACATGCCTTATGTTTTATTGTCTCCCTAATTTATATTATCTGATACTTCCTTTGTATATTTTGAAACGCATAGCATCATTCAGCGTCCTCTTCACGTTGGTTGCAACAGCCTTCCTTTTTTTCCCCTTCTTTTACCGTTTCTTGATAAAAAAAATATATTTCTTCTCTTCTGGTTGCCAATTCGCAGCACCTTATCCCGCGACCCCACTTTGGGTCGCGACCCATACTTTGAGAACCGCTGATCTACACCATATCTCTTCGACACAAATAGCAGATCTATAATCTCACGTGGCAGCGTGACATAGGCCTACTGTGAGCTAGTGGATCACATACACTTACGCCAGTGCTTAATTTGTGGGGGAACAAGGGGGAACATGTTCCCCCACCTCTTTGATTGGATCCGGCAACTACTTAATTGGATCCGGTGGATCTGGCACCTATTTGATTGGATCCGGGACCTTCCCTGTCAATTAAATAGAGCTGTTTGGTCATTTATGTTTTCATCCTTCCAAATAGAGACCTTTTGTCTGCAGCATTTTTCTTGACTTTATATTTCCATGTTTTTGTTCAATGTCTTCATAAGTGACTATAGACAAGCTATGTACACAGTCACACATACTACATGGTTGGTGTCATAGAATTTTGTTAAATAGAAATATATTTTATGTGCCAGTTATTCAGATTGATCATTCCAAATTGATAGATTGACTACCAGTGTTCCGATGGGCCACATCCCACATGTGCCAAATGTTGCTGCAAATTTTATACTGGGTGTGTAAATATATAGACCTATATGTGTTTACAGTTTACACCCGCAGCTCGATTGCACGCACAGCCTAGGATCCGGCACCTATTCAATGACAAATTAAGCACTGACTTACGCCGAATGTTGGACTATTAGACAGGCCCAGCAAAGCCGGATGCTGGTTCATGAGGTTAACCATACGGAAGACCTGGGATTATTTGATACTTTAGCTATTGAAAAATAGCAGATATACAAGCTCACAGGAGGGGTCCCTGGAACAACATATTTTGAGATGGGGGTCCCCGGCCAAATGCATGTCATTTTGAGGGACCATTGACATGAACAAGTTTGAGAACCACTGATTTAGAAGGATTTGGAAGACATTTATAGAATCAGGGCAAAATAGACAAAAAAGACTTGCGCAAATTTAAAGTGGTTAAAGTCTAGAGGGACGAAGACGCGTTCCCGGCCTTTAATGGCTTAACACCAACAGTGTCAAACAGTTTGTCCTCACCAGACTTGGTGGGCATGCATGTGTGTGTGTGTGTGTGTGTGTGTGTGTGTGTGTGTGTGTGTGCGTGTGCGTGCGTGCGTGCGTGCGTGCGTGCGTGTGTGTGTGCGTGCGCGCGCCTGCGTGCGGTTTAATTTATACTTTTGCTTGCCGAAAATAACCGATTTTCAAGCTTCCGTTTTTGTTTCCGATGTGAAAATCTATTATTTTCAACAAGCGACACACATCTAGCCTTCATGTAGAGGGGCTGATTGCAGTATTATTTATTCACCGTTAAGTTTCTTTAAGTCTGCAGTTTTGACAATACAGTCTTATACAGTTGTTTACCGATGTTTCTGGTTGACATTGGCACATTTCACTCAGGTTTTTTCATGTCACTCATGTCACTTTGTCTGCTGACATCACTCAGCAACGAAATAAAAATAAAATAAACAAAAATAAAAATAAAACAATTCACAGGATCACCCATGATGTGCACTGCATTGTAGTTTCAAATGCACTACATTGCAGGCATTTTTAAGTAAAAAACTAAAAAAGAAGAAGACACGTGTGACATGCATGATCTGGGCAGATTGCCCCAGGAAATGTGCCAATCTCAACCCAAAACAACGATATGACTTTTACTCTTGATTTCATTGAGGAGCTTGAAAGGTTTCCATTTTTTACTAGTAAAAACGTACTGTTTTATAGTTTCATAAAGCATTTCTCAGTGATACTGTGCTCTTGGTCCCATAGCATGTCATTATTATTACATTTCTTTTAATATATATGTTTTATTTTAGAGAGAAATTACAGAAGTTCACATTGAACTTTTGAAACCCCTCAGTTGCTTTGGTCCTGTGTGGATAAAGCATAAAACTGTAATCTGACTTTGACAATGGAATAGAAGTGTAATCAATGGAATAAAACAGGAACTGAAAGAACATAACTGCATTCAGTAGAAAACAATTGGAATCGATCATCATATTGGAACTGGCATTCATTTGTTTCTTATGATGTCTGCTTCGTCTTTATGATCGTCTAGTAACCAATCATCTAAGGTAATCTCAAAAAAGCTAAAAGAATTAGCTTAAAGGGGAACTTCCCTTTATAACTTTTCTGGGGTGATTTTCACATCTACTTAAGCGTTAGTATGCACCCCAGACAGTCAGAAGTGTCTTGATTCAATATTTACATCTTTGATATGTATTTGATCAAACATGCATTCCTGCTAAATGGAAAGACTTATTTATTGTTATTGATGAGCTATTTCATTATGTTGATATTGTTAAGACATCTTGCGTGAAATAACTGAAAAAGCCAAGGTCTCCCCCTTGATTCAAAGGGCACTATCAGTCACAAGCAGGGATGTGTGGTTGAATGAGTTTAAAGGAACTATAGTCAACTTGTTCTTGAAAAACAGATGCTAAAATAAAAATAATGTTTCGAAAATATTTTATAAAAAAGATTAAGCTTCATTATGTGTTTCTATTCTACTTTGTTTACATCCCTTATCAATCCATATAAAAGAATGGAAGAGGGAAAGTCAGCCTGACAATGGCCAAAATGTATGGGGGTTAGTGTGGAATGCATGTCTGATCAAAGGAACATAAAGTATCTACATACTGAATCAAGGAGTAGGAGTAGACGTGAAAGTGACCCAAGAGCAATCACATTTTGGTTTTCCACATTCCTTAAGCCACGTGACAAGTACAGTATTCTTCATAACATTGTCCTTAGCAGACAGAACTTTAAGGAATGCAGATTGCAGTCAAACACTATACACACAATGTCTTATATAAATACCATAGTCCCCATAATGACTTTATATTTACAGTCAAAATACCATCGTCCCGTAATGACTTCATATTTACAGGCAGTCCCCATAACACTTAACATATTTATACAGTCTAATACCACATTTCCCATTACGTCTTCATAATTACACTCATGATATTCCACAGTCCACATAATAGCTGCATTTTTACAGTCAAATGCCATAGTCTCCATATTGTCTCTATATGTACAGTTAAATACCACAGTCCCCATAATTTATTTTATATTTGCACTCAAATACCATAGTCTCCAAATTGTCTTTAGCCTATATTTACAGTAACGTATCCTTGGTCCCCATAATTTCCTTATATCTACAGAGAAATACCACAGTCCCAGGGCGTCCCGGTATAGCACAGGGGTAACTAAGTTACAGCACTGAATCTGCGGTTCGATTCCTCCATCCGTGGTGCCTCCGGCTTGGCCGCGCGCACCAACGAACACGGCTGGCTGTGTTCGCGGGTGGGAACCTGGCAGCGGGTGGGTGCGATCTCTGTTGCTGCACAATAGCGACTCCTGCAGGTTGTTCGGGGTGCCTGCGCGTTCGGCAGAGAGGAGGAGTGGAGTGTTCCTCTGCATGCATTACATCCTCGAGGTGACACGGTTGTCTACTACACCGTCCCCAGATCAAACAAGTGGCCGTTGGCAGTGACTATACACATGGGGGGAATTGGCAAATAACTTAATTGGGAAGAGAATTTGAAGAAAAAAAGAAAGTGTCTTTATATTTAAATTCAAATAACATGGTCCCCATTGATGTCTATATTTACAGTACAGTTACAAGTCCATGGTGTTCACTCTTGTATTTTGTTTCGACAGATGTTTTTTTTCCTCTCGTTGTGTCCTTGGAGCGTGATACGGACATTCTGTGTGGGTGAGGTGTTAGGAGACTTCTTGAACGAGTCTATGAAAGGGTGGAAAAAGCACATTTGATAATAGCGTGTTAGTACAGTGGTTCTCTACCTCTGGGTCGGGACCCCCAGAGGGGTCCCCAAATTATTTCGAGGGGTCCCCAGATGATTCACTTAATGTGCAACATTGTGACAATTTAAGGACGTTTTAATACCTCTAAAATGACAAATTAAACATTTGCCAAATTGTCAAATATTAGAGGCAGAAATTGGGAAAATAGCTGATCTACATGCTCATAACGCCTCGCAACGCGAGGCCTGGTGGCACTCTTCTTGTGCCACCAGGCCTTTACACACGTATGAGATGTGTTAGGTCATGTTTGAGGTTACAGAGAGAGGTGACAACAGGTCAAAAGATGAGAATCCACAGGAAACGCCGCTCCCCCTGACAGAAAGGCTGAATCTACTAACTAGATACACAGGTCTACTGATGATCAGGGATCATTAGAACTGAGATTTGTAAGCACAAGGTTCTTAGTTTGATGCCAACATATGTTTAACCTGCATCCAAATGTAGCAGTGACTCATAGCCTCAGCCAGATGACCTAAAAAATAAAGGATACCACTTTGGTCTAGTGCAGGGGTCTTCAACGTTTTCAGGCCAAGGACCCCTTAGTTGAGGGAGAGATGAAGCAGGGACCCCGACAACCTTTTCATAGATTCCATATTGTTTCATCGTTTGACAGCACAATCATCAGTGTATTTTGGATTCTTGACAATTTGTGTTTTCAGATATTTAACCACTTGAGCCATCATTACCTAATAAACTTGACCTTTTACTCGTACTTAGTCTGCTGTTTCCCTTCTACACCAAACCTGCCGATCTACAAGCTCACAGCGCCTCGTAGCGCGGTCCCTGTCCCTGATATAATATTTCGAGATGGGGGTCTTTTAATATTTTTGACCAGAGTCTATAAATTTCTTCTAAATTCTTTTTTGGTTTTAGGTTTTTGAAAAACGCATGTATTCAAAGATTTTCAAAAATAGCAGATATACAAGCTCTCAGCGCAGCACCAGCTAAAGCATAACATAATGCTTAAAGTAATATTATAATAATGCGTTCCAGTTCTAAATGGGTTAATTCTCATTTGATTCTTCCATGCCAGCGTCTATGCACAACTCAATGTTTTGCTCGCACAACAGAAACAGACACCGTTCTGGTGTACATGGTACTGTGTGTACC
This sequence comes from Nannobrachium achirus, assembly GCF_963921795.1. Classification (NCBI taxonomy): domain Eukaryota; kingdom Metazoa; phylum Chordata; class Actinopteri; order Myctophiformes; family Myctophidae; genus Nannobrachium; species Nannobrachium achirus. Next base: position 54,501,454 of record NC_137822.1, read on the forward strand.
ATTTTTATGAACAACAACAAAAAGGTACAGTATGAAAATACAATTAAATGTAGCTTAAAAACAATGTAAGCATGTAAGTTCTTTTAGAAAACAGTGAAGCATCCCAACAGGTGAAGAGGAGGAAGGGGACTCTGCACACTGATGAAGGCCCGCTATAGCAGTGGTTCTCAACCTTTCCAGGCCGCGACCCCCCCCCCCAAAAAAAAAAACATATTTCAACTGGGGGGACCCCCCCCACCCCACCCCACCCTACCAGGCACTTGGAATTGTAGGAGTTGGCATTACATTTAGTTTGACAATCTATTCCATTGTGAAAATAGCAGATTTTACATGCTCTCAACGCCTCGCAACGCTATTTTCACATGTTCTCTCTCCAATATTTGAAATTTGGCCAATGTTTAACCAGAGATACTTAAAAAAAGAAAAAAGTCTTAAAAGTCCTTAAATTGTCACTTAAAAGTGTGCTGATACCCTGTATACACTTACACTGTATGTTGTTCTGTTTACCGATGAGTGAGAAGCCAATCATCTGGGGACCCCCAAAAAATCATTTGGGGACCACTCTGGGGGTCCCGGCCCACAGGTTGAGAATCACAGCGCTATAGGGTTGAAACTTTGTGCCTGAGCTCCCAGTAGAGTGGATTGAAGTTGACAGTGTGCAGACCTCCCTTCCTCTTCTCAGTAACATAAATTACACCTCACAAAAAAAAATAGAGGCAAATCTTTGCTGTATACAAAGGAACTCAACCACTCCGGTGGAAACAAAATCCTTGTAAAACAGAAAAAAGAAAAGAAAAAAGCCTTTAAGCTTCTTCAAAGTCAAATTTGAGGGATACAAAAAAAAATATATATAACAAAGTAAAATATATTGTTTAACACAATAACAAGACATGACCCCCAAACATGTCATAAGGTGCAACTGGGTCGTTGCTTTAAGGCCAAGAGCACTTTGGTAGAGGTTTGAGTTGTGTAGTTAACCAGGGGCGTCAATTGGGTATGGCAGGGGTATGCAGCTGCCATACCCTGGGTCCAGGGGGGGAAAATAAAAGTTACTTTTAAATATAAATCCATGAACGTCTCCTTGTCTATCTGTGCTGGTTATTATGTTGTTAAATTACAGTAAAATAACTACAAATGCAACATTTTACAAAATGGTCACTTTAACAAGGTATTATAATTATATTCTCCACACTTGTATTCTCCCCACCTTGACAAAATGGTATATTCCCAGGTTCCGCAGGTCAGCTGCCATATCAAGAAACCATAGAAACGGGGGGACAAAAAATAAAATGTACTTCTTAAAATAAATGTATCGTGCCTGTTGCTAAGGTATGGCAACATGACTTGTGTCTTGCACGCGCTTGCCAAGACACCAGTCATGTTGCCATACGTTAGCTTTTTCTTTACTGACGCCACTGTAGTTAACTTGCCATGATGCAAAAACTAAGGTCAGAAACCTAAAATAATTTCTCCATTGATTAGAAACTGAATCAATCATTCAAAAAATATGCTCCTCATTGACTTACATTGTACAGTGAAGAGGCTCAGTATGAGCCCTTTTAAGATTCAAGATTCAAGATTAATTTATTTGGTCCCGAAGGAAATTTGTCTTGGACATTTTAGCCTGGAAACAAAACAAAGCTGATCCAGAACACCAATCTTTTTAGCCCGTGACCCAAAAGACAAACTAGACGTTGGCCTGGGACCCACACTAGTGAAAACAGCAGATCTACAAGCCCACAACACGTCGCTTTGTGGGCTTGTAGATCGGCTATTTTCACTACTGCTTAAACATTTTGTTTTCTAATTTATGGGGATTTCTTAGATTTTTCTTTGATGAAATTCAGCGACTCAGCAAATTTGGTTTTTAATTAATGAAAAAAAAAGCTTTGTTTGCGTTTTGTTTACAGGTTATAAGAACCCACATTGCAGTGGTCTTGCTGTACAATGCAAGTCAATGAGGAGCAATTTCTAGTCAGACAATCTTTTTTTTTATTATTATTTCTTACGTCATGGCAAGCTAAATACACAACCCAAACCTCTTCCAAAGTGGCCTTGCCCATTAAGACAACATGGCGGATATCCATTAACATCAAGAAATCCTTCTATTTACATCAAGGAGGAGTCCCTTCATCATCACTGTATGTCCTTCTTCACTCACTCACATTAACCTGAGTGGACTGGTGCACTGCACTTCCTGGTGTGTCAGGTGAGTGACTGGGGGAGAATTCCTTGGCTACAGCGCCGTCTATGGATGGGGACCTACTGATAGGTTCTAGAGGCATGCAGTCTACCGCACTTCCAGGGGGTTGAGGGGGGCAGCGGCCTTCGGCCGCTGCCTGGGCTCGCAAGTCCGGCTTGGTGCCGTCCCCCCACCTCGGCGCCTGACTCTGGCTGGAGCTTTACAAAAAAAACAAACAAAAAAAAAAGCCAGCTGCTGAGCTGACCTGCGCAGCGTGCGTGCGTGCGTGCGTTCGTTCAGTGCAATGTGAATGCATGTGACTTAGGAAGATAGATAGATAGATACGTAATAAACATGATTTGGTACATGTTTATGTGTGACGTCCAGGGGCACACGCAGGTGGAGGAGAAAAAATAAATAATCTAATAATAACAATGTATACAGACGGAGCCGCTTCTGTCCTGATCTGTTGCATCTATTTCCTGTAGTAGGCTGCTACCATTTCAAAATAAAACATGTGTTGAATGATCACTTTACAAATATCCAATACAATGACTCTTGTTTTGAAATGTCCACTGGTATGACAGGAAGCTATGACAGGGCCCCTTAGTGCTGCTGACGGAACACAGGCTGAAGAGACGTTCTGAACTTCTGAAGTAAAAACAACACTCTCGGGCATTATGGAATATAAAGTTTCAACACACGACTTTGGGGAACAGTTAATATTTGCCATGCTCTCTAAAACCAAGACACTGTGGAATATGGAACAAAACGTGCCCAACTGGTCTTGTTGTTGTCATCCACCTTACTTTAGCAGGTGAGTTAAGTAATTAATATAAATAATGCTGGTTTGCAGTGATGCATCACTGTCAATTAAACTGTGTGCTGTCATTAATGTAGGCCTAGTTGTCTTAATGGATGATATTTATAATGCTGTTTTGGAAAAACGGCGTGGTGATGTTTGTAGTGTGAAGACTAATGTCAGAGTTGTTGTGTTGGAGTGCCATAGGGAAGAGTTCATTAGCACCAGAGAGAGATGTTGACAGTGAGACATTACTTGGTTGGGCTACATATTGTCATGAATTAGATGGCGAGTGTGTAGATGTCTTCTGTTGGAGCCTGGTGTCCCGCATTTGCGCTGTCTGCATTTGCGCTGTAGAAAAAAGGTGGTTGTTGTTGTTGTTGTTGTTGTTGTGGGGCACTTGGTGAAAATCTCGCATCGGGGCACACCGGGGGCTAGTTTCGCCACTGACTGACAGTACAGTTCACTGGTACAAGCTCAACTAAAAGGTGATCCTAGAAAAGACTAAGTCAGGGGGAAAAAAGGGGGAAACAATTTAAAAACTAAAACAATAAAAACAGCCGATCTACAAGGCTGCATGTGGGCTTGTGGATCAGCTGTTTTGGGTAAATGTGGGTTATTTATCTAATGCAGTATTGATCCCTTTATCGAGTGATTGATTGAAGACTTTATGACAAGTTTCATGACAGTACAGTTCACTGGTACAAGCTCAACTAAAAGGAGCTTTATTCATTTATTGAATGAATTATTTCCCTGTCTCCACACCAGGCCCAACTGCGCCGCCACTGACTGATAAATTGCGACCGTCAGGTCGCAGTTACTATCGAAACATCGACCAGGTGTCTGTCTGTCCGTCACACTTTTGCCCTGCTCATATCTCCGCAACCGCTGACCCGATCCAAATTTTGCACAGACAGTCCTTGCCCTCCACCCATCGATTCTCACATCCTCTTCTAGCGCCACCATGAGGCCGAAACTCTTTCTGGACACTGCTCCTACAAATCTTGGCCTAAAATCACACAAATCGGTACACACTTGCTCTACACTCATGTCATCAACATGGATCTGTCCCATTTAGCGCCACCTTCAGGCCGATTTTTTAAAACCCATTTTTGGACACTACTCCTACAGATTTTGCCCTAAAATCACGCAAATCGCTACGCAGTCAGTATATATTAGGGAGTCTTACTGGTTTAATTATTTATTTATCTATTTATTTATTTACTTCCCGACTATGTCTTGTTGCTAATTACACGCGAATGCAGGGGGCGGAGCTAATTAGCGTAATTATTTAAATTGGGGGGCGTGGTCTGCATTAATTATGCAAATGAGGTTGGGGCGTGGTCTTTATTAATTATGTAAATGAGACTGCACAACATGCATTTGACGCGCGCGTCTTGTTGCTAATTACACGCGAATGCAGGGGTCGGAGCTAATTAGCGTAATTATTTAAATTGGGGGGCGTGGTCTGCATTAATTATGCAAATGAGGTTGGGGCGTGGTCTGCATTAATTATGTAAATGAGACTGCACAACATGCATTTGACGCGCGCGTCTTGTTGCTAATTACACGCGAATGCAGGGGGCGGAGCTAATTAGCGTAATTATTTAAATTGGGGGGCGTGGTCTGCATTAATTATGCAAATGAGGTTGGGGCGTGGTCTTTATTAATTATGTAAATGAGACTGCACAACATGCATTTGACGCGCGCGTCTTGTTGCTAATTACACGCGAATGCAGGGGGAGCTAATTAGCGTAATTATTTAAATTGGGGGGTGTGGTCTGCATTAATTATGCAAATGAGGTTGGGGCGTGGTCTGCATTAATTATGTAAATGAGACTGCACAACATGCATTTGACGCGCGCGTCTTGTTGCTAATTACACGCGAATGCAGGGGGCGGAGCTAATTAGCGTAATTATTTAAATTGGGGGGCGTGGTCTGCATTAATTATGCAAATGAAGTTGGGGCGTGGTCTGCATTAATTATGTAAATGAGACTGCACAACATGCATTTGACGCGCGCGTCTTGTTGCTAATTACACGTGAATGCAGGGGGCGGAGCTAATTAGCGTAATTATTTAAATTGGGGGCGTGGTCTGCATTAATTATGCAAATGAGGTTGGGGCGTGGTCTGCATTAATTATGTGAGACGCACGCATCTCATTTACATATTATTATGTAAATGAGGCTGCATTAATTATGTAAATGAGGCTGTTAAGTGGCGTTTCCCAGCGCGTAAAAAATGCAGACGGCCGTATGTAAATGAAGGGGAGGAGCTTAGTCGAAGTATGCAAATTGGGGGCGGGGCATGGTTTGGAAATGCGTGTGGGCGTGGTTTGCATACATTATGCTCGCATACATTATGCTAATGAGGGCGTTAAGGTGGGTTTTCCAGCGCATAAAAAATGCAGACGACCGTATGTAAATGAAGGGGAGGAGCTTAGTCGACGTATGAAAATTGGGGGCGGTGCATGGTTTGGAAATGTGTGTGGGTGTGGTTCGCATAAATTATGCTAATGAGGCTGTTAAGTGGCGTTTCCCAGCGCGTAAAAAATGCAGACGACCGTATGTAAATGAAGGGGAGGAGCTTAGTCGACGTATGCAAATTGGGGGCGGGGCATGGTTTGGAAATGCGTGTGGGCGTGGTTTGCATACATTATGCTCGCATACATTATGCTAATGAGGGCGTTAAGGTGGGTTTTCCAGCGCGTAAAAAATGCAGACGACCGTATGTAAATGAAGGGGAGGAGCTTAGTCGACGTATGAAAATTGGGGGCGGTGCATGGTTTGGAAATGTGTGTGGGTGTGGTTCGCATAAATTATGCTAATGAGGCTGTTAAGTGACGTTTCCCAGCGCGTAAAAAATGCAGACGACCGTATGTAAATGAAGGGGAGGAGCTTAGTCGACGTATGCAAATTGGGGGTGGGGCATGGTTTGGAAATGCGTGTGGGCGTGGTTTGCATACATTATGCTCGCATACATTATGCTAATGAGGGCGTTAAGGTGGGTTTTCCAGCGCGTAAAAAATGCAGACGACCGTATGTAAATGAAGGGGAGGAGCTTAGTCGACGTATGAAAATTGGGGGCGGTGCATGGTTTGGAAATGTGTGTGGGTGTGGTTCGCATAAATTATGCTAATGAGGCTGTTAAGTGGCGTTTCCCAGCGCGTAAAAAATGCAGACGACCGTATGTAAATGAAGGGGAGGAGCTTAGTCGACGTATGCAAATTGGGGGCGGGGCATGGTTTGGAAATGCGTGTGGGCGTGGTTTGCATACATTATGCTCGCATACATTATGCTAATGAGGGCGTTAAGGTGGGTTTTCCAGCGCGTAAAAAATGCAGACGACCGTATGTAAATGAAGGGGAGGAGCTTAGTCGACGTATGAAAATTGGGGGCGGTGCATGGTTTGGAAATGTGTGTGGGTGTGGTTCGCATAAATTATGCTCGCATACATTATGCTAATGAGGGTGTTAAGGTAGGTTCCCCAGCGCGTAAAAAATGCAGACGACCGTATGTAAATGAAGGGGAGGAGCTTAGTCGACATATGCAAATTGGGGGCGGGGCATGGTTTGGAAATGCGTGTGGGCGTGGTTTGCATAGATTATGCTCGCATACATCATGCTAATGAGGGTGTTAAGGTAGGTTTCCCAGGGCTTAAAAATACAGTCGACCGTAGTGAGCATTCGTTCCACGAACGCATTCATTCAATGAATAAATAAATAAAGTGCAAACGAACGAGCGAACGAACGAACGCACGTGCACGCACGCACACTTTATTATTTATTCATTCATTCACGCGCGCACGCACGCACGCACGCACGCACGCACGCACGCACACTTTATTTTTTAATTAATTCATGAATACAGCCTGCGATATGCGTGAAATCTTGCAAGCACATTCCCACTAGGTCAAGGAACAGATGCCTCCCTTCTCACATTGGCCTGTTATAGCGCCACCAGCGGGTCAACTTTTGCATAACACATTTTTGGAACAAAATGCCTCAAATCATGCATGCAGCTAATTTCAGTAACGTCAAAGAGAGCACTGCCTGCGATCTTGACATTTTGTACTTTTATAGACATTGTTTTCTGGCTTGAAGCGAGCCCACAATTGTTTCGAAGGAACAATATTTTCTAGTTTTAATTTTTTTATTGTTTTCTCTTTAAAAAATATGTAGTTTATAAAGTTTGGCGAGATAGGAAGTCATAAAAATGAGTTGTCAATGCCCCTGATGGATGAATTTGTTAATGCTCTATACCAGGGGTTCTCAAACCTTTTTAGGCCGTGACCCCCAAAATAAACATATTTGAACAGGGGACCCCCACGCTGACAAGCACTTGGAATTGTAGGTATTACATTTAATGTGACTCGGTTCCACAGATAAATATTGTGAAAATAGCTATTTTCACAATGTTCGCCTCTTGCTTACTTAATATTTGACAGTTTGGCCAGTCCTGTCAAATATTCGAATACTTTGAGGTCGAATAATTCGAATACCAAAAATCACTATTCGTGAATGCCCTAACTTGCCGATCTTCACTGTTGGTAGACGGTGAATTAGCCATGGCTGTTTGTTCAGTAATTAATAATCCTAAAAAGTAATCCTAAAAGTCTAATCATATAAATGCTAACAACTTCAAATTGTCTTATACTATGTCTCTCTCTTACCCTGCAGTATCTTATATACTTGCTTACCTGACGTCTGGTCTGACGTCACACATTTAACACTAATCTTTGCCTAACAACGCCCACGGAGGCTTGCCCTCCGTGGGCATATTCAGGACATGACTGGATGGCCAAAGACTGTTCACTCCTGTCCGTCTGTGTTAGTATTGATTTTGACAGCAAATTTCTATTTAGTTTTAGTCATAGTCCTTTGAATTAAACATCATTTAGTTAGTCATATTTTAGTCGAGGTTTAGTCGACCATATATCATAAGATTTCAGTCGACTTTGTCGGGCCTTGATGCTGTCGTAAACGGTAGTTGGTAAATGGTGCATTTATATAGCACCTTTATCCAAGTTGTCATCAGTGAAAAAAGGTAGTCAGTCAACGCATTTCTCGTCATAGTTTTAGTCAACAAAATCAGCCATGTGCCCGTTCATTTGTGAACATCTTATCTCCAGCACCGCTGGACTGATCTGGACCGATTTGCATGAGTTTTGGATGAAATCGTTAGTAGTGTAGCACAAATGGGCTATATGGGGAGTTGCATCATGGTCCAATTAATGAATTTATTGTACAACCTACGGTTCAAGAGCTATAGGCCTCTAAATGTGAAGCGGCCTATTATAGGGCCATCAGGAGGCAGATTTGAGAAATAGGGGGGTGGAGGTTCTTCCTTGGCCCACTGCGCCAGTGTAAAGTGTCACGCCGTTCGGCTCAGCTGTTCCCAATATAGTAGAGATAGCCAGTTTGCTTCTCGTAGCTTTGCTGTGCACTACTATTCTTTTTGGATTATTACTGACTCTGCGTTCTCCTCTCCTCTCCAGTTTTCCGGGTTAGGGTTTTCCTTTGTAAATGTTTCAAAATCCTTTCAAAAATAGAGAAAATAGATGATCTTGAGGGCTCACAACGCATCACACTACAACACGTTTTGATAACATTTCACACTGTTTTAGGGGTGTATTATTCAGTGATAATGAAAGTGGCCGGGGGCCATCTTGTCCCTACTGGCCTTACAGCGTGGAAATGTTAAGTTTTTTATAGATTTTTTACACCATTATAATGTTTTCGTTTTGATCATTAGACCCAATCACTTTATATCGGTAGGCCTACGTCTCCAGCTTCAGGATATGTATGATACTGATTTACTACGAGACTGTGGCATTATGAGTTCAGTAGTTTACAATCTAGGCATTTAGCAGACGTTCTTAATTCAGAGCGACAGTGGTTCTCAAAACTTTTATTTTTTCCGTCATAACTAAACATCCTAACATAACTACGGCCGTACGCTACCCTGATTGGTCGAGGACTGGCTGGCCACCTCTGAAAACCGAATCTAGCAATGCTCGTAACACGGGCCATGGTGGAAGTCCTTATAAGGTCAGCACACATTCTAGTGAGGAGAATGAATGGAAAATGTACCAATTATATTTTTATTAGAATGAAATACAATCACTGAATATACCTTTAAGTAGAACTACAAAATAAGGCTCAAGTGATTAAAACCAGAAAAAGACTTGACTATGCAAGATGATATCGAGTCTCATATCACAATATTGATATATCGATATATTGCCCAGCCCTAATAATAATGGACTCTACACCAGTGGTTCTCAAAGTGGATTTCAGGGACTGTCTATTGGTTCCTTTATGGGGGCTGTATTTTGATTGTCTTAAGTACCAGCTCTTATGCCTTAACTTAAAGGCCTGTCCATACTGTCTGCGACCACCAAACTTTTCATCAGAGAGTTCTTACTTTCCGACGAGCAGCTTTCCGAACTCTAATTCGGGGTAATGCTTTCCAGAAGATTGACGAAGAGTGACGTCATGTTGGAGTTGAACCAGACGGAAGGTTTGGTGGTAGGAGACAGTGTGGACAGGCCTTGAAGTTAAGGCATTAGAGCTGGTACTCAAGACAATCAAAATAGAGCCCTCGGGGTCTAAATTGACCCATACAAGTATGTGACTCTGACAAATGGAACCAAATTGGTTCCATTTACTGTCAGGGTAAAGAGGAGAGCTTGAAATGTAAATGTTTGAGAACCACTGCTCTACACCAGGGGTCGGCAACCTTTTTGGCAAGTGCCATGTTTTTTTTTAATATTCTTCTGTGTCTGTGTGCCATACCAACATTACATTTAATTATCAACCTCATCAAAATTAAAATTGAATACAGATTTTGGTTTTCCTAACCTTCTTGTTTTTAAATATATTCGGAGCGGTGCAAACCGCTTCCCACATTTGACTTAGTGTGTAGTCATTTCCCCATGTCTCTATGTGTGTGTATGTATGTATGCAGTACCAACAGCTGAAATACTGGCATCCCCATCTAGTGGCCCAGGTCTTTTGGTAAATGGAATGAATACATACATTTATACATATTTATTTTGTTTTATTTATTAACTATATGTGTGTGTGTGTGTGTGTGTGTGTGTGTGTGTGTAGGCTATAGATTGAATTGCTGTTCCAAGCAAAGTAAATCGTCACTGTCGGGCACAAAAGTAGTGAAAACAGCAGATCTACAAGCACACAACGCCTCGCGGTGCGAGGCGTTGTGTGCTTGTAGATCGGCTGTTTTCACTAGTTTAAATCATTTTTAAAATGATAAATACAAAACAAACGGTTCTGGACATATAAGGTTTCCACCCGACAACGACGAAATATAACAAAAAAAAAGGGCCTCTCCAACTCTTTTTCCCGGGCTGAATCAGGGGCCCAGCACGTCCCTGTAGACAGGCCCAGCAAAGCCGGATGCTGGTTCATGAGGTTAACTATACGGAAGACCTGGGAGTATTTGATACTTTAGCTATTGAAAAATAGCAGATATACAAGCTCACAGGGGGGGTCCCTGGAACAACATATTTTGAGATGGGGTCCCCGGCCAAATGCATGTAATTTTGAGGGACCATTGACATGAACAAGTTTGAGAACCACTGATTTAGAAGGATTTGGAAGACATTTATAGAATCAGGGCAAAATATTCAAAGTAAGTCTAGAGTGTGTGTGTGTGTGTGTGTGTGTCTGTGTGTGCGCGCGCGCCTGCGTGCGGTTTAATTTATACTTTTGCTTGCCGAAAATAACCGATTTTCAAGCTTTCGTTTTTTTTTTTTTTCGATGTGAAAATCTATTATTTTCAACAAGCGACACACATCTAGCCTTCATGTAGAGGGGCTGATTGCAGTGTTATTTATTCACCGTTAAGTTTCTTTAAGTCTGCAGTTTTGACAATACAGTCTTATACAGTTGTTTACCGATGTTTCTGGTTGACATTGGCACATTTCACTCAGGTTTTTTCATGTCACTCATGTCACTTTGTCTGCTGACATCACTCAGCAACGAAATAAAAATAAAATAAACAAAAATAAAAATAAAACAATTCACAGGATCACCCATGATGTGCACTGCATTGTAGTTTCAAATGCATTACATTGCAGGCATTCTTTTTAGAGTAAAAACCTAAAAAAGACGAAGAAACGTGTGACATGCATGATCTGGGTAGATTGCCCCAGGAAATGTGCCAATCTCAACCCAAAACAACGATATGACTTTTACTCTTGATTTCATTGAGGAGCTTGAAAGGTTTCCATTTTTTACTAGTAAAAACGTACTGTTTTATAGTTTCATAAAGCATTTCTCAGTGATACTGTGCTCTTGGTCCCATAGCATGTCATTATTATTACATTTCTTTTAATATATATGTTTTATTTTAGAGAGAAATTACAGAAGTTCACATTGAACTTTTGAAACCCCTCAGTTGCTTTGGTCCTGTGTGGATAAAGCATAAAACTGTAATCTGACTTTGACAATGGAATAGAAGTGGAATCAATGGAATAAAACAGGAACTGAAAGAACATAACTGCATTCAGTAGAAAACAATTGGAATCGATCATCATATTGGAACTGGCATTCATTTGTTTCTTATGATGTCTGCTTCGTCTTTATGATCGTCTAGTAACCAATCATCTAAGGTAATCTAAGGTGATCTTCACATCTACTTAAGCGTTAGTATGCACCCCAGACAGTCAGAAGTGTCTTGATTCAATATTTACATCTTTGATATGTATTTGATCAAACATGCATTCCTGCTAAATGGAAAGACTTATTTATTGTTATTGATGAGCTATTTCATTATGTTGATATTGTTAAGACATCTTGCGTGAAATAACTGAAAAAGCCAAGGTCTCCCCCTTGATTCAAAGGGCACTATCAGTCACAAGCAGGGATGTGTGGTTGAATGAGTTTAAAGGAACTATAGTCAACTTGTTCTTGAAAAACAGATGCTAAAATAAAAATAATGTTTCGAAAATATTTTATAAAAAAGATTAAGCTTCATTATGTGTTTCTATTCTACTTTGTTTACATCCCTTATCAATCCATATAAAAGAATGGAAGAGGGAAAGTCAGCCTGACAATGGCCAAAATGTATGGGGGTTAGTGTGGAATGCATGTCTGATCAAAGGAACATAAAGTATCTACATACTGAATCAAGGAGTAGGAGTAGACGTGAAAGTGACCCAAGAGCAATCACATTTTGGTTTTCCACATTCCTTAAGCCACGTGACAAGTACAGTATTCTTCATAACATTGTCCTTAGCAGACAGAACTTTAAGGAATGCAGATTGCAGTCAAACACTATACACACAATGTCTTATATAAATACCATAGTCCCCATAATGACTTTATATTTACAGTCAAAATACCATCGTCCCGTAATGACTTCATATTTACAGGCAGTCCCCATAACACTTAACATATTTATACAGTCTAATACCACATTTCCCATTACGTCTTCATAATTACACTCATGATATTCCACAGTCCACATAATAGCTGCATTTTTACAGTCAAATGCCATAGTCTCCATATTGTCTCTATATGTACAGTTAAATACCACAGTCCCCATAATTTATTTTATATTTGCACTCAAATACCATAGTCTCCAAATTGTCTTTAGCCTATATTTACAGTAACGTATCCTTGGTCCCCATAATTTCCTTATATCTACAGAGAAATACCACAGTCCCAGGGCGTCCCGGTATAGCACAGGGGTAACTAAGTTACAGCACTGAATCTGCGGTTCGATTCCTCCATCCGTGGTGCCTCCGGCTTGGCCGCGCGCACCAACGAACACGGCTGGCTGTGTTCGCGGGTGGGAACCTGGCAGCGGGTGGGTGCGATCTCTGTTGCTGCACAATAGCGACTCCTGCAGGTTGTTCGGGGTGCCTGCGCGTTCGGCAGAGAGGAGGAGTGGAGTGTTCCTCTGCATGCATTACATCCTCGAGGTGAAACTCCTCGCTGTCGGGTGAAAAGAAAGTGGCCGGCGACGTCACACGCCTCAGAGGAGGCACACGGTTGTCTACTACACCGTCCCCAGATCAAACAAGTGGCCGTTGGCAGTGACTATACACATGGGGGGAATTGGCAAATAACTTAATTGGGAAGAGAATTTGAAGAAAAAAAGAAAGTGTCTTTATATTTAAATTCAAATAACATGGTCCCCATTGATGTCTATATTTACAGTACAGTTACAAGTCCATGGTGTTCACTCTTGTATTTTGTTTCGACAGATGTTTTTTTTCCTCTCGTTGTGTCCTTGGAGCGTGATACGGACATTCTGTGTGGGTGAGGTGTTAGGAGACTTCTTGAACGAGTCTATGAAAGGGTGGAAAAAGCACATTTGATAATAGCGTGTTAGTACAGTGGTTCTCTACCTCTGGGTCGGGACCCCCAGAGGGGTCCCCAAATTATTTCGAGGGGTCCCCAGATGATTCACTTAATGTGCAACATTGTGACAATTTAAGGACGTTTTAATACCTCTAAAATGACAAATTAAACATTTGCCAAATTGTCAAATATTAGAGGCAGAAATTGGGAAAATAGCTGATCTACATGCTCATAACGCCTCGCAACGCGAGGCCTGGTGGCACTCTTCTTGTGCCACCAGGCCTTTACACACGTATGAGATGTGTTAGGTCATGTTTGAGGTTACAGAGAGAGGTGACAACAGGTCAAAAGATGAGAATCCACAGGAAACGCCGCTCCCCCTGACAGAAAGGCTGAATCTACTAACTAGATACACAGGTCTACTGATGATCAGGGATCATTAGAACTGAGATTTGTAAGCACAAGGTTCTTAGTTTGATGCCAACATATGTTTAACCTGCATCCAAATGTAGCAGTGACTCATAGCCTCAGCCAGATGACCTAAAAAATAAAGGATACCACTTTGGTCTAGTGCAGGGGTCTTCAACGTTTTCAGGCCAAGGACCCCTTAGTTGAGGGAGAGATGAAGCAGGGACCCCGACAACCTTTTCATAGATTCCATATTGTTTCATCGTTTGACAGCACAATCATCAGTGTATTTTGGATTCTTGACAATTTGTGTTTTCAGATATTTAACCACTTGAGCCATCATTACCTAATAAACTTGACCTTTTACTCGTACTTAGTCTGCTGTTTCCCTTCTACACCAAACCTGCCGATCTACAAGCTCACAGCGCCTCGTAGCGCGGTCCCTGTCCCTGATATAATATTTCGAGATGGGGGTCTTTTAATATTTTTGACCAGAGTCTATAAATTTCTTCTAAATTCTTTTTTGGTTTTAGGTTTTTGAAAAACGCATGTATTCAAAGATTTTCAAAAATAGCAGATATACAAGCTCTCAGCGCAGCACCAGCTAAAGCATAACATAATGCTTAAAGTAATATTATAATAATGCGTTCCAGTTCTAAATGGGTTAATTCTCATTTGATTCTTCCATGCCAGCGTCTATGCACAACTCAATGTTTTGCTCGCACAACAGAAACAGACACCGTTCTGGTGTACATGGTACTGTGTGTACCATTTTTATGAACAACAACAAAAAGGTACAGTATGAAAATACAATTAAATGTAGCTTAAAAACAATGTAAGCATGTAAGTTCTTTTAGAAAACAGTGAAGCATCCCAACAGGTGAAGAGGAGGAAGGGGACTCTGCACACTGATGAAGACCCGCTATAGCAGTGGTTCTCAACCTTTCCAGGCCGCGACCCCCCCCCCCCCCCCCAAAAAAAAACATATTTCAACTGGGGGGACCCCCCCCACCCCACCCCACCCTACCAGGCACTTGGAATTGTAGGAGTTGGCATTACATTTAGTTTGACAATCTATTCCATTGTGAAAATAGCAGATTTTACATGCTCTCAACGCCTCGCAACGCTATTTTCACATGTTCTCTCTCCAATATTTGAAATTTGGCCAATGTTTAACCAGAGATACTTAAAAAAAAGAAAAAAAGTCTTAAAAGTCCTTAAATTGTCACTTAAAAGTGTGCTGATACCCTGTATACACTTACACTGTATGTTGTTCTGTTTACCGATGAGTGAGAAGCCAATCATCTGGGGACCCCCAAAAAATCATTTGGGGACCACTCTGGGGGTCCCGGCCCACAGGTTGAGAATCACAGCGCTATAGGGTTGAAACTTTGTGCCTGAGCTCCCAGTAGAGTGGATTGAAGTTGACAGTGTGCAGACCTCCCTTCCTCTTCTCAGTAACATAAATTACACCTCACAAAAAAAAATAGAGGCAAATCTTTGCTGTATACAAAGGAACTCAACCACTCCGGTGGAAACAAAATCCTTGTAAAACAGAAAAAAGAAAAGAAAAAAGCCTTTAAGCTTCTTCAAAGTCAAATTTGAGGGATACAAAAAAAAATATATATAACAAAGTAAAATATATTGTTTAACACAATAACAAGACATGACCCCCAAACATGTCATAAGGTGCAACTGGGTCGTTGCTTTAAGGCCAAGAGCACTTTGGTAGAGGTTTGAGTTGTGTAGTTAACCAGGGGCGTCAATTGGGTATGGCAGGGGTATGCAGCTGCCATACCCTGGGTCCAGGGGGGGAAAATAAAAGTTACTTTTAAATATAAATCCATGAACGTCTCCTTGTCTATCTGTGCTGGTTATTATGTTGTTAAATTACAGTAAAATAACTACAAATGCAACATTTTACAAAATGGTCACTTTAACAAGGTATTATAATTATATTCTCCACACTTGTATTCTCCCCACCTTGACAAAATGGTATATTCCCAGGTTCCGCAGGTCAGCTGCCATATCAAGAAACCATAGAAACGGGGGGACAAAAAATAAAATGTACTTCTTAAAATAAATGTATCGTGCCTGTTGCTAAGGTATGGCAACATGACTTGTGTCTTGCACGCGCTTGCCAAGACACCAGTCATGTTGCCATACGTTAGCTTTTTCTTTACTGACGCCACTGTAGTTAACTTGCCATGATGCAAAAACTAAGGTCAGAAACCTAAAATAATTTCTCCATTGATTAGAAACTGAATCAATCATTCAAAAAATATGCTCCTCATTGACTTACATTGTACAGTGAAGAGGCTCAGTATGAGCCCTTTTAAGATTCAAGATTCAAGATTAATTTATTTGGTCCCGAAGGAAATTTGTCTTGGACATTTTAGCCTGGAAACAAAACAAAGCTGATCCAGAACACCAATCTTTTTAGCCCGTGACCCAAAAGACAAACTAGACGTTGGCCTGGGACCCACACTAGTGAAAACAGCAGATCTACAAGCCCACAACACGTCGCTTTGTGGGCTTGTAGATCGGCTATTTTCACTACTGCTTAAACATTTTGTTTTCTAATTTATGGGGATTTCTTAGATTTTTCTTTGATGAAATTCAGCGACTCAGCAAATTTGGTTTTTAATTAATGAAAAAAAAAGCTTTGTTTGCGTTTTGTTTACAGGTTATAAGAACCCACATTGCAGTGGTCTTGCTGTACAATGCAAGTCAATGAGGAGCAATTTCTAGTCAGACAATCTTTTTTTTTATTATTATTTCTTACGTCATGGCAAGCTAAATACACAACCCAAACCTCTTCCAAAGTGGCCTTGCCCATTAAGACAACATGGCGGATATCCATTAACATCAAGAAATCCTTCTATTTACATCAAGGAGGAGTCCCTTCATCATCACTGTATGTCCTTCTTCACTCACTCACATTAACCTGAGTGGACTGGTGCACTGCACTTCCTGGTGTGTCAGGTGAGTGACTGGGGGAGAATTCCTTGGCTACAGCGCCGTCTATGGATGGGGACCTACTGATAGGTTCTAGAGGCATGCAGTCTACCGCACTTCCAGGGGGTTGAGGGGGGCAGCGGCCTTCGGCCGCTGCCTGGGCTCGCAAGTCCGGCTTGGTGCCGTCCCCCCACCTCGGCGCCTGACTCTGGCTGGAGCTTTACAAAAAAAACAAACAAAAAAAAAAGCCAGCTGCTGAGCTGACCTGCGCAGCGTGCGTGCGTGCGTGCGTTCGTTCAGTGCAATGTGAATGCATGTGACTTAGGAAGATAGATAGATAGATACGTAATAAACATGATTTGGTACATGTTTATGTGTGACGTCCAGGGGCACACGCAGGTGGAGGAGAAAAAATAAATAATCTAATAATAACAATGTATACAGACGGAGCCGCTTCTGTCCTGATCTGTTGCATCTATTTCCTGTAGTAGGCTGCTACCATTTCAAAATAAAACATGTGTTGAATGATCACTTTACAAATATCCAATACAATGACTCTTGTTTTGAAATGTCCACTGGTATGACAGGAAGCTATGACAGGGCCCCTTAGTGCTGCTGACGGAACACAGGCTGAAGAGACGTTCTGAACTTCTGAAGTAAAAACAACACTCTCGGGCATTATGGAATATAAAGTTTCAACACACGACTTTGGGGAACAGTTAATATTTGCCATGCTCTCTAAAACCAAGACACTGTGGAATATGGAACAAAACGTGCCCAACTGGTCTTGTTGTTGTCATCCACCTTACTTTAGCAGGTGAGTTAAGTAATTAATATAAATAATGCTGGTTTGCAGTGATGCATCACTGTCAATTAAACTGTGTGCTGTCATTAATGTAGGCCTAGTTGTCTTAATGGATGATATTTATAATGCTGTTTTGGAAAAACGGCGTGGTGATGTTTGTAGTGTGAAGACTAATGTCAGAGTTGTTGTGTTGGAGTGCCATAGGGAAGAGTTCATTAGCACCAGAGAGAGATGGAGACAGTGAGACATTACTTGGTTGGGCTACATATTGTCATGAATTAGATGGCGAGTGTGTAGATGTCTTCTGTTGGAGCCTGGTGTCCCGCATTTGCGCTGTCTGCATTTGCGCTGTAGAAAAAAGGTGGTTGTTGTTGTTGTTGTTGTTGTTGTGGGGCACTTGGTGAAAATCTCGCATCGGGGCACACCGGGGGCTAGTTTCGCCACTGACTGACAGTACAGTTCACTGGTACAAGCTCAACTAAAAGGTGATCCTAGAAAAGACTAAGTCAGGGGGAAAAAAGGGGGAAACAATTTAAAAACTAAAACAATAAAAACAGCCGATCTACAAGGCTGCATGTGGGCTTGTGGATCAGCTGTTTTGGGTAAATGTGGGTTATTTATCTAATGCAGTATTGATCCCTTTATCGAGTGATTGATTGAAGACTTTATGACAAGTTTCATGACAGTACAGTTCACTGGTACAAGCTCAACTAAAAGGAGCTTTATTCATTTATTGAATGAATTATTTCCCTGTCTCCACACCAGGCCCAACTGCGCCGCCACTGACTGATAAATTGCGACCGTCAGGTCGCAGTTACTATCGAAACATCGACCAGGTGTCTGTCTGTCCGTCACACTTTTGCCCTGCTCATATCTCCGCAACCGCTGACCCGATCCAAATTTTGCACAGACAGTCCTTGCCCTCCACCCATCGATTCTCACATCCTCTTCTAGCGCCACCATGAGGCCGAAACTCTTTCTGGACACTGCTCCTACAAATCTTGGCCTAAAATCACACAAATCGGTACACACTTGCTCTACACTCATGTCATCAACATGGATCTGTCCCATTTAGCGCCACCTTCAGGCCGATTTTTTAAAACCCATTTTTGGACACTACTCCTACAGATTTTGCCCTAAAATCACGCAAATCGCTACGCAGTCAGTATATATTAGGGAGTCTTACTGGTTTAATTATTTATTTATCTATTTATTTATTTACTTCCCGACTATGTCTTGTTGCTAATTACACGCGAATGCAGGGGGCGGAGCTAATTAGCGTAATTATTTAAATTGGGGGGCGTGGTCTGCATTAATTATGCAAATGAGGTTGGGGCGTGGTCTTTATTAATTATGTAAATGAGACTGCACAACATGCATTTGACGCGCGCGTCTTGTTGCTAATTACACGCGAATGCAGGGGTCGGAGCTAATTAGCGTAATTATTTAAATTGGGGGGCGTGGTCTGCATTAATTATGCAAATGAGGTTGGGGCGTGGTCTGCATTAATTATGTAAATGAGACTGCACAACATGCATTTGACGCGCGCGTCTTGTTGCTAATTACACGCGAATGCAGGGGGCGGAGCTAATTAGCGTAATTATTTAAATTGGGGGGCGTGGTCTGCATTAATTATGCAAATGAGGTTGGGGCGTGGTCTTTATTAATTATGTAAATGAGACTGCACAACATGCATTTGACGCGCGCGTCTTGTTGCTAATTACACGCGAATGCAGGGGGAGCTAATTAGCGTAATTATTTAAATTGGGGGGCGTGGTCTGCATTAATTATGCAAATGAGGTTGGGGCGTGGTCTGCATTAATTATGTAAATGAGACTGCACAACATGCATTTGACGCGCGCGTCTTGTTGCTAATTACACGCGAATGCAGGGGGCGGAGCTAATTAGCGTAATTATTTAAATTGGGGGGCGTGGTCTGCATTAATTATGCAAATGAAGTTGGGGCGTGGTCTGCATTAATTATGTAAATGAGACTGCACAACATGCATTTGACGCGCGCGTCTTGTTGCTAATTACACGTGAATGCAGGGGGCGGAGCTAATTAGCGTAATTATTTAAATTGGGGGCGTGGTCTGCATTAATTATGCAAATGAGGTTGGGGCGTGGTCTGCATTAATTATGTGAGACGCACGCATCTCATTTACATATTATTATGTAAATGAGGCTGCATTAATTATGTAAATGAGGCTGTTAAGTGGCGTTTCCCAGCGCGTAAAAAATGCAGACGGCCGTATGTAAATGAAGGGGAGGAGCTTAGTCGAAGTATGCAAATTGGGGGCGGGGCATGGTTTGGAAATGCGTGTGGGCGTGGTTTGCATACATTATGCTCGCATACATTATGCTAATGAGGGCGTTAAGGTGGGTTTTCCAGCGCATAAAAAATGCAGACGACCGTATGTAAATGAAGGGGAGGAGCTTAGTCGACGTATGAAAATTGGGGGCGGTGCATGGTTTGGAAATGTGTGTGGGTGTGGTTCGCATAAATTATGCTAATGAGGCTGTTAAGTGGCGTTTCCCAGCGCGTAAAAAATGCAGACGACCGTATGTAAATGAAGGGGAGGAGCTTAGTCGACGTATGCAAATTGGGGGCGGGGCATGGTTTGGAAATGCGTGTGGGCGTGGTTTGCATACATTATGCTCGCATACATTATGCTAATGAGGGCGTTAAGGTGGGTTTTCCAGCGCGTAAAAAATGCAGACGACCGTATGTAAATGAAGGGGAGGAGCTTAGTCGACGTATGAAAATTGGGGGCGGTGCATGGTTTGGAAATGTGTGTGGGTGTGGTTCGCATAAATTATGCTAATGAGGCTGTTAAGTGACGTTTCCCAGCGCGTAAAAAATGCAGACGACCGTATGTAAATGAAGGGGAGGAGCTTAGTCGACGTATGCAAATTGGGGGTGGGGCATGGTTTGGAAATGCGTGTGGGCGTGGTTTGCATACATTATGCTCGCATACATTATGCTAATGAGGGCGTTAAGGTGGGTTTTCCAGCGCGTAAAAAATGCAGACGACCGTATGTAAATGAAGGGGAGGAGCTTAGTCGACGTATGAAAATTGGGGGCGGTGCATGGTTTGGAAATGTGTGTGGGTGTGGTTCGCATAAATTATGCTAATGAGGCTGTTAAGTGACGTTTCCCAGCGCGTAAAAAATGCAGACGACCGTATGTAAATGAAGGGGAGGAGCTTAGTCGACGTATGCAAATTGGGGGTGGGGCATGGTTTGGAAATGCGTGTGGGCGTGGTTTGCATACATTATGCTCGCATACATTATGCTAATGAGGGCGTTAAGGTGGGTTTTCCAGCGCGTAAAAAATGCAGACGACCGTATGTAAATGAAGGGGAGGAGCTTAGTCGACGTATGAAAATTGGGGGCGGTGCATGGTTTGGAAATGTGTGTGGGTGTGGTTTGCATAAATTATGCTAATGAGGCTGTTAAGTGGCGTTTCCCAGCGCGTAAAAAATGCAGACGACCGTATGTAAATGAAGGGGAGGAGCTTAGTCGACGTATGCAAATTGGGGGCGGGGCATGGTTTGGAAATGCGTGTGGGCGTGGTTTGCATACATTATGCTCGCATACATTATGCTAATGAGGGCGTTAAGGTGGGTTTTCCAGCGCGTAAAAATGCAGACGACCGTATGTAAATGAAGGGGAGGAGCTTAGTCGACGTATGAAAATTGGGGGCGGTGCATGGTTTGGAAATGTGTGTGGGTGTGGTTCGCATAAATTATGCTAATGAGGCTGTTAAGTGGCGTTTCCCAGCGCGTAAAAAATGCAGACGACCGTATGTAAATGAAGGGGAGGAGCTTAGTCGACGTATGCAAATTGGGGGCGGGGCATGGTTTGGAAATGCGTGTGGGTGTGGTTTGCATACATTATGCTCGCATACATTATGCTAATGAGGGCGTTAAGGTGGGTTTTCCAGCGCGTAAAAAATGCAGACGACCGTATGTAAATGAAGGGGAGGAGCTTAGTCGACGTATGAAAATTGGGGGCGGTGCATGGTTTGGAAATGTGTGTGGGTGTGGTTCGCATAAATTATGCTCGCATACATTATGCTAATGAGGGTGTTAAGGTAGGTTCCCCAGCGCGTAAAAAATGCAGACGACCGTATGTAAATGAAGGGGAGGAGCTTAGTCGACATATGCAAATTGGGGGCGGGGCATGGTTTGGAAATGCGTGTGGGCGTGGTTTGCATAGATTATGCTCGCATACATCATGCTAATGAGGGTGTTAAGGTAGGTTTCCCAGGGCTTAAAAATACAGTCGACCGTAGTGAGCATTCGTTCCACGAACGCATTCATTCAATGAATAAATAAATAAAGTGCAAACGAACGAGCGAACGAACGAACGCACGTGCACGCACGCACACTTTATTATTTATTCATTCATTCACGCGCGCACGCACGCACGCACGCACGCACGCACGCACGCACACTTTATTTTTTAATTAATTCATGAATACAGCCTGCGATATGCGTGAAATCTTGCAAGCACATTCCCACTAGGTCAAGGAACAGATGCCTCCCTTCTCACATTGGCCTGTTATAGCGCCACCAGCGGGTCAACTTTTGCATAACACATTTTTGGAACAAAATGCCTCAAATCATGCATGCAGCTAATTTCAGTAACGTCAAAGAGAGCACTGCCTGCGATCTTGACATTTTGTACTTTTATAGACATTGTTTTCTGGCTTGAAGCGAGCCCACAATTGTTTCGAAGGAACAATATTTTCTAGTTTTAATTTTTTTATTGTTTTCTCTTTAAAAAATATGTAGTTTATAAAGTTTGGCGAGATAGGAAGTCATAAAAATGAGTTGTCAATGCCCCTGATGGATGAATTTGTTAATGCTCTATACCAGGGGTTCTCAAACCTTTTTAGGCCGTGACCCCCAAAATAAACATATTTGAACAGGGGACCCCCACGCTGACAAGCACTTGGAATTGTAGGTATTACATTTAATGTGACTCGGTTCCACAGATAAATATTGTGAAAATAGCTATTTTCACAATGTTCGCCTCTTGCTTACTTAATATTTGACAGTTTGGCCAGTCCTGTCAAATATTCGAATACTTTGAGGTCGAATAATTCGAATACCAAAAATCACTATTCGTGAATGCCCTAACTTGCCGATCTTCACTGTTGGTAGACGGTGAATTAGCCATGGCTGTTTGTTCAGTAATTAATAATCCTAAAAAGTAATCCTAAAAGTCTAATCATATAAATGCTAACAACTTCAAATTGTCTTATACTATGTCTCTCTCTTACCCTGCAGTATCTTATATACTTGCTTACCTGACGTCTGGTCTGACGTCACACATTTAACACTAATCTTTGCCTAACAACGCCCAC
Source organism: Nannobrachium achirus (assembly GCF_963921795.1). NCBI lineage: Eukaryota > Metazoa > Chordata > Actinopteri > Myctophiformes > Myctophidae > Nannobrachium > Nannobrachium achirus. The sequence continues at coordinate 54,524,317 of NC_137822.1, forward strand.
GGAGGCTTGCCCTCCGTGGGCATATTCAGGACATGACTGGATGGCCAAAGACTGTTCACTCCTGTCCGTCTGTGTTAGTATTGATTTTGACAGCAAATTTCTATTTAGTTTTAGTCATAGTCCTTTGAATTAAACATCATTTAGTTAGTCATATTTTAGTCGAGGTTTAGTCGACCATATATCATAAGATTTCAGTCGACTTTGTCGGGCCTTGATGCTGTCGTAAACGGTAGTTGGTAAATGGTGCATTTATATAGCACCTTTATCCAAGTTGTCATCAGTGAAAAAAGGTAGTCAGTCAACGCATTTCTCGTCATAGTTTTAGTCAACAAAATCAGCCATGTGCCCGTTCATTTGTGAACATCTTATCTCCAGCACCGCTGGACTGATCTGGACCGATTTGCATGAGTTTTGGATGAAATCGTTAGTAGTGTAGCACAAATGGGCTATATGGGGAGTTGCATCATGGTCCAATTAATGAATTTATTGTACAACCTACGGTTCAAGAGCTATAGGCCTCTAAATGTGAAGCGGCCTATTATAGGGCCATCAGGAGGCAGATTTGAGAAATAGGGGGGTGGAGGTTCTTCCTTGGCCCACTGCGCCAGTGTAAAGTGTCACGCCGTTCGGCTCAGCTGTTCCCAATATAGTAGAGATAGCCAGTTTGCTTCTCGTAGCTTTGCTGTGCACTACTATTCTTTTTGGATTATTACTGACTCTGCGTTCTCCTCTCCTCTCCAGTTTTCCGGGTTAGGGTTTTCCTTTGTAAATGTTTCAAAATCCTTTCAAAAATAGAGAAAATAGATGATCTTGAGGGCTCACAACGCATCACACTACAACACGTTTTGATAACATTTCACACTGTTTTAGGGGTGTATTATTCAGTGATAATGAAAGTGGCCGGGGGCCATCTTGTCCCTACTGGCCTTACAGCGTGGAAATGTTAAGTTTTTTATAGATTTTTTACACCATTATAATGTTTTCGTTTTGATCATTAGACCCAATCACTTTATATCGGTAGGCCTACGTCTCCAGCTTCAGGATATGTATGATACTGATTTACTACGAGACTGTGGCATTATGAGTTCAGTAGTTTACAATCTAGGCATTTAGCAGACGTTCTTAATTCAGAGCGACAGTGGTTCTCAAAACTTTTATTTTTTCCGTCATAACTAAACATCCTAACATAACTACGGCCGTACGCTACCCTGATTGGTCGAGGACTGGCTGGCCACCTCTGAAAACCGAATCTAGCAATGCTCGTAACACGGGCCATGGTGGAAGTCCTTATAAGGTCAGCACACATTCTAGTGAGGAGAATGAATGGAAAATGTACCAATTATATTTTTATTAGAATGAAATACAATCACTGAATATACCTTTAAGTAGAACTACAAAATAAGGCTCAAGTGATTAAAACCAGAAAAAGACTTGACTATGCAAGATGATATCGAGTCTCATATCACAATATTGATATATCGATATATTGCCCAGCCCTAATAATAATGGACTCTACACCAGTGGTTCTCAAAGTGGATTTCAGGGACTGTCTATTGGTTCCTTTATGGGGGCTGTATTTTGATTGTCTTAAGTACCAGCTCTTATGCCTTAACTTAAAGGCCTGTCCATACTGTCTGCGACCACCAAACTTTTCATCAGAGAGTTCTTACTTTCCGACGAGCAGCTTTCCGAACTCTAATTCGGGGTAATGCTTTCCAGAAGATTGACGAAGAGTGACGTCATGTTGGAGTTGAACCAGACGGAAGGTTTGGTGGTAGGAGACAGTGTGGACAGGCCTTGAAGTTAAGGCATTAGAGCTGGTACTCAAGACAATCAAAATAGAGCCCTCGGGGTCTAAATTGACCCATACAAGTATGTGACTCTGACAAATGGAACCAAATTGGTTCCATTTACTGTCAGGGTAAAGAGGAGAGCTTGAAATGTAAATGTTTGAGAACCACTGCTCTACACCAGGGGTCGGCAACCTTTTTGGCAAGTGCCATGTTTTTTTTTAATATTCTTCTGTGTCTGTGTGCCATACCAACATTACATTTAATTATCAACCTCATCAAAATTAAAATTGAATACAGATTTTGGTTTTCCTAACCTTCTTGTTTTTAAATATATTCGGAGCGGTGCAAACCGCTTCCCACATTTGACTTAGTGTGTAGTCATTTCCCCATGTCTCTATGTGTGTGTATGTATGTATGCAGTACCAACAGCTGAAATACTGGCATCCCCATCTAGTGGCCCAGGTCTTTTGGTAAATGGAATGAATACATACATTTATACATATTTATTTTGTTTTATTTATTAACTATATGTGTGTGTGTGTGTGTGTGTGTGTGTGTGTGTGTAGGCTATAGATTGAATTGCTGTTCCAAGCAAAGTAAATCGTCACTGTCGGGCACAAAAGTAGTGAAAACAGCAGATCTACAAGCACACAACGCCTCGCGGTGCGAGGCGTTGTGTGCTTGTAGATCGGCTGTTTTCACTAGTTTAAATCATTTTTAAAATGATAAATACAAAACAAACGGTTCTGGACATATAAGGTTTCCACCCGACAACGACGAAATATAACAAAAAAAAAGGGCCTCTCCAACTCTTTTTCCCGGGCTGAATCAGGGGCCCAGCACGTCCCTGTAGACAGGCCCAGCAAAGCCGGATGCTGGTTCATGAGGTTAACTATACGGAAGACCTGGGAGTATTTGATACTTTAGCTATTGAAAAATAGCAGATATACAAGCTCACAGGGGGGGTCCCTGGAACAACATATTTTGAGATGGGGTCCCCGGCCAAATGCATGTAATTTTGAGGGACCATTGACATGAACAAGTTTGAGAACCACTGATTTAGAAGGATTTGGAAGACATTTATAGAATCAGGGCAAAATATTCAAAGTAAGTCTAGAGTGTGTGTGTGTGTGTGTGTGTGTCTGTGTGTGCGCGCGCGCCTGCGTGCGGTTTAATTTATACTTTTGCTTGCCGAAAATAACCGATTTTCAAGCTTTCGTTTTTTTTTTTTTTCGATGTGAAAATCTATTATTTTCAACAAGCGACACACATCTAGCCTTCATGTAGAGGGGCTGATTGCAGTGTTATTTATTCACCGTTAAGTTTCTTTAAGTCTGCAGTTTTGACAATACAGTCTTATACAGTTGTTTACCGATGTTTCTGGTTGACATTGGCACATTTCACTCAGGTTTTTTCATGTCACTCATGTCACTTTGTCTGCTGACATCACTCAGCAACGAAATAAAAATAAAATAAACAAAAATAAAAATAAAACAATTCACAGGATCACCCATGATGTGCACTGCATTGTAGTTTCAAATGCATTACATTGCAGGCATTCTTTTTAGAGTAAAAACCTAAAAAAGACGAAGAAACGTGTGACATGCATGATCTGGGTAGATTGCCCCAGGAAATGTGCCAATCTCAACCCAAAACAACGATATGACTTTTACTCTTGATTTCATTGAGGAGCTTGAAAGGTTTCCATTTTTTACTAGTAAAAACGTACTGTTTTATAGTTTCATAAAGCATTTCTCAGTGATACTGTGCTCTTGGTCCCATAGCATGTCATTATTATTACATTTCTTTTAATATATATGTTTTATTTTAGAGAGAAATTACAGAAGTTCACATTGAACTTTTGAAACCCCTCAGTTGCTTTGGTCCTGTGTGGATAAAGCATAAAACTGTAATCTGACTTTGACAATGGAATAGAAGTGTAATCAATGGAATAAAACAGGAACTGAAAGAACATAACTGCATTCAGTAGAAAACAATTGGAATCGATCATCATATTGGAACTGGCATTCATTTGTTTCTTATGATGTCTGCTTCGTCTTTATGATCGTCTAGTAACCAATCATCTAAGGTAATCTAAGGTGATCTTCACATCTACTTAAGCGTTAGTATGCACCCCAGACAGTCAGAAGTGTCTTGATTCAATATTTACATCTTTGATATGTATTTGATCAAACATGCATTCCTGCTAAATGGAAAGACTTATTTATTGTTATTGATGAGCTATTTCATTATGTTGATATTGTTAAGACATCTTGCGTGAAATAACTGAAAAAGCCAAGGTCTCCCCCTTGATTCAAAGGGCACTATCAGTCACAAGCAGGGATGTGTGGTTGAATGAGTTTAAAGGAACTATAGTCAACTTGTTCTTGAAAAACAGATGCTAAAATAAAAATAATGTTTCGAAAATATTTTATAAAAAAGATTAAGCTTCATTATGTGTTTCTATTCTACTTTGTTTACATCCCTTATCAATCCATATAAAAGAATGGAAGAGGGAAAGTCAGCCTGACAATGGCCAAAATGTATGGGGGTTAGTGTGGAATGCATGTCTGATCAAAGGAACATAAAGTATCTACATACTGAATCAAGGAGTAGGAGTAGACGTGAAAGTGACCCAAGAGCAATCACATTTTGGTTTTCCACATTCCTTAAGCCACGTGACAAGTACAGTATTCTTCATAACATTGTCCTTAGCAGACAGAACTTTAAGGAATGCAGATTGCAGTCAAACACTATACACACAATGTCTTATATAAATACCATAGTCCCCATAATGACTTTATATTTACAGTCAAAATACCATCGTCCCGTAATGACTTCATATTTACAGGCAGTCCCCATAACACTTAACATATTTATACAGTCTAATACCACATTTCCCATTACGTCTTCATAATTACACTCATGATATTCCACAGTCCACATAATAGCTGCATTTTTACAGTCAAATGCCATAGTCTCCATATTGTCTCTATATGTACAGTTAAATACCACAGTCCCCATAATTTATTTTATATTTGCACTCAAATACCATAGTCTCCAAATTGTCTTTAGCCTATATTTACAGTAACGTATCCTTGGTCCCCATAATTTCCTTATATCTACAGAGAAATACCACAGTCCCAGGGCGTCCCGGTATAGCACAGGGGTAACTAAGTTACAGCACTGAATCTGCGGTTCGATTCCTCCATCCGTGGTGCCTCCGGCTTGGCCGCGCGCACCAACGAACACGGCTGGCTGTGTTCGCGGGTGGGAACCTGGCAGCGGGTGGGTGCGATCTCTGTTGCTGCACAATAGCGACTCCTGCAGGTTGTTCGGGGTGCCTGCGCGTTCGGCAGAGAGGAGGAGTGGAGTGTTCCTCTGCATGCATTACATCCTCGAGGTGAAACTCCTCGCTGTCGGGTGAAAAGAAAGTGGCCGGCGACGTCACACGCCTCAGAGGAGGCACACGGTTGTCTACTACACCGTCCCCAGATCAAACAAGTGGCCGTTGGCAGTGACTATACACATGGGGGGAATTGGCAAATAACTTAATTGGGAAGAGAATTTGAAGAAAAAAAGAAAGTGTCTTTATATTTAAATTCAAATAACATGGTCCCCATTGATGTCTATATTTACAGTACAGTTACAAGTCCATGGTGTTCACTCTTGTATTTTGTTTCGACAGATGTTTTTTTTCCTCTCGTTGTGTCCTTGGAGCGTGATACGGACATTCTGTGTGGGTGAGGTGTTAGGAGACTTCTTGAACGAGTCTATGAAAGGGTGGAAAAAGCACATTTGATAATAGCGTGTTAGTACAGTGGTTCTCTACCTCTGGGTCGGGACCCCCAGAGGGGTCCCCAAATTATTTCGAGGGGTCCCCAGATGATTCACTTAATGTGCAACATTGTGACAATTTAAGGACGTTTTAATACCTCTAAAATGACAAATTAAACATTTGCCAAATTGTCAAATATTAGAGGCAGAAATTGGGAAAATAGCTGATCTACATGCTCATAACGCCTCGCAACGCGAGGCCTGGTGGCACTCTTCTTGTGCCACCAGGCCTTTACACACGTATGAGATGTGTTAGGTCATGTTTGAGGTTACAGAGAGAGGTGACAACAGGTCAAAAGATGAGAATCCACAGGAAACGCCGCTCCCCCTGACAGAAAGGCTGAATCTACTAACTAGATACACAGGTCTACTGATGATCAGGGATCATTAGAACTGAGATTTGTAAGCACAAGGTTCTTAGTTTGATGCCAACATATGTTTAACCTGCATCCAAATGTAGCAGTGACTCATAGCCTCAGCCAGATGACCTAAAAAATAAAGGATACCACTTTGGTCTAGTGCAGGGGTCTTCAACGTTTTCAGGCCAAGGACCCCTTAGTTGAGGGAGAGATGAAGCAGGGACCCCGACAACCTTTTCATAGATTCCATATTGTTTCATCGTTTGACAGCACAATCATCAGTGTATTTTGGATTCTTGACAATTTGTGTTTTCAGATATTTAACCACTTGAGCCATCATTACCTAATAAACTTGACCTTTTACTCGTACTTAGTCTGCTGTTTCCCTTCTACACCAAACCTGCCGATCTACAAGCTCACAGCGCCTCGTAGCGCGGTCCCTGTCCCTGATATAATATTTCGAGATGGGGGTCTTTTAATATTTTTGACCAGAGTCTATAAATTTCTTCTAAATTCTTTTTTGGTTTTAGGTTTTTGAAAAACGCATGTATTCAAAGATTTTCAAAAATAGCAGATATACAAGCTCTCAGCGCAGCACCAGCTAAAGCATAACATAATGCTTAAAGTAATATTATAATAATGCGTTCCAGTTCTAAATGGGTTAATTCTCATTTGATTCTTCCATGCCAGCGTCTATGCACAACTCAATGTTTTGCTCGCACAACAGAAACAGACACCGTTCTGGTGTACATGGTACTGTGTGTACCATTTTTATGAACAACAACAAAAAGGTACAGTATGAAAATACAATTAAATGTAGCTTAAAAACAATGTAAGCATGTAAGTTCTTTTAGAAAACAGTGAAGCATCCCAACAGGTGAAGAGGAGGAAGGGGACTCTGCACACTGATGAAGACCCGCTATAGCAGTGGTTCTCAACCTTTCCAGGCCGCGACCCCCCCCCCCCCCCCCCCAAAAAAAAACATATTTCAACTGGGGGGACCCCCCCCACCCCACCCCACCCTACCAGGCACTTGGAATTGTAGGAGTTGGCATTACATTTAGTTTGACAATCTATTCCATTGTGAAAATAGCAGATTTTACATGCTCTCAACGCCTCGCAACGCTATTTTCACATGTTCTCTCTCCAATATTTGAAATTTGGCCAATGTTTAACCAGAGATACTTAAAAAAAAGAAAAAAAGTCTTAAAAGTCCTTAAATTGTCACTTAAAAGTGTGCTGATACCCTGTATACACTTACACTGTATGTTGTTCTGTTTACCGATGAGTGAGAAGCCAATCATCTGGGGACCCCCAAAAAATCATTTGGGGACCACTCTGGGGGTCCCGGCCCACAGGTTGAGAATCACAGCGCTATAGGGTTGAAACTTTGTGCCTGAGCTCCCAGTAGAGTGGATTGAAGTTGACAGTGTGCAGACCTCCCTTCCTCTTCTCAGTAACATAAATTACACCTCACAAAAAAAAATAGAGGCAAATCTTTGCTGTATACAAAGGAACTCAACCACTCCGGTGGAAACAAAATCCTTGTAAAACAGAAAAAAGAAAAGAAAAAAGCCTTTAAGCTTCTTCAAAGTCAAATTTGAGGGATACAAAAAAAAATATATATAACAAAGTAAAATATATTGTTTAACACAATAACAAGACATGACCCCCAAACATGTCATAAGGTGCAACTGGGTCGTTGCTTTAAGGCCAAGAGCACTTTGGTAGAGGTTTGAGTTGTGTAGTTAACCAGGGGCGTCAATTGGGTATGGCAGGGGTATGCAGCTGCCATACCCTGGGTCCAGGGGGGGAAAATAAAAGTTACTTTTAAATATAAATCCATGAACGTCTCCTTGTCTATCTGTGCTGGTTATTATGTTGTTAAATTACAGTAAAATAACTACAAATGCAACATTTTACAAAATGGTCACTTTAACAAGGTATTATAATTATATTCTCCACACTTGTATTCTCCCCACCTTGACAAAATGGTATATTCCCAGGTTCCGCAGGTCAGCTGCCATATCAAGAAACCATAGAAACGGGGGGACAAAAAATAAAATGTACTTCTTAAAATAAATGTATCGTGCCTGTTGCTAAGGTATGGCAACATGACTTGTGTCTTGCACGCGCTTGCCAAGACACCAGTCATGTTGCCATACGTTAGCTTTTTCTTTACTGACGCCACTGTAGTTAACTTGCCATGATGCAAAAACTAAGGTCAGAAACCTAAAATAATTTCTCCATTGATTAGAAACTGAATCAATCATTCAAAAAATATGCTCCTCATTGACTTACATTGTACAGTGAAGAGGCTCAGTATGAGCCCTTTTAAGATTCAAGATTCAAGATTAATTTATTTGGTCCCGAAGGAAATTTGTCTTGGACATTTTAGCCTGGAAACAAAACAAAGCTGATCCAGAACACCAATCTTTTTAGCCCGTGACCCAAAAGACAAACTAGACGTTGGCCTGGGACCCACACTAGTGAAAACAGCAGATCTACAAGCCCACAACACGTCGCTTTGTGGGCTTGTAGATCGGCTATTTTCACTACTGCTTAAACATTTTGTTTTCTAATTTATGGGGATTTCTTAGATTTTTCTTTGATGAAATTCAGCGACTCAGCAAATTTGGTTTTTAATTAATGAAAAAAAAAGCTTTGTTTGCGTTTTGTTTACAGGTTATAAGAACCCACATTGCAGTGGTCTTGCTGTACAATGCAAGTCAATGAGGAGCAATTTCTAGTCAGACAATCTTTTTTTTATTATTATTTCTTACGTCATGGCAAGCTAAATACACAACCCAAACCTCTTCCAAAGTGGCCTTGCCCATTAAGACAACATGGCGGATATCCATTAACATCAAGAAATCCTTCTATTTACATCAAGGAGGAGTCCCTTCATCATCACTGTATGTCCTTCTTCACTCACTCACATTAACCTGAGTGGACTGGTGCACTGCACTTCCTGGTGTGTCAGGTGAGTGACTGGGGGAGAATTCCTTGGCTACAGCGCCGTCTATGGATGGGGACCTACTGATAGGTTCTAGAGGCATGCAGTCTACCGCACTTCCAGGGGGTTGAGGGGGGCAGCGGCCTTCGGCCGCTGCCTGGGCTCGCAAGTCCGGCTTGGTGCCGTCCCCCCACCTCGGCGCCTGACTCTGGCTGGAGCTTTACAAAAAAAACAAAAAAAAAAAAAAGCCAGCTGCTGAGCTGACCTGCGCAGCGTGCGTGCGTGCGTGCGTTCGTTCAGTGCAATGTGAATGCATGTGACTTAGGAAGATAGATAGATAGATACGTAATAAACATGATTTGGTACATGTTTATGTGTGACGTCCAGGGGCACACGCAGGTGGAGGAGAAAAAATAAATAATCTAATAATAACAATGTATACAGACGGAGCCGCTTCTGTCCTGATCTGTTGCATCTATTTCCTGTAGTAGGCTGCTACCATTTCAAAATAAAACATGTGTTGAATGATCACTTTACAAATATCCAATACAATGACTCTTGTTTTGAAATGTCCACTGGTATGACAGGAAGCTATGACAGGGCCCCTTAGTGCTGCTGACGGAACACAGGCTGAAGAGACGTTCTGAACTTCTGAAGTAAAAACAACACTCTCGGGCATTATGGAATATAAAGTTTCAACACACGACTTTGGGGAACAGTTAATATTTGCCATGCTCTCTAAAACCAAGACACTGTGGAATATGGAACAAAACGTGCCCAACTGGTCTTGTTGTTGTCATCCACCTTACTTTAGCAGGTGAGTTAAGTAATTAATATAAATAATGCTGGTTTGCAGTGATGCATCACTGTCAATTAAACTGTGTGCTGTCATTAATGTAGGCCTAGTTGTCTTAATGGATGATATTTATAATGCTGTTTTGGAAAAACGGCGTGGTGATGTTTGTAGTGTGAAGACTAATGTCAGAGTTGTTGTGTTGGAGTGCCATAGGGAAGAGTTCATTAGCACCAGAGAGAGATGGAGACAGTGAGACATTACTTGGTTGGGCTACATATTGTCATGAATTAGATGGCGAGTGTGTAGATGTCTTCTGTTGGAGCCTGGTGTCCCGCATTTGCGCTGTCTGCATTTGCGCTGTAGAAAAAAGGTGGTTGTTGTTGTTGTTGTTGTTGTTGTGGGGCACTTGGTGAAAATCTCGCATCGGGGCACACCGGGGGCTAGTTTCGCCACTGACTGACAGTACAGTTCACTGGTACAAGCTCAACTAAAAGGTGATCCTAGAAAAGACTAAGTCAGGGGGAAAAAAGGGGGAAACAATTTAAAAACTAAAACAATAAAAACAGCCGATCTACAAGGCTGCATGTGGGCTTGTGGATCAGCTGTTTTGGGTAAATGTGGGTTATTTATCTAATGCAGTATTGATCCCTTTATCGAGTGATTGATTGAAGACTTTATGACAAGTTTCATGACAGTACAGTTCACTGGTACAAGCTCAACTAAAAGGAGCTTTATTCATTTATTGAATGAATTATTTCCCTGTCTCCACACCAGGCCCAACTGCGCCGCCACTGACTGATAAATTGCGACCGTCAGGTCGCAGTTACTATCGAAACATCGACCAGGTGTCTGTCTGTCCGTCACACTTTTGCCCTGCTCATATCTCCGCAACCGCTGACCCGATCCAAATTTTGCACAGACAGTCCTTGCCCTCCACCCATCGATTCTCACATCCTCTTCTAGCGCCACCATGAGGCCGAAACTCTTTCTGGACACTGCTCCTACAAATCTTGGCCTAAAATCACACAAATCGGTACACACTTGCTCTACACTCATGTCATCAACATGGATCTGTCCCATTTAGCGCCACCTTCAGGCCGATTTTTTAAAACCCATTTTTGGACACTACTCCTACAGATTTTGCCCTAAAATCACGCAAATCGCTACGCAGTCAGTATATATTAGGGAGTCTTACTGGTTTAATTATTTATTTATCTATTTATTTATTTACTTCCCGACTATGTCTTGTTGCTAATTACACGCGAATGCAGGGGGCGGAGCTAATTAGCGTAATTATTTAAATTGGGGGGCGTGGTCTGCATTAATTATGCAAATGAGGTTGGGGCGTGGTCTGCATTAATTATGTAAATGAGACTGCACAACATGCATTTGACGCGCGCGTCTTGTTGCTAATTACACGCGAATGCAGGGGGCGGAGCTAATTAGCGTAATTATTTAAATTGGGGGGCGTGGTCTGCATTAATTATGCAAATGAGGTTGGGGCGTGGTCTTTATTAATTATGTAAATGAGACTGCACAACATGCATTTGACGCGCGCGTCTTGTTGCTAATTACACGCGAATGCAGGGGGCGGAGCTAATTAGCGTAATTATTTAAATTGGGGGGCGTGGTCTGCATTAATTATGCAAATGAGGTTGGGGCGTGGTCTTTATTAATTATGTAAATGAGACTGCACAACATGCATTTGACGCGCGCGTCTTGTTGCTAATTACACGCGAATGCAGGGGGAGCTAATTAGCGTAATTATTTAAATTGGGGGGTGTGGTCTGCATTAATTATGCAAATGAGGTTGGGGCGTGGTCTGCATTAATTATGTAAATGAGACTGCACAACATGCATTTGACGCGCGCGTCTTGTTGCTAATTACACGCGAATGCAGGGGGCGGAGCTAATTAGCGTAATTATTTAAATTGGGGGGCGTGGTCTGCATTAATTATGCAAATGAAGTTGGGGCGTGGTCTGCATTAATTATGTAAATGAGACTGCACAACATGCATTTGACGCGCGCGTCTTGTTGCTAATTACACGTGAATGCAGGGGGCGGAGCTAATTAGCGTAATTATTTAAATTGGGGGCGTGGTCTGCATTAATTATGCAAATGAGGTTGGGGCGTGGTCTGCATTAATTATGTGAGACGCACGCATCTCATTTACATATTATTATGTAAATGAGGCTGCATTAATTATGTAAATGAGGCTGTTAAGTGGCGTTTCCCAGCGCGTAAAAAATGCAGACGGCCGTATGTAAATGAAGGGGAGGAGCTTAGTCGAAGTATGCAAATTGGGGGCGGGGCATGGTTTGGAAATGCGTGTGGGCGTGGTTTGCATACATTATGCTCGCATACATTATGCTAATGAGGGCGTTAAGGTGGGTTTTCCAGCGCATAAAAAATGCAGACGACCGTATGTAAATGAAGGGGAGGAGCTTAGTCGACGTATGAAAATTGGGGGCGGTGCATGGTTTGGAAATGTGTGTGGGTGTGGTTCGCATAAATTATGCTAATGAGGCTGTTAAGTGGCGTTTCCCAGCGCGTAAAAAATGCAGACGACCGTATGTAAATGAAGGGGAGGAGCTTAGTCGACGTATGCAAATTGGGGGCGGGGCATGGTTTGGAAATGCGTGTGGGCGTGGTTTGCATACATTATGCTCGCATACATTATGCTAATGAGGGCGTTAAGGTGGGTTTTCCAGCGCGTAAAAAATGCAGACGACCGTATGTAAATGAAGGGGAGGAGCTTAGTCGACGTATGAAAATTGGGGGCGGTGCATGGTTTGGAAATGTGTGTGGGTGTGGTTCGCATAAATTATGCTAATGAGGCTGTTAAGTGACGTTTCCCAGCGCGTAAAAAATGCAGACGACCGTATGTAAATGAAGGGGAGGAGCTTAGTCGACGTATGCAAATTGGGGGTGGGGCATGGTTTGGAAATGCGTGTGGGCGTGGTTTGCATACATTATGCTCGCATACATTATGCTAATGAGGGCGTTAAGGTGGGTTTTCCAGCGCGTAAAAAATGCAGACGACCGTATGTAAATGAAGGGGAGGAGCTTAGTCGACGTATGAAAATTGGGGGCGGTGCATGGTTTGGAAATGTGTGTGGGTGTGGTTCGCATAAATTATGCTAATGAGGCTGTTAAGTGGCGTTTCCCAGCGCGTAAAAAATGCAGACGACCGTATGTAAATGAAGGGGAGGAGCTTAGTCGACGTATGCAAATTGGGGGCGGGGCATGGTTTGGAAATGCGTGTGGGCGTGGTTTGCATACATTATGCTCGCATACATTATGCTAATGAGGGCGTTAAGGTGGGTTTTCCAGCGCGTAAAAAATGCAGACGACCGTATGTAAATGAAGGGGAGGAGCTTAGTCGACGTATGAAAATTGGGGGCGGTGCATGGTTTGGAAATGTGTGTGGGTGTGGTTCGCATAAATTATGCTCGCATACATTATGCTAATGAGGGTGTTAAGGTAGGTTCCCCAGCGCGTAAAAAATGCAGACGACCGTATGTAAATGAAGGGGAGGAGCTTAGTCGACATATGCAAATTGGGGGCGGGGCATGGTTTGGAAATGCGTGTGGGCGTGGTTTGCATAGATTATGCTCGCATACATCATGCTAATGAGGGTGTTAAGGTAGGTTTCCCAGGGCTTAAAAATACAGTCGACCGTAGTGAGCATTCGTTCCACGAACGCATTCATTCAATGAATAAATAAATAAAGTGCAAACGAACGAGCGAACGAACGAACGCACGTGCACGCACGCACACTTTATTATTTATTCATTCATTCACGCGCGCACGCACGCACGCACGCACGCACGCACGCACGCACACTTTATTTTTTAATTAATTCATGAATACAGCCTGCGATATGCGTGAAATCTTGCAAGCACATTCCCACTAGGTCAAGGAACAGATGCCTCCCTTCTCACATTGGCCTGTTATAGCGCCACCAGCGGGTCAACTTTTGCATAACACATTTTTGGAACAAAATGCCTCAAATCATGCATGCAGCTAATTTCAGTAACGTCAAAGAGAGCACTGCCTGCGATCTTGACATTTTGTACTTTTATAGACATTGTTTTCTGGCTTGAAGCGAGCCCACAATTGTTTCGAAGGAACAATATTTTCTAGTTTTAATTTTTTTATTGTTTTCTCTTTAAAAAATATGTAGTTTATAAAGTTTGGCGAGATAGGAAGTCATAAAAATGAGTTGTCAATGCCCCTGATGGATGAATTTGTTAATGCTCTATACCAGGGGTTCTCAAACCTTTTTAGGCCGTGACCCCCAAAATAAACATATTTGAACAGGGGACCCCCACGCTGACAAGCACTTGGAATTGTAGGTATTACATTTAATGTGACTCGGTTCCACAGATAAATATTGTGAAAATAGCTATTTTCACAATGTTCGCCTCTTGCTTACTTAATATTTGACAGTTTGGCCAGTCCTGTCAAATATTCGAATACTTTGAGGTCGAATAATTCGAATACCAAAAATCACTATTCGTGAATGCCCTAACTTGCCGATCTTCACTGTTGGTAGACGGTGAATTAGCCATGGCTGTTTGTTCAGTAATTAATAATCCTAAAAAGTAATCCTAAAAGTCTAATCATATAAATGCTAACAACTTCAAATTGTCTTATACTATGTCTCTCTCTTACCCTGCAGTATCTTATATACTTGCTTACCTGACGTCTGGTCTGACGTCACACATTTAACACTAATCTTTGCCTAACAACGCCCACGGAGGCTTGCCCTCCGTGGGCATATTCAGGACATGACTGGATGGCCAAAGACTGTTCACTCCTGTCCGTCTGTGTTAGTATTGATTTTGACAGCAAATTTCTATTTAGTTTTAGTCATAGTCCTTTGAATTAAACATCATTTAGTTAGTCATATTTTAGTCGAGGTTTAGTCGACCATATATCATAAGATTTCAGTCGACTTTGTCGGGCCTTGATGCTGTCGTAAACGGTAGTTGGTAAATGGTGCATTTATATAGCACCTTTATCCAAGTTGTCATCAGTGAAAAAAGGTAGTCAGTCAACGCATTTCTCGTCATAGTTTTAGTCAACAAAATCAGCCATGTGCCCGTTCATTTGTGAACATCTTATCTCCAGCACCGCTGGACTGATCTGGACCGATTTGCATGAGTTTTGGATGAAATCGTTAGTAGTGTAGCACAAATGGGCTATATGGGGAGTTGCATCATGGTCCAATTAATGAATTTATTGTACAACCTACGGTTCAAGAGCTATAGGCCTCTAAATGTGAAGCGGCCTATTATAGGGCCATCAGGAGGCAGATTTGAGAAATAGGGGGGTGGAGGTTCTTCCTTGGCCCACTGCGCCAGTGTAAAGTGTCACGCCGTTCGGCTCAGCTGTTCCCAATATAGTAGAGATAGCCAGTTTGCTTCTCGTAGCTTTGCTGTGCACTACTATTCTTTTTGGATTATTACTGACTCTGCGTTCTCCTCTCCTCTCCAGTTTTCCGGGTTAGGGTTTTCCTTTGTAAATGTTTCAAAATCCTTTCAAAAATAGAGAAAATAGATGATCTTGAGGGCTCACAACGCATCACACTACAACACGTTTTGATAACATTTCACACTGTTTTAGGGGTGTATTATTCAGTGATAATGAAAGTGGCCGGGGGCCATCTTGTCCCTACTGGCCTTACAGCGTGGAAATGTTAAGTTTTTTATAGATTTTTTACACCATTATAATGTTTTCGTTTTGATCATTAGACCCAATCACTTTATATCGGTAGGCCTACGTCTCCAGCTTCAGGATATGTATGATACTGATTTACTACGAGACTGTGGCATTATGAGTTCAGTAGTTTACAATCTAGGCATTTAGCAGACGTTCTTAATTCAGAGCGACAGTGGTTCTCAAAACTTTTATTTTTTCCGTCATAACTAAACATCCTAACATAACTACGGCCGTACGCTACCCTGATTGGTCGAGGACTGGCTGGCCACCTCTGAAAACCGAATCTAGCAATGCTCGTAACACGGGCCATGGTGGAAGTCCTTATAAGGTCAGCACACATTCTAGTGAGGAGAATGAATGGAAAATGTACCAATTATATTTTTATTAGAATGAAATACAATCACTGAATATACCTTTAAGTAGAACTACAAAATAAGGCTCAAGTGATTAAAACCAGAAAAAGACTTGACTATGCAAGATGATATCGAGTCTCATATCACAATATTGATATATCGATATATTGCCCAGCCCTAATAATAATGGACTCTACACCAGTGGTTCTCAAAGTGGATTTCAGGGACTGTCTATTGGTTCCTTTATGGGGGCTGTATTTTGATTGTCTTAAGTACCAGCTCTTATGCCTTAACTTAAAGGCCTGTCCATACTGTCTGCGACCACCAAACTTTTCATCAGAGAGTTCTTACTTTCCGACGAGCAGCTTTCCGAACTCTAATTCGGGGTAATGCTTTCCAGAAGATTGACGAAGAGTGACGTCATGTTGGAGTTGAACCAGACGGAAGGTTTGGTGGTAGGAGACAGTGTGGACAGGCCTTGAAGTTAAGGCATTAGAGCTGGTACTCAAGACAATCAAAATAGAGCCCTCGGGGTCTAAATTGACCCATACAAGTATGTGACTCTGACAAATGGAACCAAATTGGTTCCATTTACTGTCAGGGTAAAGAGGAGAGCTTGAAATGTAAATGTTTGAGAACCACTGCTCTACACCAGGGGTCGGCAACCTTTTTGGCAAGTGCCATGTTTTTTTTTAATATTCTTCTGTGTCTGTGTGCCATACCAACATTACATTTAATTATCAACCTCATCAAAATTAAAATTGAATACAGATTTTGGTTTTCCTAACCTTCTTGTTTTTAAATATATTCGGAGCGGTGCAAACCGCTTCCCACATTTGACTTAGTGTGTAGTCATTTCCCCATGTCTCTATGTGTGTGTATGTATGTATGCAGTACCAACAGCTGAAATACTGGCATCCCCATCTAGTGGCCCAGGTCTTTTGGTAAATGGAATGAATACATACATTTATACATATTTATTTTGTTTTATTTATTAACTATATGTGTGTGTGTGTGTGTGTGTGTGTGTGTGTGTGTAGGCTATAGATTGAATTGCTGTTCCAAGCAAAGTAAATCGTCACTGTCGGGCACAAAAGTAGTGAAAACAGCAGATCTACAAGCACACAACGCCTCGCGGTGCGAGGCGTTGTGTGCTTGTAGATCGGCTGTTTTCACTAGTTTAAATCATTTTTAAAATGATAAATACAAAACAAACGGTTCTGGACATATAAGGTTTCCACCCGACAACGACGAAATATAACAAAAAAAAAGGGCCTCTCCAACTCTTTTTCCCGGGCTGAATCAGGGGCCCAGCACGTCCCTGTAGACAGGCCCAGCAAAGCCGGATGCTGGTTCATGAGGTTAACTATACGGAAGACCTGGGAGTATTTGATACTTTAGCTATTGAAAAATAGCAGATATACAAGCTCACAGGGGGGGTCCCTGGAACAACATATTTTGAGATGGGGTCCCCGGCCAAATGCATGTAATTTTGAGGGACCATTGACATGAACAAGTTTGAGAACCACTGATTTAGAAGGATTTGGAAGACATTTATAGAATCAGGGCAAAATATTCAAAGTAAGTCTAGAGTGTGTGTGTGTGTGTGTGTGTGTCTGTGTGTGCGCGCGCGCCTGCGTGCGGTTTAATTTATACTTTTGCTTGCCGAAAATAACCGATTTTCAAGCTTTCGTTTTTTTTTTTTTTCGATGTGAAAATCTATTATTTTCAACAAGCGACACACATCTAGCCTTCATGTAGAGGGGCTGATTGCAGTGTTATTTATTCACCGTTAAGTTTCTTTAAGTCTGCAGTTTTGACAATACAGTCTTATACAGTTGTTTACCGATGTTTCTGGTTGACATTGGCACATTTCACTCAGGTTTTTTCATGTCACTCATGTCACTTTGTCTGCTGACATCACTCAGCAACGAAATAAAAATAAAATAAACAAAAATAAAAATAAAACAATTCACAGGATCACCCATGATGTGCACTGCATTGTAGTTTCAAATGCATTACATTGCAGGCATTCTTTTTAGAGTAAAAACCTAAAAAAGACGAAGAAACGTGTGACATGCATGATCTGGGTAGATTGCCCCAGGAAATGTGCCAATCTCAACCCAAAACAACGATATGACTTTTACTCTTGATTTCATTGAGGAGCTTGAAAGGTTTCCATTTTTTACTAGTAAAAACGTACTGTTTTATAGTTTCATAAAGCATTTCTCAGTGATACTGTGCTCTTGGTCCCATAGCATGTCATTATTATTACATTTCTTTTAATATATATGTTTTATTTTAGAGAGAAATTACAGAAGTTCACATTGAACTTTTGAAACCCCTCAGTTGCTTTGGTCCTGTGTGGATAAAGCATAAAACTGTAATCTGACTTTGACAATGGAATAGAAGTGTAATCAATGGAATAAAACAGGAACTGAAAGAACATAACTGCATTCAGTAGAAAACAATTGGAATCGATCATCATATTGGAACTGGCATTCATTTGTTTCTTATGATGTCTGCTTCGTCTTTATGATCGTCTAGTAACCAATCATCTAAGGTAATCTAAGGTGATCTTCACATCTACTTAAGCGTTAGTATGCACCCCAGACAGTCAGAAGTGTCTTGATTCAATATTTACATCTTTGATATGTATTTGATCAAACATGCATTCCTGCTAAATGGAAAGACTTATTTATTGTTATTGATGAGCTATTTCATTATGTTGATATTGTTAAGACATCTTGCGTGAAATAACTGAAAAAGCCAAGGTCTCCCCCTTGATTCAAAGGGCACTATCAGTCACAAGCAGGGATGTGTGGTTGAATGAGTTTAAAGGAACTATAGTCAACTTGTTCTTGAAAAACAGATGCTAAAATAAAAATAATGTTTCGAAAATATTTTATAAAAAAGATTAAGCTTCATTATGTGTTTCTATTCTACTTTGTTTACATCCCTTATCAATCCATATAAAAGAATGGAAGAGGGAAAGTCAGCCTGACAATGGCCAAAATGTATGGGGGTTAGTGTGGAATGCATGTCTGATCAAAGGAACATAAAGTATCTACATACTGAATCAAGGAGTAGGAGTAGACGTGAAAGTGACCCAAGAGCAATCACATTTTGGTTTTCCACATTCCTTAAGCCACGTGACAAGTACAGTATTCTTCATAACATTGTCCTTAGCAGACAGAACTTTAAGGAATGCAGATTGCAGTCAAACACTATACACACAATGTCTTATATAAATACCATAGTCCCCATAATGACTTTATATTTACAGTCAAAATACCATCGTCCCGTAATGACTTCATATTTACAGGCAGTCCCCATAACACTTAACATATTTATACAGTCTAATACCACATTTCCCATTACGTCTTCATAATTACACTCATGATATTCCACAGTCCACATAATAGCTGCATTTTTACAGTCAAATGCCATAGTCTCCATATTGTCTCTATATGTACAGTTAAATACCACAGTCCCCATAATTTATTTTATATTTGCACTCAAATACCATAGTCTCCAAATTGTCTTTAGCCTATATTTACAGTAACGTATCCTTGGTCCCCATAATTTCCTTATATCTACAGAGAAATACCACAGTCCCAGGGCGTCCCGGTATAGCACAGGGGTAACTAAGTTACAGCACTGAATCTGCGGTTCGATTCCTCCATCCGTGGTGCCTCCGGCTTGGCCGCGCGCACCAACGAACACGGCTGGCTGTGTTCGCGGGTGGGAACCTGGCAGCGGGTGGGTGCGATCTCTGTTGCTGCACAATAGCGACTCCTGCAGGTTGTTCGGGGTGCCTGCGCGTTCGGCAGAGAGGAGGAGTGGAGTGTTCCTCTGCATGCATTACATCCTCGAGGTGAAACTCCTCGCTGTCGGGTGAAAAGAAAGTGGCCGGCGACGTCACACGCCTCAGAGGAGGCACACGGTTGTCTACTACACCGTCCCCAGATCAAACAAGTGGCCGTTGGCAGTGACTATACACATGGGGGGAATTGGCAAATAACTTAATTGGGAAGAGAATTTGAAGAAAAAAAGAAAGTGTCTTTATATTTAAATTCAAATAACATGGTCCCCATTGATGTCTATATTTACAGTACAGTTACAAGTCCATGGTGTTCACTCTTGTATTTTGTTTCGACAGATGTTTTTTTTCCTCTCGTTGTGTCCTTGGAGCGTGATACGGACATTCTGTGTGGGTGAGGTGTTAGGAGACTTCTTGAACGAGTCTATGAAAGGGTGGAAAAAGCACATTTGATAATAGCGTGTTAGTACAGTGGTTCTCTACCTCTGGGTCGGGACCCCCAGAGGGGTCCCCAAATTATTTCGAGGGGTCCCCAGATGATTCACTTAATGTGCAACATTGTGACAATTTAAGGACGTTTTAATACCTCTAAAATGACAAATTAAACATTTGCCAAATTGTCAAATATTAGAGGCAGAAATTGGGAAAATAGCTGATCTACATGCTCATAACGCCTCGCAACGCGAGGCCTGGTGGCACTCTTCTTGTGCCACCAGGCCTTTACACACGTATGAGATGTGTTAGGTCATGTTTGAGGTTACAGAGAGAGGTGACAACAGGTCAAAAGATGAGAATCCACAGGAAACGCCGCTCCCCCTGACAGAAAGGCTGAATCTACTAACTAGATACACAGGTCTACTGATGATCAGGGATCATTAGAACTGAGATTTGTAAGCACAAGGTTCTTAGTTTGATGCCAACATATGTTTAACCTGCATCCAAATGTAGCAGTGACTCATAGCCTCAGCCAGATGACCTAAAAAATAAAGGATACCACTTTGGTCTAGTGCAGGGGTCTTCAACGTTTTCAGGCCAAGGACCCCTTAGTTGAGGGAGAGATGAAGCAGGGACCCCGACAACCTTTTCATAGATTCCATATTGTTTCATCGTTTGACAGCACAATCATCAGTGTATTTTGGATTCTTGACAATTTGTGTTTTCAGATATTTAACCACTTGAGCCATCATTACCTAATAAACTTGACCTTTTACTCGTACTTAGTCTGCTGTTTCCCTTCTACACCAAACCTGCCGATCTACAAGCTCACAGCGCCTCGTAGCGCGGTCCCTGTCCCTGATATAATATTTCGAGATGGGGGTCTTTTAATATTTTTGACCAGAGTCTATAAATTTCTTCTAAATTCTTTTTTGGTTTTAGGTTTTTGAAAAACGCATGTATTCAAAGATTTTCAAAAATAGCAGATATACAAGCTCTCAGCGCAGCACCAGCTAAAGCATAACATAATGCTTAAAGTAATATTATAATAATGCGTTCCAGTTCTAAATGGGTTAATTCTCATTTGATTCTTCCATGCCAGCGTCTATGCACAACTCAATGTTTTGCTCGCACAACAGAAACAGACACCGTTCTGGTGTACATGGTACTGTGTGTACCATTTTTATGAACAACAACAAAAAGGTACAGTATGAAAATACAATTAAATGTAGCTTAAAAACAATGTAAGCATGTAAGTTCTTTTAGAAAACAGTGAAGCATCCCAACAGGTGAAGAGGAGGAAGGGGACTCTGCACACTGATGAAGGCCCGCTATAGCAGTGGTTCTCAACCTTTCCAGGCCGCGACCCCCCCCCCAAAAAAAAAAACATATTTCAACTGGGGGGACCCCCCCCACCCCACCCCACCCTACCAGGCACTTGGAATTGTAGGAGTTGGCATTACATTTAGTTTGACAATCTATTCCATTGTGAAAATAGCAGATTTTACATGCTCTCAACGCCTCGCAACGCTATTTTCACATGTTCTCTCTCCAATATTTGAAATTTGGCCAATGTTTAACCAGAGATACTTAAAAAAAGAAAAAAGTCTTAAAAGTCCTTAAATTGTCACTTAAAAGTGTGCTGATACCCTGTATACACTTACACTGTATGTTGTTCTGTTTACCGATGAGTGAGAAGCCAATCATCTGGGGACCCCCAAAAAATCATTTGGGGACCACTCTGGGGGTCCCGGCCCACAGGTTGAGAATCACAGCGCTATAGGGTTGAAACTTTGTGCCTGAGCTCCCAGTAGAGTGGATTGAAGTTGACAGTGTGCAGACCTCCCTTCCTCTTCTCAGTAACATAAATTACACCTCACAAAAAAAAATAGAGGCAAATCTTTGCTGTATACAAAGGAACTCAACCACTCCGGTGGAAACAAAATCCTTGTAAAACAGAAAAAAGAAAAGAAAAAAGCCTTTAAGCTTCTTCAAAGTCAAATTTGAGGGATACAAAAAAAAATATATATAACAAAGTAAAATATATTGTTTAACACAATAACAAGACATGACCCCCAAACATGTCATAAGGTGCAACTGGGTCGTTGCTTTAAGGCCAAGAGCACTTTGGTAGAGGTTTGAGTTGTGTAGTTAACCAGGGGCGTCAATTGGGTATGGCAGGGGTATGCAGCTGCCATACCCTGGGTCCAGGGGGGGAAAATAAAAGTTACTTTTAAATATAAATCCATGAACGTCTCCTTGTCTATCTGTGCTGGTTATTATGTTGTTAAATTACAGTAAAATAACTACAAATGCAACATTTTACAAAATGGTCACTTTAACAAGGTATTATAATTATATTCTCCACACTTGTATTCTCCCCACCTTGACAAAATGGTATATTCCCAGGTTCCGCAGGTCAGCTGCCATATCAAGAAACCATAGAAACGGGGGGACAAAAAATAAAATGTACTTCTTAAAATAAATGTATCGTGCCTGTTGCTAAGGTATGGCAACATGACTTGTGTCTTGCACGCGCTTGCCAAGACACCAGTCATGTTGCCATACGTTAGCTTTTTCTTTACTGACGCCACTGTAGTTAACTTGCCATGATGCAAAAACTAAGGTCAGAAACCTAAAATAATTTCTCCATTGATTAGAAACTGAATCAATCATTCAAAAAATATGCTCCTCATTGACTTACATTGTACAGTGAAGAGGCTCAGTATGAGCCCTTTTAAGATTCAAGATTCAAGATTAATTTATTTGGTCCCGAAGGAAATTTGTCTTGGACATTTTAGCCTGGAAACAAAACAAAGCTGATCCAGAACACCAATCTTTTTAGCCCGTGACCCAAAAGACAAACTAGACGTTGGCCTGGGACCCACACTAGTGAAAACAGCAGATCTACAAGCCCACAACACGTCGCTTTGTGGGCTTGTAGATCGGCTATTTTCACTACTGCTTAAACATTTTGTTTTCTAATTTATGGGGATTTCTTAGATTTTTCTTTGATGAAATTCAGCGACTCAGCAAATTTGGTTTTTAATTAATGAAAAAAAAAGCTTTGTTTGCGTTTTGTTTACAGGTTATAAGAACCCACATTGCAGTGGTCTTGCTGTACAATGCAAGTCAATGAGGAGCAATTTCTAGTCAGACAATCTTTTTTTTTATTATTATTTCTTACGTCATGGCAAGCTAAATACACAACCCAAACCTCTTCCAAAGTGGCCTTGCCCATTAAGACAACATGGCGGATATCCATTAACATCAAGAAATCCTTCTATTTACATCAAGGAGGAGTCCCTTCATCATCACTGTATGTCCTTCTTCACTCACTCACATTAACCTGAGTGGACTGGTGCACTGCACTTCCTGGTGTGTCAGGTGAGTGACTGGGGGAGAATTCCTTGGCTACAGCGCCGTCTATGGATGGGGACCTACTGATAGGTTCTAGAGGCATGCAGTCTACCGCACTTCCAGGGGGTTGAGGGGGGCAGCGGCCTTCGGCCGCTGCCTGGGCTCGCAAGTACGGCTTGGTGCCGTCCCCCCACCTCGGCGCCTGACTCTGGCTGGAGCTTTACAAAAAAAACAAACAAAAAAAAAAGCCAGCTGCTGAGCTGACCTGCGCAGCGTGCGTGCGTGCGTGCGTTCGTTCAGTGCAATGTGAATGCATGTGACTTAGGAAGATAGATAGATAGATACGTAATAAACATGATTTGGTACATGTTTATGTGTGACGTCCAGGGGCACACGCAGGTGGAGGAGAAAAAATAAATAATCTAATAATAACAATGTATACAGACGGAGCCGCTTCTGTCCTGATCTGTTGCATCTATTTCCTGTAGTAGGCTGCTACCATTTCAAAATAAAACATGTGTTGAATGATCACTTTACAAATATCCAATACAATGACTCTTGTTTTGAAATGTCCACTGGTATGACAGGAAGCTATGACAGGGCCCCTTAGTGCTGCTGACGGAACACAGGCTGAAGAGACGTTCTGAACTTCTGAAGTAAAAACAACACTCTCGGGCATTATGGAATATAAAGTTTCAACACACGACTTTGGGGAACAGTTAATATTTGCCATGCTCTCTAAAACCAAGACACTGTGGAATATGGAACAAAACGTGCCCAACTGGTCTTGTTGTTGTCATCCACCTTACTTTAGCAGGTGAGTTAAGTAATTAATATAAATAATGCTGGTTTGCAGTGATGCATCACTGTCAATTAAACTGTGTGCTGTCATTAATGTAGGCCTAGTTGTCTTAATGGATGATATTTATAATGCTGTTTTGGAAAAACGGCGTGGTGATGTTTGTAGTGTGAAGACTAATGTCAGAGTTGTTGTGTTGGAGTGCCATAGGGAAGAGTTCATTAGCACCAGAGAGAGATGGAGACAGTGAGACATTACTTGGTTGGGCTACATATTGTCATGAATTAGATGGCGAGTGTGTAGATGTCTTCTGTTGGAGCCTGGTGTCCCGCATTTGCGCTGTCTGCATTTGCGCTGTAGAAAAAAGGTGGTTGTTGTTGTTGTTGTTGTTGTTGTGGGGCACTTGGTGAAAATCTCGCATCGGGGCACACCGGGGGCTAGTTTCGCCACTGACTGACAGTACAGTTCACTGGTACAAGCTCAACTAAAAGGTGATCCTAGAAAAGACTAAGTCAGGGGGAAAAAAGGGGGAAACAATTTAAAAACTAAAACAATAAAAACAGCCGATCTACAAGGCTGCATGTGGGCTTGTGGATCAGCTGTTTTGGGTAAATGTGGGTTATTTATCTAATGCAGTATTGATCCCTTTATCGAGTGATTGATTGAAGACTTTATGACAAGTTTCATGACAGTACAGTTCACTGGTACAAGCTCAACTAAAAGGAGCTTTATTCATTTATTGAATGAATTATTTCCCTGTCTCCACACCAGGCCCAACTGCGCCGCCACTGACTGATAAATTGCGACCGTCAGGTCGCAGTTACTATCGAAACATCGACCAGGTGTCTGTCTGTCCGTCACACTTTTGCCCTGCTCATATCTCCGCAACCGCTGACCCGATCCAAATTTTGCACAGACAGTCCTTGCCCTCCACCCATCGATTCTCACATCCTCTTCTAGCGCCACCATGAGGCCGAAACTCTTTCTGGACACTGCTCCTACAAATCTTGGCCTAAAATCACACAAATCGGTACACACTTGCTCTACACTCATGTCATCAACATGGATCTGTCCCATTTAGCGCCACCTTCAGGCCGATTTTTTAAAACCCATTTTTGGACACTACTCCTACAGATTTTGCCCTAAAATCACGCAAATCGCTACGCAGTCAGTATATATTAGGGAGTCTTACTGGTTTAATTATTTATTTATCTATTTATTTATTTACTTCCCGACTATGTCTTGTTGCTAATTACACGCGAATGCAGGGGGCGGAGCTAATTAGCGTAATTATTTAAATTGGGGGGCGTGGTCTGCATTAATTATGCAAATGAGGTTGGGGCGTGGTCTTTATTAATTATGTAAATGAGACTGCACAACATGCATTTGACGCGCGCGTCTTGTTGCTAATTACACGCGAATGCAGGGGGCGGAGCTAATTAGCGTAATTATTTAAATTGGGGGGCGTGGTCTGCATTAATTATGCAAATGAGGTTGGGGCGTGGTCTTTATTAATTATGTAAATGAGACTGCACAACATGCATTTGACGCGCGCGTCTTGTTGCTAATTACACGCGAATGCAGGGGGCGGAGCTAATTAGCGTAATTATTTAAATTGGGGGGCGTGGTCTGCATTAATTATGCAAATGAGGTTGGGGCGTGGTCTTTATTAATTATGTAAATGAGACTGCACAACATGCATTTGACGCGCGCGTCTTGTTGCTAATTACACGCGAATGCAGGGGGAGCTAATTAGCGTAATTATTTAAATTGGGGGGTGTGGTCTGCATTAATTATGCAAATGAGGTTGGGGCGTGGTCTGCATTAATTATGTAAATGAGACTGCACAACATGCATTTGACGCGCGCGTCTTGTTGCTAATTACACGCGAATGCAGGGGGCGGAGCTAATTAGCGTAATTATTTAAATTGGGGGGCGTGGTCTGCATTAATTATGCAAATGAAGTTGGGGCGTGGTCTGCATTAATTATGTAAATGAGACTGCACAACATGCATTTGACGCGCGCGTCTTGTTGCTAATTACACGTGAATGCAGGGGGCGGAGCTAATTAGCGTAATTATTTAAATTGGGGGCGTGGTCTGCATTAATTATGCAAATGAGGTTGGGGCGTGGTCTGCATTAATTATGTGAGACGCACGCATCTCATTTACATATTATTATGTAAATGAGGCTGCATTAATTATGTAAATGAGGCTGTTAAGTGGCGTTTCCCAGCGCGTAAAAAATGCAGACGGCCGTATGTAAATGAAGGGGAGGAGCTTAGTCGAAGTATGCAAATTGGGGGCGGGGCATGGTTTGGAAATGCGTGTGGGCGTGGTTTGCATACATTATGCTCGCATACATTATGCTAATGAGGGCGTTAAGGTGGGTTTTCCAGCGCATAAAAAATGCAGACGACCGTATGTAAATGAAGGGGAGGAGCTTAGTCGACGTATGAAAATTGGGGGCGGTGCATGGTTTGGAAATGTGTGTGGGTGTGGTTCGCATAAATTATGCTAATGAGGCTGTTAAGTGGCGTTTCCCAGCGCGTAAAAAATGCAGACGACCGTATGTAAATGAAGGGGAGGAGCTTAGTCGACGTATGCAAATTGGGGGCGGGGCATGGTTTGGAAATGCGTGTGGGCGTGGTTTGCATACATTATGCTCGCATACATTATGCTAATGAGGGCGTTAAGGTGGGTTTTCCAGCGCGTAAAAAATGCAGACGACCGTATGTAAATGAAGGGGAGGAGCTTAGTCGACGTATGAAAATTGGGGGCGGTGCATGGTTTGGAAATGTGTGTGGGTGTGGTTCGCATAAATTATGCTAATGAGGCTGTTAAGTGACGTTTCCCAGCGCGTAAAAAATGCAGACGACCGTATGTAAATGAAGGGGAGGAGCTTAGTCGACGTATGCAAATTGGGGGTGGGGCATGGTTTGGAAATGCGTGTGGGCGTGGTTTGCATACATTATGCTCGCATACATTATGCTAATGAGGGCGTTAAGGTGGGTTTTCCAGCGCGTAAAAAATGCAGACGACCGTATGTAAATGAAGGGGAGGAGCTTAGTCGACGTATGAAAATTGGGGGCGGTGCATGGTTTGGAAATGTGTGTGGGTGTGGTTCGCATAAATTATGCTAATGAGGCTGTTAAGTGACGTTTCCCAGCGCGTAAAAAATGCAGACGACCGTATGTAAATGAAGGGGAGGAGCTTAGTCGACGTATGCAAATTGGGGGTGGGGCATGGTTTGGAAATGCGTGTGGGCGTGGTTTGCATACATTATGCTCGCATACATTATGCTAATGAGGGCGTTAAGGTGGGTTTTCCAGCGCGTAAAAAATGCAGACGACCGTATGTAAATGAAGGGGAGGAGCTTAGTCGACGTATGAAAATTGGGGGCGGTGCATGGTTTGGAAATGTGTGTGGGTGTGGTTTGCATAAATTATGCTAATGAGGCTGTTAAGTGGCGTTTCCCAGCGCGTAAAAAATGCAGACGACCGTATGTAAATGAAGGGGAGGAGCTTAGTCGACGTATGCAAATTGGGGGCGGGGCATGGTTTGGAAATGCGTGTGGGCGTGGTTTGCATACATTATGCTCGCATACATTATGCTAATGAGGGCGTTAAGGTGGGTTTTCCAGCGCGTAAAAAATGCAGACGACCGTATGTAAATGAAGGGGAGGAGCTTAGTCGACGTATGAAAATTGGGGGCGGTGCATGGTTTGGAAATGTGTGTGGGTGTGGTTCGCATAAATTATGCTCGCATACATTATGCTAATGAGGGTGTTAAGGTAGGTTCCCCAGCGCGTAAAAAATGCAGACGACCGTATGTAAATGAAGGGGAGGAGCTTAGTCGACATATGCAAATTGGGGGCGGGGCATGGTTTGGAAATGCGTGTGGGCGTGGTTTGCATAGATTATGCTCGCATACATCATGCTAATGAGGGTGTTAAGGTAGGTTTCCCAGGGCTTAAAAATACAGTCGACCGTAGTGAGCATTCGTTCCACGAACGCATTCATTCAATGAATAAATAAATAAAGTGCAAACGAACGAGCGAACGAACGAACGCACGTGCACGCACGCACACTTTATTATTTATTCATTCATTCACGCGCGCACGCACGCACGCACGCACGCACGCACGCACGCACACTTTATTTTTTAATTAATTCATGAATACAGCCTGCGATATGCGTGAAATCTTGCAAGCACATTCCCACTAGGTCAAGGAACAGATGCCTCCCTTCTCACATTGGCCTGTTATAGCGCCACCAGCGGGTCAACTTTTGCATAACACATTTTTGGAACAAAATGCCTCAAATCATGCATGCAGCTAATTTCAGTAACGTCAAAGAGAGCACTGCCTGCGATCTTGACATTTTGTACTTTTATAGACATTGTTTTCTGGCTTGAAGCGAGCCCACAATTGTTTCGAAGGAACAATATTTTCTAGTTTTAATTTTTTTATTGTTTTCTCTTTAAAAAATATGTAGTTTATAAAGTTTGGCGAGATAGGAAGTCATAAAAATGAGTTGTCAATGCCCCTGATGGATGAATTTGTTAATGCTCTATACCAGGGGTTCTCAAACCTTTTTAGGCCGTGACCCCCAAAATAAACATATTTGAACAGGGGACCCCCACGCTGACAAGCACTTGGAATTGTAGGTATTACATTTAATGTGACTCGGTTCCACAGATAAATATTGTGAAAATAGCTATTTTCACAATGTTCGCCTCTTGCTTACTTAATATTTGACAGTTTGGCCAGTCCTGTCAAATATTCGAATACTTTGAGGTCGAATAATTCGAATACCAAAAATCACTATTCGTGAATGCCCTAACTTGCCGATCTTCACTGTTGGTAGACGGTGAATTAGCCATGGCTGTTTGTTCAGTAATTAATAATCCTAAAAAGTAATCCTAAAAGTCTAATCATATAAATGCTAACAACTTCAAATTGTCTTATACTATGTCTCTCTCTTACCCTGCAGTATCTTATATACTTGCTTACCTGACGTCTGGTCTGACGTCACACATTTAACACTAATCTTTGCCTAACAACGCCCACGGAGGCTTGCCCTCCGTGGGCATATTCAGGACATGACTGGATGGCCAAAGACTGTTCACTCCTGTCCGTCTGTGTTAGTATTGATTTTGACAGCAAATTTCTATTTAGTTTTAGTCATAGTCCTTTGAATTAAACATCATTTAGTTAGTCATATTTTAGTCGAGGTTTAGTCGACCATATATCATAAGATTTCAGTCGACTTTGTCGGGCCTTGATGCTGTCGTAAACGGTAGTTGGTAAATGGTGCATTTATATAGCACCTTTATCCAAGTTGTCATCAGTGAAAAAAGGTAGTCAGTCAACGCATTTCTCGTCATAGTTTTAGTCAACAAAATCAGCCATGTGCCCGTTCATTTGTGAACATCTTATCTCCAGCACCGCTGGACTGATCTGGACCGATTTGCATGAGTTTTGGATGAAATCGTTAGTAGTGTAGCACAAATGGGCTATATGGGGAGTTGCATCATGGTCCAATTAATGAATTTATTGTACAACCTACGGTTCAAGAGCTATAGGCCTCTAAATGTGAAGCGGCCTATTATAGGGCCATCAGGAGGCAGATTTGAGAAATAGGGGGGTGGAGGTTCTTCCTTGGCCCACTGCGCCAGTGTAAAGTGTCACGCCGTTCGGCTCAGCTGTTCCCAATATAGTAGAGATAGCCAGTTTGCTTCTCGTAGCTTTGCTGTGCACTACTATTCTTTTTGGATTATTACTGACTCTGCGTTCTCCTCTCCTCTCCAGTTTTCCGGGTTAGGGTTTTCCTTTGTAAATGTTTCAAAATCCTTTCAAAAATAGAGAAAATAGATGATCTTGAGGGCTCACAACGCATCACACTACAACACGTTTTGATAACATTTCACACTGTTTTAGGGGTGTATTATTCAGTGATAATGAAAGTGGCCGGGGGCCATCTTGTCCCTACTGGCCTTACAGCGTGGAAATGTTAAGTTTTTTATAGATTTTTTACACCATTATAATGTTTTCGTTTTGATCATTAGACCCAATCACTTTATATCGGTAGGCCTACGTCTCCAGCTTCAGGATATGTATGATACTGATTTACTACGAGACTGTGGCATTATGAGTTCAGTAGTTTACAATCTAGGCATTTAGCAGACGTTCTTAATTCAGAGCGACAGTGGTTCTCAAAACTTTTATTTTTTCCGTCATAACTAAACATCCTAACATAACTACGGCCGTACGCTACCCTGATTGGTCGAGGACTGGCTGGCCACCTCTGAAAACCGAATCTAGCAATGCTCGTAACACGGGCCATGGTGGAAGTCCTTATAAGGTCAGCACACATTCTAGTGAGGAGAATGAATGGAAAATGTACCAATTATATTTTTATTAGAATGAAATACAATCACTGAATATACCTTTAAGTAGAACTACAAAATAAGGCTCAAGTGATTAAAACCAGAAAAAGACTTGACTATGCAAGATGATATCGAGTCTCATATCACAATATTGATATATCGATATATTGCCCAGCCCTAATAATAATGGACTCTACACCAGTGGTTCTCAAAGTGGATTTCAGGGACTGTCTATTGGTTCCTTTATGGGGGCTGTATTTTGATTGTCTTAAGTACCAGCTCTTATGCCTTAACTTAAAGGCCTGTCCATACTGTCTGCGACCACCAAACTTTTCATCAGAGAGTTCTTACTTTCCGACGAGCAGCTTTCCGAACTCTAATTCGGGGTAATGCTTTCCAGAAGATTGACGAAGAGTGACGTCATGTTGGAGTTGAACCAGACGGAAGGTTTGGTGGTAGGAGACAGTGTGGACAGGCCTTGAAGTTAAGGCATTAGAGCTGGTACTCAAGACAATCAAAATAGAGCCCTCGGGGTCTAAATTGACCCATACAAGTATGTGACTCTGACAAATGGAACCAAATTGGTTCCATTTACTGTCAGGGTAAAGAGGAGAGCTTGAAATGTAAATGTTTGAGAACCACTGCTCTACACCAGGGGTCGGCAACCTTTTTGGCAAGTGCCATGTTTTTTTTTAATATTCTTCTGTGTCTGTGTGCCATACCAACATTACATTTAATTATCAACCTCATCAAAATTAAAATTGAATACAGATTTTGGTTTTCCTAACCTTCTTGTTTTTAAATATATTCGGAGCGGTGCAAACCGCTTCCCACATTTGACTTAGTGTGTAGTCATTTCCCCATGTCTCTATGTGTGTGTATGTATGTATGCAGTACCAACAGCTGAAATACTGGCATCCCCATCTAGTGGCCCAGGTCTTTTGGTAAATGGAATGAATACATACATTTATACATATTTATTTTGTTTTATTTATTAACTATATGTGTGTGTGTGTGTGTGTGTGTGTGTGTGTGTGTAGGCTATAGATTGAATTGCTGTTCCAAGCAAAGTAAATCGTCACTGTCGGGCACAAAAGTAGTGAAAACAGCAGATCTACAAGCACACAACGCCTCGCGGTGCGAGGCGTTGTGTGCTTGTAGATCGGCTGTTTTCACTAGTTTAAATCATTTTTAAAATGATAAATACAAAACAAACGGTTCTGGACATATAAGGTTTCCACCCGACAACGACGAAATATAACAAAAAAAAAGGGCCTCTCCAACTCTTTTTCCCGGGCTGAATCAGGGGCCCAGCACGTCCCTGTAGACAGGCCCAGCAAAGCCGGATGCTGGTTCATGAGGTTAACTATACGGAAGACCTGGGAGTATTTGATACTTTAGCTATTGAAAAATAGCAGATATACAAGCTCACAGGGGGGGTCCCTGGAACAACATATTTTGAGATGGGGTCCCCGGCCAAATGCATGTAATTTTGAGGGACCATTGACATGAACAAGTTTGAGAACCACTGATTTAGAAGGATTTGGAAGACATTTATAGAATCAGGGCAAAATATTCAAAGTAAGTCTAGAGTGTGTGTGTGTGTGTGTGTGTGTCTGTGTGTGCGCGCGCGCCTGCGTGCGGTTTAATTTATACTTTTGCTTGCCGAAAATAACCGATTTTCAAGCTTTCGTTTTTTTTTTTTTTCGATGTGAAAATCTATTATTTTCAACAAGCGACACACATCTAGCCTTCATGTAGAGGGGCTGATTGCAGTGTTATTTATTCACCGTTAAGTCTCTTTAAGTCTGCAGTTTTGACAATACAGTCTTATACAGTTGTTTACCGATGTTTCTGGTTGACATTGGCACATTTCACTCAGGTTTTTTCATGTCACTCATGTCACTTTGTCTGCTGACATCACTCAGCAACGAAATAAAAATAAAATAAACAAAAATAAAAATAAAACAATTCACAGGATCACCCATGATGTGCACTGCATTGTAGTTTCAAATGCATTACATTGCAGGCATTCTTTTTAGAGTAAAAACCTAAAAAAGACGAAGAAACGTGTGACATGCATGATCTGGGTAGATTGCCCCAGGAAATGTGCCAATCTCAACCCAAAACAACGATATGACTTTTACTCTTGATTTCATTGAGGAGCTTGAAAGGTTTCCATTTTTTACTAGTAAAAACGTACTGTTTTATAGTTTCATAAAGCATTTCTCAGTGATACTGTGCTCTTGGTCCCATAGCATGTCATTATTATTACATTTCTTTTAATATATATGTTTTATTTTAGAGAGAAATTACAGAAGTTCACATTGAACTTTTGAAACCCCTCAGTTGCTTTGGTCCTGTGTGGATAAAGCATAAAACTGTAATCTGACTTTGACAATGGAATAGAAGTGGAATCAATGGAATAAAACAGGAACTGAAAGAACATAACTGCATTCAGTAGAAAACAATTGGAATCGATCATCATATTGGAACTGGCATTCATTTGTTTCTTATGATGTCTGCTTCGTCTTTATGATCGTCTAGTAACCAATCATCTAAGGTAATCTAAGGTGATCTTCACATCTACTTAAGCGTTAGTATGCACCCCAGACAGTCAGAAGTGTCTTGATTCAATATTTACATCTTTGATATGTATTTGATCAAACATGCATTCCTGCTAAATGGAAAGACTTATTTATTGTTATTGATGAGCTATTTCATTATGTTGATATTGTTAAGACATCTTGCGTGAAATAACTGAAAAAGCCAAGGTCTCCCCCTTGATTCAAAGGGCACTATCAGTCACAAGCAGGGATGTGTGGTTGAATGAGTTTAAAGGAACTATAGTCAACTTGTTCTTGAAAAACAGATGCTAAAATAAAAATAATGTTTCGAAAATATTTTATAAAAAAGATTAAGCTTCATTATGTGTTTCTATTCTACTTTGTTTACATCCCTTATCAATCCATATAAAAGAATGGAAGAGGGAAAGTCAGCCTGACAATGGCCAAAATGTATGGGGGTTAGTGTGGAATGCATGTCTGATCAAAGGAACATAAAGTATCTACATACTGAATCAAGGAGTAGGAGTAGA
Source organism: Nannobrachium achirus (assembly GCF_963921795.1). Taxonomy (NCBI): domain Eukaryota; kingdom Metazoa; phylum Chordata; class Actinopteri; order Myctophiformes; family Myctophidae; genus Nannobrachium; species Nannobrachium achirus. The sequence goes on from NC_137822.1 coordinate 54,558,042, forward strand.
CGTGAAAGTGACCCAAGAGCAATCACATTTTGGTTTTCCACATTCCTTAAGCCACGTGACAAGTACAGTATTCTTCATAACATTGTCCTTAGCAGACAGAACTTTAAGGAATGCAGATTGCAGTCAAACACTATACACACAATGTCTTATATAAATACCATAGTCCCCATAATGACTTTATATTTACAGTCAAAATACCATCGTCCCGTAATGACTTCATATTTACAGGCAGTCCCCATAACACTTAACATATTTATACAGTCTAATACCACATTTCCCATTACGTCTTCATAATTACACTCATGATATTCCACAGTCCACATAATAGCTGCATTTTTACAGTCAAATGCCATAGTCTCCATATTGTCTCTATATGTACAGTTAAATACCACAGTCCCCATAATTTATTTTATATTTGCACTCAAATACCATAGTCTCCAAATTGTCTTTAGCCTATATTTACAGTAACGTATCCTTGGTCCCCAAAATTTCCTTATATCTACAGAGAAATACCACAGTCCCAGGGCGTCCCGGTATAGCACAGGGGTAACTAAGTTACAGCACTGAATCTGCGGTTCGATTCCTCCATCCGTGGTGCCTCCGGCTTGGCCGCGCGCACCAACGAACACGGCTGGCTGTGTTCGCGGGTGGGAACCTGGCAGCGGGTGGGTGCGATCTCTGTTGCTGCACAATAGCGACTCCTGCAGGTTGTTCGGGGTGCCTGCGCGTTCGGCAGAGAGGAGGAGTGGAGTGTTCCTCTGCATGCATTACATCCTCGAGGTGAAACTCCTCGCTGTCGGGTGAAAAGAAAGTGGCCGGCGACGTCACACGCCTCAGAGGAGGCACACGGTTGTCTACTACACCGTCCCCAGATCAAACAAGTGGCCGTTGGCAGTGACTATACACATGGGGGGAATTGGCAAATAACTTAATTGGGAAGAGAATTTGAAGAAAAAAAGAAAGTGTCTTTATATTTAAATTCAAATAACATGGTCCCCATTGATGTCTATATTTACAGTACAGTTACAAGTCCATGGTGTTCACTCTTGTATTTTGTTTCGACAGATGTTTTTTTTCCTCTCGTTGTGTCCTTGGAGCGTGATACGGACATTCTGTGTGGGTGAGGTGTTAGGAGACTTCTTGAACGAGTCTATGAAAGGGTGGAAAAAGCACATTTGATAATAGCGTGTTAGTACAGTGGTTCTCTACCTCTGGGTCGGGACCCCCAGAGGGGTCCCCAAATTATTTCGAGGGGTCCCCAGATGATTCACTTAATGTGCAACATTGTGACAATTTAAGGACGTTTTAATACCTCTAAAATGACAAATTAAACATTTGCCAAATTGTCAAATATTAGAGGCAGAAATTGGGAAAATAGCTGATCTACATGCTCATAACGCCTCGCAACGCGAGGCCTGGTGGCACTCTTCTTGTGCCACCAGGCCTTTACACACGTATGAGATGTGTTAGGTCATGTTTGAGGTTACAGAGAGAGGTGACAACAGGTCAAAAGATGAGAATCCACAGGAAACGCCGCTCCCCCTGACAGAAAGGCTGAATCTACTAACTAGATACACAGGTCTACTGATGATCAGGGATCATTAGAACTGAGATTTGTAAGCACAAGGTTCTTAGTTTGATGCCAACATATGTTTAACCTGCATCCAAATGTAGCAGTGACTCATAGCCTCAGCCAGATGACCTAAAAAATAAAGGATACCACTTTGGTCTAGTGCAGGGGTCTTCAACGTTTTCAGGCCAAGGACCCCTTAGTTGAGGGAGAGATGAAGCAGGGACCCCGACAACCTTTTCATAGATTCCATATTGTTTCATCGTTTGACAGCACAATCATCAGTGTATTTTGGATTCTTGACAATTTGTGTTTTCAGATATTTAACCACTTGAGCCATCATTACCTAATAAACTTGACCTTTTACTCGTACTTAGTCTGCTGTTTCCCTTCTACACCAAACCTGCCGATCTACAAGCTCACAGCGCCTCGTAGCGCGGTCCCTGTCCCTGATATAATATTTCGAGATGGGGGTCTTTTAATATTTTTGACCAGAGTCTATAAATTTCTTCTAAATTCTTTTTTGGTTTTAGGTTTTTGAAAAACGCATGTATTCAAAGATTTTCAAAAATAGCAGATATACAAGCTCTCAGCGCAGCACCAGCTAAAGCATAACATAATGCTTAAAGTAATATTATAATAATGCGTTCCAGTTCTAAATGGGTTAATTCTCATTTGATTCTTCCATGCCAGCGTCTATGCACAACTCAATGTTTTGCTCGCACAACAGAAACAGACACCGTTCTGGTGTACATGGTACTGTGTGTACCATTTTTATGAACAACAACAAAAAGGTACAGTATGAAAATACAATTAAATGTAAGCATGTAAGTTCTTTTAGAAAACAGTGAAGCATCCCAACAGGTGAAGAGGAGGAAGGGGACTCTGCACACTGATGAAGACCCGCTATAGCAGTGGTTCTCAACCTTTCCAGGCCGCGACCCCCCCCCCCCCCCCCCAAAAAAAAACATATTTCAACTGGGGGGACCCCCCCCACCCCACCCCACCCTACCAGGCACTTGGAATTGTAGGAGTTGGCATTACATTTAGTTTGACAATCTATTCCATTGTGAAAATAGCAGATTTTACATGCTCTCAACGCCTCGCAACGCTATTTTCACATGTTCTCTCTCCAATATTTGAAATTTGGCCAATGTTTAACCAGAGATACTTAAAAAAAAGAAAAAAAGTCTTAAAAGTCCTTAAATTGTCACTTAAAAGTGTGCTGATACCCTGTATACACTTACACTGTATGTTGTTCTGTTTACCGATGAGTGAGAAGCCAATCATCTGGGGACCCCCAAAAAATCATTTGGGGACCACTCTGGGGGTCCCGGCCCACAGGTTGAGAATCACAGCGCTATAGGGTTGAAACTTTGTGCCTGAGCTCCCAGTAGAGTGGATTGAAGTTGACAGTGTGCAGACCTCCCTTCCTCTTCTCAGTAACATAAATTACACCTCACAAAAAAAAATAGAGGCAAATCTTTGCTGTATACAAAGGAACTCAACCACTCCGGTGGAAACAAAATCCTTGTAAAACAGAAAAAAGAAAAGAAAAAAGCCTTTAAGCTTCTTCAAAGTCAAATTTGAGGGATACAAAAAAAAATATATATAACAAAGTAAAATATATTGTTTAACACAATAACAAGACATGACCCCCAAACATGTCATAAGGTGCAACTGGGTCGTTGCTTTAAGGCCAAGAGCACTTTGGTAGAGGTTTGAGTTGTGTAGTTAACCAGGGGCGTCAATTGGGTATGGCAGGGGTATGCAGCTGCCATACCCTGGGTCCAGGGGGGGAAAATAAAAGTTACTTTTAAATATAAATCCATGAACGTCTCCTTGTCTATCTGTGCTGGTTATTATGTTGTTAAATTACAGTAAAATAACTACAAATGCAACATTTTACAAAATGGTCACTTTAACAAGGTATTATAATTATATTCTCCACACTTGTATTCTCCCCACCTTGACAAAATGGTATATTCCCAGGTTCCGCAGGTCAGCTGCCATATCAAGAAACCATAGAAACGGGGGGACAAAAAATAAAATGTACTTCTTAAAATAAATGTATCGTGCCTGTTGCTAAGGTATGGCAACATGACTTGTGTCTTGCACGCGCTTGCCAAGACACCAGTCATGTTGCCATACGTTAGCTTTTTCTTTACTGACGCCACTGTAGTTAACTTGCCATGATGCAAAAACTAAGGTCAGAAACCTAAAATAATTTCTCCATTGATTAGAAACTGAATCAATCATTCAAAAAATATGCTCCTCATTGACTTACATTGTACAGTGAAGAGGCTCAGTATGAGCCCTTTTAAGATTCAAGATTCAAGATTAATTTATTTGGTCCCGAAGGAAATTTGTCTTGGACATTTTAGCCTGGAAACAAAACAAAGCTGATCCAGAACACCAATCTTTTTAGCCCGTGACCCAAAAGACAAACTAGACGTTGGCCTGGGACCCACACTAGTGAAAACAGCAGATCTACAAGCCCACAACACGTCGCTTTGTGGGCTTGTAGATCGGCTATTTTCACTACTGCTTAAACATTTTGTTTTCTAATTTATGGGGATTTCTTAGATTTTTCTTTGATGAAATTCAGCGACTCAGCAAATTTGGTTTTTAATTAATGAAAAAAAAAGCTTTGTTTGCGTTTTGTTTACAGGTTATAAGAACCCACATTGCAGTGGTCTTGCTGTACAATGCAAGTCAATGAGGAGCAATTTCTAGTCAGACAATCTTTTTTTTTATTATTATTTCTTACGTCATGGCAAGCTAAATACACAACCCAAACCTCTTCCAAAGTGGCCTTGCCCATTAAGACAACATGGCGGATATCCATTAACATCAAGAAATCCTTCTATTTACATCAAGGAGGAGTCCCTTCATCATCACTGTATGTCCTTCTTCACTCACTCACATTAACCTGAGTGGACTGGTGCACTGCACTTCCTGGTGTGTCAGGTGAGTGACTGGGGGAGAATTCCTTGGCTACAGCGCCGTCTATGGATGGGGACCTACTGATAGGTTCTAGAGGCATGCAGTCTACCGCACTTCCAGGGGGTTGAGGGGGGCAGCGGCCTTCGGCCGCTGCCTGGGCTCGCAAGTCCGGCTTGGTGCCGTCCCCCCACCTCGGCGCCTGACTCTGGCTGGAGCTTTACAAAAAAAACAAACAAAAAAAAAAGCCAGCTGCTGAGCTGACCTGCGCAGCGTGCGTGCGTGCGTGCGTTCGTTCAGTGCAATGTGAATGCATGTGACTTAGGAAGATAGATAGATAGATACGTAATAAACATGATTTGGTACATGTTTATGTGTGACGTCCAGGGGCACACGCAGGTGGAGGAGAAAAAATAAATAATCTAATAATAACAATGTATACAGACGGAGCCGCTTCTGTCCTGATCTGTTGCATCTATTTCCTGTAGTAGGCTGCTACCATTTCAAAATAAAACATGTGTTGAATGATCACTTTACAAATATCCAATACAATGACTCTTGTTTTGAAATGTCCACTGGTATGACAGGAAGCTATGACAGGGCCCCTTAGTGCTGCTGACGGAACACAGGCTGAAGAGACGTTCTGAACTTCTGAAGTAAAAACAACACTCTCGGGCATTATGGAATATAAAGTTTCAACACACGACTTTGGGGAACAGTTAATATTTGCCATGCTCTCTAAAACCAAGACACTGTGGAATATGGAACAAAACGTGCCCAACTGGTCTTGTTGTTGTCATCCACCTTACTTTAGCAGGTGAGTTAAGTAATTAATATAAATAATGCTGGTTTGCAGTGATGCATCACTGTCAATTAAACTGTGTGCTGTCATTAATGTAGGCCTAGTTGTCTTAATGGATGATATTTATAATGCTGTTTTGGAAAAACGGCGTGGTGATGTTTGTAGTGTGAAGACTAATGTCAGAGTTGTTGTGTTGGAGTGCCATAGGGAAGAGTTCATTAGCACCAGAGAGAGATGGAGACAGTGAGACATTACTTGGTTGGGCTACATATTGTCATGAATTAGATGGCGAGTGTGTAGATGTCTTCTGTTGGAGCCTGGTGTCCCGCATTTGCGCTGTCTGCATTTGCGCTGTAGAAAAAAGGTGGTTGTTGTTGTTGTTGTTGTTGTTGTGGGGCACTTGGTGAAAATCTCGCATCGGGGCACACCGGGGGCTAGTTTCGCCACTGACTGACAGTACAGTTCACTGGTACAAGCTCAACTAAAAGGTGATCCTAGAAAAGACTAAGTCAGGGGGAAAAAAGGGGGAAACAATTTAAAAACTAAAACAATAAAAACAGCCGATCTACAAGGCTGCATGTGGGCTTGTGGATCAGCTGTTTTGGGTAAATGTGGGTTATTTATCTAATGCAGTATTGATCCCTTTATCGAGTGATTGATTGAAGACTTTATGACAAGTTTCATGACAGTACAGTTCACTGGTACAAGCTCAACTAAAAGGAGCTTTATTCATTTATTGAATGAATTATTTCCCTGTCTCCACACCAGGCCCAACTGCGCCGCCACTGACTGATAAATTGCGACCGTCAGGTCGCAGTTACTATCGAAACATCGACCAGGTGTCTGTCTGTCCGTCACACTTTTGCCCTGCTCATATCTCCGCAACCGCTGACCCGATCCAAATTTTGCACAGACAGTCCTTGCCCTCCACCCATCGATTCTCACATCCTCTTCTAGCGCCACCATGAGGCCGAAACTCTTTCTGGACACTGCTCCTACAAATCTTGGCCTAAAATCACACAAATCGGTACACACTTGCTCTACACTCATGTCATCAACATGGATCTGTCCCATTTAGCGCCACCTTCAGGCCGATTTTTTAAAACCCATTTTTGGACACTACTCCTACAGATTTTGCCCTAAAATCACGCAAATCGCTACGCAGTCAGTATATATTAGGGAGTCTTACTGGTTTAATTATTTATTTATCTATTTATTTATTTACTTCCCGACTATGTCTTGTTGCTAATTACACGCGAATGCAGGGGGCGGAGCTAATTAGCGTAATTATTTAAATTGGGGGGCGTGGTCTGCATTAATTATGCAAATGAGGTTGGGGCGTGGTCTGCATTAATTATGTAAATGAGACTGCACAACATGCATTTGACGCGCGCGTCTTGTTGCTAATTACACGCGAATGCAGGGGGCGGAGCTAATTAGCGTAATTATTTAAATTGGGGGGCGTGGTCTGCATTAATTATGCAAATGAGGTTGGGGCGTGGTCTTTATTAATTATGTAAATGAGACTGCACAACATGCATTTGACGCGCGCGTCTTGTTGCTAATTACACGCGAATGCAGGGGGCGGAGCTAATTAGCGTAATTATTTAAATTGGGGGGCGTGGTCTGCATTAATTATGCAAATGAGGTTGGGGCGTGGTCTTTATTAATTATGTAAATGAGACTGCACAACATGCATTTGACGCGCGCGTCTTGTTGCTAATTACACGCGAATGCAGGGGGAGCTAATTAGCGTAATTATTTAAATTGGGGGGTGTGGTCTGCATTAATTATGCAAATGAGGTTGGGGCGTGGTCTGCATTAATTATGTAAATGAGACTGCACAACATGCATTTGACGCGCGCGTCTTGTTGCTAATTACACGCGAATGCAGGGGGCGGAGCTAATTAGCGTAATTATTTAAATTGGGGGGCGTGGTCTGCATTAATTATGCAAATGAAGTTGGGGCGTGGTCTGCATTAATTATGTAAATGAGACTGCACAACATGCATTTGACGCGCGCGTCTTGTTGCTAATTACACGTGAATGCAGGGGGCGGAGCTAATTAGCGTAATTATTTAAATTGGGGGCGTGGTCTGCATTAATTATGCAAATGAGGTTGGGGCGTGGTCTGCATTAATTATGTGAGACGCACGCATCTCATTTACATATTATTATGTAAATGAGGCTGCATTAATTATGTAAATGAGGCTGTTAAGTGGCGTTTCCCAGCGCGTAAAAAATGCAGACGGCCGTATGTAAATGAAGGGGAGGAGCTTAGTCGAAGTATGCAAATTGGGGGCGGGGCATGGTTTGGAAATGCGTGTGGGCGTGGTTTGCATACATTATGCTCGCATACATTATGCTAATGAGGGCGTTAAGGTGGGTTTTCCAGCGCATAAAAAATGCAGACGACCGTATGTAAATGAAGGGGAGGAGCTTAGTCGACGTATGAAAATTGGGGGCGGTGCATGGTTTGGAAATGTGTGTGGGTGTGGTTCGCATAAATTATGCTAATGAGGCTGTTAAGTGGCGTTTCCCAGCGCGTAAAAAATGCAGACGACCGTATGTAAATGAAGGGGAGGAGCTTAGTCGACGTATGCAAATTGGGGGCGGGGCATGGTTTGGAAATGCGTGTGGGCGTGGTTTGCATACATTATGCTCGCATACATTATGCTAATGAGGGCGTTAAGGTGGGTTTTCCAGCGCGTAAAAAATGCAGACGACCGTATGTAAATGAAGGGGAGGAGCTTAGTCGACGTATGAAAATTGGGGGCGGTGCATGGTTTGGAAATGTGTGTGGGTGTGGTTCGCATAAATTATGCTAATGAGGCTGTTAAGTGACGTTTCCCAGCGCGTAAAAAATGCAGACGACCGTATGTAAATGAAGGGGAGGAGCTTAGTCGACGTATGCAAATTGGGGGTGGGGCATGGTTTGGAAATGCGTGTGGGCGTGGTTTGCATACATTATGCTCGCATACATTATGCTAATGAGGGCGTTAAGGTGGGTTTTCCAGCGCGTAAAAAATGCAGACGACCGTATGTAAATGAAGGGGAGGAGCTTAGTCGACGTATGAAAATTGGGGGCGGTGCATGGTTTGGAAATGTGTGTGGGTGTGGTTCGCATAAATTATGCTAATGAGGCTGTTAAGTGGCGTTTCCCAGCGCGTAAAAAATGCAGACGACCGTATGTAAATGAAGGGGAGGAGCTTAGTCGACGTATGCAAATTGGGGGCGGGGCATGGTTTGGAAATGCGTGTGGGCGTGGTTTGCATACATTATGCTCGCATACATTATGCTAATGAGGGCGTTAAGGTGGGTTTTCCAGCGCGTAAAAAATGCAGACGACCGTATGTAAATGAAGGGGAGGAGCTTAGTCGACGTATGAAAATTGGGGGCGGTGCATGGTTTGGAAATGTGTGTGGGTGTGGTTCGCATAAATTATGCTCGCATACATTATGCTAATGAGGGTGTTAAGGTAGGTTCCCCAGCGCGTAAAAAATGCAGACGACCGTATGTAAATGAAGGGGAGGAGCTTAGTCGACATATGCAAATTGGGGGCGGGGCATGGTTTGGAAATGCGTGTGGGCGTGGTTTGCATAGATTATGCTCGCATACATCATGCTAATGAGGGTGTTAAGGTAGGTTTCCCAGGGCTTAAAAATACAGTCGACCGTAGTGAGCATTCGTTCCACGAACGCATTCATTCAATGAATAAATAAATAAAGTGCAAACGAACGAGCGAACGAACGAACGCACGTGCACGCACGCACACTTTATTATTTATTCATTCATTCACGCGCGCACGCACGCACGCACGCACGCACGCACGCACGCACACTTTATTTTTTAATTAATTCATGAATACAGCCTGCGATATGCGTGAAATCTTGCAAGCACATTCCCACTAGGTCAAGGAACAGATGCCTCCCTTCTCACATTGGCCTGTTATAGCGCCACCAGCGGGTCAACTTTTGCATAACACATTTTTGGAACAAAATGCCTCAAATCATGCATGCAGCTAATTTCAGTAACGTCAAAGAGAGCACTGCCTGCGATCTTGACATTTTGTACTTTTATAGACATTGTTTTCTGGCTTGAAGCGAGCCCACAATTGTTTCGAAGGAACAATATTTTCTAGTTTTAATTTTTTTATTGTTTTCTCTTTAAAAAATATGTAGTTTATAAAGTTTGGCGAGATAGGAAGTCATAAAAATGAGTTGTCAATGCCCCTGATGGATGAATTTGTTAATGCTCTATACCAGGGGTTCTCAAACCTTTTTAGGCCGTGACCCCCAAAATAAACATATTTGAACAGGGGACCCCCACGCTGACAAGCACTTGGAATTGTAGGTATTACATTTAATGTGACTCGGTTCCACAGATAAATATTGTGAAAATAGCTATTTTCACAATGTTCGCCTCTTGCTTACTTAATATTTGACAGTTTGGCCAGTCCTGTCAAATATTCGAATACTTTGAGGTCGAATAATTCGAATACCAAAAATCACTATTCGTGAATGCCCTAACTTGCCGATCTTCACTGTTGGTAGACGGTGAATTAGCCATGGCTGTTTGTTCAGTAATTAATAATCCTAAAAAGTAATCCTAAAAGTCTAATCATATAAATGCTAACAACTTCAAATTGTCTTATACTATGTCTCTCTCTTACCCTGCAGTATCTTATATACTTGCTTACCTGACGTCTGGTCTGACGTCACACATTTAACACTAATCTTTGCCTAACAACGCCCACGGAGGCTTGCCCTCCGTGGGCATATTCAGGACATGACTGGATGGCCAAAGACTGTTCACTCCTGTCCGTCTGTGTTAGTATTGATTTTGACAGCAAATTTCTATTTAGTTTTAGTCATAGTCCTTTGAATTAAACATCATTTAGTTAGTCATATTTTAGTCGAGGTTTAGTCGACCATATATCATAAGATTTCAGTCGACTTTGTCGGGCCTTGATGCTGTCGTAAACGGTAGTTGGTAAATGGTGCATTTATATAGCACCTTTATCCAAGTTGTCATCAGTGAAAAAAGGTAGTCAGTCAACGCATTTCTCGTCATAGTTTTAGTCAACAAAATCAGCCATGTGCCCGTTCATTTGTGAACATCTTATCTCCAGCACCGCTGGACTGATCTGGACCGATTTGCATGAGTTTTGGATGAAATCGTTAGTAGTGTAGCACAAATGGGCTATATGGGGAGTTGCATCATGGTCCAATTAATGAATTTATTGTACAACCTACGGTTCAAGAGCTATAGGCCTCTAAATGTGAAGCGGCCTATTATAGGGCCATCAGGAGGCAGATTTGAGAAATAGGGGGGTGGAGGTTCTTCCTTGGCCCACTGCGCCAGTGTAAAGTGTCACGCCGTTCGGCTCAGCTGTTCCCAATATAGTAGAGATAGCCAGTTTGCTTCTCGTAGCTTTGCTGTGCACTACTATTCTTTTTGGATTATTACTGACTCTGCGTTCTCCTCTCCTCTCCAGTTTTCCGGGTTAGGGTTTTCCTTTGTAAATGTTTCAAAATCCTTTCAAAAATAGAGAAAATAGATGATCTTGAGGGCTCACAACGCATCACACTACAACACGTTTTGATAACATTTCACACTGTTTTAGGGGTGTATTATTCAGTGATAATGAAAGTGGCCGGGGGCCATCTTGTCCCTACTGGCCTTACAGCGTGGAAATGTTAAGTTTTTTATAGATTTTTTACACCATTATAATGTTTTCGTTTTGATCATTAGACCCAATCACTTTATATCGGTAGGCCTACGTCTCCAGCTTCAGGATATGTATGATACTGATTTACTACGAGACTGTGGCATTATGAGTTCAGTAGTTTACAATCTAGGCATTTAGCAGACGTTCTTAATTCAGAGCGACAGTGGTTCTCAAAACTTTTATTTTTTCCGTCATAACTAAACATCCTAACATAACTACGGCCGTACGCTACCCTGATTGGTCGAGGACTGGCTGGCCACCTCTGAAAACCGAATCTAGCAATGCTCGTAACACGGGCCATGGTGGAAGTCCTTATAAGGTCAGCACACATTCTAGTGAGGAGAATGAATGGAAAATGTACCAATTATATTTTTATTAGAATGAAATACAATCACTGAATATACCTTTAAGTAGAACTACAAAATAAGGCTCAAGTGATTAAAACCAGAAAAAGACTTGACTATGCAAGATGATATCGAGTCTCATATCACAATATTGATATATCGATATATTGCCCAGCCCTAATAATAATGGACTCTACACCAGTGGTTCTCAAAGTGGATTTCAGGGACTGTCTATTGGTTCCTTTATGGGGGCTGTATTTTGATTGTCTTAAGTACCAGCTCTTATGCCTTAACTTAAAGGCCTGTCCATACTGTCTGCGACCACCAAACTTTTCATCAGAGAGTTCTTACTTTCCGACGAGCAGCTTTCCGAACTCTAATTCGGGGTAATGCTTTCCAGAAGATTGACGAAGAGTGACGTCATGTTGGAGTTGAACCAGACGGAAGGTTTGGTGGTAGGAGACAGTGTGGACAGGCCTTGAAGTTAAGGCATTAGAGCTGGTACTCAAGACAATCAAAATAGAGCCCTCGGGGTCTAAATTGACCCATACAAGTATGTGACTCTGACAAATGGAACCAAATTGGTTCCATTTACTGTCAGGGTAAAGAGGAGAGCTTGAAATGTAAATGTTTGAGAACCACTGCTCTACACCAGGGGTCGGCAACCTTTTTGGCAAGTGCCATGTTTTTTTTTAATATTCTTCTGTGTCTGTGTGCCATACCAACATTACATTTAATTATCAACCTCATCAAAATTAAAATTGAATACAGATTTTGGTTTTCCTAACCTTCTTGTTTTTAAATATATTCGGAGCGGTGCAAACCGCTTCCCACATTTGACTTAGTGTGTAGTCATTTCCCCATGTCTCTATGTGTGTGTATGTATGTATGCAGTACCAACAGCTGAAATACTGGCATCCCCATCTAGTGGCCCAGGTCTTTTGGTAAATGGAATGAATACATACATTTATACATATTTATTTTGTTTTATTTATTAACTATATGTGTGTGTGTGTTTGTGTGTGTGTGTGTGTGTGTAGGCTATAGATTGAATTGCTGTTCCAAGCAAAGTAAATCGTCACTGTCGGGCACAAAAGTAGTGAAAACAGCAGATCTACAAGCACACAACGCCTCGCGGTGCGAGGCGTTGTGTGCTTGTAGATCGGCTGTTTTCACTAGTTTAAATCATTTTTAAAATGATAAATACAAAACAAACGGTTCTGGACATATAAGGTTTCCACCCGACAACGACGAAATATAACAAAAAAAAAGGGCCTCTCCAACTCTTTTTCCCGGGCTGAATCAGGGGCCCAGCACGTCCCTGTAGACAGGCCCAGCAAAGCCGGATGCTGGTTCATGAGGTTAACTATACGGAAGACCTGGGAGTATTTGATACTTTAGCTATTGAAAAATAGCAGATATACAAGCTCACAGGGGGGGTCCCTGGAACAACATATTTTGAGATGGGGTCCCCGGCCAAATGCATGTAATTTTGAGGGACCATTGACATGAACAAGTTTGAGAACCACTGATTTAGAAGGATTTGGAAGACATTTATAGAATCAGGGCAAAATATTCAAAGTAAGTCTAGAGTGTGTGTGTGTGTGTGTGTGTGTCTGTGTGTGCGCGCGCGCCTGCGTGCGGTTTAATTTATACTTTTGCTTGCCGAAAATAACCGATTTTCAAGCTTTCGTTTTTTTTTTTTTTCGATGTGAAAATCTATTATTTTCAACAAGCGACACACATCTAGCCTTCATGTAGAGGGGCTGATTGCAGTGTTATTTATTCACCGTTAAGTCTCTTTAAGTCTGCAGTTTTGACAATACAGTCTTATACAGTTGTTTACCGATGTTTCTGGTTGACATTGGCACATTTCACTCAGGTTTTTTCATGTCACTCATGTCACTTTGTCTGCTGACATCACTCAGCAACGAAATAAAAATAAAATAAACAAAAATAAAAATAAAACAATTCACAGGATCACCCATGATGTGCACTGCATTGTAGTTTCAAATGCATTACATTGCAGGCATTCTTTTTAGAGTAAAAACCTAAAAAAGACGAAGAAACGTGTGACATGCATGATCTGGGTAGATTGCCCCAGGAAATGTGCCAATCTCAACCCAAAACAACGATATGACTTTTACTCTTGATTTCATTGAGGAGCTTGAAAGGTTTCCATTTTTTACTAGTAAAAACGTACTGTTTTATAGTTTCATAAAGCATTTCTCAGTGATACTGTGCTCTTGGTCCCATAGCATGTCATTATTATTACATTTCTTTTAATATATATGTTTTATTTTAGAGAGAAATTACAGAAGTTCACATTGAACTTTTGAAACCCCTCAGTTGCTTTGGTCCTGTGTGGATAAAGCATAAAACTGTAATCTGACTTTGACAATGGAATAGAAGTGTAATCAATGGAATAAAACAGGAACTGAAAGAACATAACTGCATTCAGTAGAAAACAATTGGAATCGATCATCATATTGGAACTGGCATTCATTTGTTTCTTATGATGTCTGCTTCGTCTTTATGATCGTCTAGTAACCAATCATCTAAGGTAATCTAAGGTGATCTTCACATCTACTTAAGCGTTAGTATGCACCCCAGACAGTCAGAAGTGTCTTGATTCAATATTTACATCTTTGATATGTATTTGATCAAACATGCATTCCTGCTAAATGGAAAGACTTATTTATTGTTATTGATGAGCTATTTCATTATGTTGATATTGTTAAGACATCTTGCGTGAAATAACTGAAAAAGCCAAGGTCTCCCCCTTGATTCAAAGGGCACTATCAGTCACAAGCAGGGATGTGTGGTTGAATGAGTTTAAAGGAACTATAGTCAACTTGTTCTTGAAAAACAGATGCTAAAATAAAAATAATGTTTCGAAAATATTTTATAAAAAAGATTAAGCTTCATTATGTGTTTCTATTCTACTTTGTTTACATCCCTTATCAATCCATATAAAAGAATGGAAGAGGGAAAGTCAGCCTGACAATGGCCAAAATGTATGGGGGTTAGTGTGGAATGCATGTCTGATCAAAGGAACATAAAGTATCTACATACTGAATCAAGGAGTAGGAGTAGACGTGAAAGTGACCCAAGAGCAATCACATTTTGGTTTTCCACATTCCTTAAGCCACGTGACAAGTACAGTATTCTTCATAACATTGTCCTTAGCAGACAGAACTTTAAGGAATGCAGATTGCAGTCAAACACTATACACACAATGTCTTATATAAATACCATAGTCCCCATAATGACTTTATATTTACAGTCAAAATACCATCGTCCCGTAATGACTTCATATTTACAGGCAGTCCCCATAACACTTAACATATTTATACAGTCTAATACCACATTTCCCATTACGTCTTCATAATTACACTCATGATATTCCACAGTCCACATAATAGCTGCATTTTTACAGTCAAATGCCATAGTCTCCATATTGTCTCTATATGTACAGTTAAATACCACAGTCCCCATAATTTATTTTATATTTGCACTCAAATACCATAGTCTCCAAATTGTCTTTAGCCTATATTTACAGTAACGTATCCTTGGTCCCCATAATTTCCTTATATCTACAGAGAAATACCACAGTCCCAGGGCGTCCCGGTATAGCACAGGGGTAACTAAGTTACAGCACTGAATCTGCGGTTCGATTCCTCCATCCGTGGTGCCTCCGGCTTGGCCGCGCGCACCAACGAACACGGCTGGCTGTGTTCGCGGGTGGGAACCTGGCAGCGGGTGGGTGCGATCTCTGTTGCTGCACAATAGCGACTCCTGCAGGTTGTTCGGGGTGCCTGCGCGTTCGGCAGAGAGGAGGAGTGGAGTGTTCCTCTGCATGCATTACATCCTCGAGGTGAAACTCCTCGCTGTCGGGTGAAAAGAAAGTGGCCGGCGACGTCACACGCCTCAGAGGAGGCACACGGTTGTCTACTACACCGTCCCCAGATCAAACAAGTGGCCGTTGGCAGTGACTATACACATGGGGGGAATTGGCAAATAACTTAATTGGGAAGAGAATTTGAAGAAAAAAAGAAAGTGTCTTTATATTTAAATTCAAATAACATGGTCCCCATTGATGTCTATATTTACAGTACAGTTACAAGTCCATGGTGTTCACTCTTGTATTTTGTTTCGACAGATGTTTTTTTTCCTCTCGTTGTGTCCTTGGAGCGTGATACGGACATTCTGTGTGGGTGAGGTGTTAGGAGACTTCTTGAACGAGTCTATGAAAGGGTGGAAAAAGCACATTTGATAATAGCGTGTTAGTACAGTGGTTCTCTACCTCTGGGTCGGGACCCCCAGAGGGGTCCCCAAATTATTTCGAGGGGTCCCCAGATGATTCACTTAATGTGCAACATTGTGACAATTTAAGGACGTTTTAATACCTCTAAAATGACAAATTAAACATTTGCCAAATTGTCAAATATTAGAGGCAGAAATTGGGAAAATAGCTGATCTACATGCTCATAACGCCTCGCAACGCGAGGCCTGGTGGCACTCTTCTTGTGCCACCAGGCCTTTACACACGTATGAGATGTGTTAGGTCATGTTTGAGGTTACAGAGAGAGGTGACAACAGGTCAAAAGATGAGAATCCACAGGAAACGCCGCTCCCCCTGACAGAAAGGCTGAATCTACTAACTAGATACACAGGTCTACTGATGATCAGGGATCATTAGAACTGAGATTTGTAAGCACAAGGTTCTTAGTTTGATGCCAACATATGTTTAACCTGCATCCAAATGTAGCAGTGACTCATAGCCTCAGCCAGATGACCTAAAAAATAAAGGATACCACTTTGGTCTAGTGCAGGGGTCTTCAACGTTTTCAGGCCAAGGACCCCTTAGTTGAGGGAGAGATGAAGCAGGGACCCCGACAACCTTTTCATAGATTCCATATTGTTTCATCGTTTGACAGCACAATCATCAGTGTATTTTGGATTCTTGACAATTTGTGTTTTCAGATATTTAACCACTTGAGCCATCATTACCTAATAAACTTGACCTTTTACTCGTACTTAGTCTGCTGTTTCCCTTCTACACCAAACCTGCCGATCTACAAGCTCACAGCGCCTCGTAGCGCGGTCCCTGTCCCTGATATAATATTTCGAGATGGGGGTCTTTTAATATTTTTGACCAGAGTCTATAAATTTCTTCTAAATTCTTTTTTGGTTTTAGGTTTTTGAAAAACGCATGTATTCAAAGATTTTCAAAAATAGCAGATATACAAGCTCTCAGCGCAGCACCAGCTAAAGCATAACATAATGCTTAAAGTAATATTATAATAATGCGTTCCAGTTCTAAATGGGTTAATTCTCATTTGATTCTTCCATGCCAGCGTCTATGCACAACTCAATGTTTTGCTCGCACAACAGAAACAGACACCGTTCTGGTGTACATGGTACTGTGTGTACCATTTTTATGAACAACAACAAAAAGGTACAGTATGAAAATACAATTAAATGTAGCTTAAAAACAATGTAAGCATGTAAGTTCTTTTAGAAAACAGTGAAGCATCCCAACAGGTGAAGAGGAGGAAGGGGACTCTGCACACTGATGAAGGCCCGCTATAGCAGTGGTTCTCAACCTTTCCAGGCCGCGACCCCCCCCCCAAAAAAAAAAACATATTTCAACTGGGGGGACCCCCCCCACCCCACCCCACCCTACCAGGCACTTGGAATTGTAGGAGTTGGCATTACATTTAGTTTGACAATCTATTCCATTGTGAAAATAGCAGATTTTACATGCTCTCAACGCCTCGCAACGCTATTTTCACATGTTCTCTCTCCAATATTTGAAATTTGGCCAATGTTTAACCAGAGATACTTAAAAAAAGAAAAAAGTCTTAAAAGTCCTTAAATTGTCACTTAAAAGTGTGCTGATACCCTGTATACACTTACACTGTATGTTGTTCTGTTTACCGATGAGTGAGAAGCCAATCATCTGGGGACCCCCAAAAAATCATTTGGGGACCACTCTGGGGGTCCCGGCCCACAGGTTGAGAATCACAGCGCTATAGGGTTGAAACTTTGTGCCTGAGCTCCCAGTAGAGTGGATTGAAGTTGACAGTGTGCAGACCTCCCTTCCTCTTCTCAGTAACATAAATTACACCTCACAAAAAAAAATAGAGGCAAATCTTTGCTGTATACAAAGGAACTCAACCACTCCGGTGGAAACAAAATCCTTGTAAAACAGAAAAAAGAAAAGAAAAAAGCCTTTAAGCTTCTTCAAAGTCAAATTTGAGGGATACAAAAAAAAATATATATAACAAAGTAAAATATATTGTTTAACACAATAACAAGACATGACCCCCAAACATGTCATAAGGTGCAACTGGGTCGTTGCTTTAAGGCCAAGAGCACTTTGGTAGAGGTTTGAGTTGTGTAGTTAACCAGGGGCGTCAATTGGGTATGGCAGGGGTATGCAGCTGCCATACCCTGGGTCCAGGGGGGGAAAATAAAAGTTACTTTTAAATATAAATCCATGAACGTCTCCTTGTCTATCTGTGCTGGTTATTATGTTGTTAAATTACAGTAAAATAACTACAAATGCAACATTTTACAAAATGGTCACTTTAACAAGGTATTATAATTATATTCTCCACACTTGTATTCTCCCCACCTTGACAAAATGGTATATTCCCAGGTTCCGCAGGTCAGCTGCCATATCAAGAAACCATAGAAACGGGGGGACAAAAAATAAAATGTACTTCTTAAAATAAATGTATCGTGCCTGTTGCTAAGGTATGGCAACATGACTTGTGTCTTGCACGCGCTTGCCAAGACACCAGTCATGTTGCCATACGTTAGCTTTTTCTTTACTGACGCCACTGTAGTTAACTTGCCATGATGCAAAAACTAAGGTCAGAAACCTAAAATAATTTCTCCATTGATTAGAAACTGAATCAATCATTCAAAAAATATGCTCCTCATTGACTTACATTGTACAGTGAAGAGGCTCAGTATGAGCCCTTTTAAGATTCAAGATTCAAGATTAATTTATTTGGTCCCGAAGGAAATTTGTCTTGGACATTTTAGCCTGGAAACAAAACAAAGCTGATCCAGAACACCAATCTTTTTAGCCCGTGACCCAAAAGACAAACTAGACGTTGGCCTGGGACCCACACTAGTGAAAACAGCAGATCTACAAGCCCACAACACGTCGCTTTGTGGGCTTGTAGATCGGCTATTTTCACTACTGCTTAAACATTTTGTTTTCTAATTTATGGGGATTTCTTAGATTTTTCTTTGATGAAATTCAGCGACTCAGCAAATTTGGTTTTTAATTAATGAAAAAAAAAGCTTTGTTTGCGTTTTGTTTACAGGTTATAAGAACCCACATTGCAGTGGTCTTGCTGTACAATGCAAGTCAATGAGGAGCAATTTCTAGTCAGACAATCTTTTTTTTTATTATTATTTCTTACGTCATGGCAAGCTAAATACACAACCCAAACCTCTTCCAAAGTGGCCTTGCCCATTAAGACAACATGGCGGATATCCATTAACATCAAGAAATCCTTCTATTTACATCAAGGAGGAGTCCCTTCATCATCACTGTATGTCCTTCTTCACTCACTCACATTAACCTGAGTGGACTGGTGCACTGCACTTCCTGGTGTGTCAGGTGAGTGACTGGGGGAGAATTCCTTGGCTACAGCGCCGTCTATGGATGGGGACCTACTGATAGGTTCTAGAGGCATGCAGTCTACCGCACTTCCAGGGGGTTGAGGGGGGCAGCGGCCTTCGGCCGCTGCCTGGGCTCGCAAGTCCGGCTTGGTGCCGTCCCCCCACCTCGGCGCCTGACTCTGGCTGGAGCTTTACAAAAAAAACAAACAAAAAAAAAAGCCAGCTGCTGAGCTGACCTGCGCAGCGTGCGTGCGTGCGTGCGTTCGTTCAGTGCAATGTGAATGCATGTGACTTAGGAAGATAGATAGATAGATACGTAATAAACATGATTTGGTACATGTTTATGTGTGACGTCCAGGGGCACACGCAGGTGGAGGAGAAAAAATAAATAATCTAATAATAACAATGTATACAGACGGAGCCGCTTCTGTCCTGATCTGTTGCATCTATTTCCTGTAGTAGGCTGCTACCATTTCAAAATAAAACATGTGTTGAATGATCACTTTACAAATATCCAATACAATGACTCTTGTTTTGAAATGTCCACTGGTATGACAGGAAGCTATGACAGGGCCCCTTAGTGCTGCTGACGGAACACAGGCTGAAGAGACGTTCTGAACTTCTGAAGTAAAAACAACACTCTCGGGCATTATGGAATATAAAGTTTCAACACACGACTTTGGGGAACAGTTAATATTTGCCATGCTCTCTAAAACCAAGACACTGTGGAATATGGAACAAAACGTGCCCAACTGGTCTTGTTGTTGTCATCCACCTTACTTTAGCAGGTGAGTTAAGTAATTAATATAAATAATGCTGGTTTGCAGTGATGCATCACTGTCAATTAAACTGTGTGCTGTCATTAATGTAGGCCTAGTTGTCTTAATGGATGATATTTATAATGCTGTTTTGGAAAAACGGCGTGGTGATGTTTGTAGTGTGAAGACTAATGTCAGAGTTGTTGTGTTGGAGTGCCATAGGGAAGAGTTCATTAGCACCAGAGAGAGATGGAGACAGTGAGACATTACTTGGTTGGGCTACATATTGTCATGAATTAGATGGCGAGTGTGTAGATGTCTTCTGTTGGAGCCTGGTGTCCCGCATTTGCGCTGTCTGCATTTGCGCTGTAGAAAAAAGGTGGTTGTTGTTGTTGTTGTTGTTGTTGTGGGGCACTTGGTGAAAATCTCGCATCGGGGCACACCGGGGGCTAGTTTCGCCACTGACTGACAGTACAGTTCACTGGTACAAGCTCAACTAAAAGGTGATCCTAGAAAAGACTAAGTCAGGGGGAAAAAAGGGGGAAACAATTTAAAAACTAAAACAATAAAAACAGCCGATCTACAAGGCTGCATGTGGGCTTGTGGATCAGCTGTTTTGGGTAAATGTGGGTTATTTATCTAATGCAGTATTGATCCCTTTATCGAGTGATTGATTGAAGACTTTATGACAAGTTTCATGACAGTACAGTTCACTGGTACAAGCTCAACTAAAAGGAGCTTTATTCATTTATTGAATGAATTATTTCCCTGTCTCCACACCAGGCCCAACTGCGCCGCCACTGACTGATAAATTGCGACCGTCAGGTCGCAGTTACTATCGAAACATCGACCAGGTGTCTGTCTGTCCGTCACACTTTTGCCCTGCTCATATCTCCGCAACCGCTGACCCGATCCAAATTTTGCACAGACAGTCCTTGCCCTCCACCCATCGATTCTCACATCCTCTTCTAGCGCCACCATGAGGCCGAAACTCTTTCTGGACACTGCTCCTACAAATCTTGGCCTAAAATCACACAAATCGGTACACACTTGCTCTACACTCATGTCATCAACATGGATCTGTCCCATTTAGCGCCACCTTCAGGCCGATTTTTTAAAACCCATTTTTGGACACTACTCCTACAGATTTTGCCCTAAAATCACGCAAATCGCTACGCAGTCAGTATATATTAGGGAGTCTTACTGGTTTAATTATTTATTTATCTATTTATTTATTTACTTCCCGACTATGTCTTGTTGCTAATTACACGCGAATGCAGGGGGCGGAGCTAATTAGCGTAATTATTTAAATTGGGGGGCGTGGTCTGCATTAATTATGCAAATGAGGTTGGGGCGTGGTCTTTATTAATTATGTAAATGAGACTGCACAACATGCATTTGACGCGCGCGTCTTGTTGCTAATTACACGCGAATGCAGGGGGCGGAGCTAATTAGCGTAATTATTTAAATTGGGGGGCGTGGTCTGCATTAATTATGCAAATGAGGTTGGGGCGTGGTCTTTATTAATTATGTAAATGAGACTGCACAACATGCATTTGACGCGCGCGTCTTGTTGCTAATTACACGCGAATGCAGGGGGCGGAGCTAATTAGCGTAATTATTTAAATTGGGGGGCGTGGTCTGCATTAATTATGCAAATGAGGTTGGGGCGTGGTCTTTATTAATTATGTAAATGAGACTGCACAACATGCATTTGACGCGCGCGTCTTGTTGCTAATTACACGCGAATGCAGGGGGAGCTAATTAGCGTAATTATTTAAATTGGGGGGTGTGGTCTGCATTAATTATGCAAATGAGGTTGGGGCGTGGTCTGCATTAATTATGTAAATGAGACTGCACAACATGCATTTGACGCGCGCGTCTTGTTGCTAATTACACGCGAATGCAGGGGGCGGAGCTAATTAGCGTAATTATTTAAATTGGGGGGCGTGGTCTGCATTAATTATGCAAATGAAGTTGGGGCGTGGTCTGCATTAATTATGTAAATGAGACTGCACAACATGCATTTGACGCGCGCGTCTTGTTGCTAATTACACGTGAATGCAGGGGGCGGAGCTAATTAGCGTAATTATTTAAATTGGGGGCGTGGTCTGCATTAATTATGCAAATGAGGTTGGGGCGTGGTCTGCATTAATTATGTGAGACGCACGCATCTCATTTACATATTATTATGTAAATGAGGCTGCATTAATTATGTAAATGAGGCTGTTAAGTGGCGTTTCCCAGCGCGTAAAAAATGCAGACGGCCGTATGTAAATGAAGGGGAGGAGCTTAGTCGAAGTATGCAAATTGGGGGCGGGGCATGGTTTGGAAATGCGTGTGGGCGTGGTTTGCATACATTATGCTCGCATACATTATGCTAATGAGGGCGTTAAGGTGGGTTTTCCAGCGCATAAAAAATGCAGACGACCGTATGTAAATGAAGGGGAGGAGCTTAGTCGACGTATGAAAATTGGGGGCGGTGCATGGTTTGGAAATGTGTGTGGGTGTGGTTCGCATAAATTATGCTAATGAGGCTGTTAAGTGGCGTTTCCCAGCGCGTAAAAAATGCAGACGACCGTATGTAAATGAAGGGGAGGAGCTTAGTCGACGTATGCAAATTGGGGGCGGGGCATGGTTTGGAAATGCGTGTGGGCGTGGTTTGCATACATTATGCTCGCATACATTATGCTAATGAGGGCGTTAAGGTGGGTTTTCCAGCGCGTAAAAAATGCAGACGACCGTATGTAAATGAAGGGGAGGAGCTTAGTCGACGTATGAAAATTGGGGGCGGTGCATGGTTTGGAAATGTGTGTGGGTGTGGTTCGCATAAATTATGCTAATGAGGCTGTTAAGTGACGTTTCCCAGCGCGTAAAAAATGCAGACGACCGTATGTAAATGAAGGGGAGGAGCTTAGTCGACGTATGCAAATTGGGGGTGGGGCATGGTTTGGAAATGCGTGTGGGCGTGGTTTGCATACATTATGCTCGCATACATTATGCTAATGAGGGCGTTAAGGTGGGTTTTCCAGCGCGTAAAAAATGCAGACGACCGTATGTAAATGAAGGGGAGGAGCTTAGTCGACGTATGAAAATTGGGGGCGGTGCATGGTTTGGAAATGTGTGTGGGTGTGGTTCGCATAAATTATGCTAATGAGGCTGTTAAGTGACGTTTCCCAGCGCGTAAAAAATGCAGACGACCGTATGTAAATGAAGGGGAGGAGCTTAGTCGACGTATGCAAATTGGGGGTGGGGCATGGTTTGGAAATGCGTGTGGGCGTGGTTTGCATACATTATGCTCGCATACATTATGCTAATGAGGGCGTTAAGGTGGGTTTTCCAGCGCGTAAAAAATGCAGACGACCGTATGTAAATGAAGGGGAGGAGCTTAGTCGACGTATGAAAATTGGGGGCGGTGCATGGTTTGGAAATGTGTGTGGGTGTGGTTTGCATAAATTATGCTAATGAGGCTGTTAAGTGGCGTTTCCCAGCGCGTAAAAAATGCAGACGACCGTATGTAAATGAAGGGGAGGAGCTTAGTCGACGTATGCAAATTGGGGGCGGGGCATGGTTTGGAAATGCGTGTGGGCGTGGTTTGCATACATTATGCTCGCATACATTATGCTAATGAGGGCGTTAAGGTGGGTTTTCCAGCGCGTAAAAAATGCAGACGACCGTATGTAAATGAAGGGGAGGAGCTTAGTCGACGTATGAAAATTGGGGGCGGTGCATGGTTTGGAAATGTGTGTGGGTGTGGTTCGCATAAATTATGCTAATGAGGCTGTTAAGTGGCGTTTCCCAGCGCGTAAAAAATGCAGACGACCGTATGTAAATGAAGGGGAGGAGCTTAGTCGACGTATGCAAATTGGGGGCGGGGCATGGTTTGGAAATGCGTGTGGGCGTGGTTTGCATACATTATGCTCGCATACATTATGCTAATGAGGGCGTTAAGGTGGGTTTTCCAGCGCGTAAAAAATGCAGACGACCGTATGTAAATGAAGGGGAGGAGCTTAGTCGACGTATGAAAATTGGGGGCGGTGCATGGTTTGGAAATGTGTGTGGGTGTGGTTCGCATAAATTATGCTCGCATACATTATGCTAATGAGGGTGTTAAGGTAGGTTCCCCAGCGCGTAAAAAATGCAGACGACCGTATGTAAATGAAGGGGAGGAGCTTAGTCGACATATGCAAATTGGGGGCGGGGCATGGTTTGGAAATGCGTGTGGGCGTGGTTTGCATAGATTATGCTCGCATACATCATGCTAATGAGGGTGTTAAGGTAGGTTTCCCAGGGCTTAAAAATACAGTCGACCGTAGTGAGCATTCGTTCCACGAACGCATTCATTCAATGAATAAATAAATAAAGTGCAAACGAACGAGCGAACGAACGAACGCACGTGCACGCACGCACACTTTATTATTTATTCATTCATTCACGCGCGCACGCACGCACGCACGCACGCACGCACGCACGCACACTTTATTTTTTAATTAATTCATGAATACAGCCTGCGATATGCGTGAAATCTTGCAAGCACATTCCCACTAGGTCAAGGAACAGATGCCTCCCTTCTCACATTGGCCTGTTATAGCGCCACCAGCGGGTCAACTTTTGCATAACACATTTTTGGAACAAAATGCCTCAAATCATGCATGCAGCTAATTTCAGTAACGTCAAAGAGAGCACTGCCTGCGATCTTGACATTTTGTACTTTTATAGACATTGTTTTCTGGCTTGAAGCGAGCCCACAATTGTTTCGAAGGAACAATATTTTCTAGTTTTAATTTTTTTATTGTTTTCTCTTTAAAAAATATGTAGTTTATAAAGTTTGGCGAGATAGGAAGTCATAAAAATGAGTTGTCAATGCCCCTGATGGATGAATTTGTTAATGCTCTATACCAGGGGTTCTCAAACCTTTTTAGGCCGTGACCCCCAAAATAAACATATTTGAACAGGGGACCCCCACGCTGACAAGCACTTGGAATTGTAGGTATTACATTTAATGTGACTCGGTTCCACAGATAAATATTGTGAAAATAGCTATTTTCACAATGTTCGCCTCTTGCTTACTTAATATTTGACAGTTTGGCCAGTCCTGTCAAATATTCGAATACTTTGAGGTCGAATAATTCGAATACCAAAAATCACTATTCGTGAATGCCCTAACTTGCCGATCTTCACTGTTGGTAGACGGTGAATTAGCCATGGCTGTTTGTTCAGTAATTAATAATCCTAAAAAGTAATCCTAAAAGTCTAATCATATAAATGCTAACAACTTCAAATTGTCTTATACTATGTCTCTCTCTTACCCTGCAGTATCTTATATACTTGCTTACCTGACGTCTGGTCTGACGTCACACATTTAACACTAATCTTTGCCTAACAACGCCCACGGAGGCTTGCCCTCCGTGGGCATATTCAGGACATGACTGGATGGCCAAAGACTGTTCACTCCTGTCCGTCTGTGTTAGTATTGATTTTGACAGCAAATTTCTATTTAGTTTTAGTCATAGTCCTTTGAATTAAACATCATTTAGTTAGTCATATTTTAGTCGAGGTTTAGTCGACCATATATCATAAGATTTCAGTCGACTTTGTCGGGCCTTGATGCTGTCGTAAACGGTAGTTGGTAAATGGTGCATTTATATAGCACCTTTATCCAAGTTGTCATCAGTGAAAAAAGGTAGTCAGTCAACGCATTTCTCGTCATAGTTTTAGTCAACAAAATCAGCCATGTGCCCGTTCATTTGTGAACATCTTATCTCCAGCACCGCTGGACTGATCTGGACCGATTTGCATGAGTTTTGGATGAAATCGTTAGTAGTGTAGCACAAATGGGCTATATGGGGAGTTGCATCATGGTCCAATTAATGAATTTATTGTACAACCTACGGTTCAAGAGCTATAGGCCTCTAAATGTGAAGCGGCCTATTATAGGGCCATCAGGAGGCAGATTTGAGAAATAGGGGGGTGGAGGTTCTTCCTTGGCCCACTGCGCCAGTGTAAAGTGTCACGCCGTTCGGCTCAGCTGTTCCCAATATAGTAGAGATAGCCAGTTTGCTTCTCGTAGCTTTGCTGTGCACTACTATTCTTTTTGGATTATTACTGACTCTGCGTTCTCCTCTCCTCTCCAGTTTTCCGGGTTAGGGTTTTCCTTTGTAAATGTTTCAAAATCCTTTCAAAAATAGAGAAAATAGATGATCTTGAGGGCTCACAACGCATCACACTACAACACGTTTTGATAACATTTCACACTGTTTTAGGGGTGTATTATTCAGTGATAATGAAAGTGGCCGGGGGCCATCTTGTCCCTACTGGCCTTACAGCGTGGAAATGTTAAGTTTTTTATAGATTTTTTACACCATTATAATGTTTTCGTTTTGATCATTAGACCCAATCACTTTATATCGGTAGGCCTACGTCTCCAGCTTCAGGATATGTATGATACTGATTTACTACGAGACTGTGGCATTATGAGTTCAGTAGTTTACAATCTAGGCATTTAGCAGACGTTCTTAATTCAGAGCGACAGTGGTTCTCAAAACTTTTATTTTTTCCGTCATAACTAAACATCCTAACATAACTACGGCCGTACGCTACCCTGATTGGTCGAGGACTGGCTGGCCACCTCTGAAAACCGAATCTAGCAATGCTCGTAACACGGGCCATGGTGGAAGTCCTTATAAGGTCAGCACACATTCTAGTGAGGAGAATGAATGGAAAATGTACCAATTATATTTTTATTAGAATGAAATACAATCACTGAATATACCTTTAAGTAGAACTACAAAATAAGGCTCAAGTGATTAAAACCAGAAAAAGACTTGACTATGCAAGATGATATCGAGTCTCATATCACAATATTGATATATCGATATATTGCCCAGCCCTAATAATAATGGACTCTACACCAGTGGTTCTCAAAGTGGATTTCAGGGACTGTCTATTGGTTCCTTTATGGGGGCTGTATTTTGATTGTCTTAAGTACCAGCTCTTATGCCTTAACTTAAAGGCCTGTCCATACTGTCTGCGACCACCAAACTTTTCATCAGAGAGTTCTTACTTTCCGACGAGCAGCTTTCCGAACTCTAATTCGGGGTAATGCTTTCCAGAAGATTGACGAAGAGTGACGTCATGTTGGAGTTGAACCAGACGGAAGGTTTGGTGGTAGGAGACAGTGTGGACAGGCCTTGAAGTTAAGGCATTAGAGCTGGTACTCAAGACAATCAAAATAGAGCCCTCGGGGTCTAAATTGACCCATACAAGTATGTGACTCTGACAAATGGAACCAAATTGGTTCCATTTACTGTCAGGGTAAAGAGGAGAGCTTGAAATGTAAATGTTTGAGAACCACTGCTCTACACCAGGGGTCGGCAACCTTTTTGGCAAGTGCCATGTTTTTTTTTAATATTCTTCTGTGTCTGTGTGCCATACCAACATTACATTTAATTATCAACCTCATCAAAATTAAAATTGAATACAGATTTTGGTTTTCCTAACCTTCTTGTTTTTAAATATATTCGGAGCGGTGCAAACCGCTTCCCACATTTGACTTAGTGTGTAGTCATTTCCCCATGTCTCTATGTGTGTGTATGTATGTATGCAGTACCAACAGCTGAAATACTGGCATCCCCATCTAGTGGCCCAGGTCTTTTGGTAAATGGAATGAATACATACATTTATACATATTTATTTTGTTTTATTTATTAACTATATGTGTGTGTGTGTGTGTGTGTGTGTGTGTGTGTGTAGGCTATAGATTGAATTGCTGTTCCAAGCAAAGTAAATCGTCACTGTCGGGCACAAAAGTAGTGAAAACAGCAGATCTACAAGCACACAACGCCTCGCGGTGCGAGGCGTTGTGTGCTTGTAGATCGGCTGTTTTCACTAGTTTAAATCATTTTTAAAATGATAAATACAAAACAAACGGTTCTGGACATATAAGGTTTCCACCCGACAACGACGAAATATAACAAAAAAAAAGGGCCTCTCCAACTCTTTTTCCCGGGCTGAATCAGGGGCCCAGCACGTCCCTGTAGACAGGCCCAGCAAAGCCGGATGCTGGTTCATGAGGTTAACTATACGGAAGACCTGGGAGTATTTGATACTTTAGCTATTGAAAAATAGCAGATATACAAGCTCACAGGGGGGGTCCCTGGAACAACATATTTTGAGATGGGGTCCCCGGCCAAATGCATGTAATTTTGAGGGACCATTGACATGAACAAGTTTGAGAACCACTGATTTAGAAGGATTTGGAAGACATTTATAGAATCAGGGCAAAATATTCAAAGTAAGTCTAGAGTGTGTGTGTGTGTGTGTGTGTGTCTGTGTGTGCGCGCGCGCCTGCGTGCGGTTTAATTTATACTTTTGCTTGCCGAAAATAACCGATTTTCAAGCTTTCGTTTTTTTTTTTTTTCGATGTGAAAATCTATTATTTTCAACAAGCGACACACATCTAGCCTTCATGTAGAGGGGCTGATTGCAGTATTATTTATTCACCGTTAAGTCTCTTTAAGTCTGCAGTTTTGACAATACAGTCTTATACAGTTGTTTACCGATGTTTCTGGTTGACATTGGCACATTTCACTCAGGTTTTTTCATGTCACTCATGTCACTTTGTCTGCTGACATCACTCAGCAACGAAATAAAAATAAAATAAACAAAAATAAAAATAAAACAATTCACAGGATCACCCATGATGTGCACTGCATTGTAGTTTCAAATGCATTACATTGCAGGCATTCTTTTTAGAGTAAAAACCTAAAAAAGACGAAGAAACGTGTGACATGCATGATCTGGGTAGATTGCCCCAGGAAATGTGCCAATCTCAACCCAAAACAACGATATGACTTTTACTCTTGATTTCATTGAGGAGCTTGAAAGGTTTCCATTTTTTACTAGTAAAAACGTACTGTTTTATAGTTTCATAAAGCATTTCTCAGTGATACTGTGCTCTTGGTCCCATAGCATGTCATTATTATTACATTTCTTTTAATATATATGTTTTATTTTAGAGAGAAATTACAGAAGTTCACATTGAACTTTTGAAACCCCTCAGTTGCTTTGGTCCTGTGTGGATAAAGCATAAAACTGTAATCTGACTTTGACAATGGAATAGAAGTGTAATCAATGGAATAAAACAGGAACTGAAAGAACATAACTGCATTCAGTAGAAAACAATTGGAATCGATCATCATATTGGAACTGGCATTCATTTGTTTCTTATGATGTCTGCTTCGTCTTTATGATCGTCTAGTAACCAATCATCTAAGGTAATCTAAGGTGATCTTCACATCTACTTAAGCGTTAGTATGCACCCCAGACAGTCAGAAGTGTCTTGATTCAATATTTACATCTTTGATATGTATTTGATCAAACATGCATTCCTGCTAAATGGAAAGACTTATTTATTGTTATTGATGAGCTATTTCATTATGTTGATATTGTTAAGACATCTTGCGTGAAATAACTGAAAAAGCCAAGGTCTCCCCCTTGATTCAAAGGGCACTATCAGTCACAAGCAGGGATGTGTGGTTGAATGAGTTTAAAGGAACTATAGTCAACTTGTTCTTGAAAAACAGATGCTAAAATAAAAATAATGTTTCGAAAATATTTTATAAAAAAGATTAAGCTTCATTATGTGTTTCTATTCTACTTTGTTTACATCCCTTATCAATCCATATAAAAGAATGGAAGAGGGAAAGTCAGCCTGACAATGGCCAAAATGTATGGGGGTTAGTGTGGAATGCATGTCTGATCAAAGGAACATAAAGTATCTACATACTGAATCAAGGAGTAGGAGTAGACGTGAAAGTGACCCAAGAGCAATCACATTTTGGTTTTCCACATTCCTTAAGCCACGTGACAAGTACAGTATTCTTCATAACATTGTCCTTAGCAGACAGAACTTTAAGGAATGCAGATTGCAGTCAAACACTATACACACAATGTCTTATATAAATACCATAGTCCCCATAATGACTTTATATTTACAGTCAAAATACCATCGTCCCGTAATGACTTCATATTTACAGGCAGTCCCCATAACACTTAACATATTTATACAGTCTAATACCACATTTCCCATTACGTCTTCATAATTACACTCATGATATTCCACAGTCCACATAATAGCTGCATTTTTACAGTCAAATGCCATAGTCTCCATATTGTCTCTATATGTACAGTTAAATACCACAGTCCCCATAATTTATTTTATATTTGCACTCAAATACCATAGTCTCCAAATTGTCTTTAGCCTATATTTACAGTAACGTATCCTTGGTCCCCATAATTTCCTTATATCTACAGAGAAATACCACAGTCCCAGGGCGTCCCGGTATAGCACAGGGGTAACTAAGTTACAGCACTGAATCTGCGGTTCGATTCCTCCATCCGTGGTGCCTCCGGCTTGGCCGCGCGCACCAACGAACACGGCTGGCTGTGTTCGCGGGTGGGAACCTGGCAGCGGGTGGGTGCGATCTCTGTTGCTGCACAATAGCGACTCCTGCAGGTTGTTCGGGGTGCCTGCGCGTTCGGCAGAGAGGAGGAGTGGAGTGTTCCTCTGCATGCATTACATCCTCGAGGTGAAACTCCTCGCTGTCGGGTGAAAAGAAAGTGGCCGGCGACGTCACACGCCTCAGAGGAGGCACACGGTTGTCTACTACACCGTCCCCAGATCAAACAAGTGGCCGTTGGCAGTGACTATACACATGGGGGGAATTGGCAAATAACTTAATTGGGAAGAGAATTTGAAGAAAAAAAGAAAGTGTCTTTATATTTAAATTCAAATAACATGGTCCCCATTGATGTCTATATTTACAGTACAGTTACAAGTCCATGGTGTTCACTCTTGTATTTTGTTTCGACAGATGTTTTTTTTCCTCTCGTTGTGTCCTTGGAGCGTGATACGGACATTCTGTGTGGGTGAGGTGTTAGGAGACTTCTTGAACGAGTCTATGAAAGGGTGGAAAAAGCACATTTGATAATAGCGTGTTAGTACAGTGGTTCTCTACCTCTGGGTCGGGACCCCCAGAGGGGTCCCCAAATTATTTCGAGGGGTCCCCAGATGATTCACTTAATGTGCAACATTGTGACAATTTAAGGACGTTTTAATACCTCTAAAATGACAAATTAAACATTTGCCAAATTGTCAAATATTAGAGGCAGAAATTGGGAAAATAGCTGATCTACATGCTCATAACGCCTCGCAACGCGAGGCCTGGTGGCACTCTTCTTGTGCCACCAGGCCTTTACACACGTATGAGATGTGTTAGGTCATGTTTGAGGTTACAGAGAGAGGTGACAACAGGTCAAAAGATGAGAATCCACAGGAAACGCCGCTCCCCCTGACAGAAAGGCTGAATCTACTAACTAGATACACAGGTCTACTGATGATCAGGGATCATTAGAACTGAGATTTGTAAGCACAAGGTTCTTAGTTTGATGCCAACATATGTTTAACCTGCATCCAAATGTAGCAGTGACTCATAGCCTCAGCCAGATGACCTAAAAAATAAAGGATACCACTTTGGTCTAGTGCAGGGGTCTTCAACGTTTTCAGGCCAAGGACCCCTTAGTTGAGGGAGAGATGAAGCAGGGACCCCGACAACCTTTTCATAGATTCCATATTGTTTCATCGTTTGACAGCACAATCATCAGTGTATTTTGGATTCTTGACAATTTGTGTTTTCAGATATTTAACCACTTGAGCCATCATTACCTAATAAACTTGACCTTTTACTCGTACTTAGTCTGCTGTTTCCCTTCTACACCAAACCTGCCGATCTACAAGCTCACAGCGCCTCGTAGCGCGGTCCCTGTCCCTGATATAATATTTCGAGATGGGGGTCTTTTAATATTTTTGACCAGAGTCTATAAATTTCTTCTAAATTCTTTTTTGGTTTTAGGTTTTTGAAAAACGCATGTATTCAAAGATTTTCAAAAATAGCAGATATACAAGCTCTCAGCGCAGCACCAGCTAAAGCATAACATAATGCTTAAAGTAATATTATAATAATGCGTTCCAGTTCTAAATGGGTTAATTCTCATTTGATTCTTCCATGCCAGCGTCTATGCACAACTCAATGTTTTGCTCGCACAACAGAAACAGACACCGTTCTGGTGTACATGGTACTGTGTGTACCATTTTTATGAACAACAACAAAAAGGTACAGTATGAAAATACAATTAAATGTAGCTTAAAAACAATGTAAGCATGTAAGTTCTTTTAGAAAACAGTGAAGCATCCCAACAGGTGAAGAGGAGGAAGGGGACTCTGCACACTGATGAAGGCCCGCTATAGCAGTGGTTCTCAACCTTTCCAGGCCGCGACCCCCCCCCCAAAAAAAAAAACATATTTCAACTGGGGGGACCCCCCCCACCCCACCCCACCCTACCAGGCACTTGGAATTGTAGGAGTTGGCATTACATTTAGTTTGACAATCTATTCCATTGTGAAAATAGCAGATTTTACATGCTCTCAACGCCTCGCAACGCTATTTTCACATGTTCTCTCTCCAATATTTGAAATTTGGCCAATGTTTAACCAGAGATACTTAAAAAAAGAAAAAAGTCTTAAAAGTCCTTAAATTGTCACTTAAAAGTGTGCTGATACCCTGTATACACTTACACTGTATGTTGTTCTGTTTACCGATGAGTGAGAAGCCAATCATCTGGGGACCCCCAAAAAATCATTTGGGGACCACTCTGGGGGTCCCGGCCCACAGGTTGAGAATCACAGCGCTATAGGGTTGAAACTTTGTGCCTGAGCTCCCAGTAGAGTGGATTGAAGTTGACAGTGTGCAGACCTCCCTTCCTCTTCTCAGTAACATAAATTACACCTCACAAAAAAAAATAGAGGCAAATCTTTGCTGTATACAAAGGAACTCAACCACTCCGGTGGAAACAAAATCCTTGTAAAACAGAAAAAAGAAAAGAAAAAAGCCTTTAAGCTTCTTCAAAGTCAAATTTGAGGGATACAAAAAAAAATATATATAACAAAGTAAAATATATTGTTTAACACAATAACAAGACATGACCCCCAAACATGTCATAAGGTGCAACTGGGTCGTTGCTTTAAGGCCAAGAGCACTTTGGTAGAGGTTTGAGTTGTGTAGTTAACCAGGGGCGTCAATTGGGTATGGCAGGGGTATGCAGCTGCCATACCCTGGGTCCAGGGGGGGAAAATAAAAGTTACTTTTAAATATAAATCCATGAACGTCTCCTTGTCTATCTGTGCTGGTTATTATGTTGTTAAATTACAGTAAAATAACTACAAATGCAACATTTTACAAAATGGTCACTTTAACAAGGTATTATAATTATATTCTCCACACTTGTATTCTCCCCACCTTGACAAAATGGTATATTCCCAGGTTCCGCAGGTCAGCTGCCATATCAAGAAACCATAGAAACGGGGGGACAAAAAATAAAATGTACTTCTTAAAATAAATGTATCGTGCCTGTTGCTAAGGTATGGCAACATGACTTGTGTCTTGCACGCGCTTGCCAAGACACCAGTCATGTTGCCATACGTTAGCTTTTTCTTTACTGACGCCACTGTAGTTAACTTGCCATGATGCAAAAACTAAGGTCAGAAACCTAAAATAATTTCTCCATTGATTAGAAACTGAATCAATCATTCAAAAAATATGCTCCTCATTGACTTACATTGTACAGTGAAGAGGCTCAGTATGAGCCCTTTTAAGATTCAAGATTCAAGATTAATTTATTTGGTCCCGAAGGAAATTTGTCTTGGACATTTTAGCCTGGAAACAAAACAAAGCTGATCCAGAACACCAATCTTTTTAGCCCGTGACCCAAAAGACAAACTAGACGTTGGCCTGGGACCCACACTAGTGAAAACAGCAGATCTACAAGCCCACAACACGTCGCTTTGTGGGCTTGTAGATCGGCTATTTTCACTACTGCTTAAACATTTTGTTTTCTAATTTATGGGGATTTCTTAGATTTTTCTTTGATGAAATTCAGCGACTCAGCAAATTTGGTTTTTAATTAATGAAAAAAAAAGCTTTGTTTGCGTTTTGTTTACAGGTTATAAGAACCCACATTGCAGTGGTCTTGCTGTACAATGCAAGTCAATGAGGAGCAATTTCTAGTCAGACAATCTTTTTTTTTATTATTATTTCTTACGTCATGGCAAGCTAAATACACAACCCAAACCTCTTCCAAAGTGGCCTTGCCCATTAAGACAACATGGCGGATATCCATTAACATCAAGAAATCCTTCTATTTACATCAAGGAGGAGTCCCTTCATCATCACTGTATGTCCTTCTTCACTCACTCACATTAACCTGAGTGGACTGGTGCACTGCACTTCCTGGTGTGTCAGGTGAGTGACTGGGGGAGAATTCCTTGGCTACAGCGCCGTCTATGGATGGGGACCTACTGATAGGTTCTAGAGGCATGCAGTCTACCGCACTTCCAGGGGGTTGAGGGGGGCAGCGGCCTTCGGCCGCTGCCTGGGCTCGCAAGTCCGGCTTGGTGCCGTCCCCCCACCTCGGCGCCTGACTCTGGCTGGAGCTTTACAAAAAAAACAAACAAAAAAAAAAGCCAGCTGCTGAGCTGACCTGCGCAGCGTGCGTGCGTGCGTGCGTTCGTTCAGTGCAATGTGAATGCATGTGACTTAGGAAGATAGATAGATAGATACGTAATAAACATGATTTGGTACATGTTTATGTGTGACGTCCAGGGGCACACGCAGGTGGAGGAGAAAAAATAAATAATCTAATAATAACAATGTATACAGACGGAGCCGCTTCTGTCCTGATCTGTTGCATCTATTTCCTGTAGTAGGCTGCTACCATTTCAAAATAAAACATGTGTTGAATGATCACTTTACAAATATCCAATACAATGACTCTTGTTTTGAAATGTCCACTGGTATGACAGGAAGCTATGACAGGGCCCCTTAGTGCTGCTGACGGAACACAGGCTGAAGAGACGTTCTGAACTTCTGAAGTAAAAACAACACTCTCGGGCATTATGGAATATAAAGTTTCAACACACGACTTTGGGGAACAGTTAATATTTGCCATGCTCTCTAAAACCAAGACACTGTGGAATATGGAACAAAACGTGCCCAACTGGTCTTGTTGTTGTCATCCACCTTACTTTAGCAGGTGAGTTAAGTAATTAATATAAATAATGCTGGTTTGCAGTGATGCATCACTGTCAATTAAACTGTGTGCTGTCATTAATGTAGGCCTAGTTGTCTTAATGGATGATATTTATAATGCTGTTTTGGAAAAACGGCGTGGTGATGTTTGTAGTGTGAAGACTAATGTCAGAGTTGTTGTGTTGGAGTGCCATAGGGAAGAGTTCATTAGCACCAGAGAGAGATGGAGACAGTGAGACATTACTTGGTTGGGCTACATATTGTCATGAATTAGATGGCGAGTGTGTAGATGTCTTCTGTTGGAGCCTGGTGTCCCGCATTTGCGCTGTCTGCATTTGCGCTGTAGAAAAAAGGTGGTTGTTGTTGTTGTTGTTGTTGTTGTGGGGCACTTGGTGAAAATCTCGCATCGGGGCACACCGGGGGCTAGTTTCGCCACTGACTGACAGTACAGTTCACTGGTACAAGCTCAACTAAAAGGTGATCCTAGAAAAGACTAAGTCAGGGGGAAAAAAGGGGGAAACAATTTAAAAACTAAAACAATAAAAACAGCCGATCTACAAGGCTGCATGTGGGCTTGTGGATCAGCTGTTTTGGGTAAATGTGGGTTATTTATCTAATGCAGTATTGATCCCTTTATCGAGTGATTGATTGAAGACTTTATGACAAGTTTCATGACAGTACAGTTCACTGGTACAAGCTCAACTAAAAGGAGCTTTATTCATTTATTGAATGAATTATTTCCCTGTCTCCACACCAGGCCCAACTGCGCCGCCACTGACTGATAAATTGCGACCGTCAGGTCGCAGTTACTATCGAAACATCGACCAGGTGTCTGTCTGTCCGTCACACTTTTGCCCTGCTCATATCTCCGCAACCGCTGACCCGATCCAAATTTTGCACAGACAGTCCTTGCCCTCCACCCATCGATTCTCACATCCTCTTCTAGCGCCACCATGAGGCCGAAACTCTTTCTGGACACTGCTCCTACAAATCTTGGCCTAAAATCACACAAATCGGTACACACTTGCTCTACACTCATGTCATCAACATGGATCTGTCCCATTTAGCGCCACCTTCAGGCCGATTTTTTAAAACCCATTTTTGGACACTACTCCTACAGATTTTGCCCTAAAATCACGCAAATCGCTACGCAGTCAGTATATATTAGGGAGTCTTACTGGTTTAATTATTTATTTATCTATTTATTTATTTACTTCCCGACTATGTCTTGTTGCTAATTACACGCGAATGCAGGGGGCGGAGCTAATTAGCGTAATTATTTAAATTGGGGGGCGTGGTCTGCATTAATTATGCAAATGAGGTTGGGGCGTGGTCTTTATTAATTATGTAAATGAGACTGCACAACATGCATTTGACGCGCGCGTCTTGTTGCTAATTACACGCGAATGCAGGGGGCGGAGCTAATTAGCGTAATTATTTAAATTGGGGGGCGTGGTCTGCATTAATTATGCAAATGAGGTTGGGGCGTGGTCTTTATTAATTATGTAAATGAGACTGCACAACATGCATTTGACGCGCGCGTCTTGTTGCTAATTACACGCGAATGCAGGGGGCGGAGCTAATTAGCGTAATTATTTAAATTGGGGGGCGTGGTCTGCATTAATTATGCAAATGAGGTTGGGGCGTGGTCTTTATTAATTATGTAAATGAGACTGCACAACATGCATTTGACGCGCGCGTCTTGTTGCTAATTACACGCGAATGCAGGGGGAGCTAATTAGCGTAATTATTTAAATTGGGGGGTGTGGTCTGCATTAATTATGCAAATGAGGTTGGGGCGTGGTCTGCATTAATTATGTAAATGAGACTGCACAACATGCATTTGACGCGCGCGTCTTGTTGCTAATTACACGCGAATGCAGGGGGCGGAGCTAATTAGCGTAATTATTTAAATTGGGGGGCGTGGTCTGCATTAATTATGCAAATGAAGTTGGGGCGTGGTCTGCATTAATTATGTAAATGAGACTGCACAACATGCATTTGACGCGCGCGTCTTGTTGCTAATTACACGTGAATGCAGGGGGCGGAGCTAATTAGCGTAATTATTTAAATTGGGGGCGTGGTCTGCATTAATTATGCAAATGAGGTTGGGGCGTGGTCTGCATTAATTATGTGAGACGCACGCATCTCATTTACATATTATTATGTAAATGAGGCTGCATTAATTATGTAAATGAGGCTGTTAAGTGGCGTTTCCCAGCGCGTAAAAAATGCAGACGGCCGTATGTAAATGAAGGGGAGGAGCTTAGTCGAAGTATGCAAATTGGGGGCGGGGCATGGTTTGGAAATGCGTGTGGGCGTGGTTTGCATACATTATGCTCGCATACATTATGCTAATGAGGGCGTTAAGGTGGGTTTTCCAGCGCATAAAAAATGCAGACGACCGTATGTAAATGAAGGGGAGGAGCTTAGTCGACGTATGAAAATTGGGGGCGGTGCATGGTTTGGAAATGTGTGTGGGTGTGGTTCGCATAAATTATGCTAATGAGGCTGTTAAGTGGCGTTTCCCAGCGCGTAAAAAATGCAGACGACCGTATGTAAATGAAGGGGAGGAGCTTAGTCGACGTATGCAAATTGGGGGCGGGGCATGGTTTGGAAATGCGTGTGGGCGTGGTTTGCATACATTATGCTCGCATACATTATGCTAATGAGGGCGTTAAGGTGGGTTTTCCAGCGCGTAAAAAATGCAGACGACCGTATGTAAATGAAGGGGAGGAGCTTAGTCGACGTATGAAAATTGGGGGCGGTGCATGGTTTGGAAATGTGTGTGGGTGTGGTTCGCATAAATTATGCTAATGAGGCTGTTAAGTGACGTTTCCCAGCGCGTAAAAAATGCAGACGACCGTATGTAAATGAAGGGGAGGAGCTTAGTCGACGTATGCAAATTGGGGGTGGGGCATGGTTTGGAAATGCGTGTGGGCGTGGTTTGCATACATTATGCTCGCATACATTATGCTAATGAGGGCGTTAAGGTGGGTTTTCCAGCGCGTAAAAAATGCAGACGACCGTATGTAAATGAAGGGGAGGAGCTTAGTCGACGTATGAAAATTGGGGGCGGTGCATGGTTTGGAAATGTGTGTGGGTGTGGTTCGCATAAATTATGCTAATGAGGCTGTTAAGTGACGTTTCCCAGCGCGTAAAAAATGCAGACGACCGTATGTAAATGAAGGGGAGGAGCTTAGTCGACGTATGCAAATTGGGGGTGGGGCATGGTTTGGAAATGCGTGTGGGCGTGGTTTGCATACATTATGCTCGCATACATTATGCTAATGAGGGCGTTAAGGTGGGTTTTCCAGCGCGTAAAAAATGCAGACGACCGTATGTAAATGAAGGGGAGGAGCTTAGTCGACGTATGAAAATTGGGGGCGGTGCATGGTTTGGAAATGTGTGTGGGTGTGGTTTGCATAAATTATGCTAATGAGGCTGTTAAGTGGCGTTTCCCAGCGCGTAAAAAATGCAGACGACCGTATGTAAATGAAGGGGAGGAGCTTAGTCGACGTATGCAAATTGGGGGCGGGGCATGGTTTGGAAATGCGTGTGGGCGTGGTTTGCATACATTATGCTCGCATACATTATGCTAATGAGGGCGTTAAGGTGGGTTTTCCAGCGCGTAAAAAATGCAGACGACCGTATGTAAATGAAGGGGAGGAGCTTAGTCGACGTATGAAAATTGGGGGCGGTGCATGGTTTGGAAATGTGTGTGGGTGTGGTTCGCATAAATTATGCTAATGAGGCTGTTAAGTGGCGTTTCCCAGCGCGTAAAAAATGCAGACGACCGTATGTAAATGAAGGGGAGGAGCTTAGTCGACGTATGCAAATTGGGGGCGGGGCATGGTTTGGAAATGCGTGTGGGCGTGGTTTGCATACATTATGCTCGCATACATTATGCTAATGAGGGCGTTAAGGTGGGTTTTCCAGCGCGTAAAAAATGCAGACGACCGTATGTAAATGAAGGGGAGGAGCTTAGTCGACGTATGAAAATTGGGGGCGGTGCATGGTTTGGAAATGTGTGTGGGTGTGGTTCGCATAAATTATGCTCGCATACATTATGCTAATGAGGGTGTTAAGGTAGGTTCCCCAGCGCGTAAAAAATGCAGACGACCGTATGTAAATGAAGGGGAGGAGCTTAGTCGACATATGCAAATTGGGGGCGGGGCATGGTTTGGAAATGCGTGTGGGCGTGGTTTGCATAGATTATGCTCGCATACATCATGCTAATGAGGGTGTTAAGGTAGGTTTCCCAGGGCTTAAAAATACAGTCGACCGTAGTGAGCATTCGTTCCACGAACGCATTCATTCAATGAATAAATAAATAAAGTGCAAACGAACGAGCGAACGAACGAACGCACGTGCACGCACGCACACTTTATTATTTATTCATTCATTCACGCGCGCACGCACGCACGCACGCACGCACGCACGCACGCACACTTTATTTTTTAATTAATTCATGAATACAGCCTGCGATATGCGTGAAATCTTGCAAGCACATTCCCACTAGGTCAAGGAACAGATGCCTCCCTTCTCACATTGGCCTGTTATAGCGCCACCAGCGGGTCAACTTTTGCATAACACATTTTTGGAACAAAATGCCTCAAATCATGCATGCAGCTAATTTCAGTAACGTCAAAGAGAGCACTGCCTGCGATCTTGACATTTTGTACTTTTATAGACATTGTTTTCTGGCTTGAAGCGAGCCCACAATTGTTTCGAAGGAACAATATTTTCTAGTTTTAATTTTTTTATTGTTTTCTCTTTAAAAAATATGTAGTTTATAAAGTTTGGCGAGATAGGAAGTCATAAAAATGAGTTGTCAATGCCCCTGATGGATGAATTTGTTAATGCTCTATACCAGGGGTTCTCAAACCTTTTTAGGCCGTGACCCCCAAAATAAACATATTTGAACAGGGGACCCCCACGCTGACAAGCACTTGGAATTGTAGGTATTACATTTAATGTGACTCGGTTCCACAGATAAATATTGTGAAAATAGCTATTTTCACAATGTTCGCCTCTTGCTTACTTAATATTTGACAGTTTGGCCAGTCCTGTCAAATATTCGAATACTTTGAGGTCGAATAATTCGAATACCAAAAATCACTATTCGTGAATGCCCTAACTTGCCGATCTTCACTGTTGGTAGACGGTGAATTAGCCATGGCTGTTTGTTCAGTAATTAATAATCCTAAAAAGTAATCCTAAAAGTCTAATCATATAAATGCTAACAACTTCAAATTGTCTTATACTATGTCTCTCTCTTACCCTGCAGTATCTTATATACTTGCTTACCTGACGTCTGGTCTGACGTCACACATTTAACACTAATCTTTGCCTAACAACGCCCACGGAGGCTTGCCCTCCGTGGGCATATTCAGGACATGACTGGATGGCCAAAGACTGTTCACTCCTGTCCGTCTGTGTTAGTATTGATTTTGACAGCAAATTTCTATTTAGTTTTAGTCATAGTCCTTTGAATTAAACATCATTTAGTTAGTCATATTTTAGTCGAGGTTTAGTCGACCATATATCATAAGATTTCAGTCGACTTTGTCGGGCCTTGATGCTGTCGTAAACGGTAGTTGGTAAATGGTGCATTTATATAGCACCTTTATCCAAGTTGTCATCAGTGAAAAAAGGTAGTCAGTCAACGCATTTCTCGTCATAGTTTTAGTCAACAAAATCAGCCATGTGCCCGTTCATTTGTGAACATCTTATCTCCAGCACCGCTGGACTGATCTGGACCGATTTGCATGAGTTTTGGATGAAATCGTTAGTAGTGTAGCACAAATGGGCTATATGGGGAGTTGCATCATGGTCCAATTAATGAATTTATTGTACAACCTACGGTTCAAGAGCTATAGGCCTCTAAATGTGAAGCGGCCTATTATAGGGCCATCAGGAGGCAGATTTGAGAAATAGGGGGGTGGAGGTTCTTCCTTGGCCCACTGCGCCAGTGTAAAGTGTCACGCCGTTCGGCTCAGCTGTTCCCAATATAGTAGAGATAGCCAGTTTGCTTCTCGTAGCTTTGCTGTGCACTACTATTCTTTTTGGATTATTACTGACTCTGCGTTCTCCTCTCCTCTCCAGTTTTCCGGGTTAGGGTTTTCCTTTGTAAATGTTTCAAAATCCTTTCAAAAATAGAGAAAATAGATGATCTTGAGGGCTCACAACGCATCACACTACAACACGTTTTGATAACATTTCACACTGTTTTAGGGGTGTATTATTCAGTGATAATGAAAGTGGCCGGGGGCCATCTTGTCCCTACTGGCCTTACAGCGTGGAAATGTTAAGTTTTTTATAGATTTTTTACACCATTATAATGTTTTCGTTTTGATCATTAGACCCAATCACTTTATATCGGTAGGCCTACGTCTCCAGCTTCAGGATATGTATGATACTGATTTACTACGAGACTGTGGCATTATGAGTTCAGTAGTTTACAATCTAGGCATTTAGCAGACGTTCTTAATTCAGAGCGACAGTGGTTCTCAAAACTTTTATTTTTTCCGTCATAACTAAACATCCTAACATAACTACGGCCGTACGCTACCCTGATTGGTCGAGGACTGGCTGGCCACCTCTGAAAACCGAATCTAGCAATGCTCGTAACACGGGCCATGGTGGAAGTCCTTATAAGGTCAGCACACATTCTAGTGAGGAGAATGAATGGAAAATGTACCAATTATATTTTTATTAGAATGAAATACAATCACTGAATATACCTTTAAGTAGAACTACAAAATAAGGCTCAAGTGATTAAAACCAGAAAAAGACTTGACTATGCAAGATGATATCGAGTCTCATATCACAATATTGATATATGGATATATTGCCCAGCCCTAATAATAATGGACTCTACACCAGTGGTTCTCAAAGTGGATTTCAGGGACTGTCTATTGGTTCCTTTATGGGGGCTGTATTTTGATTGTCTTAAGTACCAGCTCTTATGCCTTAACTTAAAGGCCTGTCCATACTGTCTGCGACCACCAAACTTTTCATCAGAGAGTTCTTACTTTCCGACGAGCAGCTTTCCGAACTCTAATTCGGGGTAATGCTTTCCAGAAGATTGACGAAGAGTGACGTCATGTTGGAGTTGAACCAGACGGAAGGTTTGGTGGTAGGAGACAGTGTGGACAGGCCTTGAAGTTAAGGCATTAGAGCTGGTACTCAAGACAATCAAAATAGAGCCCTCGGGGTCTAAATTGACCCATACAAGTATGTGACTCTGACAAATGGAACCAAATTGGTTCCATTTACTGTCAGGGTAAAGAGGAGAGCTTGAAATGTAAATGTTTGAGAACCACTGCTCTACACCAGGGGTCGGCAACCTTTTTGGCAAGTGCCATGTTTTTTTTTAATATTCTTCTGTGTCTGTGTGCCATACCAACATTACATTTAATTATCAACCTCATCAAAATTAAAATTGAATACAGATTTTGGTTTTCCTAACCTTCTTGTTTTTAAATATATTTGGAGCGGTGCAAACCGCTTCCCACATTTGACTTAGTGTGTAGTCATTTCCCCATGTCTCTATGTGTGTGTATGTATGTATGCAGTACCAACAGCTGAAATACTGGCATCCCCATCTAGTGGCCCAGGTCTTTTGGTAAATGGAATGAATACATACATTTATACATATTTATTTTGTTTTATTTATTAACTATATGTGTGTGTGTGTGTGTGTGTGTGTGTGTGTGTGTAGGCTATAGATTGAATTGCTGTTCCAAGCAAAGTAAATCGTCACTGTCGGGCACAAAAGTAGTGAAAACAGCAGATCTACAAGCACACAACGCCTCGCGGTGCGAGGCGTTGTGTGCTTGTAGATCGGCTGTTTTCACTAGTTTAAATCATTTTTAAAATGATAAATACAAAACAAACGGTTCTGGACATATAAGGTTTCCACCCGACAACGACGAAATATAACAAAAAAAAAGGGCCTCTCCAACTCTTTTTCCCGGGCTGAATCAGGGGCCCAGCACGTCCCTGTAGACAGGCCCAGCAAAGCCGGATGCTGGTTCATGAGGTTAACTATACGGAAGACCTGGGAGTATTTGATACTTTAGCTATTGAAAAATAGCAGATATACAAGCTCACAGGGGGGGTCCCTGGAACAACATATTTTGAGATGGGGTCCCCGGCCAAATGCATGTAATTTTGAGGGACCATTGACATGAACAAGTTTGAGAACCACTGATTTAGAAGGATTTGGAAGA
This sequence comes from Nannobrachium achirus, assembly GCF_963921795.1. Lineage (NCBI taxonomy): Eukaryota > Metazoa > Chordata > Actinopteri > Myctophiformes > Myctophidae > Nannobrachium > Nannobrachium achirus. Next base: position 54,601,217 of record NC_137822.1, read on the forward strand.
CATTTATAGAATCAGGGCAAAATATTCAAAGTAAGTCTAGAGTGTGTGTGTGTGTGTGTGTGTGTCTGTGTGTGCGCGCGCGCCTGCGTGCGGTTTAATTTATACTTTTGCTTGCCGAAAATAACCGATTTTCAAGCTTTCGTTTTTTTTTTTTTTCGATGTGAAAATCTATTATTTTCAACAAGCGACACACATCTAGCCTTCATGTAGAGGGGCTGATTGCAGTGTTATTTATTCACCGTTAAGTCTCTTTAAGTCTGCAGTTTTGACAATACAGTCTTATACAGTTGTTTACCGATGTTTCTGGTTGACATTGGCACATTTCACTCAGGTTTTTTCATGTCACTCATGTCACTTTGTCTGCTGACATCACTCAGCAACGAAATAAAAATAAAATAAACAAAAATAAAAATAAAACAATTCACAGGATCACCCATGATGTGCACTGCATTGTAGTTTCAAATGCATTACATTGCAGGCATTCTTTTTAGAGTAAAAACCTAAAAAAGACGAAGAAACGTGTGACATGCATGATCTGGGTAGATTGCCCCAGGAAATGTGCCAATCTCAACCCAAAACAACGATATGACTTTTACTCTTGATTTCATTGAGGAGCTTGAAAGGTTTCCATTTTTTACTAGTAAAAACGTACTGTTTTATAGTTTCATAAAGCATTTCTCAGTGATACTGTGCTCTTGGTCCCATAGCATGTCATTATTATTACATTTCTTTTAATATATATGTTTTATTTTAGAGAGAAATTACAGAAGTTCACATTGAACTTTTGAAACCCCTCAGTTGCTTTGGTCCTGTGTGGATAAAGCATAAAACTGTAATCTGACTTTGACAATGGAATAGAAGTGGAATCAATGGAATAAAACAGGAACTGAAAGAACATAACTGCATTCAGTAGAAAACAATTGGAATCGATCATCATATTGGAACTGGCATTCATTTGTTTCTTATGATGTCTGCTTCGTCTTTATGATCGTCTAGTAACCAATCATCTAAGGTAATCTAAGGTGATCTTCACATCTACTTAAGCGTTAGTATGCACCCCAGACAGTCAGAAGTGTCTTGATTCAATATTTACATCTTTGATATGTATTTGATCAAACATGCATTCCTGCTAAATGGAAAGACTTATTTATTGTTATTGATGAGCTATTTCATTATGTTGATATTGTTAAGACATCTTGCGTGAAATAACTGAAAAAGCCAAGGTCTCCCCCTTGATTCAAAGGGCACTATCAGTCACAAGCAGGGATGTGTGGTTGAATGAGTTTAAAGGAACTATAGTCAACTTGTTCTTGAAAAACAGATGCTAAAATAAAAATAATGTTTCGAAAATATTTTATAAAAAAGATTAAGCTTCATTATGTGTTTCTATTCTACTTTGTTTACATCCCTTATCAATCCATATAAAAGAATGGAAGAGGGAAAGTCAGCCTGACAATGGCCAAAATGTATGGGGGTTAGTGTGGAATGCATGTCTGATCAAAGGAACATAAAGTATCTACATACTGAATCAAGGAGTAGGAGTAGACGTGAAAGTGACCCAAGAGCAATCACATTTTGGTTTTCCACATTCCTTAAGCCACGTGACAAGTACAGTATTCTTCATAACATTGTCCTTAGCAGACAGAACTTTAAGGAATGCAGATTGCAGTCAAACACTATACACACAATGTCTTATATAAATACCATAGTCCCCATAATGACTTTATATTTACAGTCAAAATACCATCGTCCCGTAATGACTTCATATTTACAGGCAGTCCCCATAACACTTAACATATTTATACAGTCTAATACCACATTTCCCATTACGTCTTCATAATTACACTCATGATATTCCACAGTCCACATAATAGCTGCATTTTTACAGTCAAATGCCATAGTCTCCATATTGTCTCTATATGTACAGTTAAATACCACAGTCCCCATAATTTATTTTATATTTGCACTCAAATACCATAGTCTCCAAATTGTCTTTAGCCTATATTTACAGTAACGTATCCTTGGTCCCCATAATTTCCTTATATCTACAGAGAAATACCACAGTCCCAGGGCGTCCCGGTATAGCACAGGGGTAACTAAGTTACAGCACTGAATCTGCGGTTCGATTCCTCCATCCGTGGTGCCTCCGGCTTGGCCGCGCGCACCAACGAACACGGCTGGCTGTGTTCGCGGGTGGGAACCTGGCAGCGGGTGGGTGCGATCTCTGTTGCTGCACAATAGCGACTCCTGCAGGTTGTTCGGGGTGCCTGCGCGTTCGGCAGAGAGGAGGAGTGGAGTGTTCCTCTGCATGCATTACATCCTCGAGGTGAAACTCCTCGCTGTCGGGTGAAAAGAAAGTGGCCGGCGACGTCACACGCCTCAGAGGAGGCACACGGTTGTCTACTACACCGTCCCCAGATCAAACAAGTGGCCGTTGGCAGTGACTATACACATGGGGGGAATTGGCAAATAACTTAATTGGGAAGAGAATTTGAAGAAAAAAAGAAAGTGTCTTTATATTTAAATTCAAATAACATGGTCCCCATTGATGTCTATATTTACAGTACAGTTACAAGTCCATGGTGTTCACTCTTGTATTTTGTTTCGACAGATGTTTTTTTTCCTCTCGTTGTGTCCTTGGAGCGTGATACGGACATTCTGTGTGGGTGAGGTGTTAGGAGACTTCTTGAACGAGTCTATGAAAGGGTGGAAAAAGCACATTTGATAATAGCGTGTTAGTACAGTGGTTCTCTACCTCTGGGTCGGGACCCCCAGAGGGGTCCCCAAATTATTTCGAGGGGTCCCCAGATGATTCACTTAATGTGCAACATTGTGACAATTTAAGGACGTTTTAATACCTCTAAAATGACAAATTAAACATTTGCCAAATTGTCAAATATTAGAGGCAGAAATTGGGAAAATAGCTGATCTACATGCTCATAACGCCTCGCAACGCGAGGCCTGGTGGCACTCTTCTTGTGCCACCAGGCCTTTACACACGTATGAGATGTGTTAGGTCATGTTTGAGGTTACAGAGAGAGGTGACAACAGGTCAAAAGATGAGAATCCACAGGAAACGCCGCTCCCCCTGACAGAAAGGCTGAATCTACTAACTAGATACACAGGTCTACTGATGATCAGGGATCATTAGAACTGAGATTTGTAAGCACAAGGTTCTTAGTTTGATGCCAACATATGTTTAACCTGCATCCAAATGTAGCAGTGACTCATAGCCTCAGCCAGATGACCTAAAAAATAAAGGATACCACTTTGGTCTAGTGCAGGGGTCTTCAACGTTTTCAGGCCAAGGACCCCTTAGTTGAGGGAGAGATGAAGCAGGGACCCCGACAACCTTTTCATAGATTCCATATTGTTTCATCGTTTGACAGCACAATCATCAGTGTATTTTGGATTCTTGACAATTTGTGTTTTCAGATATTTAACCACTTGAGCCATCATTACCTAATAAACTTGACCTTTTACTCGTACTTAGTCTGCTGTTTCCCTTCTACACCAAACCTGCCGATCTACAAGCTCACAGCGCCTCGTAGCGCGGTCCCTGTCCCTGATATAATATTTCGAGATGGGGGTCTTTTAATATTTTTGACCAGAGTCTATAAATTTCTTCTAAATTCTTTTTTGGTTTTAGGTTTTTGAAAAACGCATGTATTCAAAGATTTTCAAAAATAGCAGATATACAAGCTCTCAGCGCAGCACCAGCTAAAGCATAACATAATGCTTAAAGTAATATTATAATAATGCGTTCCAGTTCTAAATGGGTTAATTCTCATTTGATTCTTCCATGCCAGCGTCTATGCACAACTCAATGTTTTGCTCGCACAACAGAAACAGACACCGTTCTGGTGTACATGGTACTGTGTGTACCATTTTTATGAACAACAACAAAAAGGTACAGTATGAAAATACAATTAAATGTAGCTTAAAAACAATGTAAGCATGTAAGTTCTTTTAGAAAACAGTGAAGCATCCCAACAGGTGAAGAGGAGGAAGGGGACTCTGCACACTGATGAAGACCCGCTATAGCAGTGGTTCTCAACCTTTCCAGGCCGCGACCCCCCCCCCCCCCCCCAAAAAAAAAACATATTTCAACTGGGGGGACCCCCCCCACCCCACCCCACCCTACCAGGCACTTGGAATTGTAGGAGTTGGCATTACATTTAGTTTGACAATCTATTCCATTGTGAAAATAGCAGATTTTACATGCTCTCAACGCCTCGCAACGCTATTTTCACATGTTCTCTCTCCAATATTTGAAATTTGGCCAATGTTTAACCAGAGATACTTAAAAAAAAGAAAAAAAGTCTTAAAAGTCCTTAAATTGTCACTTAAAAGTGTGCTGATACCCTGTATACACTTACACTGTATGTTGTTCTGTTTACCGATGAGTGAGAAGCCAATCATCTGGGGACCCCCAAAAAATCATTTGGGGACCACTCTGGGGGTCCCGGCCCACAGGTTGAGAATCACAGCGCTATAGGGTTGAAACTTTGTGCCTGAGCTCCCAGTAGAGTGGATTGAAGTTGACAGTGTGCAGACCTCCCTTCCTCTTCTCAGTAACATAAATTACACCTCACAAAAAAAAATAGAGGCAAATCTTTGCTGTATACAAAGGAACTCAACCACTCCGGTGGAAACAAAATCCTTGTAAAACAGAAAAAAGAAAAGAAAAAAGCCTTTAAGCTTCTTCAAAGTCAAATTTGAGGGATACAAAAAAAAATATATATAACAAAGTAAAATATATTGTTTAACACAATAACAAGACATGACCCCCAAACATGTCATAAGGTGCAACTGGGTCGTTGCTTTAAGGCCAAGAGCACTTTGGTAGAGGTTTGAGTTGTGTAGTTAACCAGGGGCGTCAATTGGGTATGGCAGGGGTATGCAGCTGCCATACCCTGGGTCCAGGGGGGGAAAATAAAAGTTACTTTTAAATATAAATCCATGAACGTCTCCTTGTCTATCTGTGCTGGTTATTATGTTGTTAAATTACAGTAAAATAACTACAAATGCAACATTTTACAAAATGGTCACTTTAACAAGGTATTATAATTATATTCTCCACACTTGTATTCTCCCCACCTTGACAAAATGGTATATTCCCAGGTTCCGCAGGTCAGCTGCCATATCAAGAAACCATAGAAACGGGGGGACAAAAAATAAAATGTACTTCTTAAAATAAATGTATCGTGCCTGTTGCTAAGGTATGGCAACATGACTTGTGTCTTGCACGCGCTTGCCAAGACACCAGTCATGTTGCCATACGTTAGCTTTTTCTTTACTGACGCCACTGTAGTTAACTTGCCATGATGCAAAAACTAAGGTCAGAAACCTAAAATAATTTCTCCATTGATTAGAAACTGAATCAATCATTCAAAAAATATGCTCCTCATTGACTTACATTGTACAGTGAAGAGGCTCAGTATGAGCCCTTTTAAGATTCAAGATTCAAGATTAATTTATTTGGTCCCGAAGGAAATTTGTCTTGGACATTTTAGCCTGGAAACAAAACAAAGCTGATCCAGAACACCAATCTTTTTAGCCCGTGACCCAAAAGACAAACTAGACGTTGGCCTGGGACCCACACTAGTGAAAACAGCAGATCTACAAGCCCACAACACGTCGCTTTGTGGGCTTGTAGATCGGCTATTTTCACTACTGCTTAAACATTTTGTTTTCTAATTTATGGGGATTTCTTAGATTTTTCTTTGATGAAATTCAGCGACTCAGCAAATTTGGTTTTTAATTAATGAAAAAAAAAGCTTTGTTTGCGTTTTGTTTACAGGTTATAAGAACCCACATTGCAGTGGTCTTGCTGTACAATGCAAGTCAATGAGGAGCAATTTCTAGTCAGACAATCTTTTTTTTTATTATTATTTCTTACGTCATGGCAAGCTAAATACACAACCCAAACCTCTTCCAAAGTGGCCTTGCCCATTAAGACAACATGGCGGATATCCATTAACATCAAGAAATCCTTCTATTTACATCAAGGAGGAGTCCCTTCATCATCACTGTATGTCCTTCTTCACTCACTCACATTAACCTGAGTGGACTGGTGCACTGCACTTCCTGGTGTGTCAGGTGAGTGACTGGGGGAGAATTCCTTGGCTACAGCGCCGTCTATGGATGGGGACCTACTGATAGGTTCTAGAGGCATGCAGTCTACCGCACTTCCAGGGGGTTGAGGGGGGCAGCGGCCTTCGGCCGCTGCCTGGGCTCGCAAGTCCGGCTTGGTGCCGTCCCCCCACCTCGGCGCCTGACTCTGGCTGGAGCTTTACAAAAAAAACAAACAAAAAAAAAAGCCAGCTGCTGAGCTGACCTGCGCAGCGTGCGTGCGTGCGTGCGTTCGTTCAGTGCAATGTGAATGCATGTGACTTAGGAAGATAGATAGATAGATACGTAATAAACATGATTTGGTACATGTTTATGTGTGACGTCCAGGGGCACACGCAGGTGGAGGAGAAAAAATAAATAATCTAATAATAACAATGTATACAGACGGAGCCGCTTCTGTCCTGATCTGTTGCATCTATTTCCTGTAGTAGGCTGCTACCATTTCAAAATAAAACATGTGTTGAATGATCACTTTACAAATATCCAATACAATGACTCTTGTTTTGAAATGTCCACTGGTATGACAGGAAGCTATGACAGGGCCCCTTAGTGCTGCTGACGGAACACAGGCTGAAGAGACGTTCTGAACTTCTGAAGTAAAAACAACACTCTCGGGCATTATGGAATATAAAGTTTCAACACACGACTTTGGGGAACAGTTAATATTTGCCATGCTCTCTAAAACCAAGACACTGTGGAATATGGAACAAAACGTGCCCAACTGGTCTTGTTGTTGTCATCCACCTTACTTTAGCAGGTGAGTTAAGTAATTAATATAAATAATGCTGGTTTGCAGTGATGCATCACTGTCAATTAAACTGTGTGCTGTCATTAATGTAGGCCTAGTTGTCTTAATGGATGATATTTATAATGCTGTTTTGGAAAAACGGCGTGGTGATGTTTGTAGTGTGAAGACTAATGTCAGAGTTGTTGTGTTGGAGTGCCATAGGGAAGAGTTCATTAGCACCAGAGAGAGATGGAGACAGTGAGACATTACTTGGTTGGGCTACATATTGTCATGAATTAGATGGCGAGTGTGTAGATGTCTTCTGTTGGAGCCTGGTGTCCCGCATTTGCGCTGTCTGCATTTGCGCTGTAGAAAAAAGGTGGTTGTTGTTGTTGTTGTTGTTGTTGTGGGGCACTTGGTGAAAATCTCGCATCGGGGCACACCGGGGGCTAGTTTCGCCACTGACTGACAGTACAGTTCACTGGTACAAGCTCAACTAAAAGGTGATCCTAGAAAAGACTAAGTCAGGGGGAAAAAAGGGGGAAACAATTTAAAAACTAAAACAATAAAAACAGCCGATCTACAAGGCTGCATGTGGGCTTGTGGATCAGCTGTTTTGGGTAAATGTGGGTTATTTATCTAATGCAGTATTGATCCCTTTATCGAGTGATTGATTGAAGACTTTATGACAAGTTTCATGACAGTACAGTTCACTGGTACAAGCTCAACTAAAAGGAGCTTTATTCATTTATTGAATGAATTATTTCCCTGTCTCCACACCAGGCCCAACTGCGCCGCCACTGACTGATAAATTGCGACCGTCAGGTCGCAGTTACTATCGAAACATCGACCAGGTGTCTGTCTGTCCGTCACACTTTTGCCCTGCTCATATCTCCGCAACCGCTGACCCGATCCAAATTTTGCACAGACAGTCCTTGCCCTCCACCCATCGATTCTCACATCCTCTTCTAGCGCCACCATGAGGCCGAAACTCTTTCTGGACACTGCTCCTACAAATCTTGGCCTAAAATCACACAAATCGGTACACACTTGCTCTACACTCATGTCATCAACATGGATCTGTCCCATTTAGCGCCACCTTCAGGCCGATTTTTTAAAACCCATTTTTGGACACTACTCCTACAGATTTTGCCCTAAAATCACGCAAATCGCTACGCAGTCAGTATATATTAGGGAGTCTTACTGGTTTAATTATTTATTTATCTATTTATTTATTTACTTCCCGACTATGTCTTGTTGCTAATTACACGCGAATGCAGGGGGCGGAGCTAATTAGCGTAATTATTTAAATTGGGGGGCGTGGTCTGCATTAATTATGCAAATGAGGTTGGGGCGTGGTCTTTATTAATTATGTAAATGAGACTGCACAACATGCATTTGACGCGCGCGTCTTGTTGCTAATTACACGCGAATGCAGGGGGCGGAGCTAATTAGCGTAATTATTTAAATTGGGGGGCGTGGTCTGCATTAATTATGCAAATGAGGTTGGGGCGTGGTCTTTATTAATTATGTAAATGAGACTGCACAACATGCATTTGACGCGCGCGTCTTGTTGCTAATTACACGCGAATGCAGGGGGCGGAGCTAATTAGCGTAATTATTTAAATTGGGGGGCGTGGTCTGCATTAATTATGCAAATGAGGTTGGGGCGTGGTCTTTATTAATTATGTAAATGAGACTGCACAACATGCATTTGACGCGCGCGTCTTGTTGCTAATTACACGCGAATGCAGGGGGAGCTAATTAGCGTAATTATTTAAATTGGGGGGTGTGGTCTGCATTAATTATGCAAATGAGGTTGGGGCGTGGTCTGCATTAATTATGTAAATGAGACTGCACAACATGCATTTGACGCGCGCGTCTTGTTGCTAATTACACGCGAATGCAGGGGGCGGAGCTAATTAGCGTAATTATTTAAATTGGGGGGCGTGGTCTGCATTAATTATGCAAATGAAGTTGGGGCGTGGTCTGCATTAATTATGTAAATGAGACTGCACAACATGCATTTGACGCGCGCGTCTTGTTGCTAATTACACGTGAATGCAGGGGGCGGAGCTAATTAGCGTAATTATTTAAATTGGGGGCGTGGTCTGCATTAATTATGCAAATGAGGTTGGGGCGTGGTCTGCATTAATTATGTGAGACGCACGCATCTCATTTACATATTATTATGTAAATGAGGCTGCATTAATTATGTAAATGAGGCTGTTAAGTGGCGTTTCCCAGCGCGTAAAAAATGCAGACGGCCGTATGTAAATGAAGGGGAGGAGCTTAGTCGAAGTATGCAAATTGGGGGCGGGGCATGGTTTGGAAATGCGTGTGGGCGTGGTTTGCATACATTATGCTCGCATACATTATGCTAATGAGGGCGTTAAGGTGGGTTTTCCAGCGCATAAAAAATGCAGACGACCGTATGTAAATGAAGGGGAGGAGCTTAGTCGACGTATGAAAATTGGGGGCGGTGCATGGTTTGGAAATGTGTGTGGGTGTGGTTCGCATAAATTATGCTAATGAGGCTGTTAAGTGGCGTTTCCCAGCGCGTAAAAAATGCAGACGACCGTATGTAAATGAAGGGGAGGAGCTTAGTCGACGTATGCAAATTGGGGGCGGGGCATGGTTTGGAAATGCGTGTGGGCGTGGTTTGCATACATTATGCTCGCATACATTATGCTAATGAGGGCGTTAAGGTGGGTTTTCCAGCGCGTAAAAAATGCAGACGACCGTATGTAAATGAAGGGGAGGAGCTTAGTCGACGTATGAAAATTGGGGGCGGTGCATGGTTTGGAAATGTGTGTGGGTGTGGTTCGCATAAATTATGCTAATGAGGCTGTTAAGTGACGTTTCCCAGCGCGTAAAAAATGCAGACGACCGTATGTAAATGAAGGGGAGGAGCTTAGTCGACGTATGCAAATTGGGGGTGGGGCATGGTTTGGAAATGCGTGTGGGCGTGGTTTGCATACATTATGCTCGCATACATTATGCTAATGAGGGCGTTAAGGTGGGTTTTCCAGCGCGTAAAAAATGCAGACGACCGTATGTAAATGAAGGGGAGGAGCTTAGTCGACGTATGAAAATTGGGGGCGGTGCATGGTTTGGAAATGTGTGTGGGTGTGGTTCGCATAAATTATGCTAATGAGGCTGTTAAGTGACGTTTCCCAGCGCGTAAAAAATGCAGACGACCGTATGTAAATGAAGGGGAGGAGCTTAGTCGACGTATGCAAATTGGGGGTGGGGCATGGTTTGGAAATGCGTGTGGGCGTGGTTTGCATACATTATGCTCGCATACATTATGCTAATGAGGGCGTTAAGGTGGGTTTTCCAGCGCGTAAAAAATGCAGACGACCGTATGTAAATGAAGGGGAGGAGCTTAGTCGACGTATGAAAATTGGGGGCGGTGCATGGTTTGGAAATGTGTGTGGGTGTGGTTTGCATAAATTATGCTAATGAGGCTGTTAAGTGGCGTTTCCCAGCGCGTAAAAAATGCAGACGACCGTATGTAAATGAAGGGGAGGAGCTTAGTCGACGTATGCAAATTGGGGGCGGGGCATGGTTTGGAAATGCGTGTGGGCGTGGTTTGCATACATTATGCTAATGAGGGCGTTAAGGTGGGTTTTCCAGCGCGTAAAAAATGCAGACGACCGTATGTAAATGAAGGGGAGGAGCTTAGTCGACGTATGAAAATTGGGGGCGGTGCATGGTTTGGAAATGTGTGTGGGTGTGGTTCGCATAAATTATGCTAATGAGGCTGTTAAGTGGCGTTTCCCAGCGCGTAAAAAATGCAGACGACCGTATGTAAATGAAGGGGAGGAGCTTAGTCGACGTATGCAAATTGGGGGCGGGGCATGGTTTGGAAATGCGTGTGGGCGTGGTTTGCATACATTATGCTCGCATACATTATGCTAATGAGGGCGTTAAGGTGGGTTTTCCAGCGCGTAAAAAATGCAGACGACCGTATGTAAATGAAGGGGAGGAGCTTAGTCGACGTATGAAAATTGGGGGCGGTGCATGGTTTGGAAATGTGTGTGGGTGTGGTTCGCATAAATTATGCTCGCATACATTATGCTAATGAGGGTGTTAAGGTAGGTTCCCCAGCGCGTAAAAAATGCAGACGACCGTATGTAAATGAAGGGGAGGAGCTTAGTCGACATATGCAAATTGGGGGCGGGGCATGGTTTGGAAATGCGTGTGGGCGTGGTTTGCATAGATTATGCTCGCATACATCATGCTAATGAGGGTGTTAAGGTAGGTTTCCCAGGGCTTAAAAATACAGTCGACCGTAGTGAGCATTCGTTCCACGAACGCATTCATTCAATGAATAAATAAATAAAGTGCAAACGAACGAGCGAACGAACGAACGCACGTGCACGCACGCACACTTTATTATTTATTCATTCATTCACGCGCGCACGCACGCACGCACGCACGCACGCACGCACGCACACTTTATTTTTTAATTAATTCATGAATACAGCCTGCGATATGCGTGAAATCTTGCAAGCACATTCCCACTAGGTCAAGGAACAGATGCCTCCCTTCTCACATTGGCCTGTTATAGCGCCACCAGCGGGTCAACTTTTGCATAACACATTTTTGGAACAAAATGCCTCAAATCATGCATGCAGCTAATTTCAGTAACGTCAAAGAGAGCACTGCCTGCGATCTTGACATTTTGTACTTTTATAGACATTGTTTTCTGGCTTGAAGCGAGCCCACAATTGTTTCGAAGGAACAATATTTTCTAGTTTTAATTTTTTTATTGTTTTCTCTTTAAAAAATATGTAGTTTATAAAGTTTGGCGAGATAGGAAGTCATAAAAATGAGTTGTCAATGCCCCTGATGGATGAATTTGTTAATGCTCTATACCAGGGGTTCTCAAACCTTTTTAGGCCGTGACCCCCAAAATAAACATATTTGAACAGGGGACCCCCACGCTGACAAGCACTTGGAATTGTAGGTATTACATTTAATGTGACTCGGTTCCACAGATAAATATTGTGAAAATAGCTATTTTCACAATGTTCGCCTCTTGCTTACTTAATATTTGACAGTTTGGCCAGTCCTGTCAAATATTCGAATACTTTGAGGTCGAATAATTCGAATACCAAAAATCACTATTCGTGAATGCCCTAACTTGCCGATCTTCACTGTTGGTAGACGGTGAATTAGCCATGGCTGTTTGTTCAGTAATTAATAATCCTAAAAAGTAATCCTAAAAGTCTAATCATATAAATGCTAACAACTTCAAATTGTCTTATACTATGTCTCTCTCTTACCCTGCAGTATCTTATATACTTGCTTACCTGACGTCTGGTCTGACGTCACACATTTAACACTAATCTTTGCCTAACAACGCCCACGGAGGCTTGCCCTCCGTGGGCATATTCAGGACATGACTGGATGGCCAAAGACTGTTCACTCCTGTCCGTCTGTGTTAGTATTGATTTTGACAGCAAATTTCTATTTAGTTTTAGTCATAGTCCTTTGAATTAAACATCATTTAGTTAGTCATATTTTAGTCGAGGTTTAGTCGACCATATATCATAAGATTTCAGTCGACTTTGTCGGGCCTTGATGCTGTCGTAAACGGTAGTTGGTAAATGGTGCATTTATATAGCACCTTTATCCAAGTTGTCATCAGTGAAAAAAGGTAGTCAGTCAACGCATTTCTCGTCATAGTTTTAGTCAACAAAATCAGCCATGTGCCCGTTCATTTGTGAACATCTTATCTCCAGCACCGCTGGACTGATCTGGACCGATTTGCATGAGTTTTGGATGAAATCGTTAGTAGTGTAGCACAAATGGGCTATATGGGGAGTTGCATCATGGTCCAATTAATGAATTTATTGTACAACCTACGGTTCAAGAGCTATAGGCCTCTAAATGTGAAGCGGCCTATTATAGGGCCATCAGGAGGCAGATTTGAGAAATAGGGGGGTGGAGGTTCTTCCTTGGCCCACTGCGCCAGTGTAAAGTGTCACGCCGTTCGGCTCAGCTGTTCCCAATATAGTAGAGATAGCCAGTTTGCTTCTCGTAGCTTTGCTGTGCACTACTATTCTTTTTGGATTATTACTGACTCTGCGTTCTCCTCTCCTCTCCAGTTTTCCGGGTTAGGGTTTTCCTTTGTAAATGTTTCAAAATCCTTTCAAAAATAGAGAAAATAGATGATCTTGAGGGCTCACAACGCATCACACTACAACACGTTTTGATAACATTTCACACTGTTTTAGGGGTGTATTATTCAGTGATAATGAAAGTGGCCGGGGGCCATCTTGTCCCTACTGGCCTTACAGCGTGGAAATGTTAAGTTTTTTATAGATTTTTTACACCATTATAATGTTTTCGTTTTGATCATTAGACCCAATCACTTTATATCGGTAGGCCTACGTCTCCAGCTTCAGGATATGTATGATACTGATTTACTACGAGACTGTGGCATTATGAGTTCAGTAGTTTACAATCTAGGCATTTAGCAGACGTTCTTAATTCAGAGCGACAGTGGTTCTCAAAACTTTTATTTTTTCCGTCATAACTAAACATCCTAACATAACTACGGCCGTACGCTACCCTGATTGGTCGAGGACTGGCTGGCCACCTCTGAAAACCGAATCTAGCAATGCTCGTAACACGGGCCATGGTGGAAGTCCTTATAAGGTCAGCACACATTCTAGTGAGGAGAATGAATGGAAAATGTACCAATTATATTTTTATTAGAATGAAATACAATCACTGAATATACCTTTAAGTAGAACTACAAAATAAGGCTCAAGTGATTAAAACCAGAAAAAGACTTGACTATGCAAGATGATATCGAGTCTCATATCACAATATTGATATATGGATATATTGCCCAGCCCTAATAATAATGGACTCTACACCAGTGGTTCTCAAAGTGGATTTCAGGGACTGTCTATTGGTTCCTTTATGGGGGCTGTATTTTGATTGTCTTAAGTACCAGCTCTTATGCCTTAACTTAAAGGCCTGTCCATACTGTCTGCGACCACCAAACTTTTCATCAGAGAGTTCTTACTTTCCGACGAGCAGCTTTCCGAACTCTAATTCGGGGTAATGCTTTCCAGAAGATTGACGAAGAGTGACGTCATGTTGGAGTTGAACCAGACGGAAGGTTTGGTGGTAGGAGACAGTGTGGACAGGCCTTGAAGTTAAGGCATTAGAGCTGGTACTCAAGACAATCAAAATAGAGCCCTCGGGGTCTAAATTGACCCATACAAGTATGTGACTCTGACAAATGGAACCAAATTGGTTCCATTTACTGTCAGGGTAAAGAGGAGAGCTTGAAATGTAAATGTTTGAGAACCACTGCTCTACACCAGGGGTCGGCAACCTTTTTGGCAAGTGCCATGTTTTTTTTTAATATTCTTCTGTGTCTGTGTGCCATACCAACATTACATTTAATTATCAACCTCATCAAAATTAAAATTGAATACAGATTTTGGTTTTCCTAACCTTCTTGTTTTTAAATATATTTGGAGCGGTGCAAACCGCTTCCCACATTTGACTTAGTGTGTAGTCATTTCCCCATGTCTCTATGTGTGTGTATGTATGTATGCAGTACCAACAGCTGAAATACTGGCATCCCCATCTAGTGGCCCAGGTCTTTTGGTAAATGGAATGAATACATACATTTATACATATTTATTTTGTTTTATTTATTAACTATATATGTGTGTGTGTGTGTGTGTGTGTGTGTGTGTGTGTGTGTGTGTGTGTGTGTGTGTGTGTGTGTGTGTGTGTGTGTGTGTGTGTGTAGGCTATAGATTGAATTGCTGTTCCAAGCAACATTGTAATAACATAATATGATATGATTGCGACCGTCAGGTCGCATGTTACTACCAAAACCTCCACCGGCTGTCTGTCAGTCGGTCGGTCACGTCACACGCGTGTGTGTGCGCACATGCCTTATGTTTTATTGTCTCCCTAATTTATATTATCTGATACTTCCTTTGTATATTTTGAAACGCATAGCATCATTCAGCGTCCTCTTCACGTTGGTTGCAACGGCCTTCCTTTTTTCCCCCTTCTTTTACCGTTTCTTGATAAAAAAAATATATTTCTTCTCTTCTGGTTGCCAATTCGCAGCACCTTCCCGCGACCCCACTTTGGGTCGCGACCCATACTTTGAGAACCGCTGATCTACACCATATCTCTTCGACGCAAATAGCAGATCTATAATCTCACGTGGCAGCGTGACATAGGCCTACTGTGAGATAGTGGATCACATACACTTACGCCGAATGTTGGACTATTAGACAGGCCCAGCAAAGCCGGATGCTGGTTCATGAGGTTAACCATACGGAAGACCTGGGATTATTTGATACTTTAGCTATTGATAAATAGCAGATATACAAGCTCACAGGGGGGGTCCCTGGAACAACATGTTTTGAGATGGGGGTCCCCGGCCAAATGCATGTAATTTTGAGGGACCATTGACATGAACAAGTTTGAGAACCACTGATTTAGAAGGATTTGGAAGACATTTATAGAATCAGGGCAAAATATTCAAAGACTTGCGCAAATTCAAAGTGGTTAAAGTCTAGAGGGACGAAGACGCGTTCCCGGCCTTTAATGGCTTAACACCAACAGTGTCAACAGTTTGTCCTCACCAGATTTGGTGGGCATGCATGTGTGTGTGTGTGTGTGTGTGCGTGTGCGTGTGCGTGTGCGTGTGCGTGCGTGCGTGCGTGCGTGTGTGTGTGCGTGCGCGCGCGCCTGCGTGCGGTTTAATTTATACTTTTGCTTGCCGAAAATAACCGATTTTCAAGCTTCCGTTTTTGTTTCCGATGTGAAAATCTATAATTTTCAACAAGCGACACACATCTAGCCTTCATGTAGAGGGGCTGATTGCAGTATTATTTATTCACCGTTAAGTTTCTTTAAGTCTGCAGTTTTGACAATACAGTCTTATACAGTTGTTTACCGATGTTTCTGGTTGACATTGGCACATTTCACTCAGGTTTTTTCATGTCACTCATGTCACTTTGTCTGCTGACATCACTCAGCAACGAAATAAAAATAAAATAAACAAAAATAAAAATAAAACAATTCACAGGATCACCCCATGATGTGCACTGCATTGTAGTTTCAAATGCACTACATTGCAGGCATTTTTAAGTAAAAAACTAAAAAAGAAGAAGACACGTGTGACATGCATGATCTGGGCACATTGCCCCAGGAAATGTGCCAATCTCAACCCAAAACAACAATATGACTTTTACTCTTGATTTCATTGAGGTGCTTGAAAGGTTTCCATTTTTTACTAGTAAAAACGTACTGTTTTATAGTTTCATGAAGCATTTCTCAGTGACACTCTGCTCTTGGTCCCATATATGTCATTATTATTACATTTCTTTTAATATATATTCATTTTTTATTTTAGAGAGAAATTACAGAAGTTCACATTGAACTTTTGAAACCCCTCAGTTGCTTTGGTCCTGTGTGGATAAAGAAGCATAAAACTGTAATCTGACTTTGACAATGGAATAGAAGTGGAATCAATGGAATAAAACAGGAACTGAAAGAACATAACTGCATTCAGTAGAAAACAATTGGAATCGATCATCATATTGGAACTGGCATTCATTTGTTTCTTATGATGTCTGCTTCGTCTTTATGATCGTCTAGTAACCAATCATCTAAGGTAATCTCAAAAAAGCTAAAAGAATTAGCTTAAAGGGGAACTTCCCTTTATAACTTTTCTGGGGTGATTTTCACATCTACGTAAGCGTTAGTATGCACCCCAGACAGTCAGAAGTGTCTTGATTCAATATTTACATCTTTGATATTTATTTGATCAAACATGCATTCCTGCTAAATGGAAAGACTTATTGTTATTGATGAGCTATTTCATTATGTTGATATTGTTAAGACATCTTGCGTGAAATAACTGAAAAAGCCAAGGTCTCCCCCTTGATTCAAAGGGCACTATCAGTCACAAGCAGGGATGTGTGGTTGAATGAGTTTAAAGGAGATATAGTCAACTTTTTCTTGAAAAACAGATGCTAAAATAAAAATAATGTTTCGAAAATATTTTATAAAAAAGATTAAGCTTCATTATGTGTTTCTATTCTACTTTGTTTACATCCCTTATCAATCCATATAAAAGAATAGAAGAGGGAAAGTCAAAATGTATGGGGGTTAGTGTGGAATGCATGTCTGATCAAAGGAACATAAAGTATCTACATACTGAATCAAGGAGTAGGAGTAGACGTGAAAGTGACCCAAGAGCAATCACATTTTGGTTTTCCACATTCCTTAAGCCACGTGACAAGTACAGTATTCTTCATAACATTGTCCTTAGCAGACAGAACTTTAAGGAATGCAGATTGCAGTCAAACACTATACACACAATGTCTTATATAAATACCATAGTCCCCATAATGACTTTATATTTACAGTCAAAATACCATCGTCCCGTAATGACTTCATATTTACAGGCAGTCCCCATAACACTTAACATATTTATACAGTCTAATACCACATTTCCCATTACGTCTTCATAATTACACTCATGATATTCCACAGTCCACATAATAGCTGCATTTTTACAGTCAAATGCCATAGTCTCCATATTGTCTCTATATGTACAGTTAAATACCACAGTCCCCATAATTTATTTTATATTTGCACTCAAATACCATAGTCTCCAAATTGTCTTTAGCCTATATTTACAGTAACGTATCCTTGGTCCCCATAATTTCCTTATATCTACAGAGAAATACCACAGTCCCAGGGCGTCCCGGTATAGCACAGGGGTAACTAAGTTACAGCACTGAATCTGCGGTTCGATTCCTCCATCCGTGGTGCCTCCGGCTTGGCCGCGCGCACCAACGAACACGGCTGGCTGTGTTCGCGGGTGGGAACCTGGCAGCGGGTGGGTGCGATCTCTGTTGCTGCACAATAGCGACTCCTGCAGGTTGTTCGGGGTGCCTGCGCGTTCGGCAGAGAGGAGGAGTGGAGTGTTCCTCTGCATGCATTACATCCTCGAGGTGAAACTCCTCGCTGTCGGGTGAAAAGAAAGTGGCCGGCGACGTCACACGCCTCAGAGGAGGCACACGGTTGTCTACTACACCGTCCCCAGATCAAACAAGTGGCCGTTGGCAGTGACTATACACATGGGGGGGAATTGGCAAATAACTTAATTGGGAAGAGAATTTGAAGAAAAAAAGAAAGTGTCTTTATATTTAAATTCAAATAACATGGTCCCCATTGATGTCTATATTTACAGTACAGTTACAAGTCCATGGTGTTCACTCTTGTATTTTGTTTCGACAGATGTTTTTTTTTCCCCCTCGTTGTGTCCTTGGAGCGTGATACGGACATTCTGTGTGGGTGAGGTGTTAGGAGACTTCTTGAACGAGTCTATGAAAGGGTGGAAAAAGCACATTTGATAATAGCGTGTTAGTACAGTGGTTCTCAACCTCTGGGTCGGGACCCCCAGAGGGGTCCCCAAATTATTTCGAGGGGTCCCCAGATGATTCACTTAACCCTTAAGTTCTGTTCAGATTCACTACACCTTCGTTCTGTTCGGGTCATTTTGACCCGGTGGATATTTGGTTTAAAAAAAACAACACTAATATAAATTTTAACTTAACAAATCATCATGATACATTGACTTTGACTCAATACCAAACAATTCATATGATATATTTGGTAAATGTTTGCATTTCTGCTTTGCTATATCACATTAAACACTGAAAGAGCTAGGCGTTTTTACTGATTTAGCTGAAATCCATGTAAAAAAAACTACTTCATTTAATACTGGGCAATATTGCTCATGCTTATAGGAAGGGGGGGAGGGTTCGGAATGGGGCTTCGGAAGGGGGGTGTTAGAAGTGGGGGTGACTGTGTGTCTGTGTTTTGGCATAATACTGTGTATTTCTGTGCTTCCGGGTCAAAATGACCCGAACAGCACTTAAGGTTCAAAAAATATGAGGGGGGTGTAGCATGGGTGTAGTGCAAAAATATTTTTTTTACATGTTCATCTCAGAAGAATCTTTAAGGCCAGTGAGTTTCAGGTGGAAACATTTTTAACTTCTACCTTTTTTTTCCAAATGAAAATGTAAAACGGGTCAAAATGACCCGAACAGCACTTAAGGGTTAATGTGCAACATTGTGACAAAGTGACAATTTAAGGACGTTTTAATACCTCTAAAATGACAAATTAAACATTTGCCAAATTGTCAAATATTAGAGGCAGAAATTGGGAAAATAGCTGATCTACATGCTCATAACGCCTCGCAACGCGAGGCCTGGTGGCACTCTTCTTGTGCCACCAGGCCTTTACACACGTATGAGATGTGTTAGGTCATGTTTGAGGTTACAGAGAGAGGTGACAACAGGTCAAAAGATGAGAATCCACAGGAAACGCCGCTCCCCCTGACAGAAAGGCTGAATCTACTAACTAGATACACAGGTCTACTGATGATCAGGGATCATTAGAACTGAGATTTGTAAGCACAAGGTTCTTAGTTTGATGCCAACATATGTTTAACCTGCATCCAAATGTAGCAGTGACTCATAGCCTCAGCCAGATGACCTAAAAAATAAAGGATACCACTTTGGTCTAGTGCAGGGGTCTTCAACGTTTTCAGGCCAAGGACCCCTTAGTTGAGGGAGAGATGAAGCAGGGACCCCGACAACCTTTTCATAGATTCCATATTGTTTCATCGTTTGACAGCACAATCATCAGTGTATTTTGGATTCTTGACAATTTGTGTTTTCAGATATTTAACCACTTGAGCCATCATTACCTAATAAACTTGACCTTTTACTCGTACTTAGTCTGCTGTTTCCCTTCTACACCAAACCTGCCGATCTACAAGCTCACAGCGCCTCGCAGCGCGGTCCCTGTCCCTGATATAATATTTCGAGATGGGGGTCTTTTAATATTTTTGACCAGAGTCTATAAATTTCTTCTAAATTCTTTTTTGGTTTTAGGTTTTTGAAAAACGCATGTATTCAAAGATTTTCAAAAATAGCAGATATACAAGCTCTCAGCGCAGCACCAGCTAAAGCATAACATAATGCTTAAAGTAATATTATAATAATGCGTTCCAGTTCTAAATGGGTTAATTCTCATTTGATTCTTCCATGCCAGCGTCTATGCACAACTCAATGTTTTGCTCGCACAACAGAAACAGACACCGTTCTGGTGTACATGGTACTGTGTGTACCATTTTTATGAACAACAACAAAAAGGTACAGTATGAAAATACAATTAAATGTAGCTTAAAAACAATGTAAGCATGTAAGTTCTTTTAGAAAACAGTGAAGCATCCCAACAGGTGAAGAGGAGGAAGGGGACTCTGCACACTGATGAAGACCCGCTATAGCAGTGGTTCTCAACCTTTCCAGGCCGCGACCCCCCCCCCCCCCCCCCCCAAAAAAAAACATATTTCAACTGGGGGGACCCCCCCCACCCCACCCCACCCTACCAGGCACTTGGAATTGTAGGAGTTGGCATTACATTTAGTTTGACAATCTATTCCATTGTGAAAATAGCAGATTTTACATGCTCTCA
This sequence comes from Nannobrachium achirus, assembly GCF_963921795.1. Lineage (NCBI taxonomy): Eukaryota > Metazoa > Chordata > Actinopteri > Myctophiformes > Myctophidae > Nannobrachium > Nannobrachium achirus. The sequence continues at coordinate 54,621,637 of NC_137822.1, forward strand.
ACGCCTCGCAACGCTATTTTCACATGTTCTCTCTCCAATATTTGAAATTTGGCCAATGTTTAACCAGAGATACTTAAAAAAAAGAAAAAAAGTCTTAAAAGTCCTTAAATTGTCACTTAAAAGTGTGCTGATACCCTGTATACACTTACACTGTATGTTGTTCTGTTTACCGATGAGTGAGAAGCCAATCATCTGGGGACCCCCAAAAAATCATTTGGGGACCACTCTGGGGGTCCCGGCCCACAGGTTGAGAATCACAGCGCTATAGGGTTGAAACTTTGTGCCTGAGCTCCCAGTAGAGTGGATTGAAGTTGACAGTGTGCAGACCTCCCTTCCTCTTCTCAGTAACATAAATTACACCTCACAAAAAAAAATAGAGGCAAATCTTTGCTGTATACAAAGGAACTCAACCACTCCGGTGGAAACAAAATCCTTGTAAAACAGAAAAAAGAAAAGAAAAAAGCCTTTAAGCTTCTTCAAAGTCAAATTTGAGGGATACAAAAATATATATATATAACAAAGTAAAATATATTGTTTAACACAATAACAAGACATGACCCCCAAACATGTCATAAGGTGCAACTGGGTCGTTGCTTTAAGGCCAAGAGCACTTTGGTAGAGGTTTGAGTTGTGTAGTTAACCAGGGGCGTCAATTGGGTATGGCAGGGGTATGCAGCTGCCATACCCTGGGTCCAGGGGGGGGAAATAAAAGTTACTTTTAAATATAAATCCATGAACGTCTCCTTGTCTATCTGTGCTGGTTATTGGGTCAGTGACGTGACGCCCCAAAAAATGTGTTTTTAAAAAAACTTTAAATTGCAGGCATAAAAGTTATTTACTTTTGTTCTACTCACTCTCAACCTTATGGAAATACATTTTGTTTTTAGATATTTTATTGGAATCAGACTTTATTCAGCAGTTTGTTGTACTTGTGCCTAAAATCGTCATATGGTGTGACATGAAAATAATTGTTCATAAAATGAAAATGGAGTACATCTTTCTTAAGTTACTCACTTTATCAAAGTCCTTTATCATAACTAACCAGTGATCCACTATAGTTTTTTGAAAATTAATTATATCTGTATATTCTTTTCATAATCGACACTCTGTGTGAGGCCCATGTTCATGATCTTACAACATATTTTAAATGTATTCTGTCAAAACTTTCTCTAAAATTACACAAATATTTGTGACTCTTCCTGATAATATTCTCTATGTAATCCATAAACATTTTTTTGGTTTAATCATTAATAAAGGTATGATTTTTCACTATTTGGAATGTCACACCAAATGATTTAGTGTCACACCGTATGATCATATCTTCATGTGTCAAAGCAAACTGTGTTTTAACCTACCTATTAGTGAGTACTGAACTTTACTGATTGATTAAACAATTACCCAGGATAACATGGCCTTAATATTTCTGAACAGGATATTATTGTAGGGCTTTAACATGGGATAAGAAAGAATTGTAGTAGTAGATGGATGATGAGGATGTGCACAGGAATGCTACGCACACCTAAGTCTTCTGCCGACCCACGGCAGAAGGATCCTAAAGAGACAATAAGGCGCATAGCCACACTTGGAGCCAAGGCAACATTTTATTAACACCAATTAGTGGAAACAGAACTCAGCATTCAGGTAAATTGCTTTTTTCCGAAGTCTCCTGAACTTGAACACAGCATTTTGTGTTGAACAAATGTAATTAGGAATCATGACATTACACCACATCTCCACTAGCTAAAGAGTGCTGGGTTGCGCAACTCAGAAAATAGCTGATCTACAAGCTCTCGCAGCACAACGTGTTGAGAGCTTGTAGATCAGCTATTTTCGCTAGTTTTGTCTCGGGTCCTACCTTAACACTGTCCACTGTCCAGTCCAGTGAGTGAAAGTACAAAAGTATTAGATCAGATTAGATTATACATTTAGACTGTATTGTACATCAGCCAGTCGTATTTGGTGAGGGTAGCAAACCGGTTGCCTTGTTGCGGTTCTGCTATGCCACAGACAACCTCCTGCTCTTCGTAGAAAATGCAGTCTCGCCCCTTTGGCTCCTCTCTCCTTGCTGGGTCATTGTTTAGTTTCTCCCTGTACTTTCTCGTTCTCTCAGCACTTGTCATTTTCCAGCTGACAAAAGAAAATGGAATGTATAGTTTAAGACAAAGAGAAAATATTGTTTAGATTGAAACAATATGTTAAGGTTTCTGTGAAGGGGTTTCTGCTCTGTCTGATGAATTTGAAGTATCACTGAATGAAGCTAAATTACATTTTATGTAAAAATGTTTAAAACAAATGTTTAAATGTACAAAAGAAACATGGAACTTTGTTATTTATTGTTATATCTGTAGTTAAATACAGTATAAATCATATGGTGTGACAATCAAGTCATATGGCGTGACAAGCAGACATGTCACACCATTATGATTAAGTGTCACACCATATTACGTTTTCTGCATTTAGGTTTACCTTGAGGCTACTATGTACACATTAGCATGCTAACAGCATGCTAGCTATAACAAAGCAACCTAGATCTACATGGAAATATGACCAAAACTTCAAATAACTTAAGCTTTTTTTAATGAAAAGGTGTCACACCAACAGACATCCAAAGTGGTGAGTTTGTCAAAGTTTCAACAAGATGGCATTTCATGAAAATGTTAAAATCATAACTCACCTCAGACACCTGTCTTGCAGTTGTGCTGGGAGTGCTGAATAGCCTTACAGAAGAAGGACCTCTCTAGCCAATAGGTGTCCAAATAATTGCCTGTTTAATTTGTCCAAACTAGTGTCACACCAAATGATTTTGGTTTGGGGGACAAAATGTTTTTGATCAGAAATGACTGAAAACATTATGCTTTGACTTTGAAAAGATATAGGCTCACAAATAGACATTTTTTTTAGCCTAAATTCATTTTCAAATGATTTTTAGCAATTCTTTTTCTTAGTTTTATTCAAGTTCCCACTTTGAGAAACAAGGTCAGGACAGTCACACCATATGAGTTTTGCCATGTTTGGTTGAAAATTCTGAAGAAATGAGGAATGAAATGTTTTAATCTTGAGTAAGTTCACATAAAGCTTAATGTCCTGCACAATATTCAGAAGGTTTTTGACAAATATATTTTTTATTTATACATGTTTGACACCGAGGACAGCGAAAACGTTACGTCACGTCACCCACCCTATTATGTTGTTAAATTACAGTAAAATAACTACAAATGCAACATTTTACAAAATGGTCACTTTAACAAGGTATTATAATTATATTCTCCACACTTGTATTCTCCCCACCTTGACAAAATGGTATATTCCCAGGTTCCGCAGGTCAGCTGCCATATCAAGAAACCATAGAAACGGGGGGACAAAAAATAAAATGTACTTCTTAAAATAAATGTATCGTGCCTGTTGCTAAGGTATGGCAACATGACTTGTGTCTTGCACGCGCTTGCCAAGACACCAGTCATGTTGCCATACGTTAGCTTTTTCTTTACTGACGCCACTGTAGTTAACTTGCCATGATGCAAAAACTAAGGTCAGAAACCTAAAATAATTTCTCCATTGATTAGAAACTGAATCAATCATTCAAAAAATATGCTCCTCATTGACTTACATTGTACAGTGAAGAGGCTCAGTATGAGCCCTTTTAAGATTCAAGATTCAAGATTAATTTATTTGGTCCCGAAGGAAATTTGTCTTGGACATTTTAGCCTGGAAACAAAACAAAGCTGATCCAGAACACCAATCTTTTTAGCCCGTGACCCAAAAGACAAACTAGACGTTGGCCTGGGACCCACACTAGTGAAAACAGCAGATCTACAAGCCCACAACACGTCGCTTTGTGGGCTTGTAGATCGGCTATTTTCACTACTGCTTAAACATTTTGTTTTCTAATTTATGGGGATTTCTTAGATTTTTCTTTGATGAAATTCAGCGACTCAGCAAATTTGGTTTTTAATTAATGAAAAAAAAAAGCTTTGTTTGCGTTTTGTTTACAGGTTATAAGAACCCACATTGCAGTGGTCTTGCTGTACAATGCAAGTCAATGAGGAGCAATTTCTAGTCAGACAATCTTTTTTTTTTTATTATTATTTCTTACGTCATGGCAAGCTAAATACACAACCCAAACCTCTTCCAAAGTGGCCTTGCCCATTAAGACAACATGGCGGATATCCATTAACATCAAGAAATCCTTCTATTTACATCAAGGAGGAGTCCCTTCATCATCACTGTATGTCCTTCTTCACTCACTCACATTAACCTGAGTGGACTGGTGCACTGCACTTCCTGGTGTGTCAGGTGAGTGACTGGGGGAGAATTCCTTGGCTACAGCGCCGTCTATGGATGGGGACCTACTGTACGGTTCTAGAGGCATGCAGTCTACCGCTCTTCCAGGGGGTTGAGGGGGGCAGCGGCCTTCGGCCGCTGCCTGGGCTCGCAAGTCCGGCTTGGTGCCGTCCCCCCACCTCGGCGCCTGACTCTGGCTGGAGCTTTACAAAAAAAACAAACAAAAAAAAAAGCCAGCTGCTGAGCTGACCTGCGCAGCGTGCGTGCGTGCGTGCGTGCGTTCGTTCAGTGCAATGTGAATGCATGTGACTTAGGAAGATAGATAGATAGATACGTAATAAACATGATCTGGTACATGTTTATGTGTGACGTCCAGGGGCACACGCAGGTGGAGGAGAAAAAATAAATAATCTAATAATAACAATGTATACAGACGGAGCCGCTTCTGTCCTGATCTGTTGCATCTATTTCCTGTAGTAGGCTGCTACCATTTCAAAATAAAACATGTGTTGAATGATCACTTTACAAATATCCAATACAATGACTCTTGTTTTGAAATGTCCACTGGTATGACAGGAAGCTATGACAGGGCCCCTTAGTGCTGCTGACGGAACACAGGCTGAAGAGACGTTCTGAACTTCTGAAGTAAAAACAACACTCTCGGGCATTATGGAATATAAAGTTTCAACACACGACTTTGGGGAACAGTTAATATTTGCCATGCTCTCTAAAACCAAGACACTGTGGAATATGGAACAAAACGTGCCCAACTGGTCTTGTTGTTGTCATCCACCTTACTTTAGCAGGTGAGTTAAGTAATTAATATAAATAATGCTGGTTTGCAGTGATGCATCACTGTCAATTAAACTGTGTGCTGTCATTAATGTAGGCCTAGTTGTCTTAATGGATGATATTTATAATGCTGTTTTGGAAAAACGGCGTGGTGATGTTTGTAGTGTGAAGACTAATGTCAGAGTTGTTGTGTTGGAGTGCCATAGGGAAGAGTTCATTAGCACCAGAGAGAGATGGAGACAGTGAGACATTACTTGGTTGGGCTACATATTGTCATGAATTAGATGGCGAGTGTGTAGATGTCTTCTGTTGGAGCCTGGTGTCCCGCATTTGCGCTGTCTGCATTTGCGCTGTAGAAAAAAGGTGGTTGTTGTTGTTGTTGTTGTTGTTGTTGTTGTTGTGGGGCACTTGGTGAAAATCTCGCATCGGGGCACACCGGGGGCTAGTTTCGCCACTGACTGACAGTACAGTTCACTGGTACAAGCTCAACTAAAAGGTGATCCTAGAAAAGACTAAGTCAGGGGGAAAAAAGGGGGAAACAATTTAAAAACTAAAACAATAAAAACAGCCGATCTACAAGGCTGCATGTGGGCTTGTGGATCAGCTGTTTTGGGTAAATGTGGGTTATTTATCTAATGCAGTATTGATCCCTTTATCGAGTGATTGATTGAAGACTTTATGACAAGTTTCATGACAGTACAGTTCACTGGTACAAGCTCAACTAAAAGGAGCTTTATTCATTTATTGAATGAATTATTTCCCTGTCTCCACACCAGGCCCAACTGCGCCGCCACTGACTGATAAATTGCGACCGTCAGGTCGCAGTTACTATCGAAACATCGACCAGGTGTCTGTCTGTCCGTCACACTTTTGCCCTGCTCATATCTCCGCAACCGCTGACCCGATCCAAATTTTGCACAGACAGTCCTTGCCCTCCACCCATCGATTCTCACATCCTCTTCTAGCGCCACCATGAGGCCGAAACTCTTTCTGGACACTGCTCCTACAAATCTTGGCCTAAAATCACACAAATCGGTACACACTTGCTCTACACTCATGTCATCAACATGGATCTGTCCCATTTAGCGCCACCTTCAGGCCGATTTTTTAAAACCCATTTTTGGACACTACTCCTACAGATTTTGCCCTAAAATCACGCAAATCGCTACGCAGTCAGTATATATTAGGGAGTCTTACTGGTTTAATTATTTATTTATCTATTTATTTATTTACTTCCTGACTATGTCTTGTTGCTAATTACACGCGAATGCAGGGGGCGGAGCTAATTAGCGTAATTATTTAAATTGGGAGGCGTGGTCTGCATTAATTATGCAAATGAGGTTGGGGCGTGGTCTTTATTAATTATGTAAATGAGACTGCACAACATGCATTTGACGCGCGCGTCTTGTTGCTAATTACACGCGAATGCAGGGGGTGGAGCTAATTAGCGTAATTATTTAAATTGGGGGGCGTGGTCTGCATTAATTATGCAAATGAGGTTGGGGCGTGGTCTGCATTAATTATGTAAATGAGACTGCACAACATGCATTTGACGCGCGCGTCTTGTTGCTAATTACACGCGAATGCAGGGGGCGGAGCTAATTAGCGTAATTATTTAAATTGGGGGGCGTGGTCTGCATTAATTATGCAAATGAGGTTGGGGCGTGGTCTGCATTAATTATGTAAATGAGACTGCACAACATGCATTTGACGCGCGCGTCTTGTTGCTAATTACACGCGAATGCAGGGGGCGGAGCTAATTAGCGTAATTATTTAAATTGGGGGGCGTGGTCTGCATTAATTATGCAAATGAGGTTGGGGCGTGGTCTTTATTAATTATGTAAATGAGACTGCACAACATGCATTTGACGCGCGCATCTTGTTGCTAATTACACGCGAATGCAGGGGGAGCTAATTAGCGTAATTATTTAAATTGGGGGGCGTGGTCTGCATTAATTATGCAAATGAGGTTGGGGCGTGGTCTGCATTAATTATGTAAATGAGACTGCACAACATGCATTTGACGCGCGCGTCTTGTTGCTAATTACACGCGAATGCAGGGGGCGGAGCTAATTAGCGTAATTATTTAAATTGGGGGGCGTGGTCTGCATTAATTATGCAAATGAGGTTGGGGCGTGGTCTTTATTAATGATGTGAGACGCACGCATCTCATTTACATATTATTATGTAAATGAGGCTGCATTAATTATGTAAATGAGGCTGTTAAGTGGCGTTTCCCAGCGCGTAAAAAATGCAGACGGCCGTATGTAAATGAAGGGGAGGAGCTTAGTCGAAGTATGCAAATTGGGGGCGGGGCATGGTTTGGAAATGCGTGTGGGCGTGGTTTGCATACATTATGCTCGCATACATTATGCTAATGAGGGCGTTAAGGTGGGTTTTCCAGCGCGTAAAAAATGCAGACGACCGTATGTAAATGAAGGGGAGGAGCTTAGTCGACGTATGAAAATTGGGGGCGGTGCATGGTTTGGAAATGTGTGTGGGTGTGGTTTGCATAAATTATGCTAATGAGGCTGTTAAGTGGCGTTTCCCAGCGCGTAAAAAATGCAGACGACAGTATGTAAATGAAGGGGAGGAGCTTAGTCGACGTATGCAAATTGGGGGCGGGGCATGGTTTGGAAATGCGTGTGGGCGTGGTTTGCATACATTACGCTCGCATACATTATGCTAATGAGGGCGTTAAGGTGGGTTTTCCAGCGCGTAAAAAATGCAGACGACCGTATGTAAATGAAGGGGAGGAGCTTAGTCGACGTATGAAAATTGGGGGCGGTGCATGGTTTGGAAATGTGTGTGGGTGTGGTTCGCATAAATTATGCTAATGAGGCTGTTAAGTGGCGTTTCCCAGCGCGTAAAAAATGCAGACGACCGTATGTAAATGAAGGGGAGGAGCTTAGTCGACGTATGCAAATTGGGGGCGGGGCATGGTTTGGAAATGCGTGTGGGCGTGGTTTGCATACATTATGCTCGCATACATTATGCTAATGAGGGCGTTAAGGTGGGTTTTCCAGCGCGTAAAAAATGCAGACGACCGTATGTAAATGAAGGGGAGGAGCTTAGTCGACGTATGAAAATTGGGGGCGGTGCATGGTTTGGAAATGTGTGTGGGTGTGGTTCGCATAAATTATGCTAATGAGGCTGTTAAGTGGCGTTTCCCAGCGCGTAAAAAATGCAGACGACCGTATGTAAATGAAGGGGAGGAGCTTAGTCGACGTATGCAAATTGGGGGCGGGGCATGGTTTGGAAATGCGTGTGGGCGTGGTTTGCATACATTATGCTCGCATACATTATGCTAATGAGGGCGTTAAGGTGGGTTTTCCAGCGCGTAAAAAATGCAGGCGACCGTATGTAAATGAAGGGGAGGAGCTTAGTCGACGTATGAAAATTGGGGGCGGTGCATGGTTTGGAAATGTGTGTGGGTGTGGTTCGCATAAATTATGCTAATGAGGCTGTTAAGTGGCGTTTCCCAGCGCGTAAAAAATGCAGACGACCGTATGTAAATGAAGGGGAGGAGCTTAGTCGACGTATGCAAATTGGGGGCGGGGCATGGTTTGGAAATGCGTGTGGGCGTGGTTTGCATACATTATGCTCGCATACATTATGCTAATGAGGGCGTTAAGGTGGGTTTTCCAGCGCGTAAAAAATGCAGACGACCGTATGTAAATGAAGGGGAGGAGCTTTGAGGTCGAATAATTCGAATACCAAAAATCACTATTCGTGAATGCCCTAACTTGCCGATCTTCACTGTTGGTAGACGGTGAATTAGCCATGGCTGTTTGTTCAGTAATTAATAATCCTAAAAAGTAATCCTAAAAGTCTAATCATATAAATGCTAACAACTTCAAATTGTCTTATACTATGTCTCTCTCTTACCCTGCAGTATCTTATATACTAGCTTACCTGACGTCTGGTCTGACGTCACACATTTAACACTAATCTTTGCCTAACAACGCCCACGGAGGCTTGCCCTCCGTGGGCATATTCAGGACATGACTGGATGGCCAAAGACTGTTCACTCCTGTCCGTCTGTGTTAGTATTGATTTTGACAGCAAATTTCTATTTAGTATTAGTCATAGTCCTTTGAATTAAACATCATTTAGTTAGTCATATTTTAGTCGAGGTTTAGTCGACCATATATCATAAGATTTCAGTCGACTTTGTCGGGCCTTGATGCTGTCGTAAACGGTAGTTGGTAAATGGTGCATTTATATAGCACCTTTATCCAAGTTGTCATCAGTGAAAAAAGGTAGTCAGTCAACGCATTTCTCGTCATAGTTTTAGTCAACAAAATCAGCCATGTGCCCGTTCATTTGTGAACATCTTGACTGATCTGGACCGATTTGCATGAGTTTTGGATGAAATCGTTAGTAGTGTAGCACAAATGGGCTATATGGGGAGTTGCATCATGGTCCAATTAATGAATTTATTGTACAACCTACGGTTCAAGAGCTATAGGCCTCTAAATGTGAAGCGGCCTATTATAGGGCCATCAGGAGGCAGATTTGAGAAATAGGGGGGTGGAGGTTCTTCCTTGGCCCACTGCGCCAGTGTAAAGTGTCACGCCGTTCGGCTCAGCTGTTCCCAATATAGTAGAGATAGCCAGTTTGCTTCTCGTAGTTTTGCTGTGCACTACTATTCTTTTTGGATTATTACTGACTCTGCCTTCTCCTCTCCACCCCAGTTTTCCGGGTCCCGTGCTGGGTTGGAGCAGTGGCGGAGTCAATTACCTTCTTGCCCCCCTCGTGCTTTTTACACTGTGTTCCAGTGTAAATAAACGTGCCCGGGTGGGCTTTAACCGTCTACTGCCTCCTCCTTGATGTGCGTTTGGGTCAACTCACATCAGTCGGATGTAATAACAGATTAGCCGTCACATACAGAAGGACTGTGAGTTCGTCAGGATTCACATTAGGGCTGGGCATTATCATCCTAGCCGACTGTTATTCAACATCAATATTTGATGAAAATTGCAGGCTGTGACATCAATTTCCTTTGTAAATGTTTCAAAATCCTTTCAAAAATAGAGAAAATAGATGATCTTGAGGGCTCACAACGCATCACACTACAACACGTTTTGATAACATTTCACACTGTTTTAGGGGTGTATTATTCAGTGATAATGAAAGTGGCCGGGGGCCATCTTGTCCCTACTGGCCTTACAGCGTGGAAATGTTAAGTTTTTTATAGATTTTTTACACCATTATAATGTTCTCGTTTTGATCATTAGACCCAATCACTTTATATCGGTAGGCCTACGTCTCCAGCTTCAGGATATGTATGATACTGATTTACTACGAGACTGTGGCATTATGAGTTCAGTAGTTTACAATCTAGGCATTTAGCAGACGTTCTTAATTCAGAGCGACAGTGGTTCTCAAAACTTTTCTTTTTTCCGTCATAACTAAACATCCTAACATAACTACGGCCGTACGCTACCCTGATTGGTCGAGGACTGGCTGGCCACCTCTGAAAACCGAATCTAGCAATGCTCGTAACACGGGCCATGGTGGAAGTCCTTATAAGGTTAGCACACATTCTAGTGAGGAGAATGAATGGAAAATGTACCAATTATATTTTTATTAGAATGAAATACAATCACTGAATATACCTTTAAGTAGAACTACAAAATAAGGCTCAAGTGATTAAAACCAGAAAAAGACTTGACTATGCAAGATGATATCGAGTCTCATATCACAATATTGATATATCGATATATTGCCCAGCCCTAATAATAATGGACTCTACACCAGTGGTTCTCAAAGTGGATTTCAGGGACTGTCTATTGGTTCCTTTATGGGGGCTGTATTTTGATTGTCTTAAGTACCAGCTCTTATGCCTTAACTTAAAGGCCTGTCCATACTGTCTGCGACCACCAAACTTTTCATCAGAGAGTTCTTACTTTCCGACGAGCAGCTTTCCGAACTCTAATTCGGGGTAATGCTTTCCAGAAGATTGACGAAGAGTGACGTCATGTTGGAGTTGAACCAGACGGAAGGTTTGGTGGTAGGAGACAGTGTGGACAGGCCTTGAAGTTAAGGCATTAGAGCTGGTACTCAAGACAATCAAAATAGAGCCCTCAGGGTCTAAATTGACCCATACAAGTATGTGACTCTGACAAATGGAACCAAATTGGTTCCATTTACTGTCAGGGTAAAGAGGAGAGCTTGAAATGTAAATGTTTGAGAACCACTGCTCTACACCAGGGGTCGGCAACCTTTTTGGCAAGTGCCATGTTTTTTTTTAATATTCTTCTGTGCCTGTGTGCCATACCAACATTACATTTAATTATCAACCTCATCAAAATTAAAATTGAATACAGATTTTGGTTTTCCTAACCTTCTTGTTTTTAAATATATTCGGAGCGGTGCAAACCGCTTCCCACATTTGACTTAGTGTGTAGTCATTTCCCCATGTCTCTATGTGTGTGTATGTATGCAGTACCAACAGCTGAAATACTGGCATCCCCATCTAGTGGCCCAGGTCTTTTGGTAAATGGAATGAATACATACATTTATACATATTTATTTTGTTTTATTTATTAACTATATGTGTGTGTGTGTGTGTGTGTGTGTGTGTGTGTGTGTGTGTGTGTGTGTGTGTGTGTGTGTGTGTGTGTGTGTGTGTGTAGGCTATAGATTGAATTGCTGTTCCAAGCAACATTGTAATAACATAATATGATATGATTGCGACCGTCAGGTCGCATGTTACTACCAAAACCTCCCCTGGCTGTCTGTCAGTCGGTCGGTCACGTCACACGCGTGTGTGTGTGTGCGCACATGCCTTATGTTTTATTGTCTCCCTAATTTATATTATCTGATACTTCCTTTGCATATTTTGAAACGCATAGCATCATTCAGCGTCCTCTTCACGTTGGTTGCAACGGCCTTCCTTTTTTTCCCCCTTCTTTTACCGTTTCTTGATAAAAAAATTATATTTCTTCTCTTCTGGTTGCCAATTCGCAGCACCTTCCCGCGACCCCACTTTGGGTCGCGACCCATACTTTGAGAACCGCTGATCTACACCATATCTCTTCGACACAAATAGCAGATCTATAATCTCACGTGGCAGCGTGACATAGGCCTACTGTGAGCTAATGGATCACATCCACTTACGCCGAATGTTGGACTATTAGACAGGCCCAGCAAAGCCGGATGCTGGTTCATGAGGTTAACTATACGTAAGACCTGGGAGTATTTGATACTTTAGCTATTGAAAAATAGCAGATATACAAGCTCACAGGAGGGGTCCCTGGAACAACATATTTTGAGATGGGGGTCCCTGGCCAAATGCATGTAATTTTGAGGGACCATTGACATGAACAAGTTTGAGAACCACTGATTTAGAAGGATTTAGAAGACATTTATAGAATCAGGGCAAAATATTCAAAGACTTGCGCAAATTCAAAGTGGTTAAAGTCTAGAGCGACGAAGACGCGTTCCCGGCCTTTAATGGCTTAACACCAACAGTGTCAAACAGTTTGTCCTCACCAGACTTGGTGGGCATGCATGCATGTGTGTGTGTGTGTGTGTGTGTGTGCGCGCGCGCCTGCACCTGCGTGCGGTTTAATTTATACTTTTGCTTGCCGAAAATAACCGATTTTCAAGCTTCCGTTTTTGTTTCCGATGTGAAAATCTATTATTTTCAACAAGCGACACACATCTAGCCTTCATGTAGAGGGGCTGATTGCAGTGTTATTTATTCACCGTTAAGTTTCTTTAAGTCTGCAGTTTTGACAATACAGTCTTATACAGTTGTTTACCGATGTTTCTGGTTGACATTGGCACATTTCACTCAGGTTTTTTCATCTCACTCATGTCACTTTGTCTGCTGACATCACTCAGCAACGAAATAAAAATAAAATAAACAAAAATAAAAATAAAACAATTCACAGGATCACCCCATGATGTGCACTGCATTGTAGTTTCAAATGCACTACATTGCAGGCATTTCTAAGTAAAAAACTAAAAAAGAAGAAGACACGTGTGACATGCATGATCTGGGCAGATTGCCCCAGGAAATGTGCCAATCTCAACCCAAAACAACGATATGACTTTTACTCTTGATTTCATTGAGGAGCTTGAAAGGTTTCCATGTTTTACTAGTAAAAACGTACTGTTTTATAGTTTCATAAAGCATTTCTCAGTGATACTGTGCTCTTGGTCCCATAGCATGTCATTATTATTACATTTCTTTTAATATATATGTTTTATTTTAGAGAGAAATTACAGAAGTTCACATTGAACTTTTGAAACCCCTCAGTTGCTTTGGTCCTGTGTGGATAAAGCATAAAACTGTAATCTGACTTTGACAATGGAATAGAAGTGGAATCAATGGAATAAAACAGGAACTGAAAGAACATAACTGCATTCAGTAGAAAACAATTGGAATCGATCATCATATTGGAACTGGCATTCATTTGTTTCTTATGATGTCTGCTTCGTCTTTATGATCGTCTAGTAACCAATCATCTAAGGTAATCTCAAAAAAGCTAAAAGAATTAGCTTAAAGGGGAACTTCCCTTTATAACTTTTCTGGGGTGATTTTCACATCTACTTAAGCGTTAGTATGCACCCCAGACGTGTCAGAAGTGTCTTGATTCAATATTTACATCTTTGATATTTATTTGATCAAACATGCATTCCTGCTAAATGGAAAGACTTATTGTTATTGATGAGCTATTTCATTATGTTGATATTGTTAAGACATCTTGCGTGAAATAACTGAAAAAGCCAAGGTCTCCCCCTTGATTCAAAGGGCAATATCAGTCACAAGCAGGGATGTGTGGTTGAATGAGTTTAAAGGAACTTTAGTCAACTTTTTCTTGAAAAACAGAAAATAAAAATAATGTTTCGAAAATATTTTATAAAAAAGATTAAGCTTCATTATGTGTTTCTATTCTACTTTGTTTACATCCCTTATCAATCCATATAAAAGAATAGAAGAGGGAAAGTCAAAATGTATGGGGGTTAGTGTGGAATGCATGTCTGATCAAAGGAACATGAAGTATCTACATACTGAATCAAGGAGTAGGAGTAGACGTGAAAGTGACCCAAGAGCAATCACATTTTGGTTTTCCACATTCCTTAAGCCACGTGGCATGTACAGTATTCTTCATAACATTGTCCTTAGCAGACAGAACTTTAAGGAATGCAGATTGCAGTCAAACACTATACACACACAATGTCTTATATAAATACCATAGTCCCCATAATGACTTTATATTTACAGTCAAAATACCATCGTCCCGTAATGACTTCATATTTACAGGCAGTCCCCATAACACTTAACATATTTATACAGTCTAATACCACATTTCCCATTAGGTCTTCATAATTACACTCATATGATATTCCACAGTCCCCATAATAACTGCATTTTTACAGTCAAATGCCATAGTCTCCATATTGTCTCTATATGTACAGTTAAATACCACAGTCCCCATAATTTATTTTATATTTGCACTCAAATACCATAGTCTCCAAATTGTCTTTAGCCTATATTTACAGTAACGTATCCTTGGTCCCCATAATTTCCTTATATTTACAGAGAAATACCACAGTCCCAGGGCGTCCCGGTATAGCACAGGGGTAACTAAGTTACAGCACTGAATCTGCGGTTCGATTCCTCCATCCGTGGTGCCTCCGGCTTGGCCGCGCGCACCAACGAACACGGCTGGCTGTGTTCGCGGGTGGGAACCTGGCAGCGGGTGGGTGCGATCTCTGTTGCTGCACTATAGCGACTCCTGCAGGTTGTTCGGGGTGCCTGCGCGTTCGGCAGAGAGGAGGAGTGGAGTGTTCCTCTGCATGCATTACATCCTCGAGGTGAAACTCCTCGCTGTCGGGTGAAAAGAAAGTGGCCGGCGACGTCACACGCCTCAGAGGAGGCACACGGTTGTCTACTACACCGTCCCCAGATCAAACAAGTGGCCGTTGGCAGTGACTATACACATGGGGGGGAATTGGCAAATAACTTAATTGGGAAGAGAATTTGAAGAAAAAAAGAAAGTGTCTTTATATTTAAATTCAAATAACATGGTCCCCATTGATGTCTATATTTACAGTACAGTTACAAGTCCATGGTGTTCACTCTTGTATTTTGTTTCGACAGATGTTTTTTTTCCCCTCGTTGTGTCCTTGGAGCGTGATACGGACATTCTGTGTGGGTGAGGTGTTAGGAGACTTCTTGAACGAGTCTATGAAAGGGTGGAAAAAGCACATTTGATAATAGCGTGTTAGTACAGTGGTTCTCAACCTCTGGGTCGGGACCCCCAGAGGGGTCCCCAAATTATTTCGAGGGGTCCCCAGATGATTCACTTAATGTGCAACATTGTGACAAAGTGACAATTTAAGGACGTTTTAATACCTCTAAAATGACAAATTAAACATTTGCCAAATTGTCAAATATTAGAGGCAGAAATTGGGAAAATAGCTGATCTACATGCTCATAACGCCTCGCAACGCGAGGCCTGGTGGCACTCTTCTTGTGCCACCAGGCCTTTACACACGTATGAGATGTGTTAGGTCATGTTTGAGGTTACAGAGAGAGGTGACAACAGGTCAAAAGATGAGAATCCACAGGAAACGCCGCTCCCCCTGACAGAAAGGCTGAATCTACTAACTAGATACACAGGTCTACTGATGATCAGGGATCATTAGAACTGAGATTTGTAAGCACAAGGTTCTTAGTTTGATGCCAACATATGTTTAACCTGCATCCAAATGTAGCAGTGACTCATAGCCTCAGCCAGATGACCTAAAAAATAAAGGATACCACTTTGGTCTTTGGCAGGGGTCTTCAACGTTTTCAGGCCAAGGACCCCTTAGTTGAGGGAGAGATGAAGCAGGGACCCCGACAACCTTTTCATAGATTCCATATTGTTTCATCGTTTGACAGCACAATCATCAGTGTATTTTGGATTCTTGACAATTTGTGTTTTCAGATATTTAACCACTTGAGCCATCATTACCTAATAAACTTGACCTTTTACTCGTACTTAGTCTGCTGTTTCCCTTCTACACCAAACCTGCCGATCTACAAGCTCACAGCGCCTCGCAGCGCGGTCCCTGTCCCTGATATAATATTTCGAGATGGGGGTCTTTTAATATTTTTGACCAGAGTCTATAAATTTCTTCTAAATTCTTTTTTGGTTTTAGGTTTTTGAAAAACGCATGTATTCAAAGATTTTCAAAAATAGCAGATATACAAGCTCTCAGCGCAGCACCAGCTAAAGCATAACATAATGCTTAAAGTAATATTATAATAATGCGTTCCAGTTCTAAATGGGTTCATTCTCATTTGATTCTTCCATGCCAGCGTCTATGCACAACTCAATGTTTTGCTCGCACAACAGAAACAGACACCGTTCTGGTGTACATGGTACTGTGTGTACCATTTTTATGAACAACAACAAAAAGGTACAGTATGAAAATACAATTAAATGTAGCTTAAAAACAATGTAAGCATGTAAGTTCTTTTAGAAAACAGTGAAGCATCCCAACAGGTGAAGAGGAGGAAGGGGACTCTGCACACTGATGAAGACCCGCTATAGCAGTGGTTCTCAACCTTTCCAGGCCGCGACCCCCCCCCCCCCCCCCCCCCCAAAAAAAAACATATTTCAACTGGGGGGACCCCCCCCACCCCACCCCACCCTACCAGGCACTTGGAATTGTAGGAGTTGGCATTACATTTAGTTTGACAATCTATTTCATTGTGAAAATAGCAGATTTTACATGCTCTCAACGCCTCGCAACGCTATTTTCACATGTTCTCTCTCCAATATTTGAAATTTGGCCAATGTTTAACCAGAGATACTTAAAAAAAAGAAAAAAAGTCTTAAAAGTCCTTAAATTGTCACTTAAAAGTGTGCTGATACCCTGTATACACTTACACTGTATGTTGTTCTGTTTACCGATGAGTGAGAAGCCAATCATCTGGGGACCCCCAAAAAATCATTTGGGGACCACTCTGGGGGTCCCGGCCCACAGGTTGAGAATCACAGCGCTATAGGGTTGAAACTTTGTGCCTGAGCTCCCAGTAGAGTGGATTGAAGTTGACAGTGTGCAGACCTCCCTTCCTCTTCTCAGTAACATAAATTACACCTCACAAAAAAAAATAGAGGCAAATCTTTGCTGTATACAAAGGAACTCAACCACTCCGGTGGAAACAAAATCCTTGTAAAACAGAAAAAAGAAAAGAAAAAAGCCTTTAAGCTTCTTCAAAGTCAAATTTGAGGGATACAAAAAAATATATATATAACAAAGTAAAATATATTGTTTAACACAATAACAAGACATGACCCCCAAACATGTCATAAGGTGCAACTGGGTCGTTGCTTTAAGGCCAAGAGCACTTTGGTAGAGGTTTGAGTTGTGTAGTTAACCAGGGGCGTCAATTGGGTATGGCAGGGGTATGCAGCTGCCATACCCTGGGTCCCGGGGGGGGAAATAAAAGTTACTTTCAAATATAAATCCATGAACGTCTCCTTGTCTATCTGTGCTGGTTATTATGTTGTTAAATTACAGTAAAATAACTACAAATGCAACATTTTACAAAATGGTCACTTTAACAAGGTATTATAATTATATTCTCCACACTTGTATTCTCCCCACCTTGACAAAATGGTATATTCCCAGGTTCCGCAGGTCAGCTGCCATATCAAGAAACCATAGAAACGGGGGGACAAAAAATAAAATGTACTTCTTAAAATAAATGTATCGTGCCTGTTGCTAAGGTATGGCAACATGACTTGTGTCTTGCACGCGCTTGCCAAGACACCAGTCATGTTGCCATACGTTAGCTTTTTCTTTACTGACGCCACTGTAGTTAACTTGCCATGATGCAAAAACTAAGGTCAGAAACCTAAAATAGTTTCTCCATTGATTAGAAATTGAATCAATCATTCAAAAAATATGCTCCTCATTGACTTACATTGTACAGTGAAGAGGCTCAGTATGAGCCCTTTTAAGATTCAAGATTCAAGATTAATTTATTTGGTCCCGAAGGAAATTTGTCTTGGACATTTTAGCCTGGAAACAAAACAAAGCTGATCCAGAACACCAATCTTTTTAGCCCGTGACCCAAAAGACAAACTAGACGTTGGCCTGGGACCCACACTAGTGAAAACAGCAGATCTACAAGCCCACAACACGTCGCTTTGTGGGCTTGTAGATCGGCTATTTTCACTACTGCTTAAACATTTTGTTTTCTAATTTATGGGGATTTCTTAGATTTTTCTTTGATGAAATTCAGCGACTCAGCAAATTTGGTTTTTAATTAATGAAAAAAAAAGCTTTGTTTGCGTTTTGTTTACAGGTTATAAGAACCCACATTGCAGTGGTCTTGCTGTACAATGCAAGTCAATGAGGAGCAATTTCTAGTCAGACAATCTTTTTTTTTTATTATTATTTCTTACGTCATGGCAAGCTAAATACACAACCCAAACCTCTTCCAAAGTGGCCTTGCCCATTAAGACAACATGGCGGATATCCATTAACATCAAGAAATCCTTCTATTTACATCAAGGAGGAGTCCCTTCATCATCACTGTATGTCCTTCTTCACTCACTCACATTAACCTGAGTGGACTGGTGCACTGCACTTCCTGGTGTGTCAGGTGAGTGACTGGGGGAGAATTCCTTGGCTACAGCGCCGTCTATGGATGGGGACCTACTGATAGGTTCTAGAGGCATGCAGTCTACCGCACTTCCAGGGGGTGGGGGGGGGGCAGCGGCCTTCGGCCGCTGCCTGGGCTCGCAAGTCCGGCTTGGTGCCGTCCCCCCACCTCGGCGCCTGACTCTGGCTGGAGCTTTACAAAAAAAAAAAAAAAAAAAAAAAGCCAGCTGCTGAGCTGACCTGCGCAGCGTGCGTGCGTGCGTGCGTGCGTTCGTTCAGTGCAATGTGAATGCATGTGACTTAGGAAGATAGATAGATAGATACGTAATAAACATGATTTGGTACATGTTTATGTGTGACGTCCAGGGGCACACGCAGGTGGAGGAGAAAAAATAAATAATCTAATAATAACAATGTATACAGACGGAGCCGCTTCTGTCCTGATCTGTTGCATCTATTTCCTGTAGTAGGCTGCTACCATTTCAAAATAAAACATGTGTTGAATGATCACTTTACAAATATCCAATACAATGACTCTTGTTTTGAAATGTCCACTGGTATGACAGGAAGCTATGACAGGGCCCCTTAGTGCTGCTGACGGAACACAGGCTGAAGAGACGTTCTGAACTTCTGAAGTAAAAACAACACTCTCGGGCATTATGGAATATAAAGTTTCAACACACGACTTTGGGGAACAGTTAATATTTGCCATGCTCTCTAAAACCAAGACACTGTGGAATATGGAACAAAACGTGCCCAACTGGTCTTGTTGTTGTCATCCACCTTACTTTAGCAGGTGAGTTAAGTAATTAATATAAATAATGCTGGTTTGCAGTGATGCATCACTGTCAATTAAACTGTGTGCTGTCATTAATGTAGGCCTAGTTGTCTTAATGGATGATATTTATAATGCTGTTTTGGAAAAACGGCGTGGTGATGTTTGTAGTGTGAAGACTAATGTCAGAGTTGTTGTGTTGGAGTGCCATAGGGAAGAGTTCATTAGCACCAGAGAGAGATGGAGACAGTGAGACATTACTTGGTTGGGCTACATATTGTCATGAATTAGATGGCGAGTGTGTAGATGTCTTCTGTTGGAGCCTGGTGTCCCGCATTTGCGCTGTCTGCATTTGCGCTGTAGAAAAAAGGTGGTTGTTGTTGTTGTTGTTGTTGTTGTTGTTGTTGTGGGGCACTTGGTGAAAATCTCGCATCGGGGCACACCGGGGGCTAGTTTCGCCACTGACTGACAGTACAGTTCACTGGTACAAGCTCAACTAAAAGGTGATCCTAGAAAAGACTAAGTCAGGGGGAAAAAAGGGGGAAACAATTTAAAAACTAAAACAATAAAAACAGCCGATCTACAAGGCTGCATGTGGGCTTGTGGATCAGCTGTTTTGGGTAAATGTGGGTTATTTATCTAATGCAGTATTGATCCCTTTATCGAGTGATTGATTGAAGACTTTATGACAAGTTTCATGACAGTACAGTTCACTGGTACAAGCTCAACTAAAAGGAGCTTTATTCATTTATTGAATGAATTATTTCCCTGTCTCCACACCAGGCCCAACTGCGCCGCCACTGACTGATAAATTGCGACCGTCAGGTCGCAGTTACTATCGAAACATCGACCAGGTGTCTGTCTGTCCGTCACACTTTTGCCCTGCTCATATCTCCGCAACCGCTGACCCGATCCAAATTTTGCACAGACAGTCCTTGCCCTCCACCCATCGATTCTCACATCCTCTTCTAGCGCCACCATGAGGCCGAAACTCTTTCTGGACACTGCTCCAAACAAATCTTGGCCTAAAATCACACAAATCGGTACACACTTGCTCTACACTCATGTCATCAACATGGATCTGTCCCATTTAGCGCCACCTTCAGGCCGATTTTTTAAAACCCATTTTTGGACACTACTCCTACAGATTTTGCCCTAAAATCACGCAAATCGCTACGCAGTCAGTATATATTAGGGAGTCTTACTGGTTTAATTATTTATTTATCTATTTATTTATTTACTTCCCGACTATGTCTTGTTGCTAATTACACGCGAATGCAGGGGGCGGAGCTAATTAGCGTAATTATTTAAATTGGGGGGCGTGGTCTGCATTAATTATGCAAATGAGGTTGGGGCGTGGTCTTTATTAATTATGTAAATGAGACTGCACAACATGCATTTGACGCGCGCGTCTTGTTGCTAATTACACGCGAATGCAGGGGGCGGAGCTAATTAGCGTAATTATTTAAATTGGGGGGCGTGGTCTGCATTAATTATGCAAATGAGGTTGGGGCGTGGTCTGCATTAATTATGTAAATGAGACTGCACAACATGCATTTGACGCGCGCGTCTTGTTGCTAATTACACGCGAATGCAGGGGGCGGAGCTAATTAGCGTAATTATTTAAATTGGGGGGCGTGGTCTGCATTAATTATGCAAATGAGGTTGGGGCGTGGTCTTTATTAATTATGTAAATGAGACTGCACAACATGCATTTGACGCGCGCGTCTTGTTGCTAATTACACGCGAATGCAGGGGGAGCTAATTAGCGTAATTATTTAAATTGGGGGGCGTGGTCTGCATTAATTATGCAAATGAGGTTGGGGCGTGGTCTGCATTAATTATGTAAATGAGACTGCACAACATGCATTTGACGCGCGCGTCTTGTTGCTAATTACACGCGAATGCAGGGGGCGGAGCTAATTAGCGTAATTATTTAAATTGGGGGGCGTGGTCTGCATTAATTATGCAAATGAGGTTGGGGCGTGGTCTTTATTAATTATGTGAGACGCACGCATCTCATTTACATATTATTATGTAAATGAGGCTGCATTAATTATGTAAATGAGGCTGTTAAGTGGCGTTTCCCAGCGCGTAAAAAATGCAGACGGCCGTATGTAAATGAAGGGGAGGAGCTTAGTCGAAGTATGCAAATTGGGGGCGGGGCATGGTTTGGAAATGCGTGTGGGCGTGGTTTGCATACATTATGCTCGCATACATTATGCTAATGAGGGCGTTAAGGTGGGTTTTCCAGCGCGTAAAAAATGCAGACGACCGTATGTAAATGAAGGGGAGGAGCTTAGTCGACGTATGAAAATTGGGGGCGGTGCATGGTTTGGAAATGTGTGTGGGTGTGGTTTGCATAAATTATGCTAATGAGGCTGTTAAGTGGCGTTTCCCAGCGCGTAAAAAATGCAGACGACAGTATGTAAATGAAGGGGAGGAGCTTAGTCGACGTATGCAAATTGGGGGCGGGGCATGGTTTGGAAATGCGTGTGGGCGTGGTTTGCATACATTACGCTCGCATACATTATGCTAATGAGGGCGTTAAGGTGGGTTTTCCAGCGCGTAAAAAATGCAGACGACCGTATGTAAATGAAGGGGAGGAGCTTAGTCGACGTATGAAAATTGGGGGCGGTGCATGGTTTGGAAATGTGTGTGGGTGTGGTTCGCATAAATTATGCTAATGAGGCTGTTAAGTGGCGTTTCCCAGCGCGTAAAAAATGCAGACGACCGTATGTAAATGAAGGGGAGGAGCTTAGTCGACGTATGCAAATTGGGGGCGGGGCATGGTTTGGAAATGCGTGTGGGCGTGGTTTGCATACATTATGCTCGCATACATTATGCTAATGAGGGCGTTAAGGTGGGTTTTCCAGCGCGTAAAAAATGCAGACGACCGTATGTAAATGAAGGGGAGGAGCTTAGTCGACGTATGAAAATTGGGGGCGGTGCATGGTTTGGAAATGTGTGTGGGTGTGGTTCGCATAAATTATGCTAATGAGGCTGTTAAGTGGCGTTTCCCAGCGCGTAAAAAATGCAGACGACCGTATGTAAATGAAGGGGAGGAGCTTAGTCGACGTATGCAAATTGGGGGCGGGGCATGGTTTGGAAATGCGTGTGGGCGTGGTTTGCATACATTATGCTCGCATACATTATGCTAATGAGGGCGTTAAGGTGGGTTTTCCAGCGCGTAAAAAATGCAGACGACCGTATGTAAATGAAGGGAGGAGCTTAGTCGACGTATGAAAATTGGGGGCGGTGCATGGTTTGGAAATGTGTGTGGGTGTGGTTCGCATAAATTATGCTCGCATACATTATGCTAATGAGGGTGTTAAGGTAGGTTTCCCAGCGCGTAAAAAATTCAGACGACCGTATGTAAATGAAGGGGAGGAGCTTAGTCGAAGTATGCAAATTGGGGGCGGGGCATGGTTTGGAAATGCGTGTGGGCGTGGTTTGCATACATTATGCTCGCATACATTATGCTAATGAGGGCGTTAAGGTGGGTTTTCCAGCGCGTAAAAAATGCAGACGACCGTATGTAAATGAAGGGGAGGAGCTTAGTCGACGTATGAAAATTGGGGGCGGTGCATGGTTTGGAAATGTGTGTGGGTGTGGTTCGCATAAATTATGCTAATGAGGCTGTTAAGTGGCGTTTCCCAGCGCGTAAAAAATGCAGACGACCGTATGTAAATGAAGGGGAGGAGCTTAGTCGACGTATGCAAATTGGGGGCGGGGCATGGTTTGGAAATGCGTGTGGGCGTGGTTTGCATACATTATGCTCGCATACATTATGCTAATGAGGGCGTTAAGGTAGGTTCCCCAGCGCGTAAAAAATGCAGACGACCGTATGTAAATGAAGGGGAGGAGCTTAGTCGACATATGCAAATTGGGGGCGGGGCATGGTTTGGAAATGCGTGTGGGCGTGGTTTGCATAGATTATGCTCGCATACATCATGCTAATGAGGGTGTTAAGGTAGGTTTCCCAGGGCTTAAAAATACAGTCGACCGTAGTGAGCATTCGTTCCACGAACGCATTCATTCAATGAATGAATGAATAAATAAATAAAGTGCAAACGAACGAGCGAACGAACGCACGTGCACGCACGCACACTTTATTATTTATTCATTCATTCACGCACGCACGCACGCACGCACGCACGCACGCACGCACACTTTATTTTTTTATTAATTCATGAATACAGCCTGCGATATGCGTGAAATCTTGCAAGCACATTCCCACTAGGTCAAGGAACAGATGCCTCCCTTCTCACATTGGCCTGTTATAGCGCCACCAGCGGGTCAACTTTTGCATAACACATTTTTGGAACAAAATGCCTCAAATCATGCATGCAGCTAATTTCAGTAACGTCAAAGAGAGCACTGCCTGCGATCTTGACATTTTGTACTTTTATAGACATTGTTTTCTGGCTTGAAGCGAGCCCACAATTGTTTCGAAGGAACAATATTTTCTAGTTTTAATTTTTTTATTGTTTTCTCTTTAAAAAATATGTAGTTTATAAAGTTTGGCGAGATAGGAAGTCATAAAAATGAGTTGTCAATGCCCCTGATGGATGAATTTGTTAATGCTCTATACCAGGGGTTCTCAAACCTTTTTAGGCCGTGACCCCCAAAATAAACATATTTGAACAGGGGACCCCCACGCTGACAAGCACTTGGAATTGTAGGTATTACATTTAATGTGACTCGGTTCCACAGATAAATATTGTGAAAATAGCTATTTTCACAATGTTCGCCTCTTGCTTACTTAATATTTGACAGTTTGGCCAGTCCTGTCGAATATTCGAATACTTTGAGGTCGAATAATTCGAATACCAAAAATCACTATTCGTGAATGCCCTAACTTGCCGATCTTCACTGTTGGTAGACGGTGAATTAGCCATGGCTGTTTGTTCAGTAATTAATAATCCTAAAAAGTAATCCTAAAAGTCTAATCATATAAATGCTAACAACTTCAAATTGTCTTATACTATGTCTCTCTCTTACCCTGCAGTATCTTATATACTAGCTTACCTGACGTCTGGTCTGACGTCACACATTTAACACTAATCTTTGCCTAACAACGCCCACGGAGGCTTGCCCTCCGTGGGCATATTCAGGACATGACTGGATGGCCAAAGACTGTTCACTCCTGTCCGTCTGTGTTAGTATTGATTTTGACAGCAAATTTCTATTTAGTTTTAGTCATAGTCCTTTGAATTAAACATCATTTAGTTAGTCATATTTTAGTCGAGGTTTAGTCGACCATATATCATAAGATTTCAGTCGACTTTGTCGGGCCTTGATGCTGTCGTAAACGGTAGTTGGTAAATGGTGCATTTATATAGCACCTTTATCCAAGTTGTCATCAGTGAAAAAAGGTAGTCAGTCAACGCATTTCTCGTCATAGTTTTAGTCAACAAAATCAGCCATGTGCCCGTTTATTTGTGAACATCTTGACTGATCTGGACCGATTTGCATGAGTTTTGGATGAAATCGTTAGTAGTGTAGCACAAATGGGCTATATGGGGAGTTGCATCATGGTCCAATTAATGAATTTATTGTACAACCTACGGTTCAAGAGCTATAGGCCTCTAAATGTGAAGCGGCCTATTATAGGGCCATCAGGAGGCAGATTTGAGAAATAGGGGGGTGGAGGTTCTTCCTTGGCCCACTGCGCCAGTGTAAAGTGTCACGCCGTTCGGCTCAGCTGTTCCCAATATAGTAGAGATAGCCAGTTTGCTTCTCGTAGTTTTGCTGTGCACTACTATTCTTTTTGGATTATTACTGACTCTGCCTTCTCCTCTCCTCCCCAGTTTTCCGGGTCCCGTGCTGGGTTGGAGCAGTGGCGGAGTCAATTACCTTCTTGCCCCCCTCGTGCTTTTTACACTGTGTTCCAGTGTAAATAAACGTGCCCGGGTGGGCTTTAACCGTCTACTGCCTCCTCCTTGATGTGCGTTTGGGTCAACTCACATCAGTCGGATGTAATAACAGATTAGCCGTCACATACAGAAGGACTGTGAGTTCGTCAGGATTCACATTAGGGCTGGGCATTATCATCCTAGCCGACTGTTATTCAACATCAATATTTGATGAAAATTGCAGGCTGTGACATCAATTTCCTTTGTAAATGTTTCAAAATCCTTTCAAAAATAGAGAAAATAGATGATCTTGAGGGCTCACAACGCATCACACTACAACACGTTTTGATAACATTTCACACTGTTTTAGGGGTGTATTATTCAGTGATAATGAAAGTGGCCGGGGGCCATCTTGTCCCTACTGGCCTTACAGCGTGGAAATGTTAAGTTTTTTATAGATTTTTTACACCATTATAATGTTCTCGTTTTGATCATTAGACCCAATCACTTTATATCGGTAGGCCTACGTCTCCAGCTTCAGGATATGTATGATACTGATTTACTACGAGACTGTGGCATTATGAGTTCAGTAGTTTACAATCTAGGCATTTAGCAGACGTTCTTAATTCAGAGCGACAGTGGTTCTCAAAACTTTTCTTTTTTCCGTCATAACTAAACATCCTAACATAACTACGGCCGTACGCTACCCTGATTGGTCGAGGACTGGCTGGCCACCTCTGAAAACCGAATCTAGCAATGCTCGTAACACGGGCCATGGTGGAAGTCCTTATAAGGTCAGCACACATTCTAGTGAGGAGAATGAATGGAAAATGTACCAATTATATTTTTATTAGAATGAAATACAATCACTGAATATACCTTTAAGTAGAACTACAAAATAAGGCTCAAGTGATTAAAACCAGAAAAAGACTTGACTATGCAAGATGATATCGAGTCTCATATCACAATATTGATATATGGATATATTGCCCAGCCCTAATAATAATGGACTCTACACCAGTGGTTCTCAAAGTGGATTTCAGGGACTGTCTATTGGTTCCTTTATGGGGGCTGTATTTTGATTGTCTTAAGTACCAGCTCTTATGCCTTAACTTAAAGGCCTGTCCATACTGTCTGCGACCACCAAACTTTTCATCAGAGAGTTCTTACTTTCCGACGAGCAGCTTTCCGAACTCTAATTCGGGGTAATGCTTTCCAGAAGATTGACGAAGAGTGACGTCATGTTGGAGTTGAACCAGACGGAAGGTTTGGTGGTAGGAGACAGTGTGGACAGGCCTTGAAGTTAAGGCATTAGAGCTGGTACTCAAGACAATCAAAATAGAGCCCTCAGGGTCTAAATTGACCCATACAAGTATGTGACTCTGACAAATGGAACCAAATTGGTTCCATTTACTGTCAGGGTAAAGAGGAGAGCTTGAAATGTAAATGTTTGAGAACCACTGCTCTACACCAGGGGTCGGCAACCTTTTTGGCAAGTGCCATGTTTTTTTTTAATATTCTTCTGTGTCTGTGTGCCATACCAACATTACATTTAATTATCAACCTCATCAAAATTAAAATTGAATACAGATTTTGGTTTTCCTAACCTTCTTGTTTTTAAATATATTCGGAGCGGTGCAAACCGCTTCCCACATTTGACTTAGTGTGTAGTCATTTCCCCATGTCTCTATGTGTGTGTATGTATGTATGCAGTACCAACAGCTGAAATACTGGCATCCCCATCTAGTGGCCCAGGTCTTTTGGTAAATGGAATGAATACATACATTTATACATATTTATTTTGTTTTATTTATTAACTATATGTGTGTGTGTGTGTGTGTGTGTGTGTGTGTGTGTGTGTGTGTGTGTGTGTGTGTGTGTGTGTGTGTGTGTAGGCTATAGATTGAATTGCTGTTCCAAGCAACATTGTAATAACATAATATGATATGATTGCGACCGTCAGGTCGCATGTTACTACCAAAACCTCCACCGCCTGTCTGTCAGTCGGTCGGTCACGTCACACGCGTGTGTGCGCGCACATGCCTTATGTTTTATTGTCTCCCTAATTTATATTATCTGATACTTCCTTTGTATATTTTGAAACGCATAGCATCATTCAGCGTCCTCTTCACGTTGGTTGCAACGGCCTTCCTTTTTTTCCCCTTCTTTTACCGTTTCTTGATAAAAGAATTATATTTCTTCTCTTCTGGTTGCCCGCGACCCCACTTTGGGTCGCGACCCATACTTTGAGAACCGCTGATCTACACCATATCTCTTCGACACAAATAGCAGATCTATAATCTCACGTGGCAGCGTGACATAGGCCTACTGTGCGCTTGTGGATCACATCCACTTACGCCGAATGTTGGACTATTAGACAGGCCCAGCAAAGCCGGATGCTGGTTCATGAGGTTAACTATACGTAAGACCTGGGATTATTTGATACTTTAGCTATTGATAAATAGCAGATATACAAGCGTGCGTGCGTGCGTGCGTGCGTGCGTGCGTGCGTGTGTGCGTGCGCGCGCGCCTGCGTGCGGTTTAATTTATACTTTTGCTTGCCGAAAATAACCGATTTTCAAGCTTCCGTTTTTGTTTCCGATGTGAAAATCTATTATTTTCAACAAGCGACACACATCTAGCCTTCATGTAGAGGGGCTGATTGCAGTGTTATTTATTCACCGTTAAGTCTCTTTAAGTCTGCAGTTTTGACAATACAGTCTTATACAGTTGTTTACCGATGTTTCTGGTTGACATTGGCACATTTCACTCAGGTTTTTTCATGTCACTCATGTCACTTTGTCTGCTGACATCACTCAGCAACGAAATAAAAATAAAATAAACAAAAATAAAAATAAAACAATTCACAGGATCACCCCATGATGTGCACTGCATTGTAGTTTCAAATGCACTACATTGCAGGCATTTTTAAGTAAAAAACTAAAAAAGAAGAAGACACGTGTGACATGCATGATCTGGGCAGATTGCCCCAGGAAATGTGCCAATCTCAACCCAAAACAACGATATGACTTTTACTCTTGATTTCATTGAGGAGCTTGAAAGGTTTCCATTTTTTACTAGTAAAAACGTACTGTTTTATAGTTTCATAAAGCATTTCTCAGTGATACTGTGCTCTTGGTCCCATAGCATGTCATTATTATTACATTTCTTTTAATATATATGTTTTATTTTAGAGAGAAATTACAGAAGTTCACATTGAACTTTTGAAACCCCTCAGTTGCTTTGGTCCTGTGTGGATAAAGCATAAAACTGTAATCTGACTTTGACAATGGAATAGAAGTGGAATCAATGGAATAAAACAGGAACTGAAAGAACATAACTGCATTCAGTAGAAAACAATTGGAATCGATCATCATATTGGAACTGGCATTCATTTGTTTCTTATGATGTCTGCTTCGTCTTTATGATCGTCTAGTAACCAATCATCTAAGGTAATCTCAAAAAAGCTAAAAGAATTAGCTAAAAGGGGAACTTCCCTTTATAACTTTTCTGGGGTGATTTTCACATCTACTTAAGCGTTAGTATGCACCCCAGACAGTCAGAAGTGTCTTGATTCAATATTTACATCTTTGATATTTATTTGATCAAACATGCATTCCTGCTAAATGGAAAGACTTATTGTTATTGATGAGCTATTTCATTATGTTGATATTGTTAAGACATCTTGCGTGAAATAACTGAAAAAGCCACGGTCTCCCCCCTTGATTCAAAGGGCAATATCAGTCACAAGCAGGGATTGTGTGGTTGAATGAGTTTAAAGGAACTATAGTCAACTCTTTCTTGAAAAACAGATGCTAAAATAAAAATAATGTTTCGAAAATATTTTATAAAAAAGATTAAGCTTCATTATGTGTTTCTATTCTACTTTGTTTACATCCCTTATCCATCCATATAAAAGAATAGAAGAGGGAAAGTCTAGCCTGACAATGTATTGCATGTCTGATCAAAGGAACATAAAGTATCTACATACTGAATCAAGGAGTAGGAGTAGACGTGAAAGTGACCCAAGAGCAATCACATTTTGGTTTTCCACATTCCTTAAGCCACGTGACAAGTACAGTATTCTTCATAACATTGTCCTTAACAGACAGAACTTTAAGGAATGCAGATTGCAGTCAAACACTATACACACAATGTCTTATATAAATACCATAGTCCCCATAATGACTTTATATTTACAGTCAAAATACCATCGTCCCGTAATGACTTCATATTTACAGGCAGTCCCCATAAACACTTAAAGCCATACTGTGTAAGATGCCCAACTAGTGGTCATTAGCCCTATAGCAAACCGCGGTCGCGTCCGCGTCTTTCGGACGTTTTTCGTACCTTCAGACCCCCGCGTCTGCCTCCACCTCGCTGAGATCTATCTTTTAAGACGTCCCTTGTTCCTGTGCGTTCAGTAATTCCAGAGATACGGACTCCTTCACCCTGCCTGGTAGGCGAAATTACCTAGAGAAGGGATGGTACAAACGGGCGACAACAAATATGGCTGCCATAGCGACCCCACTTCAAGATGCGCTGTGATTGGCCGGCAGTTGTATAACCCTCGCTGTGATTGGCCGGTAGTGTGATGACGCAATTTTGGCGCGAGATCCGGTCCACGGCAAGGATCTCAGTTTACATACAGAGAAGGCTTTACAGGCTGAAATTCACGGCGCGGATCTTCTAAAACTTTTGTGATTTAATAGTTAGGAGAATTTTAAGATTTGTTTTATAAAAAAAGTTACATAGTACAACTTTAACATATTTATACAGTCTAATACCACATTTCCCATTACGTCTTCATAATTACACTCATGATATTCCACAGTCCACATAATAGCTGCATTTTTACAGTCAAATGCCATAGTCTCCATATTGTCTCTATATGTACAGTTAAATACCACAGTCCCCATAATTTATTTTATATTTGCACTCAAATACCATAGTCTCCAAATTGTCTTTAGCCTATATTTACAGTAACGTATCCTTGGTCCCCATAATTTCCTTATATCTACAGAGAAATACCACAGTCCCAGGGCGTCCCGGTATAGCACAGGGGTAACTAAGTTACAGCACTGAATCTGCGGTTCGATTCCTCCATCCGTGGTGCCTCCGGCTTGGCCGCGCGCACCAACGAACACGGCTGGCTGTGTTCGCGGGTGGGAACCTGGCAGCGGGTGGGTGCGATCTCTGTTGCTGCACAATAGCGACTCCTGCAGGTTGTTCGGGGTGCCTGCGCGTTCGGCAGAGAGGAGGAGTGGAGTGTTCCTCTGCATGCATTACATCCTCGAGGTGAAACTCCTCGCTGTCGGGTGAAAAGAAAGTGGCCGGCGACGTCACACGCCTCAGAGGAGGCACACGGTTGTCTACTACACCGTCCCCAGATCAAACAAGTGGCCGTTGGCAGTGACTATACACATGGGGGGGAATTGGCAAATAACTTAATTGGGAAGAGAATTTGAAGAAAAAAAGAAAGTGTCTTTATATTTAAATTCAAATAACATGGTCCCCATTGATGTCTATATTTACAGTACAGTTACAAGTCCATGGTGTTCACTCTTGTATTTTGTTTCGACAGATGTTTTTTTTCCCCTCGTTGTGTCCTTGGAGCGTGATACGGACATTCTGTGTGGGTGAGGTGTTAGGAGACTTCTTGAACGAGTCTATGAAAGGGTGGAAAAAGCACATTTGATAATAGCGTGTTAGTACAGTGGTTCTCAACCTCTGGGTCGGGACCCCCAGAGGGGTCCCCAAATTATTTCGAGGGGTCCCCAGATGATTCACTTAATGTGCAACATTGTGACGTTTTAATACCTCTAAAATGACAAATTAAACATTTGCCAAATTGTCAAATATTAGAGGCAGAAATTGGGAAAATAGCTGATCTACATGCTCATAACGCCTCGCAACGCGAGGCCTGGTGGCACTCTTCTTGTGCCACCAGGCCTTTACACACGTATGAGATGTGTTAGGTCATGTTTGAGGTTACAGAGAGAGGTGACAACAGGTCAAAAGATGAGAATCCACAGGAAACGCCGCTCCCCCTGACAGAAAGGCTGAATCTACTAACTAGATACACAGGTCTACTGATGATCAGGGATCATTAGAACTGAGATTTGTAAGCACAAGGTTCTTAGTTTGATGCCAACATATGTTTAACCTGCATCCAAATGTAGCAGTGACTCATAGCCTCAGCCAGATGACCTACAAAATAAAGGATACCACTTTGGTCTAGTGCAGGGGTCTTCAACGTTTTCAGGCCAAGGACCCCTTAGTTGAGGGAGAGATGAAGCAGGGACCCCGACAACCTTTTCATAGATTCCATATTGTTTCATCGTTTGACAGCACAATCATCAGTGTATTTTGGATTCTTGACAATTTGTGTTTTCAGATATTTAACCACTTGAGCCATCATTACCTAATAAACTTGACCTTTTACTCGTACTTAGTCTGCTGTTTCCCTTCTACACCAAACCTGCCGATCTACAAGCTCACAGCGCCTCGCAGCGCGGTCCCTGTCCCTGATATAATATTTCGAGATGGGGGTCTTTTAATATTTTTGACCAGAGTCTATAAATTTCTTCTAAATTCTTTTTTGGTTTTAGGTTTTTGAAAAACGCATGTATTCAAAGATTTTCAAAAATAGCAGATATACAAGCTCTCAGCGCAGCACCAGCTAAAGCATAACATAATGCTTAAAGTAATATTATAATAATGTGTTCCAGTTCTAAATGGGTTAATTCTCATTTGATTCTTCCATGCCAGCGTCTATGCACAACTCAATGTTTTGCTCGCACAACAGAAACAGACACCGTTCTGGTGTACATGGTACTGTGTGTACCATTTTTATGAACAACAACAAAAAGGTACAGTATGAAAATACAATTAAATGTAGCTTAAAAACAATGTAAGCATGTAAGTTCTTTTAGAAAACAGTGAAGCATCCCAACAGGTGAAGAGGAGGAAGGGGACTCTGCACACTGATGAAGACCCACTATAGCAGTGGTTCTCAACCTTTCCAGGCCGCGACCCCCCCCCCCCCCAAAAAAAAAACATATTTCAACTGGGGGGACCCCCCCCACCCCACCCCACCCTACCAGGCACTTGGAATTGTAGGAGTTGGCATTACATTTAGTTGGACAATCTATTCCATTGTGAAAATAGCAGAATTTACATGCTCTCAACGCCTCGCAACGCTATTTTCACATGTTCTCTCTCCAATATTTGAAATTTGGCCAATGTTTAACCAGAGATACTTAAAAAAAAGAAAAAAAGTCTTAAAAGTCCTTAAATTGTCACTTAAAAGTGTGCTGATACCCTGTATACACTTATACTGTATGTTGTTCTGTTTACCGATGAGTGAGAAGCCAATCATCTGGGGACCCCCAAAAAATCATTTGGGGACCACTCTGGGGGTCCCGGCCCACAGGTTGAGAATCACAGCGCTATAGGGTTGAAACTTTGTGCCTGAGCTCCCAGTAGAGTGGATTGAAGTTGACAGTGTGCAGACCTCCCTTCCTCTTCTCAGTAACATAAATTACACCTCACAAAAAAAAATAGAGGCAAATCTTTGCTGTATACAAAGGAACTCAACCACTCCGGTGGAAACAAAATCCTTGTAAAACAGAAAAAAGAAAAGAAAAAAGCCTTTAAGCTTCTTCAAAGTCAAATTTGAGGGATACAAAAATATATATATATATAACAAAGTAAAATATATTGTTTAACACAATAACAAGACATGACCCCCAAACATGTCATAAGGTGCAACTGGGTCGTTGCTTTAAGGCCAAGAGCACTTTGGTAGAGGTTTGAGTTGTGTAGTTAACCAGGGGCGTCAATTGGGTATGGCAGGGGTATGCAGCTGCCATACCCTGGGTCCAGGGGGGGAAAATAAAAGTTACTTTTAAATATAAATCCATGAACGTCTCCTTGTCTATCTGTGCTGGTTATTATGTTGTTAAATTACAGTAAAATAACTACAAATGCAACATTTTACAAAATGGTCACTTTAACAAGGTATTATAATTATATTCTCCACACTTGTATTCTCCCCACCTTGACAAAATGGTATATTCCCAGGTTCCGCAGGTCAGCTGCCATATCAAGAAACCATAGAAACGGGGGGACAAAAAATAAAATGTACTTCTTAAAATAAATGTATCGTGCCTGTTGCTAAGGTATGGCAACATGACTTGTGTCTTGCACGCGCTTGCCAAGACACCAGTCATGTTGCCATACGTTAGCTTTTTCTTTACTGACGCCACTGTAGTTAACTTGCCATGATGCAAAAACTAAGGTCAGAAACCTAAAATAATTTCTCCATTGATTAGAAACTGAATCAATCATTCAAAAAATATGCTCCTCATTGACTTACATTGTACAGTGAAGAGGCTCAGTATGAGCCCTTTTAAGATTCAAGATTCAAGATTAATTTATTTGGTCCCGAAGGAAATTTGTCTTGGACATTTTAGCCTGGAAACAAAACAAAGCTGATCCAGAACACCAATCTTTTTAGCCCGTGACCCAAAAGACAAACTAGACGTTGGCCTGGGACCCACACTAGTGAAAACAGCAGATCAACAAGCCCACAACACGTCGCTTTGTGGGCTTGTAGATCGGCTATTTTCACTACTGCTTAAACATTTTGTTTTCTAATTTATGGGGATTTCTTAGATTTTTCTTTGATGAAATTCAGCGACTCAGCAAATTTGGTTTTTAATTAATGAAAAAAAAAGCTTTGTTTGCGTTTTGTTTACAGGTTATAAGAACCCACATTGCAGTGGTCTTGCTGTACAATGCAAGTCAATGAGGAGCAATTTCTAGTCAGACAATCTTTTTTTTTTATTATTATTTCTTACGTCATGGCAAGCTAAATACACAACCCAAACCTCTTCCAAAGTGGCCTTGCCCATTAAGACAACATGGCGGATATCCATTAACATCAAGAAATCCTTCTATTTACATCAAGGAGGAGTCCCTTCATCATCACTGTATGTCCTTCTTCACTCACTCACAGTAACCTGAGTGGACTGGTGCACTGCACTTCCTGGTGTGTCAGGTGAGTGACTGGGGGAGAATTCCTTGGCTACAGCGCCATCTATGGATGGGGACCTACTGATAGGTTCTAGAGGTATGCAGTCTACCGCACTTCCAGGGGGTTGAGGGGGGCAGCGGCCTTCGGCCGCTGCCTGGGCTCGCAAGTCCGGCTTGGTGCCGTCCCCCCACCTCGGCGCCTGACTCTGGCTGGAGCTTTACAAAAAACAAAAAACAAAAAAAAAAGCCAGCTGCTGAGCTGACCTGCGCAGCGTGCGTGCGTGCGTGCGTGCGTGCGTGCGTGCGTGCGTTCGTTCAGTGCAATGTGAATGCATGTGACTTAGGAAGATAGATAGATAGATACGTAATAAACATGATTTGGTACAAGCTCAACTAAAAGGAGATCCTAGTAATGTTTTTGGCTTATTTCCACAGGGAAGTCATTCACGAATGAACTAATTATTGATATAGGACTGTCATAGGTATACAGTGTCACTGACAGTACAGTTCACTGGTACAAGCTCAACTAAAAGGTGATCCTAGAAAAGACTAAAGGTGGTTGCACACTGCTGCGTTTTTCGTTGCGAAATGCGTTTTTCAGGGCAAGGAGAGAGAGAGAGATAGAGAGAGCAAGGGACCGAGTGGTGCGCGAAACGGGCGGCAGTGTGCAAACGTGACTGACGTGAGGTTGATTTATTTATTTGCGTGCTCCGAAATTCACTCCGATATTCGGCCCGAAAAACGCAGCAGTGTGCAACCAGCTTAAGTCAGGGGGAAAAAAGGGGGAAACAATTTAAAAACTAAAACAATAAAAACAGCCGATCTACAAGGCTGCATGTGGGCTTGTGGATCAGCTGTTTTGGGTAAATGTGGGTTATTTATCTAATGCAGTATTGATCCCTTTACCGAGTGATTGATTGAAGACTTTATGACAAGTTTCATGACAGTACAGTTCACTGGTACAAGCTCAACTAAAAGGAGCTTTATTCATTTATTGAATGAATTATTTCCCTGTCTCCACACCAGGCCCAACTGCGCCGCCACTGACTGATAAATTGCGACCGTCAGGTCGCAGTTACTATCGAAACATCGACCAGGTGTCTGTCTGTCCGTCACACTTTTGCCCTGCTCATATCTCCGCAATCGCTGACCCGATCCGTGCCAAATTTTGCACAGACAGTCCTTGCCCTCCACCCATCGATTCTCACATCCTCTTCTAGCGCCACCATGAGGCCGAAACTCTTTCTGGACACTGCTCCTACAAATCTTGGCCTAAAATCACACAAATCGGTACACACTTGCTCTACACTCATGTCATCAACATGGATCTGTCCCATTTAGCGCCACCTTCAGGCCGATTTTTTAAAACCCATTTTTGGACACTACTCCTACAGATTTTGCCCTAAAATCACGCAAATCGCTACGCAGTCAGTATATATTAGGGAGTCTTACTGGTTTAATTATTTATTTATCTATTTATTTATTTACTTCCCGACTATGTCTTGTTGCTAATTACATGCGAATGCAGGGGGCGGAGCTAATTAGCGTAATTATTTAAATTGGGGGGCGTGGTCTGCATTAATTATGCAAATGAGGTTGGGGCGTGGTCTGCATTAATTATGTAAATGAGACTGCACAACATGCATTTGACGCGCGCGTCTTGTTGCTAATTATACGCGAATGCAGGGGGCGGAGCTAATTAGCGTAATTATTTAAATTGGGGGGCGTGGTCTGCATTAATTATGCAAATGAGGTTGGGGCGTGGTCTTTATTAATTATGTAAATGAGACTGCACAACATGCATTTGACGCGCGCGTCTTGTTGCTAATTACACGCGAATGCAGGGGGAGCTAATTAGCGTAATTATTTAAATTGGGGGGCGTGGTCTGCATTAATTATGCAAATGAGGTTGGGGCGTGGTCTGCATTAATTATGTAAATGAGACTGCACAACATGCATTTGACGCGCGCGTCTTGTTGCTAATTACACGCGAATGCAGGGGGCGGAGCTAATTAGCGTAATTATTTAAATTGGGGGGCGTGGTCTGCATTAATTATGCAAATGAGGTTGGGGCGTGGTCTGCATTTATTATGTAAATGAGACTGCACAACATGCATTTGACGCGCGCGTCTTGTTGCTAATTACACGTGAATGCAGGGGGCGGAGCTAATTAGCGTAATTATTTAATTACGGTCTGCATTAATTATGCAAATGAGGTTGGGGCGTGGTCTGCATTAATTATGTGAGACGCACGCATCTCATTTACATATTATTATGTAAATGAGGCTGCATTAATTATGTAAATGAGGCTGTTAAGTGGCGTTTCCCAGCGCGTAAAAAATGCAGACGGCCGTATGTAAATGAAGGGGAGGAGCTTAGTCGAAGTATGCAAATTGGGGGCGGGGCATGGTTTGGAAATGCGTGTGGGCGTGGTTTGCATACATTATGCTCGCATACATTATGCTAATGAGGGCGTTAAGGTGGGTTTTCCAGCGCGTAAAAAATGCAGACGACCGTATGTAAATGAGGGGGAGGAGCTTAGTCGACGTATGAAAATTGGGGGCGGTGCATGGTTTGGAAATGTGTGTGGGTGTGGTTCGCATAAATTATGCTAATGAGGCTGTTAAGTGGCGTTTCCCAGCGCGTAAAAAATGCAGACGACCGTATGTAAATGAAGGGGAGGAGCTTAGTCGACGTATGCAAATTGGGGGCGGGGCATGGTTTGGAAATGCGTG
Source organism: Nannobrachium achirus (assembly GCF_963921795.1). Classification (NCBI taxonomy): domain Eukaryota; kingdom Metazoa; phylum Chordata; class Actinopteri; order Myctophiformes; family Myctophidae; genus Nannobrachium; species Nannobrachium achirus. The sequence goes on from NC_137822.1 coordinate 54,658,740, forward strand.
TGGGCGTGGTTTGCATACATTACGCTCGCATACATTATGCTAATGAGGGCGTTAAGGTGGGTTTTCCAGCGCGTAAAAAATGCAGACGACCGTATGTAAATGAAGGGGAGGAGCTTAGTCGACGTATGAAAATTGGGGGCGGTGCATGGTTTGGAAATGTGTGTGGGTGTGGTTCGCATAAATTATGCTAATGAGGCTGTTAAGTGGCGTTTCCCAGCGCGTAAAAAATGCAGACGACCGTATGTAAATGAAGGGGAGGAGCTTAGTCGACGTATGCAAATTGGGGGCGGGGCATGGTTTGGAAATGCGTGTGGGCGTGGTTTGCATACATTATGCTCGCATACATTATGCTAATGAGGGCGTTAAGGTGGGTTTTCCAGCACGTAAAAAATGCAGACGACCGTATGTAAATGAAGGGAGGAGCTTAGTCGACGTATGAAAATTGGGGGCGGTGCATGGTTTGGAAATGTGTGTGGGTGTGGTTCGCATAAATTATGCTCGCATACATTATGCTAATGAGGGTGTTAAGGTAGGTTTCCCAGCGCGTAAAAAATTCAGACGACCGTATGCAAATGAAGGGGAGGAGCTTAGTCGAAGTATGCAAATTGGGGGCGGTGCATGGTTTGGAAATGTGTGTGGGTGTGGTTCGCATAAATTATGCTAATGAGGCTGTTAAGTGGCGTTTCCCAGCGCGTAAAAAATGCAGACGACCGTATGTAAATGAAGGGGAGGAGCTTAGTCGAAGTATGCAAATTGGGGGCGGTGCATGGTTTGGAAATGTGTGTGGGTGTGGTTCGCATAAATTATGCTAATGAGGCTGTTAAGTGGCGTTTCCCAGCGCGTAAAAAATGCAGACGACCGTATGTAAATGAAGGGGAGGAGCTTAGTCGACGTATGCAAATTGGGGGCGGGGCATGGTTTGGAAATGCGTGTGGGCGTGGTTTGCATACATTATGCTCGCATACATTATGCTAATGAGGGCGTTAAGGTGGGTTTTCCAGCGCGTAAAAAATGCAGACGACCGTATGTAAATGAAGGGAGGAGCTTAGTCGACGTATGAAAATTGGGGGCGGTGCATGGTTTGGAAATGTGTGTGGGTGTGGTTCGCATAAATTATGCTCGCATACATTATGCTAATGAGGGTGTTAAGGTAGGTTTCCCAGCACGTAAAAAATTCAGACGACCGTATGTAAATGAAGGGGAGGAGCTTAGTCGAAGTATGCAAATTGGGGGCGGGGCATGGTTTGGAAATGCGTGTGGGCGTGGTTTGCATACATTATGCTCGCATACATTATGCTAATGAGGGCGTTAAGGTGGGTTTTCCAGCGCGTAAAAAATGCAGACGACCGTATGTAAATGAAGGGGAGGAGCTTAGTCGACGTATGAAAATTGGGGGCGGTGCATGGTTTGGAAATGTGTGTGGGTGTGGTTCGCATAAATTATGCTAATGAGGCTGTTAAGTGGCGTTTCCCAGCGCGTAAAAAATGCAGACGACCGTATGTAAATGAAGGGGAGGAGCTTAGTCGACGTATGCAAATTGGGGGCAGGGCATGGTTTGGAAATGCGTGTGGGCGTGGTTTGCATACATTATGCTCGCATACATTATGCTAATGAGGGCGTTAAGGTGGGTTTTCCAGCGCGTAAAAAATGCAGACGACCGTATGTAAATGAAGGGGAGGAGCTTAGTCGACGTATGCAAATTGGGGGCGGGGCATGGTTTGGAAATGCGTGTGGGCGTGGTTTGCATACATTATGCTCGCATACATTATGCTAATGAGGGCGTTAAGGTGGGTTTTCCAGCGCGTAAAAAATGCAGACGACCGTATGTAAATGAAGGGGAGGAGCTTAGTCGACGTATGAAAATTGGGGGCGGTGCATGGTTTGGAAATGTGTGTGGGTGTGGTTCGCATAAATTATGCTCGCATACATTATGCTAATGAGGGTGTTAAGGTAGGTTCCCCAGCGCGTAAAAAATGCAGACGACCGTATGTAAATGAAGGGGAGGAGCTTAGTCGACATATGCAAATTGGGGGCGGGGCATGGTTTGGAAATGCGTGTGGGCGTGGTTTGCATAGATTATGCTCGCATACATCATGCTAATGAGGGTGTTAAGGTAGGTTTCCCAGGGCTTAAAAATACAGTCGACCGTAGTGAGCATTCGTTCCACGAACGCATTCATTCAATGAATGAATGAATAAATAAATAAAGTGCAAACGAACGAGCGAACGAACGCACGTGCACGCACGCACACTTTATTATTTATTCATTCATTCACGCACGCACGCACGCACGCACGCACGCACACTTTATTTTTTAATTAATTCATGAATACAGCCTGCGATATGCGTGAAATCTTGCAAGCACATTCCCACTAGGTCAAGGAACAGATGCCTCCCTTCTCACATTGGCCTGTTATAGCGCCACCAGCGGGTCAACTTTTGCATAACACATTTTTGGAACAAAATGCCTCAAATCATGCATGCAGCTAATTTCAGTAACGTCAAAGAGAGCACTGCCTGCGATCTTGACATTTTGTACTTTTATAGACATTGTTTTCTGGCTTGAAGCGAGCCCACAATTGTTTCGAAGGAACAATATTTTCTAGTTTTAATTTTTTTATTGTTTTCTCTTTAAAAAATATGTAGTTTATAAAGTTTGGCGAGATAGGAAGTCATAAAAATGAGTTGTCAATGCCCCTGATGGATGAATTTGTTAATGCTCTATACCAGGGGTTCTCAAACCTTTTTAGGCCGTGACCCCCAAAATAAACATATTTGAACAGGGGACCCCCACGCTGACAAGCACTTGGAATTGTAGGTATTACATTTAATGTGACTCGGTTCCACAGATAAATATTGTGAAAATAGCTATTTTCACAATGTTCGCCTCTTGCTTACTTAATATTTGACAGTTTGGCCAGTCCTGTCGAATATTCGAATACTTTGAGGTCGAATAATTCGAATACCAAAAATCACTATTCGTGAATGCCCTAACTTGCCGATCTTCACTGTTGGTAGACGGTGAATTAGCCATGGCTGTTTGTTCAGTAATTAATAATCCTAAAAAGTAATCCTAAAAGTCTAATCATATAAATGCTAACAACTTCAAATTGTCTTATACTATGTCTCTCTCTTACCCTGCAGTATCTTATATACTAGCTTACCTGACGTCTGGTCTGACGTCACACATTTAACACTAATCTTTGCCTAACAACGCCCACGGAGGCTTGCCCTCCGTGGGCATATTCAGGACATGACTGGATGGCCAAAGACTGTTCACTCCTGTCCGTCTGTGTTAGTATTGATTTTGACAGCAAATTTCTATTTAGTTTTAGTCATAGTCCTTTGAATTAAACATCATTTAGTTAGTCATATTTTAGTCGAGGTTTAGTCGACCATATATCATAAGATTTCAGTCGACTTTGTCGGGCCTTGATGCTGTCGTAAACGGTAGTTGGTAAATGGTGCATTTATATAGCACCTTTATCCAAGTTGTCATCAGTGAAAAAAGGTAGTCAGTCAACGCATTTCTCGTCATAGTTTTAGTCAACAAAATCAGCCATGTGCCCGTTCATTTGTGAACATCTTATCTCCAGCACCGCTGGACTGATCTGGACCGATTTGCATGAGTTTTGGATGAAATCGTTAGTAGTGTAGCACAAATGGGCTATATGGGGAGTTGCATCATGGTCCAATTAATGAATTTATTGTACAACCTACGGTTCAAGAGCTATAGGCCTCTAAATGTGAAGCGGCCTATTATAGGGCCATCAGGAGGCAGATTTGAGAAATAGGGGGGTGGAGGTTCTTCCTTGGCCCACTGCGCCAGTGTAAAGTGTCACGCCGTTCGGCTCAGCTGTTCCCAATATAGTAGAGATAGCCAGTTTGCTTCTCGTAGTTTTGCTGTGCACTACTATTCTTTTTGGATTATTACTGACTCTGCCTTCTCCTCTCCTCCCCAGTTTTCCGGGTCCCGTGCTGGGTTGGAGCAGTGGCGGAGTCAATTACCTTCTTGCCCCCCTCGTGCTTTTTACACTGTGTTCCAGTGTAAATAAACGTGCCCGGGTGGGCTTTAACCGTCTACTGCCTCCTCCTTGATGTGCGTTTGGGTCAACTCACATCAGTCGGATGTAATAACAGATTAGCCGTCACATACAGAAGGACTGTGAGTTCGTCAGGATTCACATTAGGGCTGGGCATTATCATCCTAGCCGACTGTTATTCAACATCAATATTTGATGAAAATTGCAGGCTGTGACATCAATTTCCTTTGTAAATGTTTCAAAATCCTTTCAAAAATAGAGAAAATAGATGATCTTGAGGGCTCACAACGCATCACACTACAACACGTTTTGATAACATTTCACACTGTTTTAGGGGTGTATTATTCAGTGATAATGAAAGTGGCCGGGGGCCATCTTGTCCCTACTGGCCTTACAGCGTGGAAATGTTAAGTTTTTTATAGATTTTTTTACACCATTATAATGTTCTCGTTTTGATCATTAGACCCAATCACTTTATATCGGTAGGCCTACGTCTCCAGCTTCAGGATATGTATGATACTGATTTACTACGAGACTGTGGCATTATGAGTTCAGTAGTTTACAATCTAGGCATTTAGCAGACGTTCTTAATTCAGAGCGACAGTGGTTCTCAAAACTTTTATTTTTTCCGTCATAACTAAACATCCTAACATAACTACGGCCGTACGCTACCCTGATTGGTCGAGGACTGGCTGGCCACCTCTGAAAACCGAATCTAGCAATGCTCGTAACACGGGCCATGGTGGAAGTCCTTATAAGGTCAGCACACATTCTAGTGAGGAGAATGAATGGAAAATGTACCAATTATATTTTTATTAGAATGAAATACAATCACTGAATATACCTTTAAGTAGAACTACAAAATAAGGCTCAAGTGATTAAAACCAGAAAAAGACTTGACTATGCAAGATGATATCGAGTCTCATATCACAATATTGATATATCGATATATTGCCCAGCCCTAATAATAATGGACTCTACACCAGTGGTTCTCAAAGTGGATTTCAGGGACTGTCTATTGGTTCCTTTATGGGGGCTGTATTTTGATTGTCTTAAGTACCAGCTCTTATGCCTTAACTTAAAGGCCTGTCCATACTGTCTGCGACCACCAAACTTTTCATCAGAGAGTTCTTACTTTCCGACGAGCAGCTTTCCGAACTCTAATTCGGGGTAATGCTTTCCAGAAGATTGACGAAGAGTGACGTCATGTTGGAGTTGAACCAGACGGAAGGTTTGGTGGTAGGAGACAGTGTGGACAGGCCTTGAAGTTAAGGCATTAGAGCTGGTACTCAAGACAATCAAAATAGAGCCCTCGGGGTCTAAATTGACCCATACAAGTATGTGACTCTGACAAATGGAACCAAATTGGTTCCATTTACTGTCAGGGTAAAGAGGAGAGCTTGAAATGTAAATGTTTGAGAACCACTGCTCTACACCAGAGGTCGGCAACCTTTTTGGCAAGTGCCATGTTTTTTTTTAATATTCTTCTGTGTCTGTGTGCCATACCAACATTACATTTAATTATCAACCTCATCAAAATTAAAATTGAATACAGATTTTGGTTTTCCTAACCTTCTTGTTTTTAAATATATTCGGAGCGGTGCAAACCGCTTCCCACATTTGACTTAGTGTGTAGTCATTTCCCCATGTCTCTATGTGTGTGTATGTATGTATGCAGTACCAACAGCTGAAATACTGGCATCCCCATCTAGTGGCCCAGGTCTTTTGGTAAATGGAATGAATACATACATTTATACATATTTATTTTGTTTTATTTATTAACTATATGTGTGTGTGTGTGTGTGTGTGTGTGTGTGTGTGTGTGTGTGTGTGTGTGTGTGTGTGTGTGCGTGTGTGTGTGTGTGTGTGTGTGTAGGCTATAGATTGAATTGCTGTTCCAAGCAACATTGTAATAACATAATATGATATGATTGCGACCGTCAGGTCGCAGTTACTACCAAAACCTCCACCGGCTGTCTGTCAGTCGGTCGGTCACGTCACACGCGTGTGTGTGTGCGCACATGCCTTATGTTTTATTGTCTCCCTAATTTATATTATCTGATACTTCCTTTGTATATTTTGAAACGCATAGCATCATTCAGCGTCCTCTTCACGTTGGTTGCAACGGCCTTCCTTTTTTTCCCCCTTCTTTTACCGTTTCTTGATTAAAAAAATATATTTCTTCTCTTCTGGTTGCCAATTCGCAACACCTTCCCGCGACCCCACTTTGGGTCGCGACCCATACTTTGAGAACCGCTGATCTACACCATATCTCTTCGACACAAATAGCAGATCTATAATCTCACGTGGCAGCGTGACATAGGCCTACTGTGAGCTAGTGGATCACATACACTTACGCCGAATGTTGGACTATTAGACAGGCCCAGCACAGCCGGATGCTGGTTCATCCTACTAATAAAGGAGCAAACTCACGCTCTAACGCTCTAACGCTCACGCTCTAACGCTCTAACGCTCACGCTTATCTACGTTTATCTATTCACTCGCAACTGATCCCAAAGTTCACATGGTATTGGCCATTAGCATTATACCAACACTGACGGAGCCCGAATTTCATTTCTCCCAAATTAAAGCAGTTTAAATTAGCGTTTTCTTAACCACTTCTGTTGAACTCTGCTGTCTGTTGCCAGGGTTACGGTCCGTTCCTCCAGGCCATGGGATCTGTAGCCCCACACACACACACACCCCTTTCTCTCACAGTTAGGAATGTTTCTCTCTCTCTCTCTCTCTCTCTCTCTCTCTCACACACTTTCACCGGGTGCGTTTGACATATTTTGGAGCACATATCTTCGAACGGGTAAGGTCTAGTGAGGTTAACTACGGAAGACCTGGGATTATTTGATACTTTAGCTATTGAAAAATAGCAGATATACAAGCTCACAGGAGGGGTCCCTGGAACAACATATTTTGAGATGGGGGTCCCCAGCCAAATGCATGTAATTTTGAGGGACCGTTGACATGAACAAGTTTGAGAACCACTGATTTAGAAGGATTTAGAAGACATTTATAGAATCAGGGCAAAATATTCAAAGACTTGCGCAACTTCAAAGTGGTTAAGGTCTAGAGGGACGAAGACGCGTTCCCGGCCTTTAATGGCTTAACACCAACAGTGTCAAACAGTTTGTCCTCACCAGACTTGGTGGGCATGCATGTGTGTGTGTGTGTGTGTGTGTGCGCGTGCGCGCGTGCGCGCGCGCCTGCGTGCGGTTTAATTTATACTTTTGCTTGCCGAAAATAACCGATTTTCAAGCTTCCGTTTTTGTTTCCGATGTGAAAATCTATAATTTTCAACAAGCGACACACAGCTAGCCTTCATGTAGAGGGTCTGATTGCAGTATTATTTATTCACCGTTAAGTTTCTTTAAGTCTGCAGTTTTGACAATACAGTCTTATACAGTTGTTTACCGATGTTTCTGGTTGACATTGGCACATTTCACTCAGGTTTTTTCATGTCACTCATGTCACTTTGTCTGCTGACATCACTCAGCAACGAAATAAAAATAAAATAAACAAAAATAAAAATAAAACAATTCACAGGATCACCCCATGATGTGCACTGCATTGTAGTTTCAAATGCACTACATTGCAGGCATTTTTAAGTAAAAAACTAAAAAAGAAGAAGACACGTGTGACATGCATGATCTGGGCACATTGCCCCAGGAAATGTGCCAATCTCAACCCAAAACAACGATATGACTTTTACTCTTGATTTCATTGAGGAGCTTGAAAGGTTTCCATTTTTTACTAGTAAAAACGTACTGTTTTATAGTTTCATAAAGCATTTCTCAGTGATACTGTGCTCTTGGTCCCATAGCATGTCATTATTATTACATTTCTTTTAATATATATGTTTTATTTTAGAGAGAAATTACAGAAGTTCACATTGAACTTTTGAAACCCCTCAGTTGCTTTGGTCCTGTGTGGATAAAGAAGCATAAAACTGTAATCTGACTTTGACAATGGAATAGAAGTGTAATCAATGGAATAAAACAGGAACTGAAAGAACATAACTGCATTCAGTAGAAAACAATTGGAATCGATCATCATATTGGAACTGGCATTCATTTGTTTCTTATGATGTCTGCTTCGTCTTTATGATCGTCTAGTAACCAATCATCTAAGGTAATCTCAAAAAAGCTAAAAGAATTAGCTTAAAGGGGAACTTCCCTTTATAACTTTTCTGGGGTGATTTTCACATCTACGTAAGCGTTAGTATGCACCCCAGACAGTCAGAAGTGTCTTGATTCAATATTTACATCTTTGATATTTATTTGATCAAACATGCATTCCTGCTAAACGGAAAGACGTATTGTTATTGATGAGCTATTTCATTATGTTGATATTGTTAAGACATCTTGCGTGAAATAACTGAAAAAGCCAAGGTCTCCCCCTTGATTCAAAGGGCAATATCAGTCACAAGCAGGGATTGTGTGGTTGAATGAGTTTAAAGGAACTATAGTCAACTCTTTCTTGAAAAACAGATGCTAAAATAAAAATAATGTTTCGAAAATATTTTATAAAAAAGATTAAGCTTCATTATGTGTTTCTATTCTACTTTGTTTACATCCCTTATCAATCCATATAAAAGAAAAGAAGAGGGAAAGTCAGCCTGACAATGGCCAAAATGAGTGGGGGTTAGTGTGGAATGCATGTCTGATCAAAGGAACATAAAGTATCTACATACTGAATCAAGGAGTAGGAGTAGACGTGAAAGTGACCCAAGAGCAATCACATTTTGGTTTTCCACATTCCTTAAGCCACGTGACAAGTACAGTATTCTTCATAACATTGTCCTTAGCAGACAGAACTTTAAGGAATGCAGATTGCAGTCAAACACTATACACACAATGTCTTATATAAATACCATAGTCCCCATAATGACTTTATATTTACAGTCAAAATACCATCGTCCCGTAATGACTTCATATTTACAGGCAGTCCCCATAACACTTAACATATTTATACAGTCTAATACCACATTTCCCATTACGTCTTCATAATTACACTCATGATATTCCACAGTCCACATAATAGCTGCATTTTTACAGTCAAATGCCATAGTCTCCATATTGTCTCTATATGTACAGTTAAATACCACAGTCCCCATAATTTATTTTATATTTGCACTCAAATACCATAGTCTCCAAATTGTCTTTAGCCTATATTTACAGTAACGTATCCTTGGTCCCCATAATTTCCTTATATTTACAGAGAAATACCACAGTCCCAGGGCGTCCCGGTATAGCACAGGGGTAACTAAGTTACAGCCCTGAATCTGCGGTTCGAATCCTCCATCCGTGGTGCCTCCGGCTTGGCCGGCGCACCAACGAACACGGCTGGCTGTGTTCGCGGGTGGGAAGCAGGCAGCAGGTGGTGGGTGCGATCTCTGTTGCTGCACTATAGCGACTCCTGCAGGTTGTTCGGGGTGCCTGCGCGTTCGGCAGAGAGGAGGAGTGGAGTGTTCCTCTGCATGCATTACATCCTCGAGGTGAAACTCCTCGCTGTCGGGTGAAAAGAAAGTGGGCCGGCGACATCACGCGCCTCAGAGGAGGCACGCAGTTGTCTACTACACCGTCCCCAGATCAAACAAGTGGCCGTTGGCAGTGACTATACACATGGGGGGGAATTGGCAAATAACTAAATTGGGAAGAGAATTTGAAGAAGAAAAAAAAAGTGTCTTTATATTTAAATTCAAATAACATGGTCCCCATTGATGTCTATATTTACAGTACAGTTACAAGTCCATGGTGTTCATTCTTGAATTTTGTTTCGTCAAGATGTTTTTTTTCCCTCAGTGTGTCCTTGGAGCGTGATACGGACATCCTGTGTGGGTGAGGTGTTAGGAGACTTCTTGAAAGAGTCTATGGAGAGGTGGAAAAAGCACATTTGATAATAGCGTGTTAGTACAGTGGTGTTCAACCTGTGGGTCGGGACCCCCAGAGGGGTCCCCAAATTATTTTGAGGGGTCCCCAGATGATTGACTTAATGTGCAACATTGTTTTCTCACTCAACAGTAACGTTTAAGTGTATAGAGGGTACCTGTACATTTATGAAGTGACAATTTAAGGATGGTTTAATACCTATAAAATGACAAATTAAACATTTGTCAAATTGTCAAATATTAGAGGCAGAAATTGGGAAAATAGCTGATCTACAAGCCCACAACACGTCGCTTTGTGGGCTTGTAGATCGGCTATTTTCACTACTGCTTAAACATTTTGTTTTCTAATTTATGGGGATTTCTTAGATTTTTCTTTGATGAAATTCAGCGGCTCAGCAAATTTGGTTTTTAATTAATGAAAAAAAAAGCTTTGTTTGCGTTTTGTTTACAGGTTATAAGAACCCACATTGCAGTGGTCTTGCTGTACAATGCAAGTCAATGAGGAGCAATTTTCTCTTTTTTTTTTATTATCATGGCAAGCTAAATACACAACCCAAACCTCTTCCAAAGTGGCCTTGCCCATTAAGACAACATGGCGGATATCCATTAACATCAAGAAATCCTTCTATTTACATCAAGGAGGAGTCCCTTCATCATCACTGTATGTCCTTCTTCACTCACTCACATTAACCTGAGTGGACTGGTGCACTGCACTTCCTGGTGTGTCAGGTGAGTGACTGGGGGAGAATTCCTTGGCTACAGCGCCGTCTATGGATGGGGACCTACTGATAGGTTCTAGAGGCATGCAGTCTACCGCACTTCCAGGGGGTTGAGGGGGGCAGCGGCCTTTGGCCGCTGCCTGGGCTCGCAAGTCCGGCTTGGTGCCGTCCCCCCACCTCGGCGCCTGACTCTGGCTGGAGCTTTACAAAAAAAAAAAAAAAAAAAAAAAAAAGCCAGCTGCTGAGCTGACCTGCGCAGCGTGCGTGCGTGCGTGCGTTCGTTCAGTGCAATGTGAATGCATGTGACTTAGGAAGATAGATAGATAGATACGTAATAAACATGATTTGGTACAAGCTCAACTAAAAGGAGATCCTAGTAATGTTTTTGGCTTATTTCCACAGGGAAGTCATTCACGAATGAACTAATTATTGATATAGGACTGTCATAGGTATACAGTGTCACTGACAGTACAGTTCACTGGTACAAGCTCAACTAAAAGGTGATCCTAGAAAAGACTAAGTCAGGGGGAAAAAAGGGGGAAACAATTTAAAAACGAAAACAATAAAAACAGCCGATCTACAAGGCTGCATGTGGGCTTGTGGATCAGCTGTTTTGGGTAAATGTGGGTTATTTATCTAATGCAGTATTGATCCCTTTATCGAGTGATTGATTGAAGACTTTATGACAAGTTTCATGACAGTACAGTTCACTGGTACAAGCTCAACTAAAAGGAGCTTTATTCATTTATTGAATGAATTATTTCCCTGTCTCCACACCAGGCCCAACTGCGCCGCCACTGACTGATAAATTGCGACCGTCAGGTCGCAGTTACTATCGAAACATCGACCAGGTGTCTGTCTGTCCGTCACACTTTTACCCTGCTCATATCTCCGCAACCGCTGACCCGACAGTCCTTGCCCTCCACCCATCGATTCTCACATCCTCTTCTAGCGCCACCATGAGGCCGAAACTCTTTCTGGACACTGCTCCTACAAATCTTGGCCTAAAATCACACAAATCGGTACACACTTGCTCTACACTCATGTCATCAACATGGATCTGTCCCATTTAGCGCCACCTTCAGGCCGATTTTTTAAAACCCATTTTTGGACACTACTCCTACAGATTTTGCCCTAAAATCACGCAAATCGCTACGCAGTCAGTATATATTAGGGAGTCTTACTGGTTTAATTATTTATTTATCTATTTATTTATTTACTTCCCGACTATGTTTCCGAGACTGATTATTTATGTAATTAATTATTTATTTATTTCCGCCCCTGGACTCCGCCCCCCCCCCCCCCCCCCCTACCCCCCCCAGGCGTCTGCCTATCGATCGGCTGGGCTTTAAAGAGCCATAACTCCGCTTTGCAGCGTGCTACCGTCTCCAAACTCGCTGTCTGGCTTCTCGTGTTACTGGTATTAAATAACACATACAAGCTCACGGAAGCTCCATCCAACTTCTGCGCAATGCATTATGGGATGTTGGAAAGTTGTGGATACTAGCAACAGAGTATTTCTTTAAATAAATAAATAAATAAATAAATAAATAAATAAATAAATAATGAATGAACGAACACATGAATAAATAAATAAATAAATAAAAAAAGAAAGTGTGTGTGCATGCATGCATGCATGCGTGCATGCATGCATGCGTGCGTAATTACTGCCTCCTCGTTAAGAACCCCACACATTTAGGCAAATTCTTTCTTTCTTTCTTTCTTTCCTTCCTTCCTTCCTTCCTTCCTTCCTTCCTTCCTTCCTTCCTTCCTGTAAATGAGGCCGCATGACAAGCGTTCTCGTCACCGCGCTGACGTGCTAATTACACGCAAATACAAGGGGTGGAGTCGAACTTAACAAGTGGGCGTGGTTTCAACTACAAGCTCACAACGCGTCGCATCAAGACGCGTTGTGAGCTTGTAGATCTGCTATTAACGAGAGGGAGGAGTCTGACTTAACGAGTGGGCCTAACGTAATGAGTTTTGTGGGCGTCGCACGCATTAATTATGTAAATTAAGCCGACTTGGTGCGTGCGTGCCTCAATTAATTAATTCATTAATTAATTAATTAATTGCCTCCTCGTTAAGAACCCCGTTTATTAATTTCTTTCTTTCTTTCTTTCTTTCTTTCTTTCTTTCTTTCTTTCTTTCTTTCTTTCTTTCTTTCTTTCTTTCTTTCTTTCTTTCTTTCTTTCTTTCTTTCTTTCTTTCTTCCTTCCTTCCTTCCTTCCTTCAATAAATAAATAATTATGTTAATGAGGTTGGGGGCGTGGTCTGTGTTAATTATGTTAATGAGGGGCGTGGTCTGCGTTAATTCGTCTTGTTGCTAATTACACGCGAATGCAGGGGGCGGAGCTAATTAGCGTAATTATTTAAATTGGGGGGCGTGGTCTGCATTAATTATGCAAATGAGGTTGGGGCGTGGTCTGCATTAATTATGTAAATGAGACTGCACAACATGCATTTGACGCGCGCGTCTTGTTGCTAATTACACGCGAATGCAGGGGGAGCTAATTAGCGTAATTATTTAAATTGGGGGCGTGGTCTGCATTAATTATGCAAATGAGGTTGGGGCGTGGTCTGCATTAATTATGTGAGACGCACGCATCTCATTTACATATTATTATGTAAATGAGGCTGCATTAATTATGTAAATGAGGCTGTTAAGTGGCGTTTCCCAGCGCGTAAAAAATGCAGACGGCCGTATGTAAATGAAGGGGAGGAGCTTAGTCGAAGTATGCAAATTGGGGGCGGGGCATGGTTTGGAAATGCGTGTGGGCGTGGTTTGCATACATTATGCTCGCATACATTATGCTAATGAGGGCGTTAAGGTGGGTTTTCCAGCGCGTAAAAAATGCAGACGACCGTATGTAAATGAAGGGGAGGAGCTTAGTCGACGTATGAAAATTGGGGGCGGTGCATGGTTTGGAAATGTGTGTGGGTGTGGTTCGCATAAATTATGCTAATGAGGCTGTTAAGTGGCGTTTCCCAGCGAGTAAAAAATGCAGACGACCGTATGTAAATGAAGGGGAGGAGCTTAGTCGACGTATGCAAATTGGGGGCGGCGCATGGTTTGGAAATGCGTGTGGGCGTGGTTTGCATACATTATGCTCGCATACATTATGCTAATGAGGGCGTTAAGGTGGGTTTTCCAGCGCGTAAAAAATGCAGACGACCGTATGTAAATGAAGGGGAGGAGCTTAGTCGACGTATGAAAATTGGGGGCGGTGCATGGTTTGGAAATGTGTGTGGGTGTGGTTCGCATAAATTATGCTAATGAGGCTGTTAAGTGGCGTTTCCCAGCGCGTAAAAAATGCAGACGACCGTATGTAAATGAAGGGGAGGAGCTTAGTCGACGTATGCAAATTGGGGGCGGGGCATGGTTTGGAAATGCGTGTGGGCGTGGTTTGCATACATTATGCTCGCATACATTATGCTAATGAGGGCGTTAAGGTGGGTTTTCCAGCGCGTAAAAAATGCAGACGACCGTATGTAAATGAAGGGGAGGAGCTTAGTCGACGTATGAAAATTGGGGGCGGTGCATGGTTTGGAAATGTGTGTGGGTGTGGTTCGCATAAATTATGCTAATGAGGCTGTTAAGTGGCGTTTCCCAGCGCGTAAAAAATGCAGACGACCGTATGTAAATGAAGGGGAGGAGCTTAGTCGACGTATGCAAATTGGGGGCGGGGCATGGTTTGGAAATGCGTGTGGGCGTGGTTTGCATACATTATGCTTGCATACATTATGCTAATGAGGGCGTTAAGGTGGGTTTTCCAGCGCGTAAAAAATGCAGACGACCGTATGTAAATGAAGGGGAGGAGCTTAGTCGACGTATGAAAATTGGGGGCGGTGCATGGTTTGGAAATGTGTGTGGGTGTGGTTCGCATAAATTATGCTAATGAGGCTGTTAAGTGGCGTTTCCCAGCGCGTAAAAAATGCAGACGACCGTATGTAAATGAAGGGGAGGAGCTTAGTCGACGTATGCAAATTGGGGGCGGGGCATGGTTTGGAAATGCGTGTGGGCGTGGTGTGCATACATTATGCTCGCATACATTATGCTAATGAGGGCGTTAAGGTGGGTTTTCCAGCGCGTAAAAAATGCAGACAACCGTATGTAAATGAAGGGGAGGAGCTTAGTCGACGTATGAAAATTGGGGGCGGTGCATGGTTTGGAAATGTGTGTGGGTGTGGTTCGCATAAATTATGCTAATGAGGCTGTTAAGTGGCGTTTCCCAGCGCGTAAAAAATGCAGACGACCGTATGTAAATGAAGGGGAGGAGCTTAGTCGACGTATGCAAATTGGGGGCGGGGCATGGTTTGGAAATGCGTGTGGGCGTGGTTTGCATACATTATGCTCGCATACATTATGCTAATGAGGGCGTTAAGGTGGGTTTTCCAGCGCGTAAAAAATGCAGACGACCGTATGTAAATGAAGGGGAGGAGCTTAGTCGACGTATGAAAATTGGGGGCGGTGCATGGTTTGGAAATGTGTGTGGGTGTGGTTCGCATAAATTATGCTCGCATACATTATGCTAATGAGGGTGTTAAGGTAGGTTCCCCAGCGCGTAAAAAATGCAGACGACCGTATGTAAATGAAGGGGAGGAGCTTAGTCGACATATGCAAATTGGGGGCGGGGCATGGTTT
Source organism: Nannobrachium achirus (assembly GCF_963921795.1). Taxonomy (NCBI): domain Eukaryota; kingdom Metazoa; phylum Chordata; class Actinopteri; order Myctophiformes; family Myctophidae; genus Nannobrachium; species Nannobrachium achirus. The sequence continues at coordinate 54,674,045 of NC_137822.1, forward strand.
GGAAATGCGTGTGGGCGTGGTTTGCATAGATTATGCTCGCATACATCATGCTAATGAGGGTGTTAAGGTAGGTTTCCCAGGGCTTAAAAATACAGTCGACCGTAGTGAGCATTCGTTCCACGAACGCATTCATTCAATGAATGAATGAATAAATAAATAAAGTGCAAACGAACGAGCGAACGAACGCACGTGCACGCACGCACACTTTATTATTTATTCATTCATTCACGCACGCACGCACGCATGCACGCACGCACACTTTATTTTTTAATTAATTCATGAATACAGCCTGCGATATGCGTGAAATCTTGCAAGCACATTCCCACTAGGTCAAGGAACAGATGCCTCCCTTCTCACATTGGCCTGTTATAGCGCCACCAGCGGGTCAACTTTTGCATAACACATTTTTGGAACAAAATGCCTCAAATCATGCATGCAGCTAATTTCAGTAACGTCAAAGAGAGCACTGCCTGCGATCTTGACATTTTGTACTTTTATAGACATTGTTTTCTGGCTTGAAGCGAGCCCACAATTGTTTCGAAGGAACAATATTTTCTAGTTTTAATTTTTTTATTGTTTTCTCTTTAAAAACTATGTAGTTTATAAAGTTTGGCGAGATAGGAAGTCATAAAAATGAGTTGTCAATGCCCCTGATGGATGAATTTGTTAATGCTCTATACCAGGGGTTCTCAAACCTTTTTAGGCCGTGACCCCCAAAATAAACATATTTGAACAGGGGACCCCCACGCTGACAAGCACTTGGAATTGTAGGTATTACATTTAATGTGACTCGGTTCCACAGATAAATATTGTGAAAATAGCTATTTTCACAATGTTCGCCTCTTGCTTACTTAATATTTGACAGTTTGGCCAGTCCTGTCGAATATTCGAATACTTTGAGGTCGAATAATTCGAATACCAAAAATCACTATTCGTGAATGCCCTAACTTGCCGATCTTCACTGTTGGTAGACGGTGAATTAGCCATGGCTGTTTGTTCAGTAATTAATAATCCTAAAAAGTAATCCTAAAAGTCTAATCATATAAATGCTAACAACTTCAAATTGTCTTATACTATGTCTCTCTCTTACCCTGCAGTATCTTATATACTAGCTTACCTGACGTCTGGTCTGACGTCACACATTTAACACTAATCTTTGCCTAACAACGCCCACGGAGGCTTGCCCTCCGTGGGCATATTCAGGACATGACTGGATGGCCAAAGACTGTTCACTCCTGTCCGTCTGTGTTAGTATTGATTTTGACAGCAAATTTCTATTTAGTTTTAGTCATAGTCCTTTGAATTAAACATCATTTAGTTAGTCATATTTTAGTCGAGGTTTAGTCGACCATATATCATAAGATTTCAGTCGACTTTGTCGGGCCTTGATGCTGTCGTAAACGGTAGTTGGTAAATGGTGCATTTATATAGCACCTTTATCCAAGTTGTCATCAGTGAAAAAAGGTAGTCAGTCAACGCATTTCTCGTCATAGTTTTAGTCAACAAAATCAGCCATGTGCCCGTTCATTTGTGAACATCTTATCTCCAGCACCGCTGGACTGATCTGGACCGATTTGCATGAGTTTTGGATGAAATCGTTAGTAGTGTAGCACAAATGGGCTATATGGGGAGTTGCATCATGGTCCAATTAATGAATTTATTGTACAACCTACGGTTCAAGAGCTATAGGCCTCTAAATGTGAAGCGGCCTATTATAGGGCCATCAGGAGGCAGATTTGAGAAATAGGGGGGTGGAGGTTCTTCCTTGGCCCACTGCGCCAGTGTAAAGTGTCACGCCGTTCGGCTCAGCTGTTCCCAATATAGTAGAGATAGCCAGTTTGCTTCTCGTAGTTTTGCTGTGCACTACTATTCTTTTTGGATTATTACTGACTCTGCCTTCTCCTCTCCTCCCCAGTTTTCCGGGTCCCGTGCTGGGTTGGAGCAGTGGCGGAGTCAATTACCTTCTTGCCCCCCTCGTGCTTTTTACACTGTGTTCCAGTGTAAATAAACGTGCCCGGGTGGGCTTTAACCGTCTACTGCCTCCTCCTTGTTGTGCGTTTGGGTCAACTCACATCAGTCGGATGTAATAACAGATTAGCCGTCACATACAGAAGGACTGTGAGTTCGTCAGGATTCACATTAGGGCTGGGCATTATCATCCTAGCCGACTGTTATTCAACATCAATATTTGATGAAAATTGCAGGCTGTGACATCAATTTCCTTTGTAAATGTTTCAAAATCCTTTCAAAAATAGAGAAAATAGATGATCTTGAGGGCTCACAACGCATCACACTACAACACGTTTTGATAACATTTCACACTGTTTTAGGGGTGTATTATTCAGTGATAATGAAAGTGGCCGGGGGCCATCTTGTCCCTACTGGCCTTACAGCATGGAAATGTTAAGTTTTTTATAGATTTTTTACACCATTATAATGTTCTCGTTTTGATCATTAGACCCAATCACTTTATATCGGTAGGCCTACGTCTCCAGCTTCAGGATATGTATGATACTGATTTACTACGAGACTGTGGCATTATGAGTTCAGTAGTTTACAATCTAGGCATTTAGCAGACGTTCTTAATTCAGAGCGACAGTGGTTCTCAAAACTTTTCTTTTTTCCGTCATAACTAAACATCCTAACATAACTACGGCCGTACGCTACCCTGATTGGTCGAGGACTGGCTGGCCACCTCTGAAAACCGAATCTAGCAATGCTCGTAACACGGGCCATGGTGGAAGTCCTTATAAGGTCAGCACACATTCTAGTGAGGAGAATGAATGGAAAATGTACCAATTATATTTTTATTAGAATGAAATACAATCACTGAATATACCTTTAAGTAGAACTACAAAATAAGGCTCAAGTGATTAAAACCAGAAAAAGACTTGACTATGCAAGATGATATCGAGTCTCATATCACAATATTGATATATGGATATATTGCCCAGCCCTAATAATAATGGACTCTACACCAGTGGTTCTCAAAGTGGATTTCAGGGACTGTCTATTGGTTCCTTTATGGGGGCTGTATTTTGATTGTCTTAAGTACCAGCTCTTATGCCTTAACTTAAAGGCCTGTCCATACTGTCTGCGACCACCAAACTTTTCATCAGAGAGTTCTTACTTTCCGACGAGCAGCTTTCCGAACTCTAATTCGGGGTAATGCTTTCCAGAAGATTGACGAAGAGTGACGTCATGTTGGAGTTGAACCAGACGGAAGGTTTGGTGGTAGGAGACAGTGTGGACAGGCCTTGAAGTTAAGGCATTAGAGCTGGTACTCAAGACAATCAAAATAGAGCCCTCAGGGTCTAAATTGACCCATACAAGTATGTGACTCTGACAAATGGAACCAAATTGGTTCCATTTACTGTCAGGGTAAAGAGGAGAGCTTGAAATGTAAATGTTTGAGAACCACTGCTCTACACCAGGGGTCGGCAACCTTTTTGGCAAGTGCCATGTTTTTTTTTTATATTCTTCTGTGTCTGTGTGCCATACCAACATTACATTTAATTATCAACCTCATCAAAATTAAAATTGAATACAGATTTTGGTTTTCCTAACCTTCTTGTTTTTAAATATATTCGGAGCGGTGCAAACCGCTTCCCACATTTGACTTAGTGTGTAGTCATTTCCCCATGTCTCTATGTGTGTGTATGTATGTATGCAGTACCAACAGCTGAAATACTGGCATCCCCATCTAGTGGCCCAGGTCTTTTGGTAAATGGAATGAATACATACATTTATACATATTTATTTTGTTTTATTTATTAACTATATGTGTGTGTGTGTGTGTGTGTGTGTGTGTGTGTGTGTGTGTGTGTGTGTGTGTGTGTGTGTGTGTGTGTGTGTGTGTGTAGGCTATAGATTGAATTGCTGTTCCAAGCAACATTGTAATAACATAATATGATATGATTGCGACCGTTAGGTCGCATGTTACTACCAAAACCTCCACCGGCTGTCTGTCAGTCGGTCGGTCACGTCACACGCGTGTGTGCGCGCACATGCCTTATGTTTTATTGTCTCCCTAATTTATATTATCTGATACTTCCTTTGTATATTTTGAAACGCATAGCATCATTCAGCGTCCTCTTCACGTTGGTTGCAACGGCCTTCCTTTTTTTCCCCTTCTTTTACCGTTTCTTGATAAAAAAAAAAAATTTCTTCTCTTCTGGTTGCCAATTCGCAGCGCCTTCCCGCGACCCCACTTTGGGTCGCGACCCGTACTTTGAGAACCGCTGATCTACACCATATCTCTTCGACACAAATAGCAGATCTATAATCTCACGTGGCAGCGTGACATAGGCCTACTGTGAGCTAGTGGATCACATACGCATACGCCGAATGTTGGACTATTAGACAGGCCCAGCAAAGCTGGTTCATGAGGTTAACTATACGGAAGACCTGGGATTATTTGATACTTTAGCTATTGAAAAATAGCAGATATACAAGCTCACAGGAGGGGTCCCTGGAACAACATATTTTGAGATGGGGGTCCCCGGCCAAATGCATGTAATTTTGAGGGACCATTGACATGAACAAGTTTGAGAACCACTGATTTAGAAGGATTTAGAAGACATTTATAGAATCAGGGCAAAATATTCAAAGTAAGTCTAGAGGGACGAAGACGCGTTCCCGGCCTTTAATGGCTTAACACCAACAGTGTCAAACAGTTTGTCCTCACCAGACTTGGTGGGCATGCGTGTGTGTGTGTGTGTGTGTGTGTGTGTGTGTGTGTGTGTGTGTGTGTGCGTGTGCGTGTGCGTGCGTGCGTGCGTGCGTGCGTGCGTGCGTGTGTGCGTGCGCGCGCGCCTGCGTGCGGTTTAATTTATACTTTTGCTTGCCGAAAATAACCGATTTTCAAGCTTCCGTTTTTGTTTCCGATGTGAAAATCTATTATTTTCAACAAGCGACACACATCTAGCCTTCATGTAGAGGGGCTGATTGCAGTATTATTTATTCACCGTTAAGTTTCTTTAAGTCTGCAGTTTTGACAATACAGTCTTATACAGTTGTTTACCGATGTTTCTGGTTGACATTGGCACATTTCACTCAGGTTTTTTCATGTCACTCATGTCACTTTGTCTGCTGACATCACTCAGCAACGAAATATAAATAAAATAAACAAAAATAAAAATAAAACAATTCACAGGATCACCCCATGATGTGCACTGCATTGTAGTTTCAAATGCACTACATTGCAGGCATTTTTAAGTAAAAAACTAAAAAAGAAGAAGACACGTGTGACATGCATGATCTGGGCAGATTGCCCCAGGAAATGTGCCAATCTCAACCCAAAACAACGATATGACTTTTACTCTTGATTTCATTGAGGAGCTTGAAAGGTTTCCATGTTTTACTAGTAAAAACGTACTGTTTTATAGTTTCATAAAGCATTTCTCAGTGATACTGTGCTCTTGGTCCCATAGCATGTCATTATTATTACATTTCTTTTAATATATATGTTTTATTTTAGAGAGAAATTACAGAAGTTCACATTGAACTTTTGAAACCCCTCAGTTGCTTTGGTCCTGTGTGGATAAAGCATAAAACTGTAATCTGACTTTGACAATGGAATAGAAGTGGAATCAATGGAATAAAACAGGAACTGAAAGAACATAACTGCATTCAGTAGAAAACAATTGGAATCGATCATCATATTGGAACTGGCATTCATTTGTTTCTTATGATGTCTGCTTCGTCTTTATGATCGTCTAGTAACCAATCATCTAAGGTAATCTCAAAAAAGCTAAAAGAATTAGCTTAAAGGGGAACTTCCCTTTATAACTTTTCTGGGGTGATTTTCACATCTACTTAAGCGTTAGTATGCACCCCAGACAGTCAGAAGTGTCTTGATTCAATATTTACATCTTTGATATGTATTTGATCAAACATGCATTCCTGCTAAATGGAAAGACTTATTGTTATTGATGAGCTATTTCATTATGTTGATATTGTTAAGACATCTTGCGTGAAATAACTGAAAATGCCACGGTCTCCCCCCTTGATTCAAAGGGCAATATCAGTCACAAGCAGGGATGTGTGGTTGAATGAGTTTAAAGGAACTATAGTCAACTTTTTCTTGAAAAACAGATAAAATAAAAATAATGTTTCTAAAATATTTTATAAAAAAGATTAAGCTTCATTATGTGTTTCTATTCTACTTTGTTTACATCCCTTATCAATCCATATAAAAGAATAGAAGAGGGAAAGCCAAAATGTATGGGGGTTAGTGTGGAATGCATGTCTGATCAAAGGAACATAAAGTATCTACATACTGAATCAAGGAGTAGGAGTAGACGTGAAAGTGACCCAAGAGCAATCACATTTTGGTTTTCCACATTCCTTAAGCCACGTGACAAGTACAGTATTCTTCATAACATTGTCCTTAACAGACAGAACTTTAAGGAATGCAGATAGCAGTCAAACACTATACACACAATGTCTTATATAAATACCATAGTCCCCATAATGACTATATATTTACAGTCAAAATACCATCGTCCCGTAATGACTTCATATTTACAGGCAGTCCCCATAACACTTAACATATTTATACAGTCTAATACCACATTTCCCATTACGTCTTCATAATTACACTCATATGATATTCCACAGTCCACATAATAGCTGCATTTTTACAGTCAAATACCATAGTCTCCATATTGTCTCTATATGTACAGTTAAATACCACAGTCCCCATAATTTATTTTATATATGCACTCAAATAACATAGTCTCCAAATTGTCTTTAGCCTATATTTACAGTAACGTATCCTTGGTCCCCATAATTTCCTTATATTTACAGAGAAATACCACAGTCCCAGGGCGTCCCGGTATAGCACAGGGGTACAGTAACTAAGTTACAGCCCTGAATCTGCGGTTCGAATCCTCCATCCGTGGTGCCTCCGGCTTGGCCGGCGCACCAACGAACACGGCTGGCTGTGTTCGCGGGTGGGAACCTGGCTGCGGGTGGGTGCGATCTCTGTTGCTGCACAATAGCGACTCCTGCAGGTTGTTCGGGGTGCCTGCGCGTTCGGCAGAGAGGAGGAGTAGAGTGTTCCTCTGCATGCATTACATCCTCGAGGTGAAACTCCTCGCTGTCGGGTGAAAAGAAAGTGGCCGGCGACGTCACACGCCTCAGAGGAGGCACGCGGTTGTCTACTACACCGTCCCCAGATCAAACAAGTGGCCGTTGGCAGTGACTATACACATGAGGGAATTGGCAAATAACTACATTGGGAAGAGAATTTGAAGAAGAAAAAAAAAAGAAGTGTCTTTATATTTAAATTCAAATAACATGGTCCCCATTGATGTCTATATTTACAGTACAGTTACAAGTCCATGGTGTTCATTCTTGAATCTTGTTTTTGTTTTTGTCAAGATGTTTTTTTCCCCCCTCAGTGTGTCCTTGGAGCGTGACACGGACATTCTGTGTGGGTGTTGGGAGACTTCTTGAACGAGTCTATGAAAGGGTGGAAAAAGCATATTTGATAATAGCGTGTTAGTACAGTGGTTCTCAACCTGTGGGTCGGGACCCCCAGAGGGTCCCCAAATTATTTTGAGGGGTCCCCAGATGATTGACTTAATGTGCAACATTGTTTTCTCACTCAACAGTAACGTTTAAGTGCATAGAGGGTATCTGTACATTTATAAAGTGATAATTTAAGGACGTTTTAATACCTCTAAAATGACAAATTAAACATTTGCCAAATTGTCAAATATTGGAGGCAGAAATTGGGAAAATAGCTGATCTACATGCTCACAACGCCTCGCAACGCGTGAGCAATCTGCTTATCACCTGACGGGGGGGATTTTCCCTGGTAGGACGTAGCGCATAGAAGGAACCCGTTATTCCAACCAGTTCCTTTCCCCTCCATCAGGTGCCCCGGCTGTCCAGGGGGAGGCAGTATAGAAACCAGGATTACTTACTTACTTAATTACCAGAATTATTTTATTTTTTATTTTTTTTACCTACACGAATTCTAATCAATGGAGCGACTGTTTTTGATTTCCACCTGTGGAGTTTGTCAAGGTAGCTACACAACCCAATCCTCCACCAAAGTTGCCTTGCCCTTTAAATGTGAATGTTGGGGGTTGGTGGCCATAGACCATATTCACACCGTGGCCATCTTGGATCACATGACCACATGGGGTGGCAACGCAGCCAATCAAGCTGTTGGGTAAGGCAAGACCCACCCGCAGAAGCTTCTGATTGGCTGTGTTGCCACCCCATGTGGTCATGTGATCAAAGATGGCCGCTGTGTGAATATGGTCTATTGCCATCCCCTGGGAATTGAAACGCATGTGAAACCCATGTCAACGTCTTGTGGGCCGTTTACACAAGAGCACTAGTAATAAAGATGAAGAAACAATCTTTTGGAAACCCTGCGTGATGAGATGTGAGAGCAACATGTCTGCTGAGTGAATATGATCCATTAACAGACAGATATTCACCTGTTACTTGTTAAGATGGGAGCTGATCTTGTCTTTTCTGATTATGTTTGTGTAGGGAATCTGAAACAGAAAGTAAACACATATTCATTCTACAGCATATGATGTCACTGGCATCGCCAGTGGTGATGCCAGTGCTGGCGCACAATTTGGCTATACATGGCCTACTTGCTGGGCCCCTGATTCAGCCCGGGAAAAAGAGTTGGAGAGGCCCTCATTGTGCGCTATAGAGAGAGATCTCTCTCTATAGCGCTGCTGCTGCTCAAAGATTTGCCATTTCAGATCATGACAAGTGACAATTGCCAGTGGGCCGATTACATGAGTTATATTTTGTCGTTGTCGGGTGGAAACCTTGTATGTCCAAAACTGTTTTGTTTTGTATTTATCATTTAAAAAAATATTTAAACTAGTGAAAACAGCCGATCCACCTGTAGATCTGCTGTTTTCACTACTTTTGTGCAACGGCCTTGTATGATGAAACTTGGAGATACGATGTTTCTGCCCGACAGTGACGATTTAATTTGTTGGCTGCCCAGCCCCCAAAATGTAATGATTTTTTTTTAGTATTTTCTATTTCTTTTTCTAATGGCCGGCCTTTTTTTCTAATGGAGTTGTCCCGCTTTGGCCAGCACGTCCCTGCCTACTTGTGCACAAGACGCAAGTTGGCAACTCAACAGAGTGCAGTCCTAGTTTTGTCTTTGTAGTAGCTGTTTAGAAAGTTAATTTGAATAAAGTGTATTCTCACCATTTGCAGCTGTTGGACCATCTCTTCTCTGTAAGCCAGTTCTCGTTTCATTTGGTCCTGGAAATTATCTGAAATCCGTTCAAAAAATAAAGAAAAAGTATGTTTCACCCGCTGGAATACAGCATCTCTGACATTAAAAAGACTCTTTCTGCTGTAAATTGACTAACAGTTTGAATGGTTGTCTAACTTAAAGTCACATTTCTACATAGTCTCTTGTATTCTAGTCTATGTATCATATATGTGTATCATGTATGTGTACTTGTGTGTTCCTATATGAGTGATCTGTCCGGTAGCCTAACGGTGTGTGCCAGGGGGTCTTCAACGTTTTCAGGCCGAGGACCCCTTAGTTGAGAGAGAGATGAAGCAGGGACCCCCACAACCTTTTCATAGATTCCATATAGTTTCATTGTTTGACCGCGCAATCATCAGTGTATTTTGGATTCATGTCAGTTTGTCTCTTCAGATATTTAACCACTTGAACAATACTAAAAGGAGCTATAGTAAAATTTTTCTTGAAAAACGAATGCTAAATTAAAAATAATATTCGAAAATATTTTATAAAAAATATATAATTCAAATATGTGTTTCTGTTCAAAAATGTCCACAAAAAGTGTAAAATAATGATAAAATAATCATTTTGGCCATTGTCGGGCCGACACTTTGTTTACATCCTATCAATCCATGTAAAAGAAAAGACTAGGATGTAAACAAAGTGTCAGCCTGACAATGGCCAAAATGATTATTTTATTATTATTTTACGCTTTTTGTGGACATTTTTGAACAGAAACACATATGAAGCATATTTTTTTTATAATTTCTTTTTTTTATTTTAGCATGTTTTTCAAGAAAAAGTTGACCATAGCTCCTTTAATAAACCTGACCTTTCACTCTGTACTTAGTCTGCTCTTTTTCCCCTCCACACCAAATCTCTTTGCCAAAAATAGCCGATCTACAAGCTCATAGCTTGTAGATCTGCTATTTTTGCTACTGTAAAAAGGAGAAACAAAGTTTCTATCATACAAAGATCTGGAGGACCCCCTGTAGTGACTCTGAGGACCCCCTGTTGAAGACCCTTGGTGTATGCGAATGAACATGAAGACGGACGCGCAGAAAGAAAGACGCTGCGACTTACGGAAAACGGGAAAGGAGGAGGTGCCTTTCAGTGCGTGGAACTCCTGCTCCAGTCTCCTCCTGAAGTCAATCTGCTCCAGGAGAACCTTCTGCAACTCCTCTGTAGGAACCACAGTAGCAGGGACGTGCAGGGAATGTTAGAGAGGCAGGGGGATGACATTTCTAAAAGGGCCTGTGGTAGAAATATTTATAGCGTAACAAATATGTGTCTAAAGAAAATCTCACAAGGCTACTCATTTAGATGTACCTGCAGCTGTCAATCTGACAGCTGACGTCCATGGACTGTGACTTCTACTCCTACTCTGTGTCAGCATAAAATCTGTACTAAGTGAGGCTATACATGGTCATTGCAACTTAACCAGTCAGCCTTATTATATACTGTATGGTACTTAGTATAGCTGTTTAGATTCTCTCTCCTTCTAGGGAGAGCCCCTTGGTGTATAAGAGGTGTCCCATATGACACTTCAGGAAGGTCTTCTGCCGCATTCTCTGATGCTGTGTATGCTGTTTCTCTGTTGCTGAATCTTCTTCAATAAATGGTTGACTTCACCCTGACTGGATATTAATATTTTTCTATCATAGGCCTTTTGGTGAAAATATCGAAAATCGCAGAGCTCCAAGCTCACAGGCCAGTTATTTCCGGTGCTTGCATACCACACTGAACTAAGGATAATCATGTCAATACTGGAGATGTGACGTATAAGGTAGGGCATTGACCAAGTCGACTCCCACCAGGAAGCCGACTTGGTCAGGCGGGTACAGACGGGTTAAAAGGGCGGGGGCTCAAGCCCTTTTTGAAGTCTATGTGTGCACGTGCCTGGACAGTAGGAGAGTCAACAGAAACTAGAAAGGCGAGGTTTCACTCTGATTTGAGCACCGTTGGTTTATATTATAATTGTTGTTGAAGTTGAGCAAAAATATAAAAGATGAAATAAAAGCGTGGAGGTACTTGGAGCATGCACAAGAAATGTTTTTTTTTACTTAAGCCCCTTTTCCACTGACATGGCCGAACACCACACCACTCCACACCGCCCACTTGTGCAGGTTTTCCACTACAAGGACCTGGGTAGAGTGGTGTGAAAGTGGTACTAAACGTGGTACTAAAAAGTATCCAATCTAGAGAAGGTCTGAGCTAGGCCAGACAGGGCCAAACACTTCATAATGACTGATCACTCACAGACTTTTCGTTTAGACCAGGATATAGTTGTAACACATGATAATAGATTGTATTATAATCACAGTTATAATCTAGTATAGTGTATTATAATTATCATAGTAATATATTATAATAATTATAGTGTATCATAAGCACAGTTATAATCCATTATAGTCTATTATAATTAGGATAGTTGTAATACAAATTTATATTGTATTCAATCACAGTTAAAAGAGTCCATTTGTTTGGTGTGGTGTAGTGTAGTGTGGTGCAAAGCTGCAGTGGACAGGGGGCTATAGAAATTTTCTTTTGATGTTACCTTTCTCCATGTTTTCAACATCCTTCTTCTGTGGTGCCGGTGAGGAGGAACCTTGGTTTTGGTCAGCTGAGGAAAAATAAATAAAGAAATAAATAAAGAAACCTTTCAAACTTCTTGTTTCAAAATATAATAGATTAGGAGGAGAAGAGAGGAGAAATGTTCAAGTAAAAACATCATTGCAATATCACATTTCTGCCACAAGGTGTCAGCATGACTCCATCATAACAAGATGGAGTACTGTAATACTGTATGGTAAGGTTCTACACATGTTTCTCTATAGAATCAGCATGCATGTATGTACACATCTTAAAACCGAAGTAAATATTTAACAAATACTACGAAATGTGAGAGACAGTAAAAAACAAACATGGCAATAAGCTGTGATCTACATCATTAAATAAATACGGTTGAATTAATGTATTAATAGACTATTGTATCATTACACTAAGAAACAATTGACAGAAACAAACAAAAGTTTGTCTGCCTTTTGCTTTAAATCGGTTAGTTCACAATGCTATCTTCTACTACTATGATCTATTATATTATAGTTGCTACATTATCATCTGTATTATGACACATGAAAGACTAGTAGGCCTATAGGCTACCCAATAGTCTACTACTGTATATCTGTCTGTCTGTCTGTCTGTCTGTCTGTCTGTCTGTCTGTCTGTCTGTCTGGCTGGCTGTCTGGCTGTCTATCTGTCCATCGATCTGGATGACAGGAGAAGGGAAAGTTTTGGGGAACCGAACATGAAATGATGGGAGGGAGATCCTTTTTCCAAAAGAAAGAAAGAAAGAAAGAAAGAAAGAAAGAAAGACAGAGAGACAGAGAGACAGAGAGACAGAGAGACAGAGAAATAAAGAGAAAGGGAAAGAGAGAGTTGGAGTGAGAAGCAGAGAGAAAAGGGGGAAGAGAGAAACAGTGTTTTTTTTACAGCAAATTTTGATTTAGTTTTAGTCATAGTCTTTTGAATAAAATGTAATTTAGTTTTAGTCATAATTTAGTCACATGAAACGTATTAGTTTTTGTCTAATTTTAGTCGACTAAATATCATAAGATTTCAGGCGACTAAATCTACAGTTGATTTAGTCAACTGAAATGTATTTTGGCAGGCCTTGATGGCATCGTAATGAGCTTGTAGATCTGCTATTTTCAGCACACAACACCTGAGAGCAACCAAACATAAAATGACTCTCTTCTCCACTAATCCTTCCCTAACGTTTTAGTCTAGTTTTTATTTTGTTGACAAAATTGTCAATATATTTAGTCTTAATAGTTTTAGTCATCACAGCTTAGTTTTTATTTAGTTTTCATTTAGTTTTCGTCAGTGAAAAAAAAAACGCAGTCGACAAACATTTTTCGCCATAGTTTTAGTCGACAAAATCAACACTGCAGAGAGAGAAAAGCTGGAAGTGAGACAGAGAAAACGAGGGGAGAGGGAGAGACAAAAAAGGGAAGAGAGGTGGTGAAAAGGAGGGAGTGAGAGAGAGAGAGGCAGAGGCGTCAATTGGGTATGGCAGGGGTATGCAGCTGCCATACCCTGGGTCCAGGGGGGAGAATAAAAGTTACTTTTAAATATAAATCCATGAATGTCTCTTTGTCTATCTGTGCTGGTTATTATGTTGTTAAATTACATTAAAATAACTACAAATACAAAGTTTTACAAAATGGTCACTTTAACAAGGTATTATAATTATATTCTTCACACTTTTATTCTCCCCATCTCGACAAAATGGTACATTCCCAGGTTCCGCAGGTCAGCTGCACAGGTGCAATGCATTATTGTTAATTGTGGCATGTTTACTAACATGCCAAGTTTAGCTGCCACTTGAACAATCGTTCCAGGCTGCCATATCCAGCCCACGAAACCGTAGAAACGGGGGGGAAAAATATAATGTACTTCTTAAAATAAATGTATCACGCCTGTTGCTAAGGTATGGCAACATGACTGGTGTCTTGCACACGCGCGAAGGCGCGCGTGTGCAAGACACCAGTCATGTTGCCATACCTTAGCTTTTTCTGAACTGACGCCACTGGAGAGGGGTGGGGGAGCGAGAGAGAGAGAAGGGGGAGAGGGAGAGAGAGAGAGAGAGAAGGGGGAGAGGGAGAGAAGGAGAAGGAGAGAGAGAGAGAGAGAGAGAGAGAGAGAGAGAGAGAGAGAGAGAGAGAGAGAGAGAGAGCCTCTGCTCTGTCTCATTTGACAAGCAAATTTGCAGACAGTGCCTGAGGATAACAACCTCGTTTGACAGTCAATTAACCGTGGATAGTCAAAGCCAGAGCGGTTTGCATTACATAAATGGAAAATTAGATTATTTTTTTTTATATTCCCTCCTCCCCTGGAAACAGAGAAAGGGGGCGGGGAGGGGAGGGGGGGGGGGGGTTAAAGACAGTGGCTCGTTGGCACGCGGAAGTATGCCTAAGATTTTATGCCCCCGCCGTACGACGGCGGCTTTGCCCCGCGCGGCCCAAAAAAACCCAATCGGCTGCTTTCGCCTGCGCGCCGCCGTCGGACGACGAAGTCTAACTAAACCGGGCTGTAGGGATGTTAGGTAGGAAGGGGGGGGGGGCTACAGGGGAGGCGTGCGCGGCGAGGAATCAGGTCTTCTAATCACGTAGCGGCCTTCCCTCCTCCGCTAGCGCCCAGGGAGACGGCGCACGGCGGTACAATCAGGGGGGGAAAAAGGTGGTCTCGTTTAATTTGTTTCGTGTAATTTTTCGAAATACATTATACATTATGCCACGGCATTATTATGGTCTCCCTCTGCGCATGTACGAGCGTGTGTGTGTGTGTGTTTTTTTCGGTTGCCTCTATGCGTGTGTGTGCGTGCGTGCATGCATGCATGGGTGCATGCGTGTATGTGTGTGCGTCGGTGCGTCCATGCGTGCATGTGGTTGTGGTTGTGCTCGCGCGCGCGTGTGTGTGTGTGTGTGTGTGTGTGTGTGTGTGCGTGCGCGCGTGCGTTTGTAGCGGGTGTGCAGATGAAGCCTATGTCGGCACGCAGATGTCATAAAGCACTTTTAATGTCTCGGCGACGGATATAAAGAAAAAGGCAATAAGCTGTGATTCTCTTGTTTTCCATCAGGGAACCGAGGACTCCTCCTGTTCTCTCTCCCTTCAAACATCATTAGAGAAAGAGAAAGGAGCCGAAAAGAGAGAGACGTTTGCTGTCGGAAGGAGTCTGAGATAAGACCAGTAAAAGACTCCCTAATCGGGAGATAAGCGACTGTCAGGTCGCAGCGTGATTTTAGGGCAAAATGTGTACGAGCAGTGTCCAAAAATGTGTTTGAAAAAATCGGCCTGATGGTGGCGCTATATGGGAGAGATCCATGTTGATGACATGAGTGTAGACATACTGTGTAGCGATTTGCGTGATTTTAGGACAAAATCTGTAGGAGCAGTGTCCAAAAATGTGTTTGAAAAAGTCGGCCTGATGGTGGCGCCATATGGGACAGATCCATGTTGATGACATGAGTGTAGAGCATGTGTGTATCGATTTACATGATGTTAGGGCAAAATTAGCAGGAGCAGTGTCCAAAAATGTGTTTTGCAAGAATGGGCCTCATGGCGGTGCTAGAAGAGGGCCATGTGAGAATTGGTTGCAGAGATATGAGCAGTGTGACGTGTGACGTGTGACAGACAGACTGACTGACGGACAGCTGGCCGAGGTTTTGATAGTAACTGCGACCTTATGGTCGCAACAAACACCAGGCCTTCTAAACTACAACACTTAAAACTACAGCAGGGGTCTTCAACAGGGGGTCCCTGAACCCTAGGGGGTCCTCAGAGTTACTACAGGGGGTCCTCCAAATCTTTGTGTGATAGAAACTTGTTTTCTCCTTTTTTTTATATTAACCACTTGAACCCTAGTGTCCATATTCTGAGAACCTTTGCTAAAAATAGCCGATCTACAAGCTCACAACGCTTGTGAGCTTGTAGATCGGCTATTTTTGGCAAAGAGTTTTGGTGTAGAGGGGAAAAAGAGCAGACTAAGTTCAGAGTGAAAGGTCAAGTTCATCAAGTCGTGACGGTTAAAGTGGTTAAATGTCTGAAAACACCAATTGACATGATTCCAAAATACGCTGATGATTGTGCTGTCAAAAGATGAAACTAACTATATTATGGTATCTATGGGTTGTGGGGGTCCCTGTATCATCTCTCTCTCTCTCTCTCTCTCTCTCTCTCTCTCTCTCTCAACTAAGGGGTCCTTGGCCTGAAACAGTTGAAGACCCCTGGTGTAGTTGTTTAAAAGTGTTGTAGCTAATATCCAACGGCAACAAGAACCAACTAAAATAGTAATAAAGAAAGTCATGGTGTACCTGAGGTCTCTCTCCAGTAGTCTGGTGCCGAAGTCTCATTGTCTGATACAAAGAAACCACTGTGCTCTTTATTATCATCTGAGAGACGGACAGACAAACAGAGAACGCATTATTTTGTGCTTTAACTATCAAAAAAATAGCAGATATACAAGCTCAAGCACCGAGCTGCAAGCTTGTAGATGTGCTATATTTGAATATTTCAAATCCTTCTAAGGTTTTTTGAAAAACCATAATTATGTTTCTATGTCAGTGGTGCTCAAACTTTTTCATGTGAAGGACCCCCAAAATGATAAGTATATGGCCACGGACCTCCATCCCAAAATATTTAGTTCCAGGGACCCCCCAGAAGCAACATTTGAGTTACAAATCTGTGCTTAAAAAATCCATATATATTCAAAGATTTGCACAAATTTTCACGACTTTTCAAAAATAGCAGATCTACAAGCTTCCTGACTTTCGGGAGGCGTAGTTACAGACTCTATATAATGTATAGCGTTCGGAGATTGTGGAATAGTTGTCTGGCTACGCAAGACTAGTTGGATTCTTGTGTGTCTCTTTCTCTCACTCACGCACGCACGCACTCGCGCTTGCGCACGCACACGCATACACACTCGCGCACGCACATGCACACGCACACAGTCCCGAAAAATTGAAAAACGTCTTTCCAATGAGAGGTTTAGGGTGCGATGTACGAATAGAGGAGCAAATGAAACATCACACAGTGATATTAAATGCACTCGTTCACACAGTAAGATGAAAACAAGCAGCTTGCGGTTTCACACGATTCCATTAGCCGATCTACAAGCACACGACGCCTCGCGCCGTGAGGCGTCGTGTGCTTGTAGGTCTGCTGATGGAATCACGAAAGCAAACCTCCCGTGAAATACCACAGCATAACAAAATGTCCACCGCAAGAAACGGAGTAGGCGAGCTCAAGTGTTTAGGCCCATTAAGACGTGAGGCCGATTCCACAAATGCCTTCTAATTCGGTAGTTCTCACCAGTTCAAGATATTTCAAAAATATTCAAAAATAGCATTATGTACAAGCTTGCCACGTGGCACGAGGCGAGCTTGTATATCTGCTATTTTTGAACGCTAAAATCTTAAATGAAACAGATGCATTCCCGCTTTTGAAAAATGGCTTCAACTATTGACAATATATACAGATTTCGACATAAGATTTGATATATACATACAGTATATATCTGCTGTCGGGCCGAAGCCTCCTAACTCCAAAATGTTAATTTTGAGGAAAATGAGCTCAAGTGGAGTTAGGAGGTTTTGACCGAAGGGCTTTTTACTACTTTTCATTGGTTGATATTATCTTAACCAACACACAGACATAAAGGGTGTTCAATAGCACATATTTATGAAACAAAGAGAGGGCCAATCGGGTGGAGTTAGCTGGTTTGGCAGAAAGTGTGGAGTTAGGAGGTTTTGTCCCAAGCACTTTTTACTACTTTCCATTGGTTCAATATTATTTTAACCAACACTCGGGTGTTCAATAGCCCTGATTTATGCCAAAAAAATCTAAAACCTCAAAATGGAGTTAAGAGCTAGGTTTTGTCCAGACAGTGACGATATATGATATATGATTATCAAAGCAACATTATCTTCTACAATGATAGTATGAACAGAAATATAATTGTGCATTATTATAATTTTCAGTAAAACAAATGATATGATATTGTATATTATACTCATGCCGTACAAAGCAGATGTACTGTATGTAAGTATAGTAGCCTATAGGCTACTGAACAATTGCTCATTTGGCCTTTATTCTTCCTTGTGTATTGTTGTGGATGTGAGAAAACGCCAATATTGTATACTAGTGAATGGATTCTGGCTCATCTGATGATACAAGACAAAACAGCAGCTAGATGTGATCTTACCAGTGATACTGGAGCAGTCTTTGGTGGCGTAGGCAGGGAGACCCTCGTCTCTACTCTTATGGAGCTGAGAAGAGAAGAGAAGAGAAGAGAAGAGAAGAGAAGAGAAGAGAAGAGAAGAGAAGAGAAGAGAAGAGAAGAGAAGAGAAGAGATAAACCTCATCATGAATGCATGATTATATAACCCTAAACTGACAATTCTGGAATGGGCCTTTGATAAAAAGGAAACATATATATTTGTATTTTATTGTCCCCTTCTATTCTGTCTATAAAGCATTCTGTATACTATCATTCTGCAACCATTTCTAATGTCACTGTCTCTGTCGCCATTGATTTACAGTGGTTTTCAACCTTTTCACATCAAGGTCCATTATTTATTCAGCATTTGAGCCACGGACCACCATTTGACTCAAAACGTAGAATATTTTGTTGTCGTTGCATAAGATTTTGTCCACAATTCCATGCTGTATTGATGTGGTGCCAATTATATTTTTTTCCTACATTCTCTAATTGTGTAGACTTAATTAAATTAAGCAATAATGCAGACTTATAAAATGAAACCAAGTGGTAAGGGTCATTTGGTTTCATTTTACGCTCGCAAGAGCTAAAGATCTATAAGAGTCCATTCGGTTACCAACTCTCCATTTAGCTGGGGACCACCTGGAACCCCTAAGGATCATCGGTGGTCCCCAGACCTCTGGTTGAAACAAACGCTGATTTGCCTCATGCAGATGTGTTATTGCAGTGTTGATTTCGTCGACTAAAACAATTTTTAAACAAGTAAAAACTAAGCTGTGATGACTAAAACGAAGACTAAATATGTTGACAATTTCATCAACAAAATAAAAACTAGACTAAAACGTTGGGGAGGGACTAGTGGAGAATAGAGTCATTTTATGTTTGGTTGCTCTCAGGTGATGGGTGCTAAAAATAGCAGATCTACAAGCTCACAACGCGATGCATTGTGAGCTTGTAGATCGGCTATTTTCAGCACGCAACCAAGTGTAAAATCAGTCATTGCGATGCCATCAAGGCCTGCCAAAATACATTTCAGTTGACTAAATTAACTGTAGATTTAGCGGCCTAAAAACTTATGATATTCAGTCGACTAAAATTTGACTAAAACTAAAACTTTTCAGGTGACTAAATTAAGAATTAAATTAAATTTTATTCAAAAGACTGACTAAAACTACCCCTCCCCCCTCTCTCCCCTCTCTCTCTCTCTCTCTCCCCCTCCCTCCCTCCCTCCCTCTCTCTCTCTCTCTCTCTCTCTCCCCCTCTCTCTGGCTCTCTCTCTCTCTCTCCCCCCTCTCTCTCTCTCTCTCCCCACACTCTCCCCTCTCCCCTCTCTCCGTCTCTCTCGGAGGCCTAGTTATTGTGTCGAGTTGACAGGTTAACGATTAGCGCCGCCCTAACAGGGTTGTGCGATGACAGAAGGAGAACAAACACGGTGGCGGCGGCCATATTAACCAACGCTGCAGCCGCTGCTCCTGTTTCCTATTATCCGGGATCAGAGGCCGGCCCCTACAGGGAGGGAGGAAACTCCCAGCCTATCAATCTGCTTATGCAGATCACATCAGCCGCCATTTAAATAATAATTAGCTAAAGGGGGCCTGGGGGGACGGGCACGTGCACACACAGACATCGAAGGGGGCTCGAGCCCCTGCCCTTTTATCTGTCTGTAACAACGGCTCTTTCCAGACCAAAAATGCAGTTTTTACTATGGTGAAATAAATACAAAATGCCCTCTTTCCATAGCCTGGCGGGGCCCGACGCCATACTGCGTTCACTCACTCATTCCTTCCCCATAACGTCTGGCCTTCCGGGTATAGGCAGCGAGTATACTGATTATTTCCTGACCGGGGCCAATCAGTGACTGCTGTCCGCACAACAAACGTAGTCATCCTGACAACAAGTGAAAAGTTTTCCCTGATTGGTCCATGTGTAGACAGTGACGTAGATGCATGCTGCAGCATTTTCAAAACAAAAATGGCTGCCCTCGCGATGCAACAAGTGTAACAGTTAACGCTCTAATGATAAAACAAGCAATAAGTGCAGTTATTTCAGAGTTGGAATCAGTTACAACAATTCAAAAGGAACACGGGCAGAGTTCATCGGCCGAAAAGACGCGTTTGTTTGCCGTTCTTCCGACTGGCTGAGAGATGTTTTGCTACGCTGATTGGTTAGAGGAGTCTGTCTGTCAAGGCAAGTACTCCCGCCCACTTTTCAAGCTGCCAATAGGCCGAAGGCCAGACGTTATACTGGGGAAGGAATTAGTGAGTGAACGCAGTATGACGTCGGGCCCCGCCAGGCTACTCTTTATACGCCATTATACTGTACGCCACATCTCCAGTATATGCGTAGGTCAGTGTGGCCCTTTTGGAAATGTCAGCCCCTGCCTCTCTAACATTCTCTGCACTTCCCTGTGGGGGGAGATGTTTGCTTCCTTGTAAGCCGGGTGGCCTCGCGGAGCCGCGGCGGCAGGGAGAGTCGTCAGGCATTGGTGTAAAGTAACTACTGTAAGTGCATTTACTTACCATGCTCAATTAAGTACAATTTTGAGGTATTTGTACTTTGAGTATTTCAAATTTCCAATACTTTTACTTCTACTCCACTACATCTCGGATCCAAATATTGCACTTTTACTCCCATACTTTTACTGCTTTTCCGTATATTAACTTTTGAATTCAGTTACTGCTGTAGTTACTTTGTAGATTTTGATCATTATTAAAAAAAAAAAAAGAAAAGAAAAGATTTGAAAATGTCTGTAATGGGTACTTTCTACTTTTGGTACATTTGTAGTACATTTTGAAACCAATACATTTCTACTACTAGTAAGACACCCAAGGGTGGAATGCGACCTCAGGGTGACATGCAACCTCGCCCTAAAGGGCGAGGTCGCGCCAATTCTTGACAATCTGGCCAACCACAGCGTTTCTCTGACGATTCTAGTTGTTGTCATTCTGGGGGGAGTTTGTTCATGTTTTTGTGAGGGTATCAACCCTAGGAGACACAGGGAGAACACGCAAACTCCACACAGAAAGGCCCTATCGCTCACACCCTAGGTTCGGTTGGCGATAGGGCCTTTCTGTGTGGAGTTTGCCTAAACATGGAGATGTGGTACAGAAGGACTCATATATGGGCATAAAAAGTATGTCATGTGACATCACTTCCTGTACAGACAGTCAGACAGACAGCCATTGACTCCGACCTAACAATGGCTACTGTCTATGACGGTAGTCCCATATGACATGATGTACTAGACTATCTCCATATATAGTGTTATCCACATCTCCATGTTTAGGCCAAACAGATTCGCTCCATTTCTCCATGTATAGGTCCAAATGCCCAACATTGAGCTTGACAACGAAACGTTCTTAACACAGCAGCCCCCATATTTACTTTAGAAAATATGTTAAATTCTAAGTACGTTTCGAGTACCGGTTTGATACAAGAGCGAATAAGCACTACACTTCTGGAATCATGTGCGTCGACTTAAAGTTGGATCCAGGCCTAATAACTTTATCTGGCCACCCCGTTGCCACCTCCTTGTTACATTTTCTTTTCTCCAGGTGGATGGACATTCTTTCATGGACATCCTTTCATAGGTGATCTAAGTCCAGCCGCCCGTATCAGATCAGAGGAGGATACCGCACATTGTACCTCATCCACCCTTTCTTCTCTCTCCTTTTGGTATCTTTATCCTCCTCCTTTTTTTCTTTTTTATTCTTCTCTTTTATTGTCTTTCTTAATCTTGTGTATCCTTCTCTTTTTTTTTTTTGTCTTTCTTAGTCTTGTGTAGCCGCCCCGTACAGGAAGAGATGGGGACTTGAGGTCGCAAGTCAGGACTTGAACCTGTGACGCTGCAAAAGCTGGATTATCAGCCTAGATCTTTGGAACACTACCCTGTGTTCCAGAGCAGCAGTTGATTTTCAGTACTGTGTGGTTCATTTGTTTCTCATTTTGGTATGTTGTCACCTTGACTTTGATTATGAAGACATGACTTGTTGAGATTACTTTATTCAATATGTCTTCAAATGCAATTTTGTCATTCTCTTTGAAATTTTTCAGTGATTCCTGAGTCATGTTGGACCTCGGGTTAGATACTCTTTGTATGGCCTCTGGAGGTCCTTGGCGTTGGTTAGTAGTATGCCCAGCACATAAGATGTGGGACGTCACAAAGCCTGCGGCCATGTAGCATTTTCCATCAGGCCTGTTGGTTTTCACGCTCCAGTGCGGCGTTCATGCGCTGCAAGTCCTTGTCCACAGCCCTACGGTCCTGGTGGCCCTTGGTATTGTTGATATTCCGGAAACGCTGCCATTGACTTGCACCAATTTTGTGAGGATATCAACCCTAGGAGACACGGGGAGAACACGCCAACCCAACCTAGGGTGTGAGCGATAGGGCCCTGACTATGTTATGTCAAAACATGCCCATATGTGGACATTACCAAATATGGGCATTTCCAGATATGTCCTTAATATTGATAACATTGGGACAGGGATCTCCATATATGGGCATAAAACGTATGTTAATTAGTAAAGCCAAGCTTGGGTTTGATGCCTTGGGATTTCTATATTTGGACATAAGTGTATACCCAATAGGTCATCATCTGGAAAGGTAGGGTGTAAATCAGAGTAAAGCAGGCTTTTGAGCTAGTTAGGGCCAGAGATTGATGACATCAGAAATCCCCATATATGGGCATAAAGGGATTTTGCTTTTGGGAATGCCCATCTATGGCATTTTAATTTTATTTTATCCTTTATTAATAAAAATACATGTATGTATCCATATACATATGGAGTTCAATATTGATGTTTTTGGAGAAGGTATGTTGTAAATGTATGCTACTTAGTAAGGGTTGGCGATAGGGCCTTTCTGTGTGGAGTTTGCCTAAACATGGAGATGTGGTACAGAAGGACTCATATATGGGCATAAAAAGTATGTCATGTGACATCACTTCCTGTACAGACAGTCAGACAGACAGCCATTGACTCCGACCTAACAATAGCTACTGTCTATGACGGTAGTTCCATATGACATATTGGACTAGACTATCTCCATATATAGTGTTATCCACATCTCCATGTTAGGACTCATATATGGGCATAAAAAGTATGTCATGTGACATCACTTCCTGTACAGACAGTCAGCCATTGACTCCGGATTAACAATGGCTACTGTCTATGACGGTAGTCCCATATGACATATTGGACTAGACTATCTCCATATATAGTGTTATCCACATCTCCATGTTTAGACAGCCAATGACTCCGGCCTAACAATGGCTACTTTCTATGACGTTAGTCCCATATGACATGATGGACTGGACTATCTCCATATATAGTGTTATCCACATTTCGTGTAGCCGCCCTGTACAGGAGGTGATGTCACAACTCGCTGACATCACACTGACATCACAGAGGATACGGACGGTCACGAGGATACGGAAGGAAGGAAGGACACTCAAGCGACACGGTTCTTCAGAGTATATGCGACCTTCGGTCGCAATTACTCAAGTACATTTTGAATCGCAGTCTTTCACTTGTAAAAGAGTACTTCTACGTTGTAGCAGTCTGAAGGAAGCCAAACCAAAATAGGTGTTAATTCAAATCAAATCAAATCAAATCACGTTTATTTATAAAGCACATTTAAAAACAACTTCCGCTGTACCAAAGTGCTGTACAGGCATTTCATCATCACAGTAACAGTAAACTAACACAATACTAATACAACGATAAAGCAACAATAATAAACATCCAGGAGCACATTAACATAAAATAATTACAATCAATAATAAGGCAAAGAGGACGTGTCAGGGGAGTTCAAAAGCTTGTGAATAAAACAGGGTTTTAAGCCTGGATTTAAAAGAGTCGATTGAGGGGGCGGATCTAACAGAGTGTGGAATGCTGTTCCACAGCACGGGAGCAGCAACAGAAAAGGCGCGGTCACCTCTGCGCCTCAGGTTAAGCTGGTTGCACACTGCACTGCGTGTTATCGTTGCGTTTTGGAAATCCGAAATCCTCGAAAGCATTTTTCAGGCCAAGGAGAGAGAGAGAAGAGAGAGAGAGCAAAGGACCCAGTGGCGACATTTGCGAAAATCGAAAAAAATCAACCCTGGTCCAAAAATAAATACGAAACGGGCGGCAGTGTGCAAACGTGATTGACATAACGTGAGGTTGATTTTTTTATTCACACGCTCTGAAATTCACTCCGATATTCGGCCCGAAAAACGCAGCAGTGTGCAAAGACCTTTACTCTTATGTGCCTGTACATAAGATGTAACAATAAAATAAAACAAACCTTGAAACCCTTGAACCTTGATACTTTTACTTAAAGGGCAACTTTGTTTTTTTTACAACAAGGGTTCATATTTTAGATTGCAATTAGAGAAAAGAAAAGATGAGTGTTAAAATGTTTTCATTTACTGCTTTCTATAGTCTTAGGGATTTTAATGATTTCAATTTCCGTGGGTGGCATGTGTACAAGTGGCTAAATATGTCTTTTTAGACACAATACGCCCATATTTAGCCAGTTGTACGCATGCCCCCACCCACTGAAATCAAAATCGCTAAAATGGCTAGAATCATCATGTTTTAGAGCAGTGGTTCTCAACCTGGTGGTCGGAACCCCAGGGGGGTCCCCAAATTATTTTGGGGGGTCCCCAGATGATTAGCTTAATGTGCAACATTGTTTTCTCACTCAACAGTAAAAAAATCAACATAAAGTTTAAGTGTATAGAGGGTATCTGCACATTTCTAAAGTAACAATTTAAGGACTTTTTAATACCTCTAAAATGACATGTTAAACATTGGCCAAATTGTCAAATAGTAGAGGCAGAAATTGTGAAATTATTTTCACAATAGAACCGTGTTATACAAAATGTAATGCCTCAACTCTTAGTGCTCGTCAGGGTGGGGGTCCCCAGTTAAAATCTGATTATTTTGGGGGTCGCGGCCTGAAAAGGTTGAGAACCAGTGTTTTAGAGGAGAAAAGAATCATGGCACTGCATCTTTAAGTGAAATAATCGAGCGTACCTTTTCCGCCACTGTCGTCAGGCCGGCGGAAGGGGAGCCCGCCGACGACGGGAGGCCGGGGGGAAGGGGGGAATCTTGCCGGGCGGGGTCCGAAGAAGAAGAAGAAGAGGAAGAAGAGGAGGAGATGGACGGAGGGGAGGCGGTGGGGAAAGCGTCCCCGCCGGCGGCCGCACACCCTCTCCTGTCTTTCCCTCTCTCCTCTCCCCCGCTCTCCCCCTGCAGCGCCCCCTGCAGCGCGGGAGGTGCGGGGAGACCGTACAGGCCGCCTCCATAGCTCCCCGCCGTCGCATCCTCGTCCTCCTCCTGCTTCGACGACTCCACGTCCACCTGTAGCGGGAAAGAAATACGATTTTTCTCTTTTGCATGTGTAACAGGAGTCATTTAATGTTGCTTTTATTTAATGAAGTTCGTCAAAATACAGCTATTAACACTGTTTAAACACAATGTAATGCTGCCCTAGATATTGCATTGTGTGCTGTGTTCTCTATAACCTTGTCTGAACAACAGCGCCCTCCCCTGGTGGAAGATAGACTCATGGTTTGCCGTCATATGCGGTCACGTGACGTTGCTCTGGTCTTCCTGTTTTGGTATGAGCAACGGTAGGCTGCTGTTCTGATCTCTCCTCCTTTTGCATGATATAAAGCGTCACAATCTTGCAATTATTGTAATCTGTGCACACTTTTAAGCAGATGAATGATGCAGGCAGACTTATAGCAGTTGTATTTATGGCAGCTGATTGCAGTTAGTCTGTAATCATTGAATGTTGTTTGTTTGTGTACAGGAGCAGAGGTGTTGTGTGCCAGCAGCCTATATTTGACATGCACTGTCTGTCTGTCCCCATCAGGTGTGTGTTGGGAGGGTTTTGTATTCTGTTTATTAACTGTATGAAAACGTTTTGTATTAAAGATATTATATAGAGAATGTAAATACTACAGTACTGTTAACTGTGTACAGTGTGCCTATTTTGCAATTATTTGAAAATGTAATTATTTGTGTTTATATAAGCTGCTTCCTGTTTTGGTATGAGCAACGGAGCAGAGGTGTTGTGTGCCAGCAGCCTATATTTGACATGCACTGTCTGTCTGTCCCCATCAGCTTCTGTCAATAAATGGGTGAACAGAGACAACACTTGGTGTGATTCTTCAGATCAGCAGACCCCAGAGAGAGGGTTACATCTGGTGCCGTGACTCCGTGAGTTCGAGAAGATCAGCTTGATTGCTCATCGTCATTGATATACAGTATATCATAATTTTTTTTATTTTTTATTTTTTTTTGTGTGTTGTGTGTACATGATCGTCAGTGATGTCAGAGGGGAGTAAAGGGGGCAGGTCTTTGCCTGATATTTCAGTTGGTTCACAAGGTAGTGAACTTATGTCATTTACTGGTATTGCTGAAGGTGATGACATTGTTCTGTTTGAGAGACCTTTGTCTGCCCTGCCATTTTCCACTCCTTTTCATGATGGTAATGTTGATATAAACAGTGCATTTAGACAATTTGGTGCTTTGACCACTGAGTTAGGAAAAGAAGTTGGTGATTCAATTACGACCAGACTCCTATCTGACAGCGGAAACACACATGCACAGCCCCCACAGTCTTTTGAATTATCAGATAACAACACAACGCAGACACATAGCCCCGCCCCCAGCCATGCCACACAGCAGCCTGCTCATAGCCCCGCCCCCAGCCATGCCACGCAGCAGCCTGCCCATAGCCCCGCCCCCAGCCATGCCACGCAGCAGCTTGCTCATAGCCCCGCCCCCAGCCATGCCACGCAGCAGCCTGCCCATAGCCCCGCCCCCAGCAGTGCCACGCAGCAGCCTGCTCATAGCCCCGCCCCCAGCCATGCCACGCAGCAGCCTGCTCATAGCCCCGCCCCCAGCAGTGCCACGCAGCAGCCTGCCCATGTCTCCGCCCCCAGCAGTGCCGCACAGCACCCTGTTCACGTCTCCGCCTCTAGCAGTGCCACGCAACACCCAGCCCATGTCCCTGCTTCCAGCCATGCGTTACAGCCCCATGTCTACGTCCCTTCTCCCAGCCATGCTGCTCAGCCATATGTCTACATCCCTTCCCCCAGCCATGCTGCTCAGTCCTATGGCTACATCCCTTCTCCCAGCTATGCCGTACAGTCCCATCCCTATGTTCCGCCTTCTGGCCATGCCATGCAGCCCCCTGCCTTCAGCCCTCCTTCCGGCCATATTTACAGCCCTCCTTCCGGTCTTGCTGCACAGCCTCATGTCTATGGCCCTTCTGCCGGTTATGCTGCACCGCCTCATGGCTATGGGTCACCTTCCGGCCATGTTGTGGGGCTACGTGGCGACGGTTACTATGCAACACAGATGCTCGGTCAGTCTGCCAACCAGGCTACGCTTGACCTTTCTCAGCTCAGTCTAGTCCTGAAGTCTGATGCCAGAGAGCCGCCCGTCTTCCGTGGTGATGGTGCTGACAAGTGTTCTATCCATGAGTGGATTGAACTGATGGCTACATATTTGAGGAAGAAGAGTGTTGTTGCGGCGGAGCAGTCGGATGAGATACTCATTAGGCTTATGGGCAGAGCCAAAGACGTTGTCAGGATCGGTTTACGCAGTGACCCGTCAATTGACGTTGTCCGCCGGCCTGATTCAATTTATACCATCCTGAAGCAGCACTTCAGTGACCTCTCGTATTCCTGTATGCCTCTAATGGACTTCTACAACACCTTGCCTGCGCCTCATGAGGCCCCTGTTGATTATTGGGTACGTCTAAATAGGGCTGCAGATGTGGCAGATGAGAGTCTTCGACGTCTGGGGAGGGCAATGGACGAAATTGGTAGGGAAGTGGCCATGATGTTTGTGCGGAACTGCCCCAACCAGTCTCTTTCTATTAAGTTCAATAGCAAGCTCACTGACCAATGGACAGCCAAGGAGGTACAGGAGAGGATTGATGAGTTCCAGCGGGAACAGCGGACCAGGCAGAGAGCGGCACCGCCACACCATGTTGCCCAACAGATGGTTGCTGCCGTGGGTGAGCCTCTCACATCTGAGCCAGTGAGTGAGCCTCCTCTGGTACATTCATGCAAACAAAATGTCCAGCCGTTTCAGAGGGCCTCGGAGACTGCCTCACTCCAGGCCAGCATGGATAAAATGACAGGGATGCTGAGCCAAGTGTTGAGTAGCTTAGCGCCTGCACCGCGCCCAGGTTTTGCTTCCCATGCCTATTCACCTCCCAGCTCTCTTCCCCGTGGCCGTGGTGGGTCACAGCCACAGCAGAGGAGGACATCCTCAGGTCGCGGTGCATGTGGGATCTGTGGTGAGCACTCGCACTCGACCATTGCCCATTGCCAATTCAATCGCCTCTGCTTTACCTGTCACCAGCCAGGTCACATGAGGCAAGAATGCCCTGCTTCCTCGTCCCCTGATTCTCAGCCTGCCACCGCCGCCCCTGCCTCAGCTTCCCCCCAACAGGGAAACTAGTTCGCCCGCATTTCGAGGGGGGAAGTGTGGGCGCTAGTGACAAGCCCCTCGACGAGGTCCCAGATCTCCAGTCGGTGTATGAGACAGTGAGTGGAGCTTTTCCCGGCCACACCAAAGTTATTATTCAGAATACGCAGCGTCTGCAGTACAGTGACAGTTTGTTCTACACCCCGGTTGTTGTGAATGGCCATTCAACCGTGAGGGCGTTGCTGGACTCGGGCTCCATGGCGTGCTCTATAAGCGAAGCCGCCATTGACACTATGGTGGAGGCTGGCTCCCTGACCTGTGATGACCTACAGAGCACTGATGTTGTCTTGGTTGGATGTGGAGGCATGAAAGCCTTTGCAAAGAGTCAGTGTGATTTGGAGCTTGAGGTATATGGACATAAGATGAGCGTGCCCACGTTGATTGTCCCTGGGCAGACTGATGACCTGATAATAGGCACTAATGTCATCAAGTGTCTCATACGGAGGCTTAAGGATTCTGAGAAGTACTGGGAAATGATGTCTGTACCGGGATACCCTGATGACGGAGAGGACCGTACTCGATTCCTGGCCATGCTTGCTGGTGTCCATCGCTGGGTGGGAGAGGAGGTCCCTGATGTTGTGGGAACTGTGAAGTTGCACCAGGCCGTCACTCTACTTCCTGGTCATGAGCACCTTGTATGGGGGAAGCTCCCTGCGGCATCCCGTGGTCTGCCCGGCTGCACTGTTGTGGTTGAACCCACAAAGTCCCACTCTATGCCCCGCAACATTTTGGTTGGTCGTGTTGTCACTCCCTTGTGGGGTGACGGTTGGGTTCCGATGAAGATAATTAACCCTACTGACAGGCCTATCACCCTACGGAGGAACGCCAAGTTGGCTGATGTATCTCCATGTATGGCTCTGGAGGATATGGACGCAACGGATAGTGCTTGTATCCGTTCTAACAGTCAACGTGTCAGCTCTGGCCAGTCTTCTCAACCTTCTGACATTACCGAGTCTCTAAGGAGATGTGGTCTTGGTGACCTGAATCTTGACTCCTGTGAGGTTTCTGATCAGTGGAAATCCAAGATGTGTGGGTTGTCACTGGAATATGCTGATATCTTCTCCAGGGATAAACTTGATTGTGGGGAAGCAACTGATTTCGTGCACAGGATCCACCTGGTGGACGAGAAGCCGTTCAGGTTACCCTACAGACGAGTCCCACCTGGCCACTTCCAGAAGCTCCGTGTTGCATTGAGTGAGATGGAGGAGAGAGGAATCATCAGGAAGTCAAAAAGTGAGTTTGCTTCCCCGCTGGTCCTCGTGTGGAAGAAGAATGGTGACCTGAGAATATGCACTGATTTCCGCTGGCTGAATGCTCGCACGGTCAAGGATGCTTACCCGCTTCCACACCAGGCTGACTGTCTCGCAGCCATGGGGGGAAATGCACTGTTCAGCACGATGGACCTTACTTCTGGTTTTTATAATGTTCCGCTACATGAAGATGACAAAAAGTATACTGCCTTCTCTTCACCTACTGGTCTGTACGAGTATAATCGTCTCCCTCAAGGCTTGTGCAATAGCCCCGCCAGTTTCATGAGGATGATGATGAGCATCTTCGGGGACCAGAACTTCCTTTCTCTACTCTGCTACCTCGACGACTTAATGGTCTTCGCTCCCAGTGAGGACGTGGCCTTGGAGCGTCTCGAGATGGTGTTCCAGCGACTGCGTGCACACAACCTAAAATTGGCACCCAAGAAGTGTCACTTGCTGCGTCGGTCTGTCCATTTCCTTGGTCATGTCATTGACAGCAGAGGTGTGTCTACGGACCCCGGCAAAGTTGAGGCCATTGCTAATGTCACGAAGGCGGACCTGATGTTTCCGGATGGACGGACACCATCTCCAAAGAAGATACAGTCATTCCTTGGCCTCGTGATGTGGTATCAACGCTACATTCCCAACTGTTCCAGTATCGCGAAGCCTCTTTTCCAACTGACCTCTGGCACAAAGGAGAAGAAAAGGAAGTGGGTTGGGGAAACCCGAGGGAGACGCAGAGAACAGTACAGGAAGCTGGTTCCAGCGGACTGGACCTCTGAATGTGAGAAGGCGGTGCAGGCCTTGAAAGATGCCCTGCTGGCTAATGTTGTACTGGCGCACCCTGACTTCTCCCGCCCCTTCATCCTGTCAACGGATGCATCAACCGATGGCCTAGGTGCAGTGCTCTCACAAGTAGCTCCTGGGGAAGATAGAGCACGTCCTATTGCTTTTGCCAGTAAGTCATTGAACAGGTCACAGAGCATGTATCCTGCCCACCGTCTTGAATTTCTGGCTCTCAAATGGGCAGTTTGTGAAAAGTTCAGCCACTGGCTTAAGGGCCATGTGTTCACTGCATGGACTGATAACAACCCACTTACTCATATCCTGACTAAGCCGAGGTTGGATGCTTGTGAACAGCGCTGGGTGGCCAAGCTTGCATCATATGACTTTGATCTCAAGTACGTGCCTGGATTAAAGAATGTAGTAGCAGATGCCCTCAGCAGGGAGCCCTTCGCGGGTCGCTGCGTCGGTGAGCGCCTTCTCTGTGAGCCGTATGAGAGTCTGGTCCGTGAGTCTGAGCAGCTGTCTGGTGGAGAGGTTCAGGATGCTTTCAGGTTATCTACCATCCGTCAGAACAGCCAGGGGGTGGAAGGCAGGAAGGCAACCACTCTCCCCGACTCCATGCCCACCTTCTGCTCCATGTCGAGTGCCGAGGTTGCCGCTGTCCTTGATGGTCACAACGATTGGGATACAGCCGCCAGAGTCAGGGCCGTTGCCTTGGCGAGTCACGTACAAAGTATCACAGATGTGGGCCAGGATGCTCTACCCTCCATTCCGAAGCAGGAGCTTAGAGCTGCGCAACAGGCTGACTCTGAGTTGTCCCGTGTCATCTCCTTCGTTGAGCGCCGGCGTCGCCCCACACGACGTGAGAGGCCAAATGAGCCACTGGGTGCTTTGAAGCTCTTGAAACAGTGGGATAAACTAGTGTTTGAAGATGGGATCCTTTACAGGGTGTGTAAAGACCCGGTCACTAGGAAGACAAAACACCAGTACATGGTGCCCCAGTCCCTGCGGGAGGAGGCCCTGCGCGGGTGTCATGACAATGCTGGTCACCAAGGACAAGAGCGAACGCTCCATCTTGTCAAGCAGAGGTTTTACTGGAGTTCTGTGGAACAGGATGTGAGGGACTATGTCAGGTGTTGTGAGAGGTGTGTTGTGAGTAAGACACCTGAACCACACGCCCGTGCTCCCCTTGAGAGCATTACCACTACTGCGCCATTGCAACTGGTCTGCATTGACTTTTGGACAGCTGAGGACTCCAAGAACAGGCCTGTCAATGTGTTGGTGGTTACCGACCATTTTACTAAGCTTGCTCATGCCTTCCTTTGTTCTGATCAAACTGCTAAACAGGTGGCCAGGAAACTGTGGGATAACTACTTTTGTTTCTATGGTTTTGCTGAGCGTATCCACTCTGACCAGGGTGCGAATTTTGAAAGTGAGCTGATAGCTGCCTTGCTTCAGGTCTCGGGTGTTAAGAAGTCCCGCACAACGCCTTACCACCCCATGGGAAATGGGACAGTTGAACGGTTCAACCGCACCCTCGGTGGCATGATAAGGGCACTCCCACCCCGTGAGAAGCAGTCTTGGCCCCAAATGCTACATACGCTGACCTTTATGTACAACTCAACCGTCCATGAGACCACTGGGTTTCCGCCTTTTTACTTGATGTTCGGTAGAGTGCCTCGTCTGCCTGTTGACGTGCTCTTCAAGTCTGCTCTGCGTGATGAGGATGTTGTGTCTTATCCCAAGTATGTGGAAATTCTGAAACGGGACCTCCAGGAGGCCATGGTCTTGGTCGAGAGGCACGCCAGTGAGGAGCAGAAGCGACAGGCTAGGATATACAACAAACGCGCAAAGGGTGTGCCTGTCGAAGCTGGGGACAGGGTCCTGGTGGCGAACAAGGGAGAGAGAGGCCGTAGGAAGTTGGCTGATCGGTGGGAAAATGTGGTTTACACAGTAGTAAAGAGTGATCCTGCGACCCACACCGCCCAGATACGTAATTCTGTCACTGGTCACACCAAGGTGGTGCATCGTAATCTGCTGCTCTGTGTAAACTTTCTTCCTGTGACTGAGGATGATGGAGACAGCGCCTCCATTGTCTCTTCTGCCTCATTTCTCACTCCTACCCCGGGTAGTGATGATGTCGCTGACCATTCTGTGGCTTCTGTGAGGGGCCCAGACAGGATTTCCAGGACTCACCATTGGGTCTCGCAGCTTCCTGTTGAGGGTGAGGACTCTCCGCCCGCTGATGTACCACCCGTACATTCTGACAGGACACTTACCGAAGGTGGAGTGGATGAAGATCCTGAGGTGGTGATAAGCTGTGTTTCGGATACAGATGGTTCGGAGGCTGGCAGTGTGGCTTGCAGTGGAACAGTTTCTAGTGGCATGGACTCTGTTCCTAGTGGGGCTGGCACAGTACTGGATTCTTT
The DNA here is from genome assembly GCF_963921795.1 of Nannobrachium achirus. Classification (NCBI taxonomy): domain Eukaryota; kingdom Metazoa; phylum Chordata; class Actinopteri; order Myctophiformes; family Myctophidae; genus Nannobrachium; species Nannobrachium achirus. The sequence continues at coordinate 54,707,039 of NC_137822.1, forward strand.
CCCCTCGCTGGCCTCGAGTGTGGCTACACTTTGTCACTTCACTGCTCACTCCGCAGCTTCACATGCACCCACATGTCACTTAACTGACAACACACGTGTCGTCCGGACCAGAGCGGGCCGTGTTGTCAAACCTGTGAGTAGGCTCATTGTTACGATGGGCACTTAAATGATCTACAGGGTCAGAGACTTATGTTGAAAACTTGCATTACCTCTTTTGAAGTCTGAATATCAGAAGTGTTGAGTAACGGTGTACAGGGTTTGAGTATATTAATGTGTATACAGGCACATTTTGTGTCATCACTGGAGGGAGCACTCTCCCTTGTGTGTTCTACAGGAACAGCTTCATGGCTTGACGAAATACTTTTGGAAATCGCTGTTACTTTTGTGTTAAAGAAAAGAGAAAAAAAAGAGAATTGTGTTACTGTGGTACTTGGTATTTTGCCGAATTCAAGAGGGGAGAGTGTAACAGGAGTCATTTAATGTTGCTTTTATTTAATGAAGTTCGTCAAAATACAGCTATTAACACTGTTTAAACACAATGTAATGCTGCCCTAGATATTGCATTGTGTGCTGTGTTCTCTATAACCTTGTCTGAACAACAGCGCCCTCCCCTGGTGGAAGATAGACTCATGGTTTGCCGTCATATGCGGTCACGTGACGTTGCTCTGGTCTTCCTGTTTTGGTATGAGCAACGGTAGGCTGCTGTTCTGATCTCTCCTCCTTTTGCATGATATAAAGCGTCACAATCTTGCAATTATTGTAATCTGTGCACACTTTTAAGCAGATGAATGATGCAGGCAGACTTATAGCAGTTGTATTTATGGCAGCTGATTGCAGTTAGTCTGTAATCATTGAATGTTGTTTGTTTGTGTACAGGAGCAGAGGTGTTGTGTGCCAGCAGCCTATATTTGACATGCACTGTCTGTCTGTCCCCATCAGGTGTGTGTTGGGAGGGTTTTGTATTCTGTTTATTAACTGTATGAAAACGTTTTGTATTAAAGATATTATATAGAGAATGTAAATACTACAGTACTGTTAACTGTGTACAGTGTGCCTATTTTGCAATTATTTGAAAATGTAATTATTTGTGTTTATATAAGCTGCTTCCTGTTTTGGTATGAGCAACGGAGCAGAGGTGTTGTGTGCCAGCAGCCTATATTTGACATGCACTGTCTGTCTGTCCCCATCAGCTTCTGTCAATAAATGGGTGAACAGAGACAACACTTGGTGTGATTCTTCAGATCAGCAGACCCCAGAGAGAGGGTTACACATGTGTCTATGGAGTTAACATTACTCTAATACAGTGGTTCTCAACCTGTGTATTGACAGTATTGTCATCAGGGGCGTCACAAGGGGAGGCAAAGTGAGACTGAGTTACTAGGGCCCCTATACTTTAGCTATTGAAAAATAGCAGATATACCGGTACAAGCTCACAGCACGGCACCAAGTGCCGCGCTGTGAGCTCGTACATCTGCTATTTTTTTAAAGTCGTGAGAATGTGCACAAATCTTTGAATATATGTATTTTTTAAGCACATTTTTTTACTAAAATTTTGCTTCTGCGAGGTCCCTGGAACTAAATGTTTTGAGATGGGGGTCCGTGGCCAAATACATATCATTTTGGGGATCCTTGACATGGAAAAGTCTGAGCACCATTGACATAGAAAGGATTTGAAATATTCGAAGACAAAATTTCACGATTTAAAAAAATAGCAGATCTAGAAGCTTGCAGCGGTGAGCTTGTATATCTGCTATGTTTCAATTGTTAAAGCACAAAATAATGCGTAATAATGCGTCCCCAGTCTAAATAGGTTAAACCCCCTCCCCTTATGAAGAACATTCGTGGGGGGCCCGCAGTGAATCCTTGTACTCCGGGCCCAGAATTTGGTGCCACACCCCTGACTACATTACAATCATGGCTATAGAACAGTGTAGCATTGCCATCATTCTATTACCCACCTCCCCCTCCTCTTCGCTGGCCGCGCCCTCTCCCTCTCCTCCGCTGTCGCTGCCGTAGCTGCAGCTGCTGCCGGGCGACATGCGGCGTTGGCGCTCCGACCGACCGAGGGCCGCCGCCGCCACCCGGAACTCCTCGTCCGCCGCCGGGCCGGCGGCGATCCCCGCGACCCCGGTGCCGTGCAGCTTGGCGATGCTCTCGGCGTCCTTGACGACGGGCCGGAAGGCCGAGCCGTAGCTCGGCTTGTTCCGGCTCTGGAGGACCGGGGAGGCGTCGAGCAGCTTCAGCCACCCCTCCGACACCGCGGGGCGGAGCTCGGGCGTCGCCGCCGGGCACTCGGGATCGAAGAGCCCCGGTCGAGGCGTCGTTGTTCCACCGCCGGTTACGGCCATCCCTGTTCCGGCCTAGGGGTGGGGCGATATGGAAAAATACAATGTCACGATATTTTCCCAAGCTGTATCACGATACACGATCCTAGCGCGATTCTTTTTTCATGTTGGTTGTTATGGTTATTTTTCAAGTTACTTAACGAGGTAACAAAAACCACCAACAAGGTAACAAAAACTAAAAAGGAGTAACAGACCATTTAGACCAGTGGTCCTCAATGTGGGGTCCAGGGACTCTCTGGGTTCCTTTTGGGAGGTCTAAATTGACCCTTACAAGTATGTAACTCTGACAGTATACAAATGAAACCAAATGGACCCGTAAGGGTCCATTTGGTTTCATTTGTATACTGTCAGAGTTAAGTAACTATTATGTAACTCTGACAGTATACAAATGAAACCAAATGGACCCGTAAGGGTCCATTTGGTTTCATTTGTATACTGTCAGAGTTAAGGGGAGACGTTGACATTTTAAAGTTTGTGAACTACTGTTTTAGACCAAAATGAAGGTTTAAATTAATTCTACAATGAATCTCTGTATTAACAATTCAATCTGATTTTTTATAAGGCTCCCTCATTGTATCACAATACATATACGATATCTCTGAAAAGGCATATCGTGGAGACATTGCATCGTCTCAACGATATTTACCAGTAAGACTCCCTAAATCGGGAGATAAGCGACGGTCAGAAACTTTAGAAGGCAATGGTAGCCAATCAGGAGGGAGTATGGGAAATCGGACAGATCCATGTTGATGACATGACTTTAGAGATACTGTGTACCGCTTTGCGGGATTTTAGGGCAAAATCTGTAGGAGCAGTGTCCAAAAATATGTTTAAAAAAAATCGGCCAGATGGTGGCGCTAGATGGGACAGATGCATTTTGATGACATGACTGTAGAGATACTGTGTACCGCTTTGTGTGATTTTAGGGCCAAATCTGTAGGAGCAGTGTCCAAGAATCGGCCTCATGGTGGCGCTAGAGGAGGGCCATGTGACAAATGAGGGGTGGAGGTTGTGGTTTGGCAGGCAAGGTGTGCAAAGTTTGGCATGGATCGGGGCAACGCTGGCGGAGATATGAGTAGGGCAAAAGTGTGACAGACAGCTGGTGGAGGCTTTGATACTAACTGCGACCTGGCGGTCGCAATCACCATATCGCCCACGTACCCCTACTCCGGCCGCGCTCCCGGCCATGGCGCCGGGCGGCTCTCCGGGGTCGGACAGGTCCAGGAAGGCCTGGCGGAGCGAGGAGTTGTCCGCCAGCGAGGAGAGGGCGCCGGGCGGCGGCTGGAGGTACGTGGGGACGGGGATGCCGCCGGCCGCCCGGGGAGGCCAGAACATGCAGAACGGAGGGTAGAAGGTGTCCTTGCGGCCGGGCCACAGCAGGCCCGACAACCCGGCTCCCTTTTGTCCCGGCGAGACCTTCAAGATTCAGATGGATATAAGATGTAGAAAGATGAGAACAGAAAGAGTGCAAAAGGCAAAAGAGCAACGAGAAAAGAAAAGAGCATCCTCAAATGTACATGACTTGTGCATAAAGTTTGGCATATTCTATGCGCCAACAGCATATTTTTTCCAGTAGTTGCTACTGTACTTAACCTTTTTGTGCAACAGGTTAGTTCAACTTCACAGAAAAACACACAGCAAAAAATGACGTTTTAAAACTCTGGCATTGATCTGACATTTGGCCAAAAAGTCAGAAATTGTAATGTTTGGAAATTGGGTTTATGCTATAACTTACCGCAATAGAATGACATTTTATGACTATAGTACCCGTAATTGCCGGACTATAAGCCCCGGCTTTTTTCCCATGTTTTGAACCCTGCGGCTTATACAACGGTGCAGATTATATAGAGATAATGGACAGTTAGTTAGTTTTACAATGGTCTTTAACAAGGATTTATATATAGATTTTTTACAGCTAACGGCCACCAGGGGCGCTCTAGCGGGAAGCAGGAAGGACACCCGCGGCTTATAGTCAGGTGCGGCTTATAGTCCAGCAATTATGGTACATTTTTCCTACATTTTTGTTTTACATTTTTGTTATAGCATTTACCTCGTTGTCGTCCTTCTTCTGCTGGCAGAGGCCGAACGCCGGGAAGGAGTACGGCGAGGGGAACAGGGAGGCGGGAGGGAACTTCTGCAGCATGCCGAAGCCCTTGCTGGGCACGGGGATGACGGGGTAGCTGCGCGGCGTCTTGTGGGGAGACAGGCCTCCACCGGGGCCGTCCAGATCCTCGTCCTCTTCGAAGCGGCCTCTCTTCTGAGCGCCCAGGTCCGGGCCCCCCATCGTGTGAGGCATCACGGAGCCGGGGAGGGTCCTGACGGGCCCCATGCAGTGGGAGGGGAGCGCCCTCTTCCGACTGCCGCCGTTGAACATCGCCTTCACGTCCTCCCACGCGAACACCAGGTGATCCGGGGGCACCTTTAAACCAGAGGTGGAAAAAGTACTTACATTTTGTACTTAAAGGGGTACTCCACCACTTTTCAAACTATGTTCATATAATTGGTCCTCACTCAAAAATAGCTTTTTCTTTTTTTCCTTTTTTTTTTTCCTCAGAGGGTGGCTGTGGGCAGGTCAGAAACCCATCGTCTTGTGACATCATCGATTGCCAATCCAGTTTATAGAAACTGCAGGCTTTCTATTCCTGAAAAGTTGCAATTTTAAAGTGGAAGCCATTGTTCTCATAATAAAAATCTAAATATTTTTTTCAAAAATATTGATTAATTCTTTTTTTGGGAAAATGATGATGTCACAAGCTCTCCTAGGAGACTTGGACGAGGTAGAAAAAAATTGTGATATTTTATCATGAACATTAGTGAGGACCTATTATATGAAGACAGGTTGAAAAGTGGTGAACTACTCCTTTAAGTAGAAGTATCAATACTCCATTACAAGTAAAAGTCCAGAGTTCAAAATGTACTGTAAAAGTATGAAAGTATTGGCATGAAAATGTACTCAAAGTACCAAAAGTAAAAGTACAAAATGTTTGAAAATAGCAGATCTACAAGCTCACAACACATCGCAATGCGATACGTTGTGAGCTTGTAGATCGGCTATTTTCAAATAGCCTAGGTATAAAATAGGGCTAAAGTGGTTTATGTATGTTTTATAATATTATAATTTATGTCTGCAAAGTAACTGGTAACTACAGTTTTCAAATAATTGTAGTGGAGTAAAAGTACAATATTTGGATCCGAGATGTTGTGGAGTAGAAGTAAAAGTATTGGAACTTGGAAATACTCAAGTAAAGTACAAATACCTCAAGATTGTACTTAAGTACAGTACTTAAGTAAATGTACTTAGTTACTTTACACCACTGCCTTTAACCATGAATATGTAGGATAGGCATTCTTTGATTTGCTATTGTTGAGGTTTATGGGTTTTCATTCACATTCTACTGTGTGTGTGCTTGTCCCCCTAGTGGAGGCCTGGGGACTCAGATTATTTTAGACCTCGATATCTTTGTCATGTGGACCTAGATATTTTTCTATGTGGATATCTGAAAAACCGGGATATATGAAATATCCAGCTCCGTCTGGCCTAGGCCTAATAGTCCAGTCGTTATATGAAAAAACCTAAAACAAATTGCAATAGTAGCAAACTCAACTGATTCTGTATCCTCATTATGTCCTTAGTGAGGGAAAAAAAGTCCCAAGGAATCCCATCAGGGCAAAGTTTTGAAAACGACCTACCTACCTTCATTTACTATACACTGACTACACTATAAAGGAAAATATGACTCCCAAAAAATCTCCTTTAAGTGGGATGTGAGGGGTCAAACTAGGGGTTTTTAATTATTCTGAATCCATTGCAAACATTTGTTTTGCATGAAAAACATTCCTTGGGCTACAAACGGACCCCAAAAGACTGTAAAAATCACTAAACCATCGTTTTGAGGGGCCATTTCTTGCCCAAGGAATGTTTTTCATGCAAAACAAATGCTTGCAATGGATTCAGAATAATTAAAAACCCCTAGTTTGACCCCTCACATCCCACTTAAAGCAGATTTTTTGGGAGTCATTTTTCCTTTATAGTGTAGTGTATAGTAAGGTAGGTAGGTCGTTTTCAAAACTTTGCCCTGATGGGATTCCTTGGGACTTTTTTTCCCTCACTAAGGACATATTGAGGATACAAAATCAGTTGAGTTTGCTACTATTGCAATTTGTTTTAGGTTTAGCCTAATTTTGGCCTAAAATTACTGGACTATAAACCAACCTTCTCGGAGAGCTTCAGGTGCCGGCGCCAGGAGTTGAAGTTGGCGGCATCCGGCTGGGTGTACTTGGCCTCCGGCGTGCGGTGTGAGTGGAAGATGAACTTGTTCGGCGAGAAGTACATGTTGCAGTACGAGCACTTGATGCACTTGGCCCGCGAGCTGTTGTAGCGCGCCGGGATGAAGTTGCCGCGGCAGCCCCACGCGCACTCGTGCGACACGTCGAAGGCGAAGTTGTCGGGCAGCTTGGGCGGGTTGTTCTCGCCGAGGAAGGACTTGCAGAGGCGCTCGGCCTCGCGCTTGGTGATCATGCCGCAGCGGCGCGACGAGATGGGCATGGCGCCCGCCCGCCGCAGGATCTCCAGCTGAACCTGTAATAGATTAATTTAAACCTTACTATGGTATAACATTGAATTTTCACAAGGTAGAGTGAATATGAATACAATATGTTTATTTAAAACCTTACTATAGTATCAAATTGAATTTTCACAAGGTAGAGTGAATATGAATATAATATGTTTAAATTTAACAACAGAATGAGAGCTCTCGAGGCGACACGCATGCTAGTGTCCCTCTAGACCAGGGGTCTTCAACGTTTAGTTGAGAAAGAGATGAAGCAGGGACCCCCAGATTCCATATAGTTTCATTATTTAACAGCACAATCATCATTGTAATTTGGATTCATGTCAATTTGTGTTTTCAGATATTTAACCACTTGAACCGTCAATACTTAATAAACTTGACATTTCACTCTGTACTTATTCTGTTCCTTTTCCCCTCTACGCCAAACATCTTGCCGAAATAGCCGATCTACAAGAACTCGTAGATCTGCTATTTTATGGCTAAAGTCCTCAGAATATGGACGCTAGGATTCAAGTGGTTAATACTGTATAAAAAAGGAGAAAAAAGCTTCTATCACACAAAGATTTGGAGGACCCCCTGTTGAAGACCCCTGTAATAGAACACACAGTAAGTATGGGAAATACACAATACCACACATTGACAGTCGTATACATTTCCGCTAGCCTGGGACGGCTTCCAATTTCGGGCTTTTGATCCGGTCGGGAGCGGATGGGCTCCTACGTCATTTTGTATTCAAAACGGACTACAGTTTGTCAGGAAACACCAAATCGGAAACAGTTTTAACCCGTACTTGCGCATGCGCTAACTACTTGCGCATGCGCTACTGGGTTGAAACTGTTTCCGATTTGGTGTTTCCTGCCAAAGTGTAGTCCGTTTTGAATACAAAATGACGTAGGAGCCCATCCGGTCTAGACCGGTTCAAACGGCCCGTTTAGTAAACGAAGACCAGGCTTTCCCCCAGCGGAAAGCCTAGTGATGCGAGGTTACATTTCCGCTACCCACCGGTGTGCACTGGACGCAGGTGATGCCCAGCGCCACGCGGCGGTTGTGGATCTCGTTGTAGCTGTAGTTCTTGAGCAGCGTGTTGGAGATCTGCGCCAGGCAGAGCCGCTCCAGGCCGTCGATGACCAGCGACACGATGGGCACGCCGTACAGCACCACCTGGCCCACCTGGTTGGTCTTCATCTGGGAGGAGGGGGCGGGGTGGGGGGCTCTGGGGGGAGGAGTCAGGGGCGAGTCCTGCTGGTAGGGGCCGCCGCCACCCGCCGCGGTGGTCATGATGACGTTGTTGTTGTTGGGAAGGAGGGTTTTTTCCATATACCACGAATGGAGGGTGGGAGGGGGGGAACTGGGAAACGACCTGATGGAAAGAGATGGAAAGACAAGAAAGTAAGGAGGATTGGAAGAAGATAATTCTGATGAATTGTATTATAATATAGCCTACATAGACTATCACCTAGGACCGAGCCTCGGCTTAAAGGAGTAGTTCACCCCCAAAATGTTCCTATTGATTACTCATGCCATGGAGACTTGAGTTCAATAATATATTTTTTTTTTCTTCTTTTTGTCGAATTCCTAAGCCAATAATTTGATTGCAATACATTTTCCCCCATTGATTCAGGATGGGGACCCAAATGCATTTGGGTCCCCATCCTGAATCATTGCGAATGCGATAAATACATTGAACTCAAGTCTCCGTGATGTGAGTAATCAATAAAAATAAAAAATAAAACTACTAAGGAGGACAACAACAAATGCTCTGCGATCATTTGTTCATCTCATCCCCATGGTCTTATTTATTGACAATTAATAAATGCAGAAAAGACACAACATTCACATTGTGTGGAGAGAGAGTGAGACTGAAAACACAATGTGCGCTGCGTACTAGGGATGGGACGATAAGCGATATTATCGTTTGTCGCGATAACAAACACTCACGATCAGGGACGTGCTGGGCCCCTGATTCAGCCCGGGAAAAATAGTTGGAGAGGCCCTCATTGCACGCTATAGAGAGAGATCTCTCCCGTTTCAGATCATGACAAGTGACAAGCCAGTGGGCCAATTACTGTACATGAGTTATATTTCGTTGTTGTCGGGAGGAAACCTTGTATGTCCAAAACAGTTTGTTTTGTATTTATCATTTTTAAAATGATTTAAACTAGTGAAAACAGACAATCTACAAGCACAAAACGCCTCGCACCGCGAGGCGTTGTGTGCTTGTAGATCGGCTGTTTTCACTACTTTTGTGCAATGGCCTTGTATGATGAAGCAGGGCTTTGCTTTGCAAAAAAATGTATACATTTGAAAGTTGGAGATACGAGGTTTCTGCCCGACAGTGACGATTTACTTTGTTGGCCGCCCAGCCTCCAAAATGGAATGAAGGCCGACATTTTGTTTTTAATTTTTTCCTAATGGCCGGCCTGGACCGGCCGGGAATGAACCGGCCGTTCGGGAGTTGTCCCGCTTTTCCCAATGGCCAGCACGTCCCTGCTCACGATAATGGTATCGTGGAGATTTAACTTATCGTGAAATCGTCCTCTGTCATGCACTGGGATTAATTCAACTTTTATTTGCCAAGCTGCATATCCTATCCGGTACCACTTAAACCCTCTATTGTGAAAATGTACCTATAATATACGTACTGGATACAGTCTTTTTTTCACTCTCTACCAAAAAATAGCCGATCTACAAACTCACAACGCGTTGTGAGCTTGTAGATCTGCTATTTTTTGGTAACTGTTCCGCCCCAGGATAATGGATGTTGAGGATATTTTGATTATCGCGATAATATCGTAAATCACGATTTTTTTGGTCACAATAATCGTGATATGAAATGTTCTTATCGTCCCATCCCTACTGCTGGCTGTCAGCCACGTCACTACGCAGTCATTTTCTGCCACTAGCCCAGGGACGTGCTGGGCCCTTGATTCAGCCCGGGAAAAAAAGTTGGAGAGACCCTCATTGCGTGCTATAGTGCTGCTACTACTCAAAGATTTGCCATTTCAGATCATGACAAGTGACAAGCCAGTGGGCCAATTACATGAGTTATATTTTCGTCGTTGTCGGGTGGAAACCTTGTATGTCCAAAACTGTTTGTTTTGTATTTATCATTTTAAAAATGATTTAAACTAGTGAAAACAGCCGATCTACAAGCACACAACGCCTCGCACCGCGAGGCGTTGTGTGCTTGTAGATCTGCTGTTTTCACTACTTTTGTGCGACGGCCTTGTATGATGAAGCAGGGCTTTTCTTTGTTGGCCGCCCAGCCCCCAAAATGGAACGAAGGCAGACATTTTATTTTAATTATTTTCCTAATGGCCGGCCTGGACCGGCAGGGAATGAACCGGCCGTTCGGGAGTTGTCCCGCTTTTCCCAATGGCCAGCACGTCCCTGCACTAGCCTACGACTGCTTTTTTTCCCTTCCTCCTTTTTCAGTTTCTCTAAAACCTGGAATACATTATTACTTGAACCATTATTTTATGATTTAACTATTAAAATATAGCAGATCTACAAGCTCAGATCTGTGAGCTTGTATCTGCTATTTTTGAAAAATTGTGAAAATGTTTTCCAGGGACTGCCCCGAAGCAAATATCTGTGCGACAAATGTTGCCTTTAAAAAGATCACGATTTTTCAAAAATACAGATCTAAGCTCACAGCGCGGCAACGACTGCCGCGCTGTGAGCTTGTAGATCTGCTGTTTTTGAATAGTTAAAGTCTTTTCTGTCTGAGCTGATTTTCCTACTCCGTCTCCCTCTCAGCTTTCCCACTGTTTGTCTCTCCTATACTGTCTCCCTTTCAGCCCTCACCTATGCTGTCTCAATCTCAGCTGTACTGTCTGTCTTTCCTACAACATCAACCTAGTCTGGGATCACTTCACTTTTCGAGGTTTGATCCGGTCGGGGGAGGAAACCACTTTACGTCATGTTGTAGTACTCAAAGGACTACAATTTGACGGAACTATCAAACCGGATTCAGTTTTAACACAAAATAATTCCCCTGCGCTCAAGGACATACTTTTAGGGCCTACCTAATAAACTCCTTGATGCGGAGTAGTTTTGCTTTTGAAAAATGTGTTTGGTGTATGCATCTTTTAGTCCAACTGTTAGCGACTGGCAAGACTACACTAGGCTACTCAAGCATTTTAATAGGGATTGGGGAAACAAACGGAGGGAACCAAATCAAAGCGACGCCGCTTCTTCTAGTGGTTTCCGCGCTTTAGGCGGAAACCAAACGGCCTGTTGTGAACGAACACCAGGCTTTCTCTCAGAAAGCCTGGTGGGCGAGGTTAACATCAACCTCTCAGCTTTCCTGCACTCTGTCCCCTCCCAGGCACGTGCACACATAGACATCAAAGGGGGCTTGAGCCCCTGCCCTTTTATCGTCTCTATAAAAGGTGCCCTCTCCAGACCATAAATGCAAGTAGTGAAAATAGCCGACCTCCAAGCTCACAACGCGTCGCGCTGCGACGCGTTGTGAGCTTGGAGGTCTGCTATTTTCAATGTCTTCACCAAAAGGCCCTTTTAGAAATGTCAGCCCCTGCCTCTCTAATATTCTTTGCACGTCTCTGTCTCCTCCTATACATGTCTCTGTCTCAGTTTTTCCTAGTAAAATCGCAATAAACCAATTGTAAAGGGTACAAGGATGAAATTAAAGACATATTGGTTACAATATTCAGGTATATATTTCATATACTGTAGATCACATCATATCATATGAAACCTCTCTACAATCATAATCCTGTATATCTCTGCTGTCGGGCCGAAACCTCCTAACTCCAAAATGTTCATTTTCTGTAAAATGAGCTCAAGTGGAGTTAGGAGGTTTTGACCGAAGGGCTTTTTACTACTTTTCATTGGTTCAATATTATTTTAACCAACACACAAGCGTAAAGGTTGTTCTATAGCACATATTTATGAAAAAAAAGAGTAGGGCCAATCGGGTGGAGTTAGCCGGTTTGTCAGAAAGTGTGGAGTTAGGAGGTTTTTGTCCCAAGCACTTTTTACTACTTTCCATTGTTGGTTCAATATTATTTTAACCAACACTCAGATGTAAAGGGTGTTCAATAGCCCTGATTTATGCCAAAAAAATCTAAAACCTCAAAAATGGAGTTAAGAGGTTTTGGCCATATATACTGTATGTCATATAACCAGCCATTACACGTAATGTTAATAAAACCATAAATATTATATATCATCGCTGCCAAACCTTTGGACATTTTACAGATCTACAAGCCACGTTGTGAGCTTGTAGATCTGCTATTTTCACCAAATGTTCACTGAGCTGCCAGATTTCAAATCAGGACCAGTGGGGATGGCGTGTATCCAGTGGCGTCAGTTCAGCAAAAACCAAGGTATGGCAACATGACTGGTGTCTGGGCACGCGTGCAAGACACCAGTCATGTTGCCATACCTTAGCAGCAGGCACGAGGAATTTATTTTAAGAAGTACTTTTTCCCCCCTTTTTCCCGTAGCCAAGGTATGGCAGCTGCCATACTCTGCCATACCCAGTTGACGCCTCTGTGTGTGTGTATCAACTTATTCAGCATCAATAATTGAAGCTCAATTAGAGCTGGGCATCAAATCGAAACAGCATTAGACAGAGCTATACCCAATACCACCACACAATACAACTGTAGTAAAATGCAGTGTGTGCAGTGAAAGTATATAAACACATCATTGGCTGTGTCTAACTGCATGCGTCAATCTAAAAACATGTCGTAGTACACCTTGTGTAACTGTGTTATGTCTGTGCTGTATAGTATGGTACCAGTGTTCATTTTGACTAAAAGACTAAAACAATTTCAGACTAAGACTATTATTTGTGTTATTATGTGTGTTATTAGTCTTAGTCTAAGACTAATGGCTGTAAAAAATTAACACGTATGTAACTGTGCAATGCAATTAAAGCCAAATACATCTTTTATTTATGGTTTATTTTGACCAAGTAACAAGCAGTAGAAGTCAATGACTTGTTCAGAGTTATGTGGTAATATTTAGCCTAAAAGACTTAGCCTAAAAGACGAAGACTAAAAGACTAATCCCAAAAGACGAAATATTTTGATATTTAGTTGACTAAGACTAGACTAGACTAAAACAATTTCAGAAGACTAAGACAGGACTAAGACTAAATGGTGTGTTATTCAAAAGACTAAATAAAAATTTGCTGAAAGAATTAACAGTGATAACTACCCCCTCCAACAGTAAGCCTGCTGCAGTTAAACAATTCCCTATCCACAACTTTCCAACATCCCATCGTGCAGTGCGCAGAAGGCGAGCGGCATTTCCGGCGTGAGCTTGTATGTCTGCTGTTAACCGGAAGTGTCCCGCAGATAATGCTACAGTAAAGTCTTGTGGAAACAGGTGGATCAGTGTATTAAAATGTATTCATTATTACTGTATGTCAGTGGTTCTCAACCCTTTTCATGTCAAGGACCCCCAAAGTAATGTACATTTGCTCACTGACCCCCATCTGGAGATATTCTGTGCAGGGACCGCCATACAAAGATTTCTTGTGAGCTTGTAGGTTGGCTATGTTCAAATGGCTGATGTACATATACAGTAGGGGTCGGGTGGTCAAACTGATTTTGAGGCTATATTAAATCATTTTGCCAGGGACTCAAGCCCGGACCCCACTTTGAGAACCACTGAACCATATCACACTGCTGATACAGTTACGGCATACCCTACAGAACACTGTAAGAATTGAGTTCCCATAACTGTATCCATGGGCGTCACAAGGGCTGGGGAGGGAAGTGGGACTGAGTTACTAGGGCCCAAGGTGGAGGGGCCTGGGATTGTTTTATACTTTAGCTATTGAAAAATAGCAGATATACAAGCTCACAGCACGGCACATGTGTGCAAGTCTTTGAAAATAATGTGTTTTTTAAGCGAACATTTCTAACTCAAATTTTGCTTCTGCGGGATCCCTGGAACTAAGTATTTTGAGATGGGGGTCCGTGGCCAAATACATATCATTTTGAGGGTCCTTCACATGAAAAGGTTTGAGCACCACTGACATAGAAACATAGGTTTTTCAAAAAACCTTAGAAGGATTTGAAATAGGATTTGAAGACTTTTTTCACGATTAAAAAAAAATAGCAGGTCTGCTATTTTTCAATAGTTAAAGCACAAAACGTGAGTGAATCCTTGTACCCAGGGCCCAGAATTTGGTGGGACACTCCTGACTGTATCGCCCTGCAGTTAAATTAATGGCATGAATTCCGTCCCTATGCAGGCCACTAAGTCACAACTGAACATGTATATCGTTCAGTACAGAGCGCTGTACTAACCACTGCCAAAAGTAGCCAATCTACAAGTTCAAAACGCGGTGCGAGGTGACGCGTTTTGAGCTTGTAGATCTGCTACTTTTGTTGAAGAGGTTTGGTGCGGACATAGAAAAAGTGGACGGAGCACGGCTGCAACTCAAGTCTACAGGGTTTAAGTGTATTCAAATCCATTCAGGCCGGGAACACATTTTAGTGTAGTACAGTACATGTACAGTATGTGGCAACATATTTGCTCTTTATAATTCTTGAATAATATTTGACTTTATTCTGAAAACTTGAGTCAGGCCTAAATGGGTTAACTGTGTCACACTGCCGATATACAGTTTACAGTTTAGGCATTTAGCAGACGCTTTTAATCCAAAGAGACTTACAATAAGCAGGTAAAACATCATAAGCAAGATAATATGTCAGTACATTAACAACAATATAACAATATGACAAATGCATAGGAATATCAATCTAAAAACAATAACATAGGTAGACCACGCACCTAATTAGTAAAAGAAACGTCTAAAACCTAAAAAAATAAAAATAAATGCTATCTAGCTTCATGTATGCTCATCGAGGGAAGGGGAGTGTTACAGTAGTGCTATGGGTTTAGGTGGAGTCTGAAGAGGTGAGTCTTCAGTCCACGGCGGAAGCTAGGGAGTGCAGAGTCTGTAGTTCTAAGTGCGACAGATATGCCGATATGGTTGATATATTACAGTGCCCATCAAATATTATACAGTTCCTTACAGCAGTGCAGTGTTTTTCAAACATTTTCACGTCAAGGAACCCCATATTGAAATGCTTTGGGCCGCGGACTTCCATCTGAAATAAAGGGAGTGGACCCCCGTATGGAGAAGATTTGTGTTTGTTCTTTTTTCAAAATTATTAAAAACTAAATTATCTCTGCTGTCGGGCCGAAAACTCCAAAGTGTTCATTTTCGGGAAAAGTGGAGTTGGGAGGTTTTGACCGAAGGGCTTTTGACTGTATACTTTTCATTGGTTCAACATTATTTTAACCAAAACTAAAGGGTGTTCAATAGCTCTGATTTATGCCAAAAAAATCTAAAACCTCAAAAATGGAGTTAAGAGGTTTTGGCCAGACAGTGACTGTATATAATAAGCATGCATGACACATGGAACCTGCATTGCTTCAAGGACCCCTGGGGGTCCCTAGAAACCGTCTTTTGTGAGAACCACTGCCTATATGTACAGACCAGTCCATTATTGACTGTGATTGTGATTGTGTGTGTGTGTGTGTGTGTGTGTGTGTGTGTGTGTGTGCGTGCGCGTGTGTGTGCGTGCGTGCGTGCGTGCGTGCGCGTGCGTGTGTGTGTGTGTGTGTGTGTGTGTGTGTGTGGAGACTCCAATCTTCTTTTTTCCTTTTTGAATGCACTGAGCTCTAATGCGTGCCGTAGCAGCTCTCCTCTGGGGAGATGAGGAGAAGAATGCACCGCTGGCCCAAAGGGACATATTTACACATAATGTGTCAGATAGAGGCGACAAAGGTATAATACAGTGTACACGTTAAAAGCCTTTAATGTTGATCTAATTCTGCGGGAAGAGTGTACAATTGGAGCAAAAACGGACCGGCGTATTAGGGTCCATTTGGTTAGATTAACAGTGGGATTTTACAATATGAGTGACACAGGCTCACCGCTATACGATGCTTTGTTCGGTTATTTAGTTAAAACGTTATAACCTAATAATAACGATCTATATTTATTTTTTCTTCCTTTTTAAGCCATAATTTTCTCCATGAATTAAATACCGAGGGCTTCCAATGTAAAAAAAAGACTGTAGAAGGTCTTATTTGGAATGTTTTTTAGTTTTTAGTCTTATTTTAATAGTCTTATTTGGAATGTTTTTTAAGCCATAATTTTCTCCATGAATTAAATACCGAGGGCTTCCAATGTAAAAAAAAGACTGTAGAAGGTCTTATTTGGAATGTTCCTTTTAGGCAGGGTGTTTAACTGTACTTATACTGTACTACATTTCAATTGTATTGACTCTCCAATTTTGTCTAATAAAATAATCAATCAATCAATCAATCAAATAATTAGAAAAAACTTTCAAAACGAAATATAGTTCAGGAGATTTGACCCTTCTACCGCTTTGTGTAGGAATTATAAGGTATTTATTTTTACTGTCCGTAGGCCGACTGTGTGAACATTTAAATTATGATTTGACGTGTTTATTTTTTAATAAGTGTAAATGTTTATGAAACCAGACTATAGAGCGCACAACGCCTCGCGGTGCGAGGCGTTGTGTGCTTGTAGATCTGCTGTTTTCACTATATAGTTTAAATCATTTAAAAAATGACAAACGGTTTTAGACATACAAGGTTTTCACCCGAGTTGAGAACGATAAGTTATTAGCCTGTACTGTTGATTGTAAATGTGTCATTAAGATTAATAAAGAAAATCCCCAAACTTGTAAACTGACCTGTTGAAATCAGTTTCAATCAGTTTTTTTAATTCCTTAATTATTTTAAAGACACACCTGAAATGTTATTTATTTATCTTCTATTTAATTTTTCTTTCGTTTTATAGTTTTTTTTATTTGTTTTAAACTTTTGTAAACCGGTTAATTGTATTAAATGAATTGTTATCTCCTAATAATTATATGGAAATGTTATGGAAATAATTGATCGCACATTACAAAACCCTCAGTGTATAAAATAAACCAAAATGTATCCGTTCAAATTAAATCAACATTCGGGATTTTATGGAAACTCTTATGAATATCACCACAACGGAAAATCAAAGACCAATGAATGACAAAAATAAATAAATAAAAATGTATACAAATAAAATGTAATTTATAGTTTTAATTTAATTTAATTACGTTTAATTAAAAAAAAACGTGTTGGTACATTCGTTGTTTTGTTTTGTTTGAACGTTCTATCTGGGGGAAACAGACACTTTATAGCGCATCATTATTCAAGCCGTACAGAGCCGAGCCAACTCCAGCCATGCGCGTGCGTGCGTGGCCGACAACGAGGCTAATATGTTAATTTAAAACAGTCGTTCTCAATCTTTTTCACGACAAGGAAAGGACCCCCCAAGATTAATATCCAATGTATTCGGCCGCGGACCCCCATCTGAGATATGTTGCTGTTGTTAAAAATAGATGACGCATTTTAAACAAAGATGATCAATGAAAATGCGTTTAGAAAATGTTGAATTAGTGGAAGTAAAGCCTAAATATATAATTGAAAGTGGTTACATTTTATGTTGATGCTTTTATTAACTCATCTAGCTGGAGACCCTCTGGAACTCCGTCAAGGACTCCTGGAGGTCCCCGGACCCCACTATGAAAACCACTGATTAAAAAAATATATATTTGCACATTCGCTTATGTTATTTCAGTTTTAACATCACGGAGGATACATTTGGAAACATGTAGACTAGGCCTACCATGCCCATTGAATACGCAATTATGCAACTTTTTATTTTCTCGAAATAAACGGAACAGCTTCATTTAATAGCCTACGACTTAATGCGGACATAAACACACTTTACATTTTACACATTAAACTGCTGTGTGACTAAACTTACTGTGCCGGCGATTCGGCGATTAATAAAGCTGCCGAATATTTATTTATTTCTATTCAAATGTAATGTAGCAATATTAGATATAGAATAATTGTATTATGATTATCATTATAATTATTATTACGTTTTATGTATGTTTTATTATGTTTCAATATGGGGGTTTTGAAACATTACGATAAGCCGTCATACAGTTGTAACACTGTCTGGAACCAACTTCAAGCAGCCGCGTCATTTTGCGGGACCAACTTTCAAATGTCACCACCATAACTAATGTCACACATCACACTGTTAATTATTGTCAATTTGTCTACAATGTCAAACTGTCACAGTGTCATAAACTGTCACGAAGTCGCAATGCCTCACACCGCTCCAATGCACAATGTTACAATATCGTCGTCGGGTGGAAACCTTGTAGGCTATGTCCAAAACAGTTTGTTTTGCATTTATCATTTTTAAAATGATTTAAACTAGTGAAAACAGCCGATCTACAAGCACACAACGCCACCGCGAGGCGCTGTGTGCTTGTAGATCTGCTGTTTTCACTACTTTTGTGCAATAATGGCCTTGTGTGATGATGAAGCAGGGCTTTACTTTGCGAAATTTGAAACTTGGA
Source organism: Nannobrachium achirus (assembly GCF_963921795.1). Lineage (NCBI taxonomy): Eukaryota > Metazoa > Chordata > Actinopteri > Myctophiformes > Myctophidae > Nannobrachium > Nannobrachium achirus. The sequence goes on from NC_137822.1 coordinate 54,725,396, forward strand.
GCTACGAGGTATGTGCCCGACAGTGGCGATATGTCACCGTAACAAGTTTTTTTCCCCCCGTCTTCTTACCTTTCAGAAACCTCGAGATTCCTCCTCCACCTCCTCGAGTCTTGTTCTCCTCCTCTTTTTATCTTGTTCTTAAACCAACATGTCCTGCTTTTAGAAGCCCAGTGGAGGCGGACTAAAGGCTCGCAGGGGGGGATCTTGTCCTACATCTGATCTGCCAACTAATACATAGTGATATAGGTATCACAAACTGATCACACTTGACAGTGTATAGTTATCCTTCCTACGGCGCGGCACTTCTCTAGTTGTTTGTGAACTGACTGAGTCCGAGAAAAACAACACACTCACACACAGGTCTGGTCCTTCCACCAACCAAGCAGTCAGATGTGAGTAAACCGCGCGCCGCGGCTCGCTCCAAGCTTTATTCGCGCACGTGCCGCCGCGTCTTAATCTCTCTCTCTCTCTCTCTCTCTCTCTCTCTCTCTCTCTCTCCCTCTCTCTCTCCCTCTCTCTCTCTCCCTTCACGCGGAGGGGTGCCCGTTCAGCCAATGACAGCGTCGCTAACTGCCACTCAACACTGACTGAGAGTGAGACGACTGTGTTGCTGTGTGTGTGTGTGTGTGTGTGTGTGTGTGTGTGTGTGTGTGTGTGTGTGTGTGTGTGCGAGTGTGTGTGTGCGCGCGTGCGCGCGTGTGTGCGTGCGTGCGTGCGTGTGTGTGTGTGTGTGTGTACGTGTGTACGTGTGTGCGCGAGCGCGCACGTGCGCCCTTGGGAAATATTCCAAATTTGAATGAGGTAAACCGTAATACACATGGAATTTAAAAACAACAACAGAAAACAAACCGTACATAATTTATTGGCATCTTACCGCATTTATAGATAGATTAAGAATGAATAACATGAATGTAGTTTATCTTATTTAAAATAAATTAAATACATGTATGTTGTTTGAAGTAGCATGAATTATTAGGTCGGATAAATTAAGTCTTTAAGAAAATAAAGGCATCAATATGTTTAGCAGTTGATATTTGTTCTTGATGTGAACACATAGGCCCTACAGTCATAAAAAAAAAACCGTCCCCTTATTGTAGGCCTAATCATTGGTCAAATTGGGGGATGTGGCTTGGAAAATCTCTCATAACAAGAACGAATAGCCTACACACACAAATTATCGTTGGCCACTTGGCCCTAATATTTATTCAACTCTGAAAGTGCATAATTATAGGCTACAAATGGAACATTTTTTTAAATAAAATAATTAAAAAAATGAACGCTTGGATATCAAAAGAAAAAAAAGATGAGGCTATGAGGTCACTGTGTGGGATTCTGACGTCACAACGGGACGTCAGAATTCCACGCACGCGCGCGCAGACACACACACACACACACACACACACACACACACACACACACACACACACACACACACAGACTGAAGGATTCGGATGATGTGTTCTCATTAAGAAACACTGCCCTAGGGCCAAAGCAGCTCATGGCAGCTGGCCTGCTGGGCCTAGTAGTAGAGTAGTTGAATGTAATGCGCTACTTTTGAAGAGAGCCCATGACATACTGGCCCACATTGGTGTCAAGTAACTAAGTGCATTTACTTCAGTATTGTACTTGAGTAGCCTACAATTTTGAGGTGTTTGTAATTTACTTGAGGATTTCCAATTTCCAATACCTTTACTTCTACTCCACAACATCTCGGAACAAATATTGTACTTTTACTCCACTACATTTATTTGAAAACTTTAGTTACTTTTCAGATGTAAATTATAATATTGAAAACATATTTTTACCACTTTAGCCGATCTACAAGCTCACAACGCGTCGCATCGCGAAGCGTTGTGAGCTTGTAGATCTGCTATTTTCAAACATGTTGTACTTTTACTTTTGGTACTTTAAGTACATTTTCATGCCAACACTTTCATACTTTTTACTCAAGTACATTTTCTAGATTTTGATTATTATAGCTACTATTATTACAAAACATACAATAATAACCACTTCTGCCCATATACATTTCTGCCATTTTAAAACATCGTGAGCTTGTAGATCTGATATTTTCCAAAATGTTTAATATATATATATATATATATATATATATATATATATATATATATATATATATATTTTTTTTTTAGTTTTTTTGTTCTACATTTGGAAACTTGCGAAATGGGACATATTCTGCATGACAACTTTATATATTTTTTGGTACATTTTGATACCAATACTTTTACTCTTTTACTCCTTTCCTACTGGTCCAGGCGCCCTGGAGCCCTAGGGGGTCCTCAGAGTTACTACAGGGGGTCCTCCAAATCTTTGAGTGATAGAACGCTTTTTTCTCCTTTTTTATATCAACCACTTGAACCCTTGTGTACAAATTCTGAGAACTTTAGCCAAAAATAGCAGATCTACAAGCTCACAACGCCTCACGCTGCGAGAGGCTGTGAGCTTGTAGATCAGCTATTTTCGGCAAAGAGCTTTGCTGTGGAGCGGAAAAAGAGCAGACTAAGTACAGAGTGAAAGGTCAAGTTTATTATGTATTGACGGTTCAAGTGGTTAAATATCTGAAAACACAAATTGACATGAATCCAATACACTGATTATTGTGCTGTCAAACAATGAAAGTGAATCTATGAAAAGGTTGTGGGGGACTGGGGGTCCCTGCTTCATCTCTCTCTCAACTAAGGGGTCCTTGGTCTGAAAACGTTGAAGACCCCCTGCAATAAAGGCATAAAAGCCCCAAAACAAATCTTTAAAAATATTCTTACATTGCAATATTGATACTTGAAAAACATTGAGTACAGCCTACCTTTTCCCCCGCCACTGGTTATTCACATCACGTCACCTTAATCAAACTAATTTGTGAACTATAATAAAAAAAAATAAAAAATCGTTCAACGTTGAGAAAATTACATAGCCTATACCTGCCTGATTATAAATGACTGCTGCTGCTTTTTCTATCTGGGAGCTTCTCCCAATTTGTATTTATTTCATTTTATTTATTTATTTATTTAGACTATTTATTTATTTATTGGATATTGAGAACGCGCTCGTATAGCCCTATAGTCGTTCTCCCTCCGCCAGCGGCATCAGTTCAGCAAAAGCTAAGGTATGGCAACATGACTGCCATACCTTTAGCAACAGGCACAATGAAAAGTACATTTTATTATTTCCCCTTATACCCAATTATATCTTATATGGCAGCTGCTATATAGCTTGCCATACCCAATTGACGCCTCTGCCCCCGCCAATCTTTGGAATATTTTGTTCCCCTCTCAATATAGCGTTCGTTCTTCTGATGATGAACTACATCGACATGACAGCATCACTTTGGACCTCAATCACACACACACGCACGCGGCGCGCGCGCACACGCACGCGCGGCGGAGGCCCCATCTGTTCCTCTTCGAACCAATTTAGGAATCACCGCGCGCGCGAGCTCTGTCACGCTATTTAAACGGTATTAAAAAAAAAACATTATTGTGTGTGTGTGTGTGTGTGTGTGTGTGTGTGTGTGTGTGTGTGTGTGTGTGTGTGTGTGTGTGTGTGTTCATTTAATTTTTTTAATTTTTTTTAATTGATTACTCAAGCCATGGAGACTTGAGTTCAATAATATTATTTGTATTTGTCGCATTCCTATGACAGAAATTGAATTATATTAAATTTCCCCCCATTGATTCCGGATTCCCCCATTGATTCCATTGATTCCGGAATCAATGGGGGTACATTTATTGTGATCAAATGATCGTCTTAGGAATGCCACAAAAAACGGAAACATGTTATTGAACTCAAGTCTCCATGGGGTGAGTAATCAATTGAAAAAAATGACATTTTGGGGGTGAACTCAGGGGTGTCACACCAAATTCTGGGCCCTGGGTACAAGGATTCACTGTGGGCCCCCCATGAATGTTCTTCATAGGGGGGAGGGGTTTTAACCTATTTAGACTGGGAACGCATTATTATTACGCGTTATTTTGTGCTTTAACTATTGAAAAATAACGAGCTCACAGCGCAGCACTCGGTGCCGCGCTGTGAGCTTGTAGATCTGCTATTTTTGAAAAATCGTTAACATTTTTGCAAGTTTTTGGCCATGGACCCCCATCTCAAAATATTTAGTTCCAGGGAACCCCCAGAAGCAAAATTTGAGTTACAAATGTTCGCTTAAAAAATACATAATTATATTCAAAGATTTGCACACATTTTCACGATTGTTCAAAAATAGCAGATCTACAAGCTCGCAGCGCGGCACTCGGTCCGGTGCTGTGAGCTTGTATATCTGCTATTTTTCAATAGCTTAAGTATCCACAGGTTTCCAACGCCCCATGGTGCATTGCGCAGACGTTGTACCGAGCTTCCGGCGCCGCAGCCGAGTGTGATTTACAAGCTCACAACGGGCTGCATCTGCGACGCGACGCGAGCTTGTATGTCTGCTGTTAAACCGGAAGTGCGGTCCAAATAATCTCCAGTAAACTCCCGTGGAAACAGGTGGATAACATAATTAAGGTCCCCTCCACCGTGGGCCCTAGTTACCCCCCCCCCCCCCACACACACACACACACTTGTGACGCCCCTGTCAGTCATAGAGTGTTTGTTCAGGGGTCTCCCTGTCTCTCCGGCCTTATGATGAACACAAAAATGTAGGGATACCTATTTCACCCAATCAGGAGAGAGAACTCATAACACAGGTAAACAGGTGACATTGGAGGTGAATGAAACTCAGCAGTGGACGGACAGAAGTTGAAGTGTGGAACATGCAGAAGTACTGAAGCTGATAATTGGGTGATACTCTCTCCTGATTGAGTGAAATTGGCAACCCAACCCAACTTGAAAATGTGTATCTTCTGCTTATAAAAGAGCTGGAGAGAAATGGAGACCCCCGCTACTGTGTTGGTTACTGGTTACTGAACAAGCACTATAAATATAAATATATATCAAGGGCTGGGATGCGATTAAAAATTTTAATCTAATTAATTACAGGCTCTGTGATTAATTAATCGCAATTAATCACATTTTAATCGCACATCGATATTTGACCTGAGAAGCATTTTTTTTCAAGTAAAACACATTTTGTTGTACGAGTGAATCAACGAGTGAGTTTTTTAAATCTAAATTTCGCATCCACTGGGCCAAGCAAAGCACTCTGATCGGCTATATATGGATATATATATATATATATATATAATATATATATGGATAAATTAACACAGAGGGGCTTTACTGTAGGCAACATTAATCCTCACAATAATGTTCACATGGACATGCTTGTTTAGCTATTAATCCCCCAACACACACGCACGCACACACACACACGCATGCCTGCACGCACACACACACAAAAACAAAACAATAACAGCAAACAATTCATTATCGTGGAATAATTGGGAATTTCAAAAGTGTCCTCACTTCAAATAATGTCCAAAAAGACCCTCCTTTTTTGTTTGTATTATTCCGTCTGATTATGTATTATTAGTTTGTAGTATGTAATGCTTTGGCAATATATAATAATGCTTGTCATGCCAATAAAGCACATTTGAATTTGAGAGAGAGAGAGAGAGAGAGAGAGAGAGAGAGAGAGAGAGAGAGAGAGAGAGAGAGAGAGAGAGAGAGGATGGGGGGTGGGGAGGGGGGTCTTATTGGAATACAAAAGCAGCCATTAGCCTTTTTGCGACACATCTCACTTCATCTCTCCCACTGAGAAATTAATCATGCGTTCTAAAAAACAGAATGAAAAAAAAAAAAAAAAAAAAGGAAAGAAAGAATTGGTTGTCTGATCCCATGACCTCTGGGGGGTCAAGCGAGCAAAGAGAAAGAGAGAGAGAGAGAGAGAGAGAGAGAGAGAGAGAGCATCAAACAATGAATTAAGAGCTCCAGGACTGATGTTTAATTTCCGATTAAAGATATGCGTTGCAGTGCCATACTTGTTCGTTTAGCTGCTACCTTCCCCGGCGTACAATGTACAGTAGTATAAATAATCAGGGAATTTAAAACAATGTCAGAACTGTCTACAAATCTGAGGGATTATAGCCATGCGACATATTCTCACTCTCAAGTAATCGTACTATAGTGATGCGTTGACCGTGCTTCACTGGTTTGACGCGATGGGAAACCCATGTGTCACGTGTCCCGTAGTTCCGCTCATTGGGGAATGCAGAATTGCTGTTCTCCCTCCCACATCATAATAGGTTGACATCTGCTGAAAGATGGGGTGCCGTTCTTGCAAAACACATGTTTGGACACTGCTCCTACAGATTTTGCCCTAAAATCACGCAAAGCGGTAAACAGTACGTCTAGAGTCATGTCATCAACATGGATCTGTCCCATTTAGCGCCACCTTCAGGCCGATTTTTTCAAACACATGTTTGGACACAGCTCCTACAGATTTTGACCTAAAATCACGCAAAGCGGTACACAGTATCTCTAAAGTCATGTCATCAACATGGATCTGTCCCATTTCCCATATTCCCTCCTGATTGGCTACGACATCTTTCTAAAGTTTGTGTGTATGCGACGTGACGGTCGTTTATCTCCCGATTAGGGAGTCTTACTGGTAGCCTAAATTATTTGTACCATATGCTAAATTAAATTAGTACTCTAGAGAGAGTTAATTTAACAGTGATTATAGTCCATGTCTCACAGTTAGATCAGCGCTCAGCATTTAGCTGTCTGGTCATCCCTATTAGATCAATGCCATCATCACGCACAGAATAAACGTTGTTATTATGCTGAAATCCTCAGTATTCAGAGAAAAAACAGAAGCAAATGGACACATTGGTTTACATCAGGGGTCTTCAACGTTCTCAGGCCAAGGACCCCTTAGCTGAGTTAGAAATGAAGCAGGGACCCCACACCCTTTTTCATAGTTTCCATAGTTTCATTGTCTGACAGCACAATCGTCAGTGTATTTTGTCAATTTGTGTTTTCAGAATCAGATATTTAACCACTTGAACCATCAATAATTAATAAAGTTGACCTTTCACTCTGTACTTAGTCTGCTCTTTTCCTCCTCTACACCAAACCTCTTTGCCGAAAATAGCCGATCTACAAGCTCACAACGCCTCGCAGCGCGAGGCGTTGTGAGCTTGTAGATCGGCTATTTTTGGCTTAAGTTCTCAGAATAGGGACACAATAAGGGTTCAAGTGGTTAAATATAAAAAAAGGAGAAAAAGGTTTCGGAGGACCCCCTGTGGTCCCGGACCCCCTGTTGAAGACCCATGGTTTACATTATAGGATAAATAATACTTAAGTTGTGATATACCAGTGGAATGGTCAGCAGGCACATAATAATAATAATAATAACGTAACAATGTGTCATGGATTTCTGAAGCAGATGTTGACATTAATCCATACTTAACACCGAACGGATGTCTTAAGTTCATCCGACCTATAACACGCAACGATTTACCGTGCCGTTACAATTAACACGTCTGACACGTCCTAAATACTACTACTACTACTACTACTACTACCAGTAAGACTCCCTAATCGGGAGATAAGCGACCGTTAGGTCGCAGCGTGATTTTAGGGCAAAATGGGAGAGATCCATGTTGATGAGATGAGTGTAGACCAGGGGTGTCGAACTCATTTTGGGGTGAGGGCCGGATTGGATGAAAGGTGACTTGATGAGGGCCGAACCAGTCGCGGATCGGATGGCATGCACACTCGCGCACATGTTCGCTCTGTTTTTCTTCCTGTCGTCTCAGCCACTGCTGTAGCTAGCAGTATAGCAGTATATCATTTTACAAATTGTGTTCATTATTAAGTAAAATAGCTACTTTCATTATTGGTATTACAGTTGCAGTTAGGTACGAGAGATGCTATTTGTTTAAAGGAGTAGTTCATCCCCAAAATGACTTTTTTTTCTTTGATTACTCACGCCATGGAGAATTGAGTTCAATAATATATTTTTATTTTATTTGTCGCATTACTAAGACAAAAATGTGATAATAGTACACTTCCCCCCATTGATTCCCCCCATTGATTCCGGATGGGGACCCAAATGCATTTGGGTCCCCATCCGGAATCAATAGGCATGCATTTATTGTAATCAAATTTCTGTTTTAGGAATGAGTCTACATTGGCTCCATGGCATTTTGGGGGTGAACTACTCCTTTAAGAAGTGCCAATAAGAATAAACCATTTGATAATAGAATAATTCAATTCCTGATAGTCTCCAGTACGCTATAATTTGTAAATGGCTAAAAAAAAATATTATTGATGCAGGACAATAATTATTTTTATTGTATTTTATAATAAAAAATTAAAGTAATGAACAATAATGGCATATTCTGAAATTATCGGAATAATTAAACTTTTAAATTTTTTTATTATTATATTTTTTAAATAAGTTATTTTTTTTAACAACATTAATTTCCATGTCTAATTTGTGTAATCTTTGAGTACAGTTCGAATATTGTAGGTATGTTCACGTATTATTCATAGCCAGACCAACCACCCTATTCCTAGCAATGCTGTCATCTTCAAAGAGAGAGAGAGAGCTGGTCACTTAACATTCCAATCAATCAACTCAATCACTGCCAGGTGGGAGAAACCTAGCCTGCAGTGTACAGACATTAGTTAGGTTAATTCTTAAAACAATCATAACTCTTGACAGGAATGGGCTAGAGACTTACTTTTTTTTCCTAAATGCTCAGAAATGTATGCTCTAGCCTGGGGGGCCGGATTGAATCATCTCGCGGGCCGGATTCGGCCCGCGGGCCGTATGTTTGACATCCCTGGTGTAGACATACTGTGTACCGATATGCGTGATTGACAAAATCTGTAGGAGCAGTTTTCAAAAATGTGTTTGAAAAAATCGGCCTGATGGTGGCGCTATATGGGACAGATCCATGTTGATGACATGAGTGTAGACATACTGTGTAGTGATTTGCGTGATTTTAGGGCAAAATCTGTAGTAGTAGTGTCCAAAAATGTGTTTTAAAAAATCGGCCTGAAGGTCGCGCTAAATGGGACAGATCCATGTTTTTTATTTTTATCCCACGATTTTGCAACCCATTTTCACCCAGTGCCAATTGCCTATGTAATCCTGGGCTCTGCTCTCCCTCTGCCGTGCCTGGGGAGACAACGGACTGACCTCATGCTTCCTTCTATGCATGAGGAGTCCAAGTTGTTTCTTTTTACCTGACAGGGGGGATTTCCCCGGGATGGACGTAGCGCGTGGAAGGAACACGTTATTCCAACCAGTTCCTTTCCCCTCCATCAAGCGCCCCGGCTGGCCAGGGGGAGGCATTATTGAGACCAGGATTACTGCATGTTTTTGTGAGGGTATCAACCCTAGGAGACAGATCCATGTTGATGACATGAGTGTAGACATACTACTAACTAGTAAGACGCCTCAGGGCGCCACAGTGATGTGGACATCAGGGCTGTGGACATCAGGGATCTCCATATATGGGCATAAAAGGGATTTATTCTCCTGGCATCAGATCAGGGATCTCCATATCTCCATATTTGGGCATAAAATGTATTTGTTGGCATCACAGGGATCTCTGATCATCTCTCTAACAGGGCATCATTAATATTGATGACAAGAGGAACTCCATATATGGGCATAAAAGGGATTCTGTTAGTGTGAAGACGGAATTCGGACACAGGACGGAATTCATTTGCAAGTGTGATTCAAGTCGCGGCTGATTGTTTAAGTTGGACAAAATATTCTCCCAAATATCTGACATCATAGATGTAGACACTTCTTCTTCTTTCGTGTATCATCATCCTTGATGATTGGTTGACAACATTTTATTTCACATGAGACTCACACAATATGTCCAAATATGGGCATTCCAAGCTTGGTGCTTAATATTCACGACATCTGGGAAGATCTCCATATGGGACAGGTCAGCTATAGACATTGAGGCATTTGTAAATTAATTCTAAATTAAGTCTTGGCCATATATGGAGCGTCCATGTATGGGCATTGCCAAATATGGGTCAACAATGCGATGTCACAACAGGTCAGCTATAGACATTGAGGCGTTACCAGTGCTTAATTTGTGGGGGAACAAGGGGGAACATGTTCCCCCACCTCTTTGATTGGATCCGGTACCTATTTGATTGGATCCGTACCTATTTGCAGCCCGGAATCCGGCACCTATACATTGACAAATTGAGCACTGGGCGTTACCTACCTACTGACGGTCAGGATCTGCCGGGTTTGATAGTAATTGCTTCCTACAGTGGCAATAGTCCTTGTCCCTATCCGAGCGGTGATAACCATTCAGTCCTTGTCCCCTTCATGCCCATATCTAGAGATCCATGGTGTCATCAATATTAAGCCCATATCTTGGAATGCCCATTTATGGACATACTGTGTCAGTCTACCTTAGGCAGGTGGATTCTGCTTTTCAATGGGAATGAAGTGTTTTCTTGCCATTTGTTTCTGCAAAAATACGCTCCATTCTCCATAACATTTTAATGGTAAAACAGGAAAAGAAACCTGTGGAAAAATCCATTAACAGACCTTTTCAGGAAAAGAGCAGTCAATAGAGCCATTACAAATATCCTATTACTTTTCCCCATAGACTTGTGTGTTTGTTTTTGTGTGTGGTGTAGGCTGTCATTTTGTTCTGTTGCTGTTGGTAGTCATGGTTGCCAGTTCCCACCTGATGTCATGTGGGAGATCAGACTTATCCAGACCATAATGAATAACTGATAGCTTGCATAACGTCTTCAGGCTAGGACTTAAATCTAAGATGTACAGGTCATCACTGAGTGTATTGTATACTTGTGGGTATTGTCTATTCATGAATCCTCCAAAGATGACGATACGATCTCCCACCATGCAACAGCACATCCCACGCATCCTACAGGGGTCTTTCCCCTTCGTCTCAACCTGCTTCCAGGAAAAGGTCTCTGGACTGAAATTCCACAGATCATTGAAGTTCTGGTTCTCATTCCAGCCACCAAATACATACAGCTCTCCATTGTAGGCAAAGGCTGAATGACTTGAACGTTCTTCTGGGAGCTGCTGTGCAGAAAGTGTCTTCAGCCAGCAGTTGGTCTCTGTGTCAAACACAGTGTTGTTGTTTAAGTTCCCCTGGCGCCACCGGCCCCCAAATACAAATATCTTTGTTCCAATGATGGTGGCAGAGTGACTGTAGGGAGCAGGTGGTGCAGTACCTCTGGTGTTAATTAAAGACCAGGCCTTTATGGTGGTGTCCAATGTGTACATGTCATTAGTCCATCCAGTCAGCCGGGTGTTTCCTCCATACACATACATGACCTTGTCCAGGACACAGGCCGAGTGGTACCTCCTTGCTTCTGGAATAGACCCAGAAATATTGGGTTTGAACCAACTGTGGGTGTCAACATCAAAGGCATAAAGAACATTGCAGTATGGATATGCTCCTCCCCAGATATAGACTATTTCTTCTACCAGCACAGCTGTGTGGCCATGGCGCCTGGAGGGAACCTCAATGGGACTTTTTCCTCTCCCATTTATCACTGAGGGCATCTTCCTCCAACGCAAAGACAGTGTGTTGAAGACGTGGACTTCAATCTGATCACTGTTGTTCAGGTAGCTGGACCCTCCAAATGAGTACAGCTTGTGTCCGACTACCACAGCAGCATGGTAGGAAGTCTTAGGCCCTCCTTTCAGATGTATCGTCCAGTGAATCATTTCACACTCCAGCATCAACGTGAATCAGTGCAACTAATTTAAAGGACAGTTTAATTAGTTGTAATAGTTGTTGAATGACATTTAGTTTATTGGACGTTTACTTTTAAAGACAAGTGCATTGGTTGTGATGACAAATGCGTGATGATGTAATTATGTAGTATTTGGAATTTAGATCCATCCAGACTAGTACAGAGCCCTGGTGGATCCCAGTCAACTAAGTAAGAGGGTTTAAGAATATTATGCAGCGTTGAATTATGTCTTCTAAATCCTAACAGGATTGTTCTGAAAAACATATGTTGCTATATGAGTGGTGCTCAAACTGAATGATAATTATGTTGGCAGTGGACCCCCATCTGATTTGTTTAGTTCCATGGACTCCCAAGACCCCAAGAGATACTTTTTCACATACATACATATATTCAAAGATTTGCCCAAATGTTCACGATTTGTCCAAATAGCAGACCCAAAAGCTCATTCGCGGCACAAAATGACACACTATGAGGGGTGGCAGAGGCATAGGGTCACGTAGGACATCGGACCAATTTCCCCGACAGCTTGTTCTGACCAACCATCTTCCGTTGTATCCCTTGCCTCCTCTGACTTATTTTCCAGCCGTAGTTTCCATTTATCAGACAGAAAGGGAGTGTACGATTTTCATGCTTAAAAAAGGTGCTCATGTCCACCTCTGTTATCCACTGACTAACCACTGTTATATACGGTAATGTCACATGACATTTATGTACGTAATTATTGGGTCTGTCAATATAAGTTAGCGGATAAAGTTGGTTGGAAAAATATTCACCAATATGACAATATATACAATATATATGTTAAGCAGTTTCGTCACATTTGATTTCAAATCAGAAATGTTATTTTGGAAACAAAAAGTTTCTACCTTGTTTAGTCAAAAAGATGCTTTGTAATATATTCCAGCGGTGGCCGCCATCTTTAAATTCTCCAGTTTGAGGGCTTAGCAGCCATTTTGAGCTGGGCATACAGCAGATTTGGATTCAACACACCTTAACTCTTATTCTGCCAGATGTTGTTATTTATTATTGGGTTTTGTGCCAGCAAAAGCACCTTACCTTTGCGATGATATAGACAAAGGTGTATTCTTTTTTTTTTGGAAATGTTCTCTTAAAGAGTGTGCCGTGGCTCTACCAGCAGTAGGGGGCAGCCTCATGCAAGAATTAATGTGAAAATGGTCTCAGCTCGACGCTTGCTTGTCAAGGCTGTTCAAGGCTGATGAGTCGCTACAGAGCAATAGATCCAGAGAAAAACACATGGAACAGTGTTGTGACTCCATTGATGTTAACGTCCAGTTGGATTTTAAGAGTACTTTTATGGGAGCTGTTTCAACGGTAGACACCCGCGCGACACCTCAACAGGTTACAGACATCAAACCAAGGTACAAAAGAACGAGCCAAAGAACGTACAATTGGCATTATCGGGCCGTCAAAAATGGGGCGAACGGGAACGTTCAAAGCAGTATAAGAGTTAATACCCCTAGAAAACATGTATGCCATAAATTAACACAATTTGCCTTCAGCACTTTAAATAAGCACGTTTTCTGAAATCCTGTCTATTAATATCTGGGCTAAAACCAGTTAGCTTTGAAAACCAGACAGACTGCTGGGCGCTATATATATGGCACCGGAAGTTAAATAGCACTCATTTTGTCTTGTCACAAGGTCAGGGAAGGGAAAGAGACAGTCACCAGAAAAAAAAGGATATACGGATAGCCTACATGTAGATAAACACAGACCAGACATACAAGACAGATAGAAAGACAGACAGACAGACAGACAGACAGACAGACAGACACACAGACAGACACACAGACAGACAGATATGACTGAAGTGTATAATAGGAGTTAGAAATCGAATTTTACTGGATTTTACTGTCGCTGATTTTTGATGATCATACAATGTATGATAAATTGATAATATTAATGCTTTTCAACCAAAAAATCCTGAATGTAATACATTTTACGATACACAAGTATATTTATCCAAAACTGTTCTCATATTTGTGTTATAGAAGTGTGAGTTATATCTGACTACGTGGTGCGAGATATACTCAGGAGAGGTACGTGCGTGTGCATGCCAAGTGAGTAACGTAGCCTATTGTATTTTTGTGTGACTGTACATTAGGTGCATGCATGCATTGTGCATTTGTGTGTATGTATGTATGTGTTGAGTGTGGTAAGTGGTGAGTATGCGTCTGTGCGTGTGTGCATGCGTGCGTGCGTGCATGATTGTGTGTGTGTGTGTGTGTGTGTGTGTGTGTGTGTGTGTGTGTGTGTGTGTGTGTGTGTGTGTGTGTGTGTGTGTGTGTGTGTGTGTGCAGGGGCGTGCAGAGAATGTTAGAGAGGCAGGGACTGAAATTTCTAAAAAGGCCTTTTGGTGACCACACTGAACTAAGCATAATCAAGCGGATACTGGAGATGTATGGCATGGATTTCTACACAGAGAGGGCAATTATTTCAACATAAGATACTGCATTCAAGTTCAGGAGAGTTTGGACAAGGCAATTCTCTTGAATGCTGCCTTCAGGTATGGCATGGAAAGAGGGCATTTGAGTTTCTTCCACCATAGTAAAAACGGCATTCATGGTCTGGAGAGGGCACTTTTTTTACAGACGGATAAAAGGGCAGGGGCTCAAGCCCCCTTTGATGTCTATGTGTCTACACGTCTGTGTGTGTGCGCGCGTGAGGTGTGTGCATGGCATGCGTGTGGGGACATAAAGTCTATTATCTGGCATCCAATAGGATCATTGGGTTCTCAGTGGGGGGGAGGGGGGGCGAGGGCAGCCCTGCTCCCGCCTGCGTCTCAGTGGGGATAAGACAACTAGCAGCAGATCATCTCCCTGTATCACGGCTTAATTTTCTTTACTGCTGGAATATCGGGGCGGTAATGCAGCTTAAATAGGCCATTGTGGGACCGAATGGAGACGTTCTTTTATGGGAAACATAAAATTGTGGGTGTGGGGGGTGGGGGAGACACTCACTTCACATCCAAAAAAGAGGAAGATTGGCACTTAAGAACCAGATGAAATGTCTGAATGAATTACCAACCAATAGCATATCCCATAGGAGCTACTCTCAGATATGTTCTTATACGGTGAAAGTGTGTGTGTGCGCGCGTGCGCACACGTGCGTGTGAGCACCCATCTATCATGCCACCGAATCCGATCAGACGTTCTGCTCGTTTGTTGTGAAATGGTGATTCTTTACATTAACCACTTAAAGCCGGAGTCCCCCAGGGCTCTGTGCTAGACCCCCTGCTGTTTTTGGAGCGGTGAAAGCCACTTCCAAGGAGTGGCTTTGTATGTCCCGTACATGTCCATATATGGTCATTCCAGTCCAGAATGAACAGGTTTTATCTGTCCCGTACATCCAGAATATGTGTGTCCCGTCCGCCCCGGTCTGATGATTGAATGATTAAAAATGTCCAATGAGACTATACTTTGAAGCTTCACATGACAATTCATTTTTCTTTTGAAGAATATGTGTGTCCCGTGCGTCCAGAATTGAGGATTGGTCAAGCTTCACACGACAGACAAAATCATTCATTCATTCAGAATTCATAAAAATATAGAACTAAAGCACGTAGAAAGTATAGATCTAGAACACAGGATGTATAGATCTAGAACACAGATTTCACAGCCCTAGAAAACATAGAATAAAAATTCACGGCTTCACTTCGAACCGAGGTTTGATTTTTCTTTCTTTTCTCCACACTGTATATCTTTGGCAGAAGTCGTTGATCGACGTGCTCACGGCGACACATTGTGAGCTTGTAGGTCATCCAAATTGGTGCTGAATGTTCGCCCATCAGAACGTTAAATTGTCTGGTGTTTCGTGATAGTAACGTCACTGATCTAGGATCTGCTTTCTACCGGCTGATTGGTATAGACCTTATTCACACTGGGTCCGCATCAGAGTTCCGACGGTCCGGTATTCCGACACTAAAACTATAACCCTAACTCTACCCCCAACCCTAAACCTAACCTCAGTAAACCTTACCTCAGTAACTAACCTGCCGACGCTAAGTAACTAACCTGCCTTACGCTAAGTAACTAACCTGCCTTACGCTAAGTAACTAACCTGCCGACGCTAAGTAACTAACCTGCCGACCATGTCGGAACAGCGGATAGTCGGGATAGTGAGCGCTTCCCATTCACACTGCGGCCATCTTGGATCACATGACCACATGGGGTGGCAGCCTGCATTACAAACCATTGTGAACAATGGAGCGATGGTCCCAAAATATGAGTTGTGTTCAACCAATTTCTTTTGACCAAATCGACAAATGGGCAGATGACAACATCAACATCCCCAAAAGGATTCAAAAGAATCCACATCCACAATATTCATGGTAGTTAGGTCAACTTGCAATGTTACTCTGTGCAAAGACTTACTACAGTATCTGTGCAGACTAGTGTTTGCTCTGCCATCATATAGTTAATATTACTGTATTGTGATTTTTGCATAATAATCAGGAACAATCTAACAACAAATAGTTAATATGATGGCGGAGCAAGCACTGCACAGATAGCAAGTCTTTGAACATATTTTACTCATATTTTGGGACCATAGCTCCATTGTTTACAATGGTTTGTAATGCAGGCTGCCACTCGATGTGGTCATGTGATCCAAAATGGCCGCGGTGTGAATAAGGTCTATGTGCTTACTATTGGCTGAATGCAATTTGTCTTTTCTGTCTGTTTGTCTGTCTGTCTGTCTGTGTAAACAGGACTGTGTGTTAATGTGAGTGTTTAGGTCTATTAGTGTTACAGCCAGGAAGCGGAACAAATAGGTCCCTTTTATCTGCTGGAATTCATTATTAATGAGGACTGGAGGTTAATCTGTTGGTTAATCACATGGGGGGAGAGACAGAGAGAGAGAGAGAGAGAGAGAGAGAGAGAGAGAGAGAGAGAGAGGTGTAGATGGGTAGAGAGTGACGGACAGAGAGCATGATGTCATTGCGTGCTTGAGACCGTAAAACATGTGTATTTGTCCCCAGTTGATTGGTTACAACAATGAGATCAGAGCGGCAGGGTGGTGAAACCATTCACTTTATCTGTGATGTGCTTATATTGAAGGCAGGCACGTGCACACATAGACATCAAAGGGGGCTTGAGCCCCTGCCCTTTTACCCGTCTGTTAAAAGTGCCCTCTCCAGACCATGAATGCGATTTTTACTATGGTGAAAGAAATGCAAATGCCCCCTTTCCATGCCATACCTGAAGGCAGCATTCAAGAGAATTGCCTTGTCCAAACTCTCCTGAACTTGAATGCATCATCTCTTATGTTGAAAGAATTACCCTCTTTGTGTAGAGATCCATGCCGTTACGCCACATCTACTGTATTGACTTGATTATGCTTAGTTCAGTGAACCGAAAATAGCCGACCTCCAAGCTCACAACACGTCGCAGTGCGACGCGTTGTGAGCTTGGAGGTCTGCTATTTTAGATATTTTCACCAAAAGGCCCTTTTAGAAATTTCAGCCCCTGCCTCTCTAACATTCTCCGAGTCAAGACCGAGTGTGGGAGGGGGTAGAGACCAAGTCGAGACCGCGGAGGGAATAATAATAATAAAAGAAACAAGGTATCTACATACATTATATCTATGTGCCATTTCAAATCTTCACACATCCTGTCATTGGCAAGACAGTAGATTTCCAGTGGATTGGCACAACATTGAGCTTGTAGATCAGCTATTTTTGGTATTTTTATGACCCTCTTTGACTTCGAAGTTGAAATCTACCGACATTGATCTACAAGCTCGTTGTGAGCTTGTAGATCCGCTATTCTTGTCTATAAAGTTCTCAGACTAAGGACACTAGGGTTCAAGTGGTTAATATAAAAAAGGAGAAACAAAAGTTTCTATCACACAAAGATTTGGAGGACCCCCTGTAGTGACTCTGAGGACCCCCTAGGGGTGTGGCTGGGGTGGTGCCTGTCCTTGACGAGATACGCTGAGCTTTGCCCAAACACCTCTTCTTGTTGGTCCTCCTGGAGGGAAGGAAGCGTGCGCGTGCGTGCGTGCGCCCGTGTGCGCATGCACGTAAGTATGAATGTCAGTTCAGGACACTAACCCCCCCCCTGTCATCAGATCAGCATTAATTGTGTAATCCCGTCGATCCCGGCTTGTAATCCTTACACACACACACACACACACACACACACACACACACACACACACACACACACACACACACACACACACACACACACACACACACACACACACACACACACACACACACACACACACACATGCACAGCTCCAGTGGTATATCTCAGATTATGTTGTTTACCGCAGGGCTGTTTATTGTTCATTTACAGAAGAGTGTCTGAGACAGAAATAGACAGACAGAAGTGTCAACAGAGAGAGACAATAATTGTTTGCTTTGGTGATTATTTCACTCTCCAACATGTTTGGGGTCATTTTAACATCTGCTCTGGCTTTTGTGTTTCACCCTGGTCAGTTTTTAAGTTGATTCAATATAAATATTTATTTCAGGGGTCTGCAATGTTTTCAGGCCAAGGACCCCTTAGTTGAGAGAGAGATGAAGCAGGGATCCCCCACAACCGTATCATAGATTCCATATAGTTTCATCGTTTGACTACACAATCATCAGTGTATTTTGGATTCATCATGTCTATTTGTGTTTTCAGATATTTGACGCTCTGACATCACGCTCTGGCTTCACTGTGATGTCACACTAACAGAATCCCTTTTATGCCCGTATAGTATGGAGTTCCCTGATGTCATCAATAGTTAAAGGGGAAGACCACCCATTTTCAATATTGAACTGTGTTATTAATATACCTTAGATGAGTTGTGTGTTCCCCCCCTTCTGTGTTGTATAGAACTGGAGGATTGATTTTGGGGTTTGTATAAGTACAACTTGATGACATCACACATTGTACTTTACAATACAAACCCCCAAATCAATCCTCCAGTTCTAGGCAACACAGAAAGGGGGGACCTTTTTTTCTATTTCCACACAACTCCTCTCAGGTATATTAATGACACAGTTCAATATTGAAAATGGGTGGCCTTCCCCTTTAATGATGCCCTGTCAGAGAGATCATGTGATGCCAGGGGGAACAAATCCCTTTTTTGCCCATATATGGAGATACGGAGATCCCTGTGATGCCAGGGGAACAAATCCCTTTTATGCCCATATATGGAGATCCCTGATGTCCACATCCCTGATTCCACATCACTGTGGCGCGACGTCGCCCTTTAGGGTGAGGCTGCTTGTCGCCCTGAGGCGTCTTACTAGTTAATATCTAAATACTGAATCAAGCAACTTAAAAACTGTCTGGAGTGAAACACAAAAGCCACAGTAGATGTCAAAATAACACGTTTGTAAAAGTGAAATATGCCTTTAACAAGAAAGACCACGAGAGACGTTTGCTTAACGCCGAAGTCCTCTTCCATTTCCCTTTTGTTCACTTTTAATTATTCGACTTTAAATTATTTTCATATTTGCTTTAAATGAAGTTCCGCTTAAGGTTCCCATTAAACAGATAGCGGGTTGCCGGCTTGTTAAGAGGTAGCCCCAAGGCAGAGTGGTAAACAAGAGAATTAAAATGTAATAATCAATTGTTACGGGAAAATAATTATTGTTGAGCAGTCCTATCTGCTGTAGGTGTTTAAATAACACGACATTAGTTGTCGGCAGGCAGCTGGGAGGGGCTGCTGTCTCTCTGCATTGTTTGATGCGGTGTTGGAAGAAGAAGTGGTCGAGCAAAAAGTAAGCAACAATATTATCTCTGAGAAAATTGTTGTGGAATGAAGTGGAGTATTGAATAGTTGAAATACTCAAGTCAAGTAAAGAAAATACTTCCAAATTGTACACATTAATCAAGTAAATATACTACTCTCCACCACTGGTTTGATGGAATCATCTTTCTTTGTCCCAAAACGTTCCTTTCTCATCATTATTATAATCTTTCTCCCCAATGTAGTCATTGACAATTAATGCATGCAGGGACGTACAGAGAATGTTAGAGAGGCAGGGGCTGAAATTTCGAAAAGGGCCTTTCTGGTGGAAATATCGAAAACAGCCGACCTCCAAGCTCACAACGCGTCGCGCTGCGACGCGTTGTGAGCTTGGAGGTCGGCTACTTTCGGTACTTGATACCACACTGAACAAAACATAATCAAGTCACTACAGGAGATGTGGCGTAATGGCATGGATTTCTACACAGAGAGGGCAATTCTTTCAACACAAGATGCTGCATTCAAGTTCAGGATAGTTTGGACAAAGCAATTCTCTAGAATGCTGCCTTCAGGTATGGCATGGAAAGAGGGGCATTTGCATTTCTTTCACCATAGTGAAAACTGCATTCATGGTCTGGAGAGGGCACTTTTTAGAGATGGATAAAAGGGCAGGGAGTCAAGCCCCCTTTGATGTCTATGTGTGCACGTGTCTATTAGGGCAAAATCTGTAGGAGCAGTGTCCAAAAATGTGTTTTGCAAGAATCAGCCTCATGGTGGCGCTAGAAGAAGGCCATGTGAGAAATGAGGGGCAGACTGACAGACAGAGTCAGACAGACTGACAGCCTGTGGAGGTTTTGATAGTAACTGCGACCTCACTGTCGCAGCAAGGTTTCTGCAACAGCAGCGATATAATCCAGATGTACACACACACACACACACACACACACACACACACACACACACACACACACACACACACACACACACACACACACACACACACACACACACACACACACACACACACACACACACACGGTATGGCAAGTGCCACATTTGGATGGATGGATGGATGGTGTATTGTTTTCCGTCTAATCCCCAGGGATTAAAACGTCATAGTGTGATGAAAACAGCGATGGTAATCATCATTAATATGATATCTGTACAATGCCTGATCTCATGTGATCCTTTAATGATACACATATCCTCGTTGTCGGCTGGAAACCTTGTATGTCCAAAACCGTTTGTTTTGTAGCCTATTTATCATTTTAAAAATGATTAGACTAGCGAAAAAAGCCGATCTACAAGCACACGACGCCTCGCACCACGAGGCGTTGTGTGCTTGTAGATCTGCTGTTTTCGCTACTTTTGTGCGACAGCCTTGTATGGTGAAGCAGGGCTTTGCTTAGCGAAAAAAAATATACAAATTTGAAACTTGGAGATACGAGGTTTCTGCCCGACAGTGACGATATCCTTCTACAGGAGGGAGAGAGAGAGAGAGAGAGAGAGAGAGAGAGAGAGAGAGAGAGAGAGAGAGAGAGAGAAAGAGTCGTGTAGACAATCATAATAATGATGGATGAAAATATGATCCCTTTATTTGTCCTTTTAGATGCAGATGTTACAAACATATTACTGGTGACCCTCGCACGCGTGCACACACACACACACACACACACACACACACACACACACACACACACACACACACACACACACACACACACACACACACACACACACACACACACACACACACACACACACACACACACACAGCAGTGACAGCACGCACACACTTACAACAATATGTTTTTCATGTCCTCGTTGTTTTTCCATCAGATTAATATCACCCTGTCTTTAATCACATACAATATCTGATGACGGCTTATGGGGTGAATCAAGACTGACAATGAAATAATAACAATAATAATAAAAACAGTAACAGACTCCCAAGGATTAGTACACTAAGAACGTGTCATTGTGTTTGTTTTGTATATTAGATTCTGGTCTTCCGTGACCAACATCCAGTATGTATTATACCGTGCTATTATAAAATGGATACTTTCATTACAAACCTTTATCACATATTAATTAAAGTTTATCTTTAGTACTGTGTATATGTGTTACCTTTAAGTGAGAGTTAATATAGATTCTTGTAAACCATCTATGGACCCAGTAGGACACAAAAAAATAATAAAACGGATTCCATATTTTTTGTTCCGCCCTGGCACTATCTCATTCACTTACTATACACCAGTAAGGCTCCCTAATGGGAGATAAGCGACCGTAGGTCACTTATCTCCACAAATAGGGCAAAAATGTGTTTTGCCAAAATCTTCCTGATCCATGTTGATGACATGAGTGTAGACATACTGTGTAGTGATTTTCGTGATTTTAGGGCAAAATCTGTAGGAACAGTGTCCAAAAATGTGTTTTTAAAAGTCGGCCTGGAGGTGGCGCTATATGGGAGAGATTCATGTTGATGGGATGAGGGTAGACATACTGTGTACCGATTTGCGTGATTTTAGGGCAACAATTGTAGGAGCAGTATCCAAAAATGTGTTTTGCAAGAATCGGCCTCATGGTGGCGCTAGAAGAGGGCCATGTGAGAAATGAGGGGTGGGGTCTCCGCGCCGGCAAGGCGGACGAATAGGTACCGGCCCCGGCTGTCCCGGTCGCTCCTAGCCGGAGTTACGGCATTTTATGTGAGCTGCAGTGTAGGGGGTCCTCCACTGGGGGCGCCACCACTTTTGCATCCGTTCTGGAGCACCAGGAGTCGGTGGTCCCCGGGAATTCCCCGTGAGCAGCCCCGTTGGGGTGGTCATTTGGTCAGTTTAGCACATTTGGTCATTTTTTACATCTGGGGGTCCCCCAGGGACCTGGGGGTCCCTGGAGCTCCGGGGGTCCTTGGAGGTTGTAGTTTGGCAGGTAAGGAGTGTGTGTGCAAAATTTGGCATGGATCGGGGCAACGGTTGCGGAGATATGAGCAGGGCAAGAGTGTGACGTGTGAGGTGTGACAGACAGACTGACTGACTGACTGACTGACTGACTGACTGACTGACTGACTGACTGACTGACTGACTGACTGACTGACGGACTTACACTTTGTGCAGGGTTTGATAGTAAATGCGACCTACGGTCGCAATTAAAGGAAAATAATACCACCAAAAAGTAACATGTTTTAAGAAGCATGTGAGGGTTCAAACTAGGGTTTTTTAATGATTCTGAATCCATTGCAAGGATTTGTTTTGCATGAAAAACATTCCTTGGGCTAAAAACAGCCCCCACGAAACTGTGAAAAGTAATGAATAATCACTAAACCACAGTTTTGTCGGGCCGTTTTTAGCCAAGGAATGATTTTTTTTGTGCAAAACAAATGCTTGCATTGGATTCAGAATCATTAAAGTTTGACCCCTCACATGCTACATGAAGCAGATGTTTTGGGGCTATTTTTTTCCTTTTATTATAGTGTATATTAAGTGAATGAGACAAACTTTCAGCAGCTGCCAAAATAGCGCCTGGGCGGAACAAAACCATTTTAATGTGTCCTACTGGGTCCGTAGAACGGAAAAAACATGGTTTACAAGAATCTATATGAAACATTCACTTAATTTATTTTTGCTACATAACTACATACACTATACAATCGGCATTTTTTTTTAATGAATGAATCATTACTTTGAACAAACTGTACAGTATAGTATACATGATATTAACCTATTTAATGGGGAAAGCATCTGTGTCACTTTAGATGTTATCCACTTTAACTATGTGATACTTCACGATTTTTCACGGAAATGTGTGAAAATCTGTGAAAGAATATGAATATATATATATATATATATATATATATATATATATATATATATATATATATATATATATACATACATACATACATAAAATCTTTGTTCTGGAGGTCCCTTGAACTAAATATTTTGAGATGGGGTTCCCCGGCCAAATACATTGTGATTCTTGACATGAAAACGTTTGAGACCCACTATACAGTAGCAACACGATTATCAGGAAACTGTTGTAGAATCGGCCTCATGTCTTCATGGGTTAATATACCTATTACTTCTACACAGGGACGTGCAGAGAATTTTAGAGAGGCAGGGGCTGACTATTGAAAATAGCCGACCTCCAAGCTCACAACGCGCCACAGCGCGACGCGTTGTGAGCATGGAGGTCGGCTATTTGCACACTTATTCATGGTCCTTTTTACAGACCTATAAAAGGGCAGGGGCTCAAGCCCCCTTTGATGTCTATGTGTGCACGTGCCTGCTTCTGCAGTGGTTGGAGGCGGTACTATTGAAAATAGCAGACCCCCAAGCTCACAACGCGTCGCACTGTGACGCGTTGTATAGCTTGGAGGTCGGCTATTTTCGATATATACCACTCTAAACTAAGCATAATCAAGTGAATACATGGAGATGTGGTTTACGGCATGTATTTCTAGACAGAGAGGGCAATTCTTTCAACATAAGATGCTGCATTCTAAGTTCAGGAGAGTTTGGACAAGGCAATTCTTTTGAATGCTGCCTTATGCATATGGGATTTGTGTGTCTTTCACCACAGTAAAAACTGCATTCATGGTCTGGAGAGGACACTTTTTGGAGCGGTGAAAGCGCTCCCAATAGACAGGTATGTCCGTGGGTATGTCCCTGGCTGGGTGGCTGGGTGGCTGGGTGGCTGGCTGGCTGGCTGGCTGGCCGTGTCCGTAGCCTGGCAATACCTTGAGTGGCCACACACAACACACTAGTTAAAGGAGGGGCGCTGTTTTGTGCAGGCCAGGCACACTCACCACTCACTCACAGGCACAGTTTACAGTTTAGGCATTTAGCAACACACACAGGGTATAGCTGCTCAGATTCACCGCTCCACTTCGAACCGAGGTTTGATTTTTACAGAAGGGTAGAAGGGCAGGGGCTCAAGCCCCCTTTGATGTCTATGTGTTCACGTACCTTAAAGTACCCTTCTCTTTTGGCAGAGGACGTAAAATGTACGGCTTGCAGCTTTAAATCATCTTGCCTACTCTAAGGCGATATTGTTTCTAGAAACCTAAGGTCCTTTCCCTGTGGTGATGTAATTAAGTTGAGATATGGATGCTGCAGTGTTTTCATGTGAGTGTGCTAATCCTTTTACTATAGCACAGCTTACACTCCACCGATATCGATCAAAGCCGCTTTGCCACACCGGCACACTGTAAAAACCCTGGGTGTTAATTTACATTTATCAGAGTGAAAATGGTGATGGCTTTGTTTTTCCAGGCGCATATCTATCCGACAGTGAAATAATTGTTTACGTCAATAAACGGAGGAAACATCTTAGTAATAATAGCATTTGGGTTTATTCCGGAGAAGAAATGTTGCAAGCGTTGGAAAGACATGGTTCCAGATAAATTGTTCTTACGTTTAACACAGAGATACAAAGGTTTTATACACATAAATGGTGCATTGGAACGATACAAACACTATGTAGAGTAACAGCAAAGGTGATACAGCTTCCCCTAGAACCACACCCTCCCCTGGACGCAGTGGTGTAAAGCAAGTACACTTACTCAAGTACTGTACTTAAATAGGCGGTGCCATAGTTTGAAGTACTTTTTCAGTTTTTCATGTGTCTAGGAGGTTGACAGTACTACATTAGACCCCCTGGTGTGGTTGTTATGAGCAATTATGTATTCTCTTTCTATTTGGGTTTTTAGCTGGAGGATGCCACCTGCTGGGTCAGACGTGCCGTTCCAGAAACACCCATACTTATTACATCACAGAATCAACCCCTCCCCTAATTACCATTCACCTAACATTGTGGGGTGTGGCTAGCTGTGTCACCACCCACCATGACAACCACGCATACCAATGAACTGGTGGGTGTGGCCACATAAAAACATAATTTTAACTCTTTCTGCACACCTTTTCGGAAAAAAAAATCTTGCTTCTAGTATAATCATAATAGTAGATAATCATGTTTTATAGGGGGGAATAAAATCATGGCATCCGCTCTTTAAGTACACTTTTGAATTATTTGTACTTATCTTGAGTATATCCAATTTACAATACTTTTAATTCTACTCCACTACATCTCGAATTCAAATATTGTACTTTTGCTCCACTACATTTATTTGAAAACTTTAGTCACTAAGTTACTTTGCAGATATAAATTATAATACCAGTAAGACTCCCTACTCGGGAGATAAGCGACCGTCAGGTCACAGCGTGATTTTAGGCCAAAATGTGTAGGAGCAGTGTCCAAAAATTTGTTTGAAAAAATCGGCCTGAAGGTGGCGCTATATGGGACAGATCCATGTTGATGACATGAGTGTAGACATACTGTGTAGCGATTTGCGTGATTTTAGGGCAAAATCTGTAGGAGTAGTGTCCAAAAATGTGTTTTAAAAAATCGGCCTGAAGGTGGCGCTAAATGGGACAGATCCATGTTGATGAGATGAGTGTAGACATACTGTGTACCGATTTGCGTGATTATAGGGCAAAAATTGTAGGAGCAGTGTCCAGAAATGTGTTTTGCAAGAATCGGCCTCATGGTGGCGCTAGAAGAGGGCCATGTGAGAATTGATGGGTGGGGGTTGTGGTTTGGCAGGCAAGGAGTGTGTGTGCAAAATTTGGCATGGATCAGGGCAACGGTCGCGGAGATATGAGCAGGGCAAAAGTGTGACGTGTGGCGTGTGACTGACGGACGGACAGACGGACAGACGGTCAGACAGCCGGTGGAGGTTTTGATAGCAAGTGCGACCTGACGGTCGCAATAAGTACTTTTTTATGCCAACACTTCATACTTCAAGTTCAAGTACATTTTGAATTCCGGACTTTTACTTGTAATAGAGTATATCTACATTGCAGTATTGATACTTTTACTTAGGTAAAGAATGTGAGTACTTTTTGTGAGCTTGGAGGTCTGCTATTTTCGGTGCTTGATACCACACTGAACTAAGCATAATCGACTGAACACTGGAGATGTCACGTAACGGCATGGATTTCTACACAGAGAGGGCAATTATTTCCACATAAGTTGCTGCATTCAAGTTCAGGAGAGTTTGGACAAGGCAATTCTCTCGCTGCCTTCAGGTATGGCATGGAAAGGAGGGCATTTCTTTCACCATAGTAAAAACTGCATTCATGGTCTGGAGAGGACACTTTTTACAGACGGATAAAAGGGCAGGGGCTCAAGCCCCCTTTGATGTCTAGTCTATGTGTGCACGTGCCTGATTTACAGTAGCCCCCCCCCCCCCCCCCCTCACCCTCTGCACTCGCAGTTTCACCTCATCTGACTCTTTTAACGACGTCCCCCTTTCCTCGCGGCTTAAAACAACAAATAAGCCACATCTTAACGGCGTAAATATGTTTGCGCGCTTCGTTCGTGCTGTGTATTTATGCCTTTTGGTTTTTCATCTACTTATTTATTTTTCATGAAATCCCCCTGATGACAGAGATTCTCCTCGCTAAGTAAGACCCTGCGAGGGTACGCGGCGTGACAGATGGAGGCTGATTGGGGTTTCTTAAGTGCTCAGGGACTCATGGACAGAGTTTGGGTGGGTCTCTCCATCCAGGGGTGTCACAAGGGGGGGGAGAAGTGGGACTGAGTTACTAGGGCCCAAGGTGGAGGGGCCTTTCTTTCAATCTTTTTTATTTTTTTTTCATTTTTCATAAAGCTCACAGCGTGGCACGGTCTGGCACCGAGTGCCGCGCTGCGAGCTTGCTAGATCTGCTATTTTTGAAAAGTCGTGAAAATGTGTGCGAATCTTTGAATGTATGTATTTTTTTTAAGCTGACATTTGGAACTCAAATTTTGCTTCTGGGGGGGTCACTGGAACTAAATATTTTGAGATGGGGGTCCGTGGACAAATACATATCATTTTGGGGCTCCTTCACATGAAAAGGTTTGAGCACCACTGACATAGAAACATAGAAGGATTTGAAATATTCTGTGCCACGCTATGAGCTTGTATATTTGCTATGGGTTAAACCCCCTCCCCCTATGAAGAACATTCATGGGGGGGCCCGCAGTGAATCCTTGTACCCAGAATTTGGTGCAACACCCCTGACTCCATCTCATCCTCCTCCTCCTCCTCGCCACTTAATGATGGTTAATGATGACGGGGAGCTGATGGCAGCACTCAGCCGTGATTTACTGTTTGATAAGACGGTGGATTACTTCTGCCCACCGTGCCACTGTTTGATCGACGGCTGGATTACTCCAGTGGTTCTCAACCTGTGGGTCGGGTACCCCTGACCCCGAATTATTTGTTTGGGGGGTCCCTAGATGATTAACCTACGATGATTAAGCCATGTTGTTTTCTCAGTTAAAGGTGTATTCAGTGATAATGAAAGTGGCCAGGGGTCATCTTGTCCATTACTGGCCTTACAGCATGGAAATATAATTTCTTTTTATAGATTTTTTACACCATTATAATGTTCTCGTTTTGATCATTAGACCCAATCACTAAATATCGGTAGGCCTACGTCTCCAGCTTCAGGATATGTATGACACTGATTTACTGTGGCATTTTATGAGTTCAGTAGTTTACAATCTAGGAATTTAGCAGACGTTCTTAATTCAGAGCGAATGTGGTTCTCAACACTTTTATTTTGACCTTCTTAACTAAACATCATAACATAACTACGGCCATACTCTTCCCTGATTGGTCGAGGACTGGCTGTCCACCTCTGAAAACCGAATCTAGCTAAATGCTCGTAACACGGGCCATGGTGGAAGTCCTTATATGGTCAGCACACATTCTAGTGAGGAGAATGAATGGAAAATGTACCAATTATACTTATACACTGAATATACCTTTAACAGTAAAGAAACCAACATCAAGTTTAAGTGTAGACTATGTTCACGGATGTAAAGGGCAAACCTGTGTGTCTTCTGTGACACATAGGCAGGGACGTGCTGGGCCCCTGATTCAGCCCGGGAAAAAAGAGTTGTAGAGGCCCTCATTGCGCGCTATAGAGAAAGATCTCTCTCTCTATAGCGCTGCTGCTACTCAAAGATTTGCCATCTCAGATCATGACAAGTGACAAGCCAGTGGGCCAATTACATGAGTTAAATTTTGTCGTTGTCGGGTGGAAACCTTGTATGTCCAAAACCGTTTGTTTTGTATTTATCATTTTAAAAATGATTTAAACTAGTGAAAACAGCCGATCTACAAGCACACAACGCCTCACACCGCGCGCGAGGCGTTGTGTGCTTGTAGATCTGCTGTTTTCACTACTTTTGTGCAACAGCCTTGTATGATGAAGCAGGGCTTTGCTTTGCGAAAAAATGTACAAATTTGAAACTCAGAGATACAAGGTTTCTGCCCTATGTGATGATTTACTTTGTTGGCCGCTCAGCCCCCAAAATGGAACGAAGGCCGACATTTTATTTTTTATTTTTTTCCTAATGGCCGGCCTGGACCGGCCGGGAATGAACCAGCCGTTCGGGAGTTGTCCCGCTTTTCCCAATGGCCAGCACGTCCCTGCACATAGGAAATCAGTGATTGGTGAGGATCACAGAGTAGCAAACTGAGCTTTAATAATGCATTTTCATTTTTTTTTAAATGCATGCAGTTTAATTTCTGCATTTATTAAAGGACATATTGGAAGTGATTTTATGTTTTACTCAAATCAGTTAATGATTAATGTGCAATAATATAGGCTGTGTTAGGTCCAGGTTCAATATGTGCAATCATTTCAAGACGTTTTAAATAAACTTTGAACCAGTCCGGGCCGTCGACTTGTACATTTCTTTCTTCCCACCGTGACGGATTTTGAAAGGCTGCTTATCTCGTTGCTGTGGTCAAAGTACCATCTCTTCTGTCCCGCTTGAGGCTGATTCGTACTCTGCCGCACGATGGGGTCACTCACACCACGAATAGCCAATCTACAAGCTCACTTCAGCATTACTCTCTTTCTCCTCTCTCTCTCTCTGTCTCTTTGTTTCTGTCATTAAAGGACATTGAAAACGTAAAAAAAAAACATATGTGGTCCATTTACCGTTTACCCCATTGACCTCACACACGCACGCACGCACGCACGCACGCACGCACGCACGCACGCACGCACGCACGCACGCACGCACGCACGCACGCACGCACGCACGCACGCACGCACGCACGCACGCACACACACACACACACACACACACACACACACACACACACACACACACACACACACACACACACACACACACACACACACTCTTTATCCTGACCGACTGAGTGGGGTGACGGGTCAGTGTGAAAAGTCTTTAACGTTTTAAAACGCGTAATTTTCCGTTTTAAGATGTCTGATCCCGGCTCAGTCTGGATTCTACAGTATACGCCACATCATTCTGTAACATATTTAAATCTGTCACTCTGCTTACTCAGACATTTTCTTTCCCCCATGCAGAAATAATCAGCATCACTTCTTCCTGTGGTAAATTGCTGATTTGTGCTCACAATAGATTTGTGTTAAATCTGTGTTAAATCTATACCCTTATTATATGTAATCTGTAGGAATAATAAAATGTATACCCTCATTATATAATGATTTAATCTGTAGTCACATTTAAATCTATAAGTGAGCAAGTCGAGTCTTAAATCTACAGAGGGTATGCGCGTGACATCATCATCATACCCGGAAGTTATGCGGGAACGCCTAATGAGTGGCAAAAAACGTCATTTAAACGACGTTAAATGACGTTAAACTCACTTTGCCACTCGATTTGCCACTCAGTTTGCCATTCACTTTATGCATGCGCATACCCTCTACCTCATAGAGATTTAATCTGAAATCATATTTGAACCAGACAGTGTAGGAGAGACAGACAGTAGCACAGCTGAGAGGGAGACAGTGTAGGAGAGACAGACAGTAGGACAGCTGAGGGAGACAGTGTAGGAGAGACAAACAGTAGGACAGCTGAGAGGGAGACGGTATAGGAGAGACAGACAGTAGGACAGCTGAGAGGGAGACGGTATAGGAGAGACAAACAGTAGGACAGCTGAGAGGGAGACAGTGTAGGAGAGACAGACAGTAGGACAGCTGAGAGGGAGACAGTGTAGGAGACAGACAGTAGGACAGCTGAGAGGGAGACAGTGTAGAGAGAGACAGACAGAAGGACAGCTAAGAGGGAGACAGTGTAGGAGAGACAGACAGTAGGACAGCTGAGAGGGAGACAGTGTAGGAGAGACAGACAGTAGGAAAGCTAAGAGGGAGACAGTGTAGGAGAGACAGACAGTAGGACAGCTGAGAGGGAGACAGTGTAGGAGAGACAGACAGTAGGAAAGCTGAGAAGGAGACAGTGTAGGAGAGACAGGCAGTAGGAAAGCTAAGAGGGAGACAGTGTAGGAGAGACAGACAGTTGGAGGACAGCTATTAAGAGACAACGTAGGAGAGACAGTTTGGTGGGATGTGACCAGACCAACAGGTTTACACGTTATTCCAGAGATGATCAGTTTAGGAAAAAGCTATAAAATGTTTTACTTAAGTTAGAAGTATCAATACTGCCACAAAAGGAAATATTCTGTTAAGTAAGTAAAAAAATCTAAATTTACTTGGGCAAAAGTACAAAAGATTTGGTATCAAAATGTGCTGTAGCTCATTTTCCACAATGTTTTCCAATGTATAAAATGTATGAAACTCTTTTGAAAATCGCAGATCTACAAGCTCACAATGTATCATGAGCTTGTAGATTGGCTATTTTCAAACAGACAAAATGTAGTTTTTTTTTTTTTTTTTTTATTTTTTTATTTTTTTTATTCTTTATTAGGATCCCCATTAGCTTCCACAAAGTGGTCGCTAGTCGTCCTGGGGTCCACACAAAAATTCATACAGTAAAAACAGACAATAGTAAAAATATTGCTATCTAAAACAGACGAAAATCTAGTTAACAGCAAAAACAGTGACATATAAAAAACAGAGACAACAATAACCAATAATCACAAATACAGTGTTTTCATGAAAAAATAAGGTACAAAAATTGAAAAAAAAAAATTAAGTGGTATGTTTTGCAATAACAATAACCAAGTAATTAGTAACTAAAGCTTCCAAATAATTATTATTGGAGTAAATTATAATTTTCTGTAGTGGTGAAGTAAAAGTAATGACAATTTAAAATACTCCAGTAGTGTTTAAAAATAAAAGAAATAACACCTCAAAAGTGTATTTAAGCACAGTACTTGAGTAAATGTACTTAGTTACTCTGCACCGCTGGAGATGAGGGTTTAACTGCTACACAGAGAGACAGTAAACATGTGTTATTAAATATTTGTGAGCCGCTGATCCAGCAGGCGGGCTTCATATAACTCCAGATTAGGGATGGGACGATACGCGATATTATTTATACGTGATAAAAAACACTCACGATAATCGTATCGTGGAGTTTTAATTCATCGTGATATCGTCCTCCGTCATGCACTGGGATCAATTCACCTTTTATTTGCCGAGCTGTATATCCGGTACCATTTAAACCTTCTATTGGTAAAAGGTACTTATAATATACATACTTGATACAGTCTCTTTTTCACTCTCTATCAAATGTCTTTGCCAAAAAATAGCCGATCTACAAGCTCACAACGCGTCGCGTTGCGACGCGTTGTGAGCTTGTAGATCGGCTATTTTTTGGCAAATGTTCCGCCCCAGGATAATGGATCTTGATTATCGCGATAATATCGTAAATCGCGATTTATTTTGTCACGATAATCGTGATATGAAAATGTCATATCGTCCCATCCTTACTCCAGATGCTTTCCAGCAGCCAAGTTTATCCTTAAATCCCAAACACTCAAACATACTGTGTCACAGAGGGAGGGATTAAAAACATAGACAGTGGGGTGGAGAGTATACGCAAATGTTCTACTTAAAGGAGTAGTTCACCACTTTTCAACCTGTCTTCATATAATAGGTCCTCACTAATGTTCATGATAAAATATCACAATTTTTTCCTACTCAGTCCAAGTCTCTTAGGAGCGCTGTGGGAAGTTCAGAATCCATCGTCTTGTGACATCATTTTTCCCAAAAAATAATTAATCAATATTTTTGAAAAAGATATTTAGATTTTTATTATCGCGAGAACAAGGGCTTCCACTTTAAAATTGCAACTTTTCTGGAAAAGAAAGCCTGAAGTTTCTATAAGCTGGATTGGCAATCGATGATGTCACAAGACGATGGGTTTCTGACCTGCCCACAGCCCTGCTCTAAAAAAAATAAAAAATAAAATGCTATTTTTGAGTGAGGACCAATTATATGAACATAGGTTGAAAAGTGGTGGAGTGCCCCTTTAAGTAAAAGTAGCAACACCACAATATAAAAACACTGTTACAAGAAAACAAAAGCCTGTGTTCAATATGTTAAACTTGAGTAAAAGTACAAAAGTATTGTTATCACAATGTACTTAAAGTAACAAAAGTGAAAGTGCTAAAATGTTTGAAAATAGATGGTCTACATTAAGCTCACAACGCATCGCGACGTGAGCTTGTAGATTGGCTATTTTCAAATATAAAATAGGATGGATGGTTATAATATAATAATTTATATCTTCAAAGTAAACTAATAGTACAATATTTTCCTCAAATATGTAGTGTAGAAGTAATAGTAATAATATGGATGTGATACAGGTTTGAGTATCAGTTTCTACTGTACACACACACACACACACACACACACACACACACACACACACACACACACACACACACACACACACACACACACACACACACACACATGCACCTACCCACGCGCAGTCGTGCACACATGCATCACTTTGCAGAAGTGTAAATGTTTAACATTAAAAAAAAAAAAAAGATAAATGAACTTTATACATTTTTTCAACTTGGTACCTTGGGTTTTGTCAGTTTTTCCCCCGGGTTTCTATGGTTTCTTGGGCTGGATATGGCAGCCTGAAATGGTTTTTCAAGTGCAGCTAAACTTGGCATGTTAGTAAACGTGCCACAATTAACAACAATGCATTGCACCTGTGCAGCTGACCTGCGGAACCTGGGAATATCCAATTTTTTCAAAATGGGGAGAATACAAGTGTTGAGAATATAATTTAATACCTTGTTAAAGTGACCAATTTGTAAAATGTTGCATTTGTAGTTGTGTTACGTTAATTTAACAACATAATAACCAGAACAGATAGACAAAGAGACATTCGTGGATTTATATTCAAAATAAACTTTTATTTCCACCCCTGGAACCAGGCAGCTGCATACCCCTGCCATACCCAATTGACGCCCCTGTCTGTAGTCCTACAGCAGATCACACAGACAGTGTGTGTGTGTCTGTCCGTACGATAAGACTTTCTGGTATTTACCGCTATAGGCATTAACTTCCTATAGCGTGACATCTGAAGGTAAGTATTGTAAATGACTGTTCTACCACTTTTTCGAGTCACGTGTTCAAATACTGGATTCTGATTGGCTAAATTCCGGAGGTTATGAGAGGACAACTGACGCAAAGTTGTGTGTCCGAGATCAATGCGCCTCAGTGTACATCCGGGGACTTTCCCCCAACCAACAAATGAAGGTCGCAGCGGTCCTATGTTTACTAACGTGCGTACTATCGTCGCCGATTTATTTGGATCCAATGCAATCCGCCAACTTTAAAGCCCCTTTTCTCTGAACCTATGCCTTTCTGGAAGCGAACAGCCTCTATTTACGGCCGGAACGGTGCTTTTAACTGACGTTAGCTTAGCTGTAAGCTAGACGCATGGATTACTATGGAGTTGACGCCATCTGTTGGTGAGTAGAAGATGTTGTTTGTGGAACTATCTGCTGTCTCGCGGAAGTTTTATAGGCAATAATGATTGTAACTTAAGATCCTTGCAAGTTACAACTATGTGTTTTCTTTCATGTATACGGGAAAAAGTGGTAGAAAAGCTATTTACCACTCGGGGTCGGACATTATGCTCTCATAATGTCCTGAGTGCGGGTGTTATCGGACTCGGCTGCGCCTCGTCCGATAACACCCGCACTGCGGACATTATGAGAGCATAATGTCCTCTCACTCGGGGTAAATTGCTTACTTCTAATAGGATCGGGGTCTGGTGTATGTCAGACTCTGGACGTCCACCATCAAAGCAAGAAGAGCTTAAATCAGATTACAGTACAGACGGCATGGACGTCTGCATATGTTGTTTCCCCTCATTGACAGTAGGGCATTAACGAAAAAGTCAACAAGTCGACTTCATTATTACACAAGTCGACTCCCACCAGCATTCAAACAGTAGGATTGCATATTGTCAAGGACGGAATGATACCATATTACAGTGCTACATTACATTTGGTATAACATGGTTCTATTGTGAAAATAGCAGATCTACATGCTCACAAGCGTGTAGATCTGCTATTTTCACAATTTCTGCCTCTATATATTTGACAATTGGTACAATGTTTAATTTGCCATTTTAGAGGTATTAAAAATCCTTATGTTGTCACTTCAAATAGCTGATCTATACAAGCTAACGCAAGCTCACGTGTGTCAATGTAGATTGGCTATTTGAAGCATTTAAAAAATTGTATTTCAAAATAGTTTAAAAAGAAGTCTAAGCATAAGGGGTAAAGCATGGATGGAAGCAGCAAATGTCACATACAGTGCAGCAATGGGACAAATAGTAGGACTTTAACTGTTGAGGAGGATGTGTTTGGGTTTGAGTGTGTTTGTTTGTGTGCGTGTATGCGTGCATAAGTGGTTGCATGCAGGGGTATGCAACACATTCTGGGCCCTGGGTACAAGGGTTCACTATGGGCCACCCACGAATGTTCTTCATAGGGGGAGGGGTTTAACCCATTTAGACTTGGAACGCATTATTTTGTGCTTTAACTATTGAAAAATAGCACACAGCAAGCTTGTAGATCTGCTATTTTTGAAAAATCGTGAAAGTCTTATAAAACCTATGTTTCTATGTCAGTGGTGCTCAGACTTTTTCATGTGAAGGATCCCCAAAATGATATGTATTCGGCCGCGGACCCCCATCTCAAAATATTTAGTTCCAGGGACCACCCAGAAGCAAAATTTTAATTAAAAATGTTCGCTTAAAAAATACATATATTCAAAGATTTGCACACATTTTCACGACTTTTAAAAAACAGCAGATCTACAGATCTTGTACATCTGCTATTTGTCAATAGCTAAAGCATAAAATAATGAAGGCTCCTCCACCTTGGGCCCTAGTAACTCAGTCCCCCCCCCCCCCCCCCCTTGTGACACCACTGCATGTGTGCGTGCGTGCGGCACAATGGCTCAGTCAGAGCCTCTGCCAGAAAACCAAAAAGCTTTAATATCTCCCCTGGGTAAAGGAGGGATTCCCTTTTAGGCCAGTGGATCTTTGAGAGCTTTGGCTCTCCCGTTCTTTAACTCAAGCACAATTACGACTGAACAACTTTCACTTAATAGTCGAGTAGCCTATAATATTTGACCGGGAGTAGACTACTTTTAGTCATTTTGACTTAAGTACGGGACTGACTGACGTGTAACATCATTCCATCTCTTCCCCCCCCCCCCCCCACTCTCCTCCCGTCATCCTCCCATTGTCGCGCTGCGTCCCGTGGGACTCCGTCAATGATTAAGGAGGACATTTTCGAATACCTTTTTATCTCTTTCCCCCCGTGGATTTGAAGGGTGAAAGCGGGGACCGAAGGCTCTTGTATAGATTCCATATCAGGAACGTGTGTGTGTGTGCGTGTGTGTGCGTGTGTGTGCGTGTGTGTGCGTGTGCGTGCGTGTGTGTGCGTGTGTGTGTGTGTGTGTGTGTGTGTGTGTGTGTGTGTGTGTGTGTGTGTGTGTGCGTGCGTGCGCGTGTGCGTGCGTGCGTGTGTGGGTGTGGGTGTAAAAGCGAACGTGTGAGATAGATGTCTAGACTTCACTCTAAACAGCCTCTTTGCATATAAAGACAAAACAAAATGACAACACGAAGGTAAGATAATAACAGAAAGAGGAATATACAGTATTATAACCTGAGTGATAATTCCATCGCCATACCCATAGCCTTGTGTATAAACAAAGCTTATTTCAAGAAGAATCAAAAAGGTTTTTTGTCACTTATGCAAAGTGCAAGCGGCAAAATGTTGATTTGCAGAATGATGGTTTGGTAACCACCCCATCTCTGTACAGCGACCTATAGCGTTTTCCAACGAGTCTGTGCCCCTAAACTGGATGCAGAATAGATATCCCCAAGACCCAAATCTAGAGTGAAACATTTTAACTCAAATATTTGATTCTGGGTGGTCCCTAGAACAACATATTTTGAGATGGGGGTCCGTGGCCACATATATATATATCATTTTTGGGGGTCCTTGACATGACAAAGTTTGAGAACCACTGATATAGGCCGATTCTAAATGTCAGTTACAGTAACACTTACAGTTTTCTGTGTAAAAAGCATACACAAACTTTGGAAGGCAATGGTGGCCAATCAGGAGGGAATATGGGAAATGGGACAGATCCATGCATGTTGATGACATGACTTTAGAGATATTGTGTACCGCTTTGCGTGATTTTAGGGCAAAATCTGTAGGAGCAGTGTCCAAAAATGTGTTTTGCAAGAATCAGCCTCATGGCGGTGCTAGAAGAGGGCCATGTGAGAAATGAAAGGGGTGGGGGTTGTGATTTGGCAGGCAAGGAGTATGTGTGCAAAGTTTGGCATGGATCGGGGCAACGGTGGCGGAGATATCAGTAGGGCAACAGTGTGACTTGTGACGTGTGATGTGTGACGTGTGACAGACTGACGTGTGACAGACTGACACGACAGACCGACACGACAGACTGACAGACTGACAGACTGACAGACTGACAGACTGACAGACAGACAGACTGACAGCCGGTGGAGGTTTTGATAGTAACTGCGACCTGACGGTCGCAACAAATACAAGTATACAAAAACCGTCCCACTGAGTGGTCCGCGGGAAAAAATTAGGGCGAATGGGATTTTGGCGAACAGAATACCCTTCTGTTCCCCCCCCCCCCCCCCCCCTTCCTGGTATTAAGCGGCTGGCTGGCCCTGCGACTGCGGCGAGGGTGATGATGATGACGATGATAATGGCGGTGGTGTTAGTGATGAAGGCTGGTGGCGGGCGGCTTTGCGCGCAGCCGATCCAAAAGCTATCACTTGCTCCCCTTTCTTCCCCCGCATTGTTCAGACTAAATGGAAACAAGGTAATTAGCTCGTTACAATTAAAGTGAGACGAGCGGATGAATTGTAATCACCCGCGATGGAGTCTCCCCCCCCTCCCCCCTCTCTCTACCCTGCAGGCCTCCTCACCCAGGCCAGCTGAGCAGGAGTCTCATTTGCATAATTAAAATATACAAATGATAATGGATTTTGTAGTCAATGTCCAGGGGCTGCTATGCTACTACTGTCTCCTCTCCTCTCCTCTCCTCTCCTCTCCTCTCCTCTCCTCTCCTCTCCCTATGTGTCTCCATAGGGAACAACTGCTGGAGCCAGTTGCACCACCAGAACGTAGGTTCTGCCCTAAGTTAGGGAGTAAAGTCCTTACTAGAGGCTTAGAAACTAGGCTACTAGTTAGTTTGTAACTAAGTGAGTTACTAACGGGTGTTGCACCACGACTGCCTTATGGCAGTTATGTTTATTACCTTTTATTTTATTTATTTTATGTTCAATGTAAAGCAGGCCGACATCCTTGGAAACATAGGCCTTTATTTAACCCATTTAGGCCTAGAATTATTGAATGCTTCAACGATTGAAAAAAAAAAAAATAAAAAAAAAATAGCAGATATACAAGCTCACAGCGCGGCACCGAGTACCGCGCTGCGAGCTTGTAGATCTGCATTTTTTGAAAAGTTGTGAAAATTGTGTGCAAATCTATATGTATTTTTAGAGTGAACGGTCCGGCACCTGCCGTGGCAGCGTCACAGCAGGCGCTGGGAAGTGTATTCGCTGTCCCTCTGTATGTGTCTATAAGAATGTCCAACCTTCAAGCATGCAATGACAATCTAGAAATGCACTCTGTCGAGGTGCCAACTGCGCCTTGTGCACAAGTAATGTGCCAGCAGAGTGCGTCATGAGGTGCGCTCACCACTGGCATCTCCACTGGCGATGCCAGCGACATCACCACTGGCATCACCAGGAATGCTGGTCCCTCATTGGCTGTTAATGATGACGTTGCCATAAATGCTGGTCCCTGATTGGGCTAGGGGCTTAAACACAGACGGCTACCTACCTACCTACACAAGCAGCCGAAAGCAGTACACGCAATTAAAATCAGCACTGTTCGGAATGCTTGGCAACAGTTTGTGTTGTGTGTGACATCAGACAAGACATCGGGTCAACATTTTCTCTATAAGAACAGTACATCCAAGAAAAAATGTTTGTTCTAGTGGCATGTATTGAGGTAATCTGAATAGAGGGACATTAACCAGATGGATAACTAAATAAAAGACTGAGGAGATTGAGAGAGACTAGATGAGAGCAAACCTTCCTGCCCCATAAAGCCAAAAGTGTCAGTCCAAGACAAATACTGAGGTTTAGTCACAAACAATATACTGAAAAAGACAGAGTAAGAGAGATACACCGGTATATAGGGAGAGGGGAGAGACGAGTGATCGAAGAGAAGATGGGGACAGACCTCCGAGCCAAAGGAGAACAAATGATTCCATCTACATCACAGTCCAATGATTGCAGCAGCTACGTCTACGATGAAGAACCAGCAGCCGTTCAAATTGCCAGCTCTATAACCAGCCAGAGGAAAGGAGATGTAACTGATGAATCGAGGTCTCACCAAGACTTGAAGTCAGCCGGGAGGAGTAGAGATAGATCTGATGACTTATACAGGAAAGGAAGCCACGCATGTAAACAGTGCGGTAAGAGTTACAGGTGGTCAACTACTTTGAGTAGACACCTGAATATTCACACTGGAGAAAGACCTTTCCACTGTAACCATTGTGAAAAGAGTTTCTCTGACTTAGATAATCTCAAGACACACCAGCGTATCCACACCGGAGAAAAACCTTTCCAGTGTAAACAATGTGACAAGAGTTTCAGTGTGTTAGTTGCTCTGCAGGCACACCAGCGTACCCACACTGGAGAAAAACCATATCACTGCAAACAGTGTGACAAGGGTTTCAGTATCTTAGGTAATCTGAGGAGACACCAGCGTGTCCACACTGGAGAAAAACCTTTCCTCTGTAAACTTTGTGGAAAGAGTTTCAGTGACCTAAGTTCTCTGAAGACACACCAGCG
Organism: Nannobrachium achirus; assembly: GCF_963921795.1. Classification (NCBI taxonomy): domain Eukaryota; kingdom Metazoa; phylum Chordata; class Actinopteri; order Myctophiformes; family Myctophidae; genus Nannobrachium; species Nannobrachium achirus. Next base: position 54,764,972 of record NC_137822.1, read on the forward strand.
TACCCACACTGGTGAAAAACCTTTCCTCTGCAAACAGTGTGACAAGGGTTTCAGTAGGTTAAGTTCTCTCAAGACACACCAACGTACCCACACTGGTGAAAAACCTTTCCTCTGTAAGCAGTGTGGCAAGAGTTTCAGTATGTCATATACTCTGAAGGCACACCAGCGTATCCACACTGGAGAAAAACCTTTCCATTGTAAACAGTGTGACAAGAGTTTCACCAAGTTACAAGACCTGAAGAGACACCAGCGTATCCACACTGGAGAAAAACCTTATCTCTGTAAGAATTGTGGAAAGAGTTTCAGTCAGATAAGCAAACTGAAGAGCCACCAGCGTATCCACACTGGAGAAAGACCTTTCCACTGTAAGCAGTGTGGCAAGAGTTTCAAACTGTTAAATGAACTAAAATCACACCAGCGTATTCATACCGGAGAGAAACCTTTTGTCTGTAAACATTGTGGAAAGAGTTTCAGTGGCTCAGGTAACCTGAAGAACCACCAGCGTATCCACACTGGAGAAAGACCATACCACTGTCAGCAGTGTGGAAAGAATTTCAGTCGGTTGGGTAATCTGAAGAGTCACCAGCTTATCCACACTGGAGGAGAAACCTCTCCTCTGTAACAGCGGCGTAGCCTGGATTTACCAACTGGCTAAGCCTGGCACAATGTGGGTGGGCTTGTACATCGGCTATTTTAAAATAGCGAACATTTAAATATTTACAGGGACATAATACAGTCATTTGTCATGGAAGTGGACTTCCCAAGCAATATGGCATTGACATATGACATTTAAAGTTTAGAAAAAGCTTCATAATTGACTAAAGCTACAATCAAATCAAACTGTGGTGTCTTTCTTTGCTTCCTAGATAGCCGCACATCGCCGCGCCGCACCGTGCAACGCTGCTCCGCACCGTGCCGCGAATGTTTTCGTTATTTTTGGGTGGGCACAAAAACGAAATGGGTGGGCCCAGGCCTAGTCAGGCCAACCCATGGCTACGCCGCTGCTCTGTAAGCAGTGTGGCACAAGTTTTAGTAATTCAGGTACTTTGAAGAAACACCCCCCCCCCCCCCCCCCCGTCCAAAGATCTAGAGGAAAACCAGAAATATTGTTCCTCTCAAAGCGAATAAAAATACAGCATAATGCAAAGGGTGCGTTCAGACAGTTAAGTGATATAATTTATCTTATCAGAACCTCATCCAAACCCTATCTAAATAAGAATACACTTCCCACAATGCTTTGCAAGAAGACCATTCTGTCCTATTGGTTGGCGGTTGAACCCCGCCCCTTTGTCTCATCAAGGCTTCTCCCAGCAGCTTGGCTACAACTTACCAAATGAAAACCTTGGGAAAACCTTTTCCTTTAAAACTAGCCTTAAGGAAAGCTTAAGGGAAGCTTCCCTTATGTGACTTCCATAGGGAATGAATTGAACGGTACCTCCCCACATGTTTTTGATAAATGATAAAACCTACATGTGTGTTGGCGGCCAAAGAGCTTCCGTAAGATTTCTGGCCTGCTATGCCACTGATATAAAGTGTTCGAGCGCCTGATCCTTTTTTTCGTAGTTTTTTCGCTGCACACAACAGTACTTTATTTTCATAATTCTCTGTAACTTTGTAACCGTAACTGTTGTGTGGCCTGATTTTCCCACTTGGGATAATAAAGGTATCTATCTTTCTGTTGCCAAGCCAGACATCATCCAAGCAGGGACGGACTGGGACTAAAATTCAGCCCTGGCATCTTGACTAGACCAGCCCCCACAACCAGCGCACGCGCAGATACTCAACCGACTCATTGGGTCGAAGGCAGCACATATAAATACACAATTAAGCTTTTAATACCACAACTTTTACACCACCAACAAGCGGAGTATGAACATGATTAGTGCCAAAAGATTGTCAGAACTTTGTCAAGTTAGCCCACTAAGCAATTTGGGGGTTAAAACGCGTTCAAATGACGTCTTTGCCGTAACCGGACGTCTAGCTAGATCCGGTCTGTGACGAGTTTAAATTTGAAAGTTTTTTCAACGGCTATACATAGACTAGACATTGTATCACCGTCATTTGAACCGTTAGGTTCCGAACGGAACCCTTGTTTATTTAATACCATTTCGCCGTTAGCGGCCGCCGAAATTAGTGAAAATGATGGCAGCCAGCAGGGTTTAAAATCAATATTCCTTGGTTCTGAGCGCCGTATGCTACCTGAACCACCGCAGCTGATCGTATTTGTAATGCAATCTTGCTCTGTTATTATTTGACACAGGGGTCACGGGGTTCGAACTCCGGACCTTCCGTTAATGAAACCTGTGCGCTACCGCTAGACCACGGCACAGATTGTAACTTGTATGTATTCCAGCAGCTATTAGTAGTTGACATATCGCCTCCCGCTGTTCGTTTTAGGTCGGTGCATTTTGTTTGACAACACAAACTAACTTTATATTGATGCATAGCTATAAAACGATTTTATTTAATCATTATCGTATGGTGGGGGTGGGGATGTGGCCGGGGAGACATGCAGTCTTGTGTGTTTGTGTCTGTTGGTGTCAGAATTAATTACGTAACTCAGAGAAGTAATAGTATGCTGTCATGAGCAGCACCACGGCATTATGCCATTATTTATTACACTTTTAGAATTGTTCAAAGGTATTGCCCAGCACGTCTTTTAGACGCCTAAAAGATGTGCAATGGCCAGAAAACTGCTCAGTGGATGCAATTAAACTACAACTATTAAGGTAGAACCGGGAGATACTGTTAGCATCCGATAATGAACAACTTGATAAAAATGTATTAAAAAAAAAGATGGTCTAACACACGTTTGTCCTAAAAGGTGATATATCGTTTAAATGGAAGCGTTCAGATGACGGCTACAACTAAACTAGACTATATAGTGAAATTGGCTCTTAAAATTACTTTAGTCCAATATTTGAAAATCAGGTGTGGATATTAAAGCTGTTTTTTTAATCAACAAGTATGGAATAATGGATTAAATGTAATCAGCTACAATCGGTCTATAGACAGACTGACGATAGACGGTTCAAATAAGGGCTAATCATAACCATAGGTCTAGATGACGGCTAGTGTTTACTGGGAGCTAATGAATGGAAAATAAGCATATTGATCCGAGAATTGGACAAACAAGTTGTATTGTATTGTTCAATATGCAGTAGGCTATAGGCTACTGTATACTAGAGCATGACACAGCAACACAAAGATAAGTTTGGAAATATGTTCCTTTAACCATGGCCCTTGGCCAATACCGAAAATAAGCCACTCTGACCTAATTTCAAAAAACAGCATAACATGTTCACTTGACTGTATGTGTCTATCAGAAATGTCCAACCTTCAAGCATGCAATGACAATCTAGAAATGCACTCTGTCGAGTTGCCAACTTGCGCCTTTTGCATGCGTAATGTGCCTGCAGAGTGTGTCATGATGTGCACTCACCACTGGCAGAGCAGTGTAAGCAGAGTGGTGTCACGCTTTGAACTCGCCGCAGACCGGAAGTGCCGTCTCATGGAGCCGTTCTCATTCCTAGCGAGCGTCTGCTCCTCTCCTGCCACGTCCGCCCCCATTCTAGCCGAGGTATTTTCACTCGCTGGTAAGTAGACTAAATCACGTCTTTTTCACCATGTTAACACATTCACGGGCCTCTCCAAGGTAGATAACATTATTAAAAGGGTGAAAAAGACGTGATTTAGTCTACTTACCAGCGAGTGAAAATGCCTCGGCTGAAGAGCAGCAGAGGCTCGCTAGGAATGAGAACAGACTCCATGCGTGCACATGCGTAAGCTAGGCTAAGTTAGCTTCCCAACATAGAGTAAATAGGCTTTCCACGCTTACTATGGGAGTCGACGTAAGTGTCATAACTCTCTATTTATATGACACTGGCCACTGGCATCTCAGTGAAATCACCACTGGCATCACCAGGGATGCTGGCCCTCATTGGCTGTTAATGATGACGTTGCCAGACATGCTGGTCCCTGATTGGGCTAGGGGCTTAAACACAGACAGCTACCTACCTACCTACCTACATACGCAGCCGAACGCAGTACTTGCACGCTCTGCTGGTGCAATTAAGTAATTCATTAATTAATTCATTGCAATGACGCCTGCACAAATCAGCAATGTTTGGAATGCTTGGCAACAGTTTGTATCCGGTCAACATATCCTCTATAAGAACAATACATCCAAGACAAAAAGTGAGTTCTAGCAGCATGTATTGAGGTAATCTTAATAGAGGGTCATAAACTAGATGGATAACCAAGCAAAAGACTGAGGAGATTGAGAGAGACTAGATGAAAGCGAATCTTCCTGCCCCATAGAGCCAAGAGACTTCAAATTAGTGTCAGTCCAAGACAAATACTGAGGTTTAGTCACAAACAATATACTGAAACAGCCAGAGTAAGAGAGAGAGATATATAGGGGAGAGGGAGAGGCGAGTGATCGAAGAGAAGATGTGGACAGACCTCAGAGCCAAAAGAAAACAAATGATTCCATCTACATCACAGTCCAACGATTGCAGCAGCTTCGATGAAGAACCAGTAGCCGTTCAACTTGCCAGCTCTATAACCAGCCAGAGAAAGGGCGAGGGAACTGATGAATCAAGGTCTCACCGAGACTTGAAGTCAGCCAGGAGGAGTAAAGATAGATCTGATGACTTATACAGGAAAGGAAGCCACGCATGTAAACAGTGCGGTAAGAGTTACAGGAGGTCAATTACTTTGAGTAGACACCTGCATATTCACACTGGAGAAAAGCTTTTTCAATGTAAACATTGTGGAAAGAGCTTTGTTCATTCATCTGGCCTAGAGATACACCAGTGTACCCACACTGGAGAAAGACCTTTCCACTGTAACCATTGTGGAAAGAGTTTCATTGAATTAGGTACATTGAAGAGACACCAGCTTGTACACACTGGAGAAAAAGCTTTCCACTGCAAACAGTGTGAAAAGAGTTTCAGTAGCATAAGTTCTCTGAAGACACACCAACGTACCCACACTGGTGAAAAACCATATCACTGTAAACAGTGTGGCAAGGGTTTCAGCATCTTAGGTAATCTGAGGAGACACCAGCGTACCCACACTGGAGAGAAACCTTTCCTATGTAAACTTTGTGGAAAGAGTTTCAGTGACTTAAGTTATCTGAAGACACACCAGCGTATCCACACTGGTGAAAAACCTTTCCTCTGTAAGCAGTGTGGCAAGAGTTTCAGTAGCATAAGTTCTCTGAAGACACACCAACGTACCCACACTGGTGAAAAACCTTTCCTCTGTAAGCAGTGTGGCAAGGGTTTCAGTTTGTCAGGTACTCTGAAGGCACACCAGCGTATCCACACAGGAGAAAAACCTTTCCAGTGTAAACAGTGTGACAAGAGTTTCAGTGTGTTAATTGCTCTGCAGGCACACCAGCGTACCCACACTGGAGAAAAACCTTTTCACTGCAAACAGTGTGACAAGGGTTTCAGTATCTTAGGTAATCTGAGGAGACACCAGCGTACCCACACTGGAGAAAGACCTTTCCACTGTAAGCAGTGTGGCAAGAGTTTCAAACAGTTAAATGGACTGAAATCACACCAGCGTATTCACACTGGAGAGAAACCTTTCGTCTGTAAATATTGTGGAAAGAGTTTCAGTGTCTCAGGTACCCTGAAGAGCCACCAGCGTATCCACACTGGAGAAAGACCATTCCCCTGTAAGCAGTGTGGAAAGCGTTTCATACAGATAAATGGACTGAAATCACACCAGCGTATTCACACTGGAGAGAAACCTTTCGTCTGTAAATATTGTGGAAAGAGTTTCAGTGTCTCAGGTACCCTGAAGAGTCACCAGCTTATCCACACTGGAGGAGAAAACTCTCCTCTGTAACAGCGGCGTAGCCAGGATTTACCAACTGGCTAAGCCTGGCACAATGTGGGTGGGCACGGATGTGAGCTTGTACATCGGCTATTTTAAAATAGCGAACATTTAAATATTTACAAGGACATAATACAGTCATTTGTCATGGAAGTGGACTTCCCAAGCAATATGGAGACGTTTTAACTTGAGAAAAAGCTTCACAATTGACTAAAGATATGATCAAATCAAACTGTGGTGTCTTTCTTTAATTCCTAGATAGCCGCGCATCACCGCACCGTGTATCGCCGCACCGCACATCGCCACTCCGCACCGTGCCGCTAATGTTTTAGTTAATTTTGTGCGGGCACAAAAACGAAATGCTCTGTAAGCAGTGTGGCACGAGTTTTAGTCATTCAGGTACTTTGAAAAACACCAGCGTATCCACACCAGGGAAATGTTTCCATCTGGATTGTGGTACAGTACAGTTAATTTCAGTGATTAATAGCTTTTTATTTTTATTTTTTTAATTCAAACCCCAGTTTTATAAGCATTAGGGAACGTAGCCCCACTCGTTCCCTGCTATGCCACTGATATAAACTGTTTGAGCGCCTGATCCTTTTTTTCTTTGTTTTTTCACTGCACACAACTGCACAGTATTTTTATTTTCATACTTCTCTGTAACTTTGTAACCTTAACTGTTGTGCAGCATGATTTCCCCCCTTGGGATAATAAAGGTATCTATCTTGCTGTTGCCAAGCCAGCCATCATCCAAGCCACCACAACACGCCGGATCCCGATCTGGTAAATCCACGATGAGCCAGACTTCTGAATTTTTTTTATATATAATTTTTATCCCCTCGATTTTGCAACCCATTTTCACCCAGTGCCAATTGCCTATGTAATCCTGGGCTCTGCTCTCCCTCTGCCGCGCCTGGGGAGACAACGGACTGACCTCATGCTTCCTTCAATGCATGAGTAGTCCAAGTTGTTTCTTTTCACCTGACAGGGGGAATTTCCCCGGGATGGACGTAGCACGTGGAAGGAACACGTTATTCCAACCAGTTCCTTTCCCCTCCATCAAGCACCCCGGCTGGCCAGGGGGAGGCATTATTGAGACCAGGATTACTGCATGTTTTTGTGAGGGTATCAACCCTAGGAGACGCGGGGAGAACATGCAAACTCCACACAGAAAGGCCCTATCGCCGACCCCACCTAGGGTGTGGGCGCTGATGACGCGGAGGGAGAAACACGCCCCCAGCACTCACAGCGTCCCCCGGCGGGAATCTAACCCAGGACCTTCTAGCTGTGAGGCGAAGCGCTAACCACTGCGCCACCATGCCCCCTATTTTTACACTTGGTTGCATGCTGAAAATAGCCGGTCTACAAGCTCACAACACGTCGCAGCATGACACGTTGTTGAGTTTGTAGATCAGTTATTTTCAGAGCACAACACCGGGGCGCAACCATCTATTGAATTATTTGTCTTTTAGTTCTACTGTATCTCTTCTCCAGTCCCTAACATTTAGACTAGTTTTTATTTGTTGACGAAATTGTCAATATATTTAGTCCTAGTTGTAGTCATCAAAGCTTAGTTTTTTAGTTTTCGTCAGTGAAATAAGGTAGTCTACTAAAGATTTTTGTCATAGCTTTAGTTGAAATGAAGTTTTAGTTGAAACGAACACAAGCTAAGACCCGGCCTTTTGGGTCAATGACAAAGGAATGACTTATGATTGTCTGCTAGTTTAAAGAGGTGGTGCCATAGTTTTGTACTTTTTCTGGTTTTCATGTGTCTAGGAGGTTGACAGTACTTTTTATTGAATTTCACAGATTCTAGGTGAAAGAAGCTTCAGACAGTAAATGGTGTAACGAAAACCTGTGTGCATGCGCGCGCGCGTGTCCGTGTGTATGCGTGCATGTGTGTCTGATCTTACCAACATCCAACATCATGAGAAACCACGGATGTTTCATGTTCCAAAATGACCACGCAGAGAAAACTCTCCACGCAGAGAAAACTCTCCACGCAGAGAAAACCTCCCACACTACAGTGCCAAACGACTTTTAGAGCAACTTTCTCACTATGGACTTCCCTGCCAAGCGACTTTGGGCGACTTTTACTTAGAAAAACCCCCCAAAAAAAAATATATAATAATAATAATATATATATATATATATATTTTTAATTTTTTGGACCCCATTAAATCTAGTAAACATGATTTCAATCGCGATTTTGCATGTTCCACCCCCCATACAACCCCATCTTTCAAACATGGCAGCCATGTTTGTTTACATCTGAAGAAAACATAATGGCTATTTTCTCAAGAATGCCTGAACGGATTTCCAATCTGATTTTTTTGTTTGAAAGCTGTGAACAGCCTGCACAAACATGGTGCATGATATGTGCATGGGCGTGCATGATCTGTGCACTATAAATTACATGGAAGTCTATGGAGATTTTCTGGCAATAATGCCACTCGAGGGCATATTTAATTGGCAGTAACTGAGTTAAGGCATACATGGGCAACTGGCGGCCCGGGGGCCAAATGCGGCCTCCACCTTCACTTAAAAACTCACTGAATGCCACCCTTTATTAAAAATCTACAAAACTGGTGCCATCCATTTTGTTTAATTTTACCTTTTTATGGGGGCCAAAATCATATTTTGTACTTAAATGACATAATAAATCTATGCTTCTATCGAAAGCCACACTACCCCTCTTACAAAGGAAAAAATGTATATTTATATATATATATATATATATATATATATATATATATATATATATATATATATATATCCTATCATTAGATTTGGGCTTCAATAGAACATGTGTAAGATGTCTTGATCATTATGATATGTTTATGCTGTCAATGGGACTCTGTGTTCTCTAGAGTGCAATGGCCTTTGAAAACCACCAGGTGGTGTTCTCCTACTATCTGATCGACAAATAGAAGAAGGAAGAGACACGTCCATTTTTTTTTTGATCAGGCCTAGTTGTTTACATTTTGGCCAGGCCTTTTTGCTAACATGCTATAACACTTCCGAGCCCTGGCGATCGCTATCAAGGGCTCGGATCGCCGAATGGATGGCACCGATAGAACGGTGGCATTTTTAGCTTTCGAATGAGTACTTATACTTCGTCTGGGAGGCACGGGAAGTGTATAAACGAACGTTTATTATTAACGTTAAGGTGGCCGGAACCAATGTTCGGCCGGAAGTTACAGTCTGTGTTTCCCGTCGGACTGTGTTCACCGGTGCTTCAGTCAAATCGGTCGTGTCGCCGGGGCTAACGGCTAACATTTAGAGCGATTTTTTTGAAATTACAATTATGTTATGAAAGATAAAACTTTTGATTAATTAAAAAGACGTAAAGTGCGTATATGGCACTACAGATCAAAGACGTATAGTGCGTTTACGGCGTTCAGTGAGTTAATGTGGCCCACAGGTTAATACCGGAATACTAATATAATTATTGATTTCAGCTGTTACAATTCCAAACATGACCTGCTTTAATTCCGTCAGTCTATCTTAGTAGTTTTTATGTCCAAAGTATTTGTATTTTACATTCATAAAGTTAACATGAGTATATAACTAAATGCGTTGGAAATTAAATTTTAGGATTCCATTTAAAAAATAACAAAAAAATTATTCAGGATTCCAATTCAAAAGAAGCAAAAATAGTCGATCTACAAGCTCAAAACGCATCGCAGCGCGATGCGTTTTGAGCTTGTAGATCTGCTATTTTTGCTTATTTTGTATAAGATACTAGAATGACAAAGTAGGACGTAGCAATATGCAATGTGGCCCTCTGGAGTGAAGGTGGAAATATAGTGGCCCTCGCCATCATCAAAGTTGCCCACCCCTGCCTTAAGGTGTGAGAGGTCTTATAGTGTGAGACATTGAAGAGAGACAGTAAGACAATAGAAGAGACAGAGATGAGACAAACAGAAACATGGAGATGACAGATGTAGACAGGTTTAGCACTCTGCTCCAAGGCCTAATTTCACCAACATTATCCCTTCACCTAATTGCAAAAATCCCTCCTCTCTCTCTCTCTCTCTCTCTCTCTCTCTCTCTCTCTCTCTCTCTCTCTCTCTCTCTCTCTCTCTCTCTCTCTCACTCTCCCCCTCCCTCCCCCCGCCCCCTCCATCTCTTCTGCTCTGCGATGCTCCAAGCTAAGGAACCGAGGCCAGGTTTCTAATTTCATTTTCGGTTTGTCTTAGACACAACCCTGAGATGTTTAATTCTCTCCCAATTTCATGTAATCAGGCAAAAGACCTCCCTGGGGAGGGAGACGCGACACCAGCCGGGCCCGGTGTGAGCTATTTTACAAAAGTAATTGGTCCACCTTTCATTCTCCTGTCCTCCATAGCATGCTCGCTCTCTCTCTCTCTCTCTCTCTCTCTCTCTCTCTCTCTCTCTCTCTCTCTCTCTCTCTCTCTCTCTGCGTTTAACTCTTCATCTCTGTCTGCCAATCTAGTCTGTCTGACAGTCTGTCACCTTTACGTGTTTTATTTGTTTGGTTTTGTTAGGGGTGTAACGATACATTTTGACGATATGCGATACGCCATGATTCTTTCCCTGTCTAAAAAATGATTATCAGGTTTTTCCAAAGATGCGTACAGAAAGTGTTAAACTTATGTTTTTATGTGGCCAAGTCAGGTTGGTGGTGACCCAGGTGAAGTTAGCCCCACCACAGTGTTGGGTGAATGGAGAGAATGGACAAAACGAGCATGTTTAAAGCATTGTTTCAACCCATCGCTTGGATTACCCCCGCCGTTAAAAAAGTAGACATGCGTGAGACGGGTATAGGACCACTGCTTTTTGGATGCAACGCTTGGTGACGGTAAGAACGGTTGATAACCTGGCAACCCGGAAAAAGCAAATTTGGGCATGTTATGAGCAGGAACCACATCTCGTAGCTGCATAGCAGCTACGAGACAGTCACGAGCTAAGTGACTGTCAAACAAACAACAACAGCCGTTGCGGACTCGCGGCGGACAGAATTGCGTTCCATGTGCTTAGACTGCGTGCCCACGGACCCGGTGCAGTAACCAGCTCTACAATTCTTATGTGCGTTAGCGCAGTTTACACACTTTACCCACTTGTAAACACACACAAACACACTGCCCCCCCCCCCCCCCCCCGCATGCAACCCTGTAGCCTGTGTGTGTGTGTGTGTGTGTGTGTGTGTGTGTGCGTGTGTGCGTGTGTGTGTGTGTGTGTGTGTGCGACTGTGCGTGCGTGCGTGCGTGCGTGCGATTTCCCACTTGACTTTTCCTTTGTGAACAAATTCATAGTGCTTGTGTCACATCCTGTGTAACTTTTCTCATCAATACGTGTGTGTGTGCCTGTGCACTGTGCATGCATGCGCACAGGGGTGTCGTGCCAAATGCTGGGCCCTGGGTACAAGGATTCACTGTGGGCCCCCCCATGAATGTTCCTCATAGGAGGAGGGGGTTTAACCCATTTAGACTGGGAACGTATTATTACGCTTTATTTTGTGCTTTAACCATTGAAAAATAGAAGATATACACTTTGTCAGTGGTGCTCAAACATTTTCATGTGAAGGACCCCCAAAATGATTTGGCCACGGACCCCCATCTCAAAATATTTAGTTCCAGGGACCCCCCAGAAGCAAAATCTTAGTTACATTTTCACGACTTTTCAAAAATAGCAGATCTACAAGCTCGCAGCGCGGCACTCGGTGCCGCGCTGTGGGCTTGTAGCTCTGCTATTTTTCAATAGCTAAAGTATAAAATAATTAAGGCCCCTCCACCTTGGGCCCTAGTAACTCAGTCCCACTCCCCCCCCCCCCCCCCCCCCTTGTGACGCCCCTGCATGCGCGTGTGTAGGTGTAAATGTTGGTTCTGTGGCAACAACAACAGTGGCGATGCTGTAAGTAAATAATGAGCAGTAATCAAAGCTAATGGAACCCAGAGGGACCCGGCGGGCCGTAGCGCGAGGCAATAATCTCATTTAGGCCATTTAGCCCGGGTGCACATTATTGCGTATTATTATTTTATGCTTTAACTGTTGAAAAATAGCAGATATACAAGCCGCGCTGCGAGCTTGTAGATCTGCTATTTTTGAAAAATTGTGAAAATTTGAATTTTGACACGATTGTGTCAAAGTATCTTTTTGGATCCTTCAAAGGTTTTTTGAAAAACCTTTGTTTCTATGTCAGCAATCTGGCTATAGCCATCGTCAAAGAAAAGGTCCTTTTCACTTAACTGGAGCTCAGTTGGTCTGTTCTTGAGAGACTACTATGTCAGTGGTGCTCAAACCTTTTCATGTGAAGGACCCCCAAAATGATATGTATTTGGCCTCGGACCCCCATCTCAAAATATTTAGTTCCAGGGACCACCCAGAAGCAAAATGTTTGTTACAAAAGTTCGCTTTAAAAATACATATATAGCACAAAATGTTCGTAATTTTTCAAAAATAGCAGATCTACAAGCTCGCAGCTTGTATATCTGCTATTTTTCAATAGTTAAAGCATTCAATAATCCCGGGCCTAGATGGGTTAGAGAGAGGAGCAGATTTAGTGGATAATTGGGGGTCTAAGTACTCGCCGATTCCCCAGCCAACAAACTAACTAACGAACTGAACCTCTACCGCCTCGTTTTCATCTGCAATCACACCGACACAGATGCGGGGCATAAACAAAGGAGGAGGAAGGCGTAATTTTCCTCGCATATTACGCTCCAGAAGCTCTTTCCTTCTTTCGTTCGCGCAGGTCTTAATTATCCAGGTATCGGAAACGGCCAAAAGTTTTGGATCTGGTATTGGAGAGGAGGACACAAGTCACCGACGGTGCATAATTCAAAGTGCTTGTGCCAAACTCAGCAGCAATGAGTGAGTCAATGTCTCAAGGTATACCTAGATTCAGAAGCGGAAATAGCTGTCTACAAGCTCTGCAAGTTAAAGGACAACTTTAGTTTTTTACAGCAAGAGTTCATATTTTAGATAGTAATATAAGAATATAAAAGATGAGAGTTAAAATGTTTTCATTTACTCCTTTCCATCATTTTAGAGATTTTAATTATTTTGTTTTCAGTGGCTGGGGGCATGCGTACAAGTGGCTAAATATGTATTTTTTTACAAAGAATAAGCCCATTCCCAAGATGCGCCGCAATCTTTCATGGGCAGATGTGACTTCTGGGGTTACTGTCAATAGCAATAAAGAAATTGCAGGCTTGTTGTGTCTAAAAAGACATATTTAGCCACTTGTACACATGCGCCCATGCGTACGCATGCCCCCACATTTTAGCACGCTAAATGTGCTAAAACGATAGAACAAAGTAAATGAAAACATTTTAACACTCACTTTTTCTATTCTCTAATTACAATCTAAAATATGAACCCTTGTTGTAAAAAAAAACAAAGTTGTCCTTTAACTCATACCTCGCGATCCCCGTAGAGACCGTAGATTTCCCGCTGTACCGCGCTGCCATGCCCGTAGAGGACCGGATCCAGCTTTCCGTATCCAGTCTGAGCCTGGGCCATAGTCCCGCCTCCATTGGTTTACTGTGTAACAGAAGTGGAAGCTACTTGGCGATGGAACGTTCGTTTTTCAATCGGATTTTTGCATTTGGAAACTTTGATCCAGTCTCTACACGCCTGGATTATGATCCCCGCACATATCGTGCGTTTTGTGCGCGAACGTGTCCACGTGTTACCATAGCGCACAGTTGGCTGTTTTCAATGCTTTTTCATGTAAACACTGGCTGATAAGCAGAGATACAGCGTGGCAACGGATATGTCTTTTTCAATGGGGTTTTTTGTATTCGAAAGCTTGTCACCGAGTCTACACGTCTACTAGATGAGTCGCGCACAGATTGTGCACGATGCGTGCGCGTGCCCACGCTAAAAGGTAAGGACAATTTGGCAGCTGCTTATACAGCTATGTTTAAAATGGCAGAGAAAAAGTTAAGGTATTGGAATTGGTATCAGGAATGGAAAAAATTCAAATGGAAAATCTCTAGTAGATGTGTTCTCTGTCAACTCCAGTATCTTTCTTTCACATTACAACAGTAACCGTTTCAATTGTATGTTATTGAGAGGGATTCACCATGGATTATCAGTACGTTTCAGTCTAGCTAGGACCCTTATGGATTTCTGGATCCTGAATCCTATTTTCAGACATATCTTGTTGGGTTCCACAGGCTACAGGGCCCACTGTGCGGATACACTTTAGGGAAGCCAATGCACATTCTAAGCTCGAAGCATAAGACCACTCGAATCTGGTTTCTTTCTGAGAGTTGTTATAAGGTAACACTAAAATACAATTAAGCATCACAATTCCAGCCAGGAGAATGAGACTAGCAGGACACAGCCAAAGGCATCAAGAACTGCCAGCCGGCAAATTGGTGCAGTGGGAACAAACACATGGGCATCGGTCACGAGGACGACCCACACTAACATATTGTGGTTGTCGTGTGGAAAAGTCTTTCCAAAACCGTTTGCTTTGTATTTATCATTTCAAAAAACGATTTAAGATCGTGAAAATAGCCGATCTAAAAGCACACAACACCTCGCACTGCGAGGCTCTTGTGGCTTATTGCTTCAATATACATGTCACAATCAGCAACGATCTCATTGTGTTATAAAGGTGATTCTTTTCACTGAATAAAATCTACAACTACAATAACTTTTGTCCGACTCAATAATTTTCA